>NC_058369.1:24941071-25559285 GCF_018350175.1 Felis catus
TGGGGAATAATTAAATAAATTACAATGCAACCATAAAATGGAATATTATATATTTGTTAAAAACATTCTTTTCAGAAAAGCTTAGTGATAATGGGAAAGTCTCACATGTAGAGTTAAGTAAGAAAAGGAAGATCTCTATTTAAAAAAACAACATGTTAATAGATGTTGCCCCTAAATGGTGGGCTATGGATCATTTAAATTTTCATCTCCATACTTCTCTACATTTATTTTTGAGGTTTTCAATAAGAGATATGAACTAAGAAAAAACAAAATCAGTAAACAAATGTGCAAGACCATGAACACGGAGTTTGAAGTGGTGCTATAAACATAAAATCATATTTGGATTTGGTTCAGATTAATGCACGTTAAAAACATGATAAGAAGGCACCCAATCAACTCACAATAAAAAAAATATATTGAACCCCATAGACTCAGTGCAAGAAGTCACTCTGTAGCTGAGAGAGATTCTAAGTAGAATTAATGAAAAGCTGGAGAAGATATTCGGTTCAGGTGTGGCGAAAATATTGTACAATTTTCTCAGTGCAAACTAAAAATTAGGAAGCCTTCCAGAGACTTGGGGCAGCAGCTCAACCTCTTCATTAGACACCATAAAACAGCTTTTGCACAATAATGTTAATGATACAATATTCCACAAGCTGAAATGGAAATGATGACTCTCCCTGCCACATAGACAAACAAACAGTAAGTAGCAACACTGAGGTGTGATGCTCCAGACCAAAAGTCTGGCCATTATTTTTAGATCCTGGCAAACTACAGGCTTTATTATGACCAAGCTGACTTTTTACCGAAGCTGACTACATGAGAGCCACTGGGAAAACCGTACAGGATCCCGGAGACAGCACTCACACGCCGTGTTACTTAGAACACATTTCTCAACCTTCAGGTTCCTCCCCTATGAGTGGTGGTAAATCCCACCTTGCATCATTATGGAAAAGGTGAAATGAAGCCACGAATGTAAAGTACTTTGCACAGAACCTGTCTCATTGTAAATACTCAACTACTGGAAGTTGTTATTGCTAAATAAAAAATGACAAGCTTTAGATTACAATAGTCAACTAGGATAGTGGTCTAACTATCACTCCAGGAATAGTAAAGACCAACAGGAAGTAAGGAGCTCCTGTTGATGTGGAATACGGTCATTTCTTAGCATCCAGACTGCAAGGCAGTATGATTTCTGGTTGCTTCCTCCAACACACACACACACACACACACACACACACACACACACACACCCCAAGCTTGTTTCCATATCTGCTAAATAACTTAGGACCAAAGACTTTTTGTCAATTAAAGAAAGTGTATGACCTTGGACCAAGAGACTAAGTTTGAGGTCTTTGGAGAGGAAAATCATGGTTTTGAATACATGGAATTAAGCACATGTATTGGGGTACTCTACTTCTTTCTCATAGTTAGATGGCACCACTCTTCTCCCACTCCTTCCTCAAACCTGAAATGCCCTCCTTCCTTTCTCCCTCTCAGCTCTGAGTCATTCCAAGCCCAACACAAATCCTTGCACCCTTTCCAGGCAGGCTCCTTTACCTGCCCCCCTCTCTTCCCAACCTGTCCATTACTAATTCTCTCTCTAGTATATTGTATCACACAAGGTTTTAAAATCTTACCCATTTTTATCTGATTGCAAAGATAATATACACTTATTTAAAGAATGCATGCATGATAGAGATACATAACGTAACAAATAAAACTCAATAGACCCAGACTGCTTATTCATTCTCTACTGATTTCTAATTCTTATGTAATAGGAGAAAAAGGAGAACATAAAACAGAAAACAAAGGAAATGTCAACATCTCTTATACTTGCGTTCCCGAGAGATAACCACTATAAGAATTTGATGATGTTCCTAGCTTTTTTCTAATGATACATTATTGTGGGTGTGTATTATTAGTTGGGATACAATGGTTTGGAATTTCCTTTTTTATAACTTGCTGATATATCTTAGACAACTGTAACCAGTAGATTTTATCCTTCTCAAGAGCCCTGTCTCCTTTTGCATACTGATGACCTCCCCCAACAAGTCTAGAGCATAATAAACAACACAGTAGAGATAATGAATGATGGAGAACACTAATATATCCCATTTTCTGCTGCATCTGGGTGAAATAAAATACTTTTCAGATCTAAGGGCCGGGGAATGTGGTTACCAAAAACCCTTCCTAAGCCACAACAATCCTCCCTGAGGGGATAGAAGTGGGAGAGGGGCTGATATTCTATTGTGAAATAGCCCAGTTATTATATAACATTACTACATGAGCACCCACTGCCGCCTCCTGGAGAGCCCCAAGGAAAAGCAATGGCCAACTATTCTAGTAATAAATGCAGTGATAATAGTAACTGCTAATTTCTGAGCACACCCTAAGTAACGTGTAGTGCTAGGCATACAAAGAAAAGTAAGAGACAAACTTGGTCTGCATGGAAAGCCATGGGACCCCTGGGAAGGGCCATCTTGTGAAGATGTCATAGAAAAATAGAAAAACTGACAAAAGAGAGGGACAAATGTGACTATGAGTCTAGAACCAGGATGCACAGAGGAGTAATTCCACCCAAGACAGGTATACATCAGGAAGAGAGGCCTGACTCCAGTGATATCAGATGCCCTGACTTCACATTTTTTTTTTTTTTTTACCAGAATTCCACTTTTGGGAATATTATGTAAGGAAAGGAAGAAATAGAGACACATATAAGATTTGCGATCCGGATGTTTAAAGCAGTGCCATCTATGATAGTAGAAAAATGGAAACAACTTAAACGTTCAACAGAAGAGTGAATCAATAGCTGGTATATATTTTTGATGAAATACTGTATGAATTCATTAAGAATTGAGTCTGAAAAATATTTAATGACACGAAAATGTATTTTCATACTGTAAGGTTATTTTATACTGTTAAGACGAAAACATGCTAGAAAATAGTATATACAGTATGATTATCATTTCATTTTTTTAAAAAACACGTGCAGGTATATAGTAAAAGACTGTCCGCGTGTGTGCCAAGATGTTAATATAAGTTTTTTTTAGTGATGGGGAGATGGGATTATAAGTGAACTTTACTCCCTTTTCTGTGTTTCTCTGTATTTTTCAATTTAAAAAAGATGTTATATAATCAGAAAAGAAAGCACAATTAGAAGGTACTTTAAAAGAAATAGGACAAAAGCCCTCAAAAGACATTCAATACAGGTTATTTGATAATTTAAAAATATTCACAGCCTAAATATCCATTAATAGGAGAATGGCGATGTAAAACAAGACACATCAAGACACTGGAATAATATATACTTGGCCCATTAAGATCACATTTTCCAAGCATAACTGTGATATATTACTTCCCTGAAGCCATAACAAAATTCTGATCCAGCTAAATGACAAAGAGGGGGATGCAAATAAAAGAGATGGAAGAAAGAGATTCTGCAGGCAAAATGCAAAAACAACAAAACAAAACAAAACAAAAAAAGAAAAAAAAAAGACATAACTCAAGACCAGAAGTATTAGAAGAAATCAAGATAGTTATTGAACTTTAATGAAAGGTACAATTCCCCCAAGAGGCTGTAACAATGATGAAGAGGAAACCTTTCTACCCCTATCTGTATAGCTTGGAACTATGTTAGGCCAAGACCCATAGAAACCCTAGAGAAACCGACCGTGCACAGTCCCCCACAGAAGAGTTCAATCCAAGAGTGAACAGGTCACACAAAGATAATGCTGGGTACACTGTGACTAGCAACAAATGAGGCTCAGGGTATGTACGGTATGTGAATATACCTAGAATAACACTGGAAGGAAATTATTAAAATATTAACAGGGGCTGTTTGGAGTGGAATCTTTTCTCTTTCCCCTTTTTTGTATTTTTCCACAATGAGCATATACTCTTATAATGGAAAAGAAATGAAGCTCATGTTCAGAGAGAACGTAGGTCTCAACCACAGCGTTGTGAACACAGCATTCCACAACACGCACTGGACCCAGCTCAAATGCGTCTAGCAGCTGTGTGGAGCCGGGGGCAGGCACGGCTCAGCCACCTGCCCCCGCCTGCCTGAGCAGCGCTCACTGTCCTCACTAAGCAGGAGGGGCGCACGCAGGCCCCTTTAGCGCTGGGCTGGCATGTTCTTCCCCAGCAGACCAGCAAGGAGATTTTCAGGCCAAGAGGGATGCAGACATCTGTGCTCTAGTCTATCAGCAGCAGTAACTTCCCAGTCAGACACAGACGGAAGGCCAGGCAGACGGCTGTCCCTCTTCAACCTCCACAAACGCTGTCTTTGTGTTGAGGCCCGAGCCCCCCGTCCATCTGGGGCATAGGGGAGGCAAGAGAGAACAAGTCCTGCAGTGTCTTGTTGAACTGTTGCTGCCGGAGCCACTCACATTTGTGGTCGGGGTTTTAACCTTTTTGGAAAAGGGTGCCAGCCCCGGGCTGTCCTGATATCCTTCTGGGCTAACCTGTGGTCTCCCGGGGAGCCAGAGGAAGGACTGCCAAGTGTTCCATTATTGATGAAAGGATTGTGTTTGGGTGTTCGGCCCTAAGTCATCTCTTCTCCTATAATAAAAGGAACCCAACCTCAGACATAACTGGACACTAAAAGGGATATATATGTCTCTATGAGGCCAGGTGCCACGGACAAGGGATACTGTGACAGAGAACCAAGCTGCTCAGTTACAGTCTCAAGTTGTTTCTGGAAGGAGAAGAGGAATACATTAATACATGCCTGTGAGTAAGGAATGAATGCTGAGAGGTTTGGGGCAGCCCCTATGCCACTCTCTTTGCTCTCTGTTCCTCCCCTTTTAGAATGTGCATCAAGACGCCTGCACACAAAATGGAAGAGGATGTGAAGTTGGCCTACTGAGTACTCCTTTGGGGCCTCCTCCCCCCCGCCTCTTCCTCTTCCCTGTTCTTCAGGCCACATTAGCACCCTATCCCAGTTTAGCTGGAGAGAGAAGCAGTAAAGTCACGGAGCAATTACTGGGATGCAAGGACTGGAAATAATTCTGCAAAACATGTACTGTATGCACCAAGGTGACCAACAGGTAGATATGTGGGGGGCAAGACAGCATTCTCTATGCTTTGCGGATCGTCTTGTAAACATGGCTGTCTAACTCTGCTCACAGACTCAGGGGCATATTTCTATTCACTGACCCCTCCCCGCTCCAAGGACACACTCACAACAGAAGGACAATGCTCAAGTTCTCTCTGTGTCCGTGTGCGTAATCACTGTGAATAACAGTTCTGCTTCTGCCAGGTTGTTTCTGTCCCATAAATGGAGCCTGGAGCTAGCTATTTATCATGATATTTGAAAAAAGTAAATTAAAAAATTATTTTGCCAAAAAAATTCTTTGAGGTCTTAGAAACCAATTTCCACATGTCAGATTCCTCCCTCAGGTCTGGCTTTCTCATCCTTGTTTGGCCTCAGTGTGTTGGATTTCAGACATGGCTTGATTTCTTTCTGTCCCAGTTCTCTAGGTCAATGCAAATTTTCAAGGTGATCAGATATTTCCTGAAGTGTTCCCTGTGTAGTATCCATGTAGGACAGAGGTGGGAGAAGAGGAATAAAGGTTGCCCGGGAAGCCAAAGGAAAGATTTTGAAGGTATGACAATAGAGGATCTTATAGCAACATGCAGTCAGGCCTGGGCTGTGGTGGGAGGCATAGACCAAACTATATTCTAGATAGGAGCACAAACATGGAGTCTATAGGCCAGGCAAAGTGATGCTAGTGAATCAAGGGGTTGGTGTTGGAAGGATAATTGGGAGATGTGGGGACATCTGTAGGTGACAGTTGGCTAGCTACCCAGGCCTAGCTCATTATTGCCATGTGGCAACACAGGACCAGCACTGCCAAGCCTTTCAACTCTTTAAAAGAAGCCAGAACTCCAAATTCTTATATGGATTGTTTGGATTCTTATAAGTTAGCTGTAAACACTACACAGCCAAACAAAACACAACTTGAGGGACAAATATGGCCATAAATCTACTAGAAGGAACTCTGTCCAGGATGTAAGCAACATGAGGGCAGGATGTAGAGCTTTGTGCTTGATGAGGGCCCACTCAATGCTTACAGCGTGAGTGAGGACCTTCCCAGGGAAGAGGTTTGACTGGCCAAGGGGGGCCAATGGGAAGAGATGGCTGGCAACATGGAGGTCTCGTAATCAAGGGAGGAAATAATTAGAGAGCGAACTTGAGCCCCAGCCACTTGGATGGAAAGGAAAGGGTGAAATGGCAGTAGACAGACTAAAGAATTTTCAAAAAGCAGAACTCAGCGAAAGACCAGATGTGCAGGACTAGGGCAGTGATGAATCTTCCAGGGGAAGCCTGTGATGAACTTGGCCAGAGGGCTCAGGGACTGGTCATGGGGGAGAGAAGGTAAACACATTTTTCTTCACTAGCTTCAAAGCCCTTCATCTGGCTCCCCTAGATGACCTTATTTTTTTTTTCTTCTCTATTCTCCCACAAAGGGGATCAGGGGATAACCAAGGGCCCAGAGGCCCAAGCACCGAGAGAAACAGAGACAAACCTATAGCTAATTAGGTGATAAGGCATTCATTCAGGAGAAACTGAGGAGAGCTAACAGGGGCATGGACAGGGCAGGAAATAAGCACTGAATAAGGACAGCATCCACAGGGAAATGGCAAGAACGGCTTGGGCTATGCAGAATCATGACATGTTGGCTGAACGGTGCAGAAGCAATGGCAGGAAGGGGTGAGGGAGACCTAAAACAGTTCTTGAATCGTAGATTTTCACAACATAGGATATGCCTTGGGTTCTGGTCCACAATTTTCTTAATAACTTGGAAAGCCAAGATAAAAATATGGCTAAGCAAAAGTATTCAGGACAAGTAAGAAATGGCAGACTCAAGACTACTCAGCTAAGCAAGGTAAGCCTTTTCATGGCATGACTTTTGTTGGTTTCAGTCTGCAAAAGGATTTTTATGATTATCAGATTTGGTCCCAGGCCTTAGAAAATCTCAGTTTTCACCTTAAAAGATAAACTTTATTGGGAGTTTAAGAACAACTATAGCCACTTGTTTACCAAAGAATCATTATAGTAGCTAATGTCTACTACTTAGCCAAGTAATTAGTAAATTAGTGATTGCCACCAAAGGGCTTAGTATAGTTTTGTTAGCAAAATAGCCCTTTAAATGCACTGTCTTATAAATACTAGGGACTTTAATTTTTTTTAATGTTTATTTTTTATTTTACTTTTTGAGAGAGAGAGAGAGAGAGAGAGAGAGAGAGAGAGAGAGAGAGAGAGCAAGAGCGTGTGTGTGAGCAGGGGAGGGGCAGAGAGAGAGAGGGAAACAGAATTGGAAGCAGGCTCCAGGTTCCGAGCTGTCAGCACAGAACCCAACGCAGGGCTTGAACTCACAAACCGTGAGACCATGACCTGAGCCAAAGTTGTATGCTTAACCAACTGAGCCACCTAGGTGTCCCTAAAAACCAAGGACTTTGAGTGTACTATCTTATAAATATTTACAATGATTCTATTCTAAAGAAGCTGGTGGCATCATCTCCAATTTACCCATTAGGAATAAAAGCAAGATCTAGAGATGTTATGTCACCTGCCCAAGGTAACAAAGTCTCTGAGTGACAGAGCCACGGTCAGAACTGAGGTACTGTGCTAAGCCTCCAGGGCCTTTGTGCTAAGCATGGAATCAGCAAACATTTTCTGCACAGGGGCCAGATGGTAAATATTTTGGGCCTTGTGTGCAATATGGTCCCTGCCACAACTCCCCGACTGTGCCATTGCAATGCAAAAGCAACTATAGACAATACATAAATATTTAGGCATGTCTGTTTTCCAATAAATCTACTTACGGACACTGAATTTGAATTTCATGTGATTTTCTAGTGTCATGTAATATTATTCCTCTTTTGACTTTCGCTCCAGTCATTTTAAAAGGAAAAACTATTCTTAGCTTGTGCACCATAAGAAAACAGGGAGTGGGCTGAATTTTTCTCCCCAAGCTATAGTCTAAGCACTAGGCTCTCCTACCCTCCAGCTCAGGTCTAGTTTTCTTAGAGATTTTAGGACAAAACCTGTGAGTGTGCATATGGATGGGGTACAGGACTCGGAGGAAAGACCTGACTCCTCAAGTCAGCCCTCAAAGGACTCCATCTGACCCCAGTTTACAATTTGAAAACAAATCTTTCTTCCTTTTAAGTTCCCTTACTTGCTCCCTTCTGTTGAAATAAGCGCTGATTCAGATCTAAGGGGAGGTTCTGGGTAGGACAGGAATGTTCCCTCCTGCACAAATGGTTTTCTGCGAACACAAGCCCACCGTGTCCTTCTTACCTGCAGGGTTTGGCTGAAGCGTTTTAACGGTGTGGCCTTCACGGGTGGAATGAGGTTTGCTAGCGATGTGACTCTGGAAAGGGGTTTGACCCGTTTATTACTAGGCTCCTACAGGGTTAAAAAAAAAAAAGAAAGGAAAATGTCAAGGTTAATTACAGACGACATAACTCCACCACACACTCCTGTCCCAATCCACGCTGGCTGCACACAGTCTGTGGAATGTAAACAGTGTCCCATCTCTCTCCAGCTGTGTGGAGGTGACCTGGCTCAGGAGCCAGAAAAGGGGAAATGGCAGGGGGACATCAACAAAAGCGGCCTCTGAGCAGACAGCAAATGGACAGGGTCTGCCCCTTACTCCTCACACCCAATATCTGACAGCTTTTTAATTCAGAAGCTTCCACTCAGAATCATTTCCCCCAATGCTTCCTGTAGAGAAAAGCTGCCTCAAATTTCCCATCTAATGACCTTGTCAGGCAGTTGTATTTTGATGCTTCTGGTTTCATCTTTTTAAAAACGTTTTTCCTACCTTGCCTGAAGCCGCTCTCCAAATTTCTTTTATGCAATGGCTTTTCTAAAGCACAAGGAACGTTTGATTTTTCAGTTCACTAAATTAAAAAAAATTTTGTTTAAGGAATTTCTTCTATTACTAGGCCTTTTAAGAAGCATCTTTGTACCTACAGTATATTTGAAACGCACATATGAATACTTATAAAAACAACCAGCAAAAGAAAATGTACAGAGAGAAAACTGCACCATGGGCATCGGTTTTTATAATTCACATAGTCACAAGTTTTGAAAATCACCTCCACATAAAACATGCAAAATAAAACTTGCAAATCTGCAAAGTTACCCCAAACCAAGCAGAAGGGTGAGAGGGAGCCTACCCATTTCAGTGACTTTGCAGATGAGAATTACATAAAAACGACAAGCTGTGAGAAAGAAGGACATGACAGACAAAACATTTTACAAAGACAAAGAGAACAGTTACCCTTGCCTTCCTAAGCTCCATCTGACCTGCAGTAGATGCCGGACAGCACATGAAGACACCAAATTTTGATGGAAAAAGCCAAACTTGCCAATTGTTGTAGCGAACCTCAACCATTTCCAGAGGGAGCCTCAAGATGCTCATCTTTCTTTTTCAGCCATTGCTTTCAAAGTTTCGAGGGTTAAACCAGAACTTCAGATTCTCCAGGGCATCCCTGCAGGGTGTTTTGAACATAGTAGGTGCTTGGAAAAATCTTGCCTGAATTTGGAATTTTGCCGAGAAACTCTCATGTCATTTTGTGCCTTTGCTGATCTCAGGTATCAGAAGCCCCCTTGGAAAGAGACCCAACCTTTTGGGCATTTAAGTAGAAAAATAATTAAAAGACCAAAGAAAAAAAAAGTGCAAAATAATTCCACGATGCTGCCAGGATTCACTTCATTATTTCTCGAAGCAGTGAAATACTTTTCCAAGACAGAGAATGAATCAGGGCTGCCGGGGACCTCTCCAGCTTTCTGGCATGCTAAGCTGAACAGACAGTAGGAAACTCTCTGAACACCGGGGAAGGCTCAGTTCCAAAATGCAAAGGATGAATCTCTCAATATGAGGGAATCACGTTTACTATTGTTTAAGGGCTGAAGAAAAAGATCCAATAGCCCTTCTGCTTCCAGGTGACAGTGTCCTTCAGGATGCTTCCTGTCCAGGGCCTGGCTTCTGAGCATCTGTGCCCAGAGAAGGATTTTTAAAATATTTTTTTACGTCACAGCTGCATCATCAGCAAACTAAATCCACACACACACACACACACACACACACACACACACACACACACCCTCTTGAGCATCCCCTGAATTTCTCTATATAAACTCCTGCTTCGGGCTGGAAATGCCAGAGTTGTGATATCACCACCTTTGGTGGCACAAACTGCATTGCAGCAAACGAGGAGGTGAGGGATTTCACGGGGCAGCAGGACTTGGTCTCAGATGATCCTGCAGGCACCTCTGAGCCTGGAGACTCATCGCCAGATTTTTAATGGCTAAAGGTGCTGGATCACAGATTCTGTATCAGAATGGGAAAGCTGAAGGGCAAACGCCAATTGGGTTCTCCCGCTTTAAAAAGGGGCAGGGAGCATTGCACGCTTGGCAGGATGGGGGAAGGTTCAGTTCTGTTCCCCTTGCTGTATCATCTTTTCTAAGGTTTTGCTGACTTTGCTGTCCATTTCATATGACCCAGTCGATGGGCGTTTCCTACGCAGTTAGGAGATACATGCACACTGCAAATGCCAGCCACTCTGCAGGCTGTATGCCGCGCTGCTACATGAGATTGTAATTAAAACTCCTTTCCTAAGGCATTAGCCATTTGGAAGTAAATATCAGGCTGCTCTCTGGCAATCTGACATTCCCGAGTAACGAACGATTGAACCAGAAACTGTTGCTGCCTGATTTAGGGCTCTGATGTAGCAAAGCAGGCAGGTACAATTTTAAAACCAGAACATTTGCAGGTTATTGGATGTATTGAGGAGGCTTTATGCCTGACCCACATGAGCAAAGTATGAATTATGGTTTCTCCTTGAGGGCTTCAGTGAGAATAGGAGATTAAAAAAATTCTTGGCCTAATTTGATTTTTCTTTTCCATTTACTCAGTATGTCTCCAGCTGCATTTTACTGCTATCTAAAAAGAGCCCTCAGGGAAAATGTTTCCAGATTCTAGGTAAATAGCTCTACTGAAAACCAGCAAATGCAATTCCAAGGATGCTTTCGGGCTTTACAAAGAGATGACAGAATACAACCTGCAGAGACAACTCAGCTGCCAGACCAAGCTGGGCAAGGTCAGTGCTAAGCCCAGAAACAAGATATCTGTTTCAAGTGTGGACAGTACCCCCACCATGCAGTTTTAAGACAGAGAAGGAGGGCATCTCACTAAAAAGGTTAAAAACAAAACAGAAAAAGGCACTGAGTATTGTGTGTTGGCAGTATTTTCTGAATAAAAAAGTTTGCTTCATTTTTTCTAGGTCTTACAGGGTTTTTTTGTTTGTTTGTTTTTCTTGTCTTATTGCACCAGCTAGGACCACCTGTATATTATTGATTACAAGCTGAGACAGTGGGTACACTAGGGTAATTCTTGATTCTGATGTGGTTATTATGAAGATTTCATCATTATGAATTGTGTTTGCTGACAGCATGAGAGAGATACCCTTTATCAAGCAGAAAGAGTTCCATTCTATGCTAAGTTTGCTGTGAATTTTCATAATGAATGAATACTGACCTTTATCAAATGTTCTCTCTTTATCTTTCCAGAGGACAAGGAAAGGGAAAAAAAGAAGGGAGAGGTGGTGGGAAGGGAAGGAGACAATGAAGAAAGAAGCATGGAGATCACATATTTTCGTAAATGAATTAGCACAGCAATTTAAAACATCTCTTGTGGAGCCAAAGCATCAGAGACTCTTAAAAACTGAGAACAAACTGAGGGTTGATGGGGGGTGGGAGGGAGGGGAGGGTGGGTGATGGGTATTGAGGAGGGCACCTTTTGGGATGAGCACTGGGTGTTGTATGAAAACCAATTTGACAATAAACTTCATATATTGAAAAAAAATAAAATAAAACATCTCTTGTGCTTGAAATACAAACAAAGGGAATAAAGCACCCAATGACATTTCATTTTTAATGTGAGATTTTATTAAATAGATTTTCATATTCCTTCCCTAGGGAAGACAGGGAAGTCTCCTCATTCTTATCTCCCAATAGGTAAAAACCAAAGCAGATTATATGCATGTAAGAAAGTGCCTATCATATCAATATGATCCAGCACAACTTTTTATTCCTTCAAAAATGATTCCATTCTAATAGACATGGCATATAGCAAACCATCACTCATTCTCCCTGTACTTCATTTTTATAGCTAGGGTAGGGTTGGGGAGCAATAGAAGGGTCTTCCTTATCATGTTTGTAGCTGCCCTGAGACTACCTTCACTTAGCCACAAACTCAGCCCAAGAGGGTGAGAAAGGACTGACCACTCTACTGCAGGACAACACTGCTCTTGCTTGTTCTACACCTGATGAGAATCGACTGTGCTAGCAGATGCTTTCGCCCATAAGTTAATGGACTCAGAAAAGTCTTTCAAATGTTTGAAAATACCAGGAAAGCCTTAGGCAGGGCTCCATCTGTGTGACAGAAGGTGTGCTGGGAACTGCACACCCAAGGGTCATGTTTAATCCACCCAGTACCCCTCTAGGAGGCTTTCATCATCCTTACGTTAAACAGGAAGTTATAATTTCAGACTGATTGAGAAGTCCTAGCATTATGAAATAACAACAACAACAACAACAACAACAACAACAACAGTCTCATATTTATTGCAGGGACTCCCCTTAATGCTTTATAGATATCTACTAGTTTATTCCTCCTAACAGCCCTGAAAGGTAGCTACTATTATGAGGCAAAAGATGAGCAATGTGCTTAAAGTCACTGAAAAAAGGTGGCCAGGTTTTAAACCTAGCAGGCTGGCTTCAGAGCCAATGCCTTACAGCTTGGTATAAGGGGCCAGATGGTAAATATTTTAGGCTTTGTGGGCATCTAGCCTCTGTCATGATTACTCATCTCTGCCATCAGTCTTAAACAGTATGTAAATAAATGAATGTGACTATGTTTCTTTAAACCTTTATTTAGAGATTAAAATTTGAATTCCATATAGTTTTTACATGTCACAAAATATTATTCTTTTGCTTTTTTCAACCATTAAAAATAGAAGCCATTCTTTTCTAAGGAAGACCAGAGGAAGTAGGCTATATCTGGCTTGTGGGCCACAGTTTGCAGACCACTGCTCAACACAACTTCTGGTTCCTGGGTCAGTGGTCCTTAGCCTCAGCTTTTCTACTGTAACATGCCCAAGGACTCCCAGGTACAGCAGCCTCCCAAGGCACACTTAGATAATCATCAAGCTCTGGAGAGGGCACAGGCTTGATTTGTATTCTTTCTGTAGCTAGCTAAGCAGGGTCCTCCCCTGGTAAGCACGAGATATATCTGACTTATCTTTTATGTGAGTAAACCCTATCCCACTACATTTTATTGTCTTAACTTTCCAAATAAATCAGCCCAAACATGACACAAACTTTCCCTGACCATTGATGGTTACAAATAAGGGACAAATAAAATGATAGGATGCCTGGGATCTGCTTCACAGTAACACAGGGATAGAGAGTGGGGTTGTGTAGGAAACAAAGCTGATCACAGGTTGGTAATTGTCAAAGCTGGGGGCTGGGCACGGGGGACGCAGTATGCAGTCCTGCCTGTGGTACGCAGTAAAAATGCTAGATGATACAAAGGCTTATTTTTTTTTTTTAATTTTTTTTTCAACGTTTATTTATTTTTGGGACAGAGAGAGACAGAGCATGAACGGGGGAGGGGCAGAGAGAAAGGGAGACACAGAATCGGAAACAGGCTCCAGGCTCTGAGCCATCAGCCCAGAGCCCGACGCGGGGCTCGAACTCAGGGACCGCGAGATCGTGACCTGGCTGAAGTTGGACGCTTAACTGACTGCGCCACCCAGGCGCCCCTACAAAGGCTTATTTTAATGGACAGAGAACCATTTTGCAAATGTATCAGTGAGCAGACAGATGCCATCAAAGATCTGTACTTCAGACGTTAGTGAGGGCCTAGTGACAAAGGATACTGAAAGAGTCAGATGCTAGACATTATCTAAAATTGAACATAATTAGAAGAAACTTGGTAAAATGAAAAAAAAAATCCCACTACTGAATTTCAGTAATTTTCAACTAACATAGGCCATAATAGGGAAGGGTCCATGTAGCTGGGAATTCAAAGGCTGAGAGAGCTACCTTGAAACATTCAAACTTAAAGATGAGCAAACTGATGGGGAGGCACCGACCCAGCCACCAGACTCCCTGAAGTCTGCTTTATGCTACTGACTGGTGTTTTATTTGCTCTCATTGAGAAAGCTATCAACAGGCTGCCAATCGCCAGACTCCATGACATAAAACATTCTGGTAGAGTTCAAATCAGATGTAGAAACATACAGAGAAAATAGGAGCCTTTCAAGGTTGGACTGCCCAGGGAGGGGAGACCTCTGTTCTGTTGGATTTATTTTAATCTGTGAGTATGCTTTCCTTTTCCCAATTCTGCCTCCCAATGTATATTTTTCTCTCCATTTCTACAACAGCACCATCTTCTACTAAGAAGGCAAAGACCTCCCATCCTTGTTAGATCCTCCCTCCTACTCTGCCTCTCTCCAGCCAAATAAATGTAAACTCATGACTACCTGACTGCTTGACTTTACCACCCCCATCCTTAGGACCAAAGGCTGGCTCATGCTGTCTTATGGTGTATGCCCAAGATTCTCACCCTTCAAAACTTCTAAGCCACCACAAATATTATGGTGTTCTCACTTATTTTGACACCTCCTATTGCCAAGGCCTCCCCACCCTTTCAGGGTTTCTCACTGACTTGCTGGCCAATTCTTTTACTCTTGCCTGTGCCCCCTCCAAGTCCTAGCTTTCCTTCAGGTGGCTCCACTCCTCCCCTTTGGGGGACCAGACAGCCTGCGTTGTACCTTGTCCCTCAAAACAAGATATTCCTGCAGGCTCTCCTTCTAGATAATGTTTTTCTAACTAAATGATTGAAAATGAACCACATTAAAAAAATCTATCTATCTATCTATCTATCTATCTATCTATCTATCTATCTATCCATCTATCTATGTCTGGCTATCATACATTCTAGCTGCGTGACCTTGAGCAAGTTACCTACCCACAGTTTCTTCAACTGAAGAATAAGGAAAGAATTCTCCTATAATGCAGTAGTGAGAATTGTGGGTAAGAGCTATCATTTAATTCTGTAAGAGCTTATAATCTGTGTCAGGTTTACATGGATTTGCTCATGGCATCTTCAGAACATCCAGTGAGAGAACTAATACCATTATTCTCATTTTATAGATGAGTAAGCTGAGGTTCCATGAGCATAAGTACTTACACAGGTCACCTATCTCAGGTGGCAGAGGCAAGATGTGGATCCTATCTCAGACCACACACCTCAGCTACACTATTCCAAAAAGCTACAATATTCCAATAGCTACACTATTCCAAAAGACAATGATAATGAGTGCAAAGCACAGTGTCTTGTGAAAAGCAAGCTTTCCATGAACACAGCCTAAAATCGAACTCACAAATTGGTATGTTTTTACTAGATTATTTCTCCTCCCCTTCCCCCTTGCCACTAAGAACAGGTGAATTTATCTAATCACCCAGTGTATGCATTCTCTTTTAAAGAAACTGATCTTGAAATAATTTTAGATTTATAGAAGAGTTGCAAGAATAGTACAGAATGTTCCGTGTACTCTGTACACCCCCCCCCTTACCTGAAGTTAACATCTTACATACCCATGGCACATATATCCAATCTAAGATGTTAACACTGTTACAATAATATTAACTAAACTATTAAAGGATTTACTAGAATTTCATCAGCCTTCCCACTAATGCCATTTTTCTGTTTCAGGATCCAGTCCAGAATCTCACATTTATACTTCACTGTCATATATCTACAGTTTCCTCTAATCTGTGACAGTTCCTTGGTCTGTCTTTCATGACATTGACACTTTTGAAGAGTACTGGTCAATTATTTTGCTAAATATCTCTCAGTTTAGATCTGTCTGATGTTTTCTCACGATTAAATTAAGATTATGCATTTTTGGCAAGAACACCTCAGAAGTGATGTGTCCTTTTTGGTACATTATATCAGGGTAACATTATCTTATTGCTGGTGATGGTAACCTTGACCATTTGGCTAAGGTGGTGTCATTGCTTGAACTGTATACCCCTAAAAAATATGTGGACGTTCTACCCCCAAACCTGTGGAGGTGACCTTATTTGGAAATAGGAACTTTGCAGATATAATCAGTTAGGATGACTTCATACTAGATTAGAGTATGTCCTAAATCCAATCACTGGTGTCCTTCTAGAAGGGAAATTTAAAGACATAAAAGGAGAAGGCAATGTAACGATGGAGGCAGCAACTAGAGTGATGTACCTATAAGCCAAAGCACACCAAGGACTGACAGCAAATACCAGAAGCTAGGAAGAGGCAAGAAAGGATTCCCCTGCAGGTTTCAGAGGGACCATGGCCCTGCCAATACCTTGATTTCAGGCTTCTGGTCTCCAGAACAGTGAGAAATAATTTTGTTGTTCTAAGCCACCCAGCTAGTGGCACTTTGTTGCAGATGCCCTAGGAAACTAATACAGGTGTTGTCTGCCGGATTTCTCCCAGTAAAGTTACTATTCCCTTTGTAATTAATACATACTGTTGGAAGAGATACATTGTGACTACACGCATCCTTTTAAATCTAACTCTGTGACTGCTTACCCAGCATTTGCAAAATTGGCCTCACTGAAGTGTACATGTGTCACCCTTGGTGGGGGTGGGGGGGAGATGTTTCCTGGCTCAACAGGGAGAACCAGAAGGCTGATCCAGGCAAAGTACCCAAGAGAGTCAATGTTGGCTGGGGCGGGCAAAGAGAGGGGCAGATGATCAGCAGGCAGGGCACAGTGGACCACAGGGCCATGCAGGGCGCGGAGGCAGCAACGAGGAGGCCTTCAGAGAGCTGTTTGAGCAGGAGGACCAGGGCTATTAGGAACATAAAAGGGAGCTTCTTTGGAGTCTGCAACTGACTCTTCATCTTTTTTTTTTTTTTTTTTTTTTTTTGAAATAGAAAAAGGCAATAATGAAATTATGGTTTCAACTCCAAAATTTCCATTAATTTTTTTTTCTCTGCTCTTTTCCCTGGCACAGAGCTAATTGACCTGGTGTCATCTGTTACCAGAAGTTGAAAGGCAAATAATGAGGCCCAAATTCCAACGGAAACCTGGCTTCATTGATTAGGCCAAATGCATTTCAAAATTATTGGTTTTCTAACCCACAAGGTGAGCAAAAGGTCTTCACACTCAGAACTACAATTTTCCTTTAGAGATTTTTATCAGTGGTTTCAACAAAAGGGCTACAGACTTTGTGGACTTTGACAAACCACCAGGAACAGCGCCCTGAAGGGGTCCTTGATACTTTGTCTCAGCTAATCTCAAAGATGGGGGCCACACCCTGGTGTTTATTCTCTCCTGCAGTCTTGTTGCCCTGCCCTGTGCATCCAAGGGAAATCTGATTTCCTCTTTGATGAAATGGCCCAACTTTCTCCATATCAGATGCTTTAAGAAAAACATCTTAATTTCTTTCAAAAAAAAAAAAAAGTTGTGTGGGTTTTGTTCACTTATTTTTATTTTTGTTTTTGTATTTTTGCTTGCTAAGGAAGAGTCAGGAAAGTCTGGATAAATAAACCAGACCACTCTGAGTTAGTTGGGTCTCATGGCCAAGCTGCAGACAGGGTATTGGATTTGCTATGTTGTGATTCCAACAATTTCTCCAGCCTCCTCTCATGGAAATGCTAACCAGCAGATGACGGAGATGTCACAAGATGGTCTATGCAAATCCACAAATTAAACCATCAGCTCTCGGGGCCATAAAACTGAACACACGAAGCTTGGAGAGATTCTATTTATTCTCTGAACATCAAGTCTTCTCTGCCCACGCCAGTTAGCACCTACGGCATCTGGCCAAAGTCTGCCTGTGAGGTGGTTGCTTTTGGGAAGCCTTGATGAAGGGGGAGGCATCAGGAGGCCATGTGACTAAGCTGAAACAATGCTGGCATGAGCCTCTGAAAGCCTGCTCCATCCCTCCTCCAAACACAGTCTCCCATAAAAAGCAAATAAAAAATGAGCATAGAAAGAAATCGCACTTTATGATAACTTCTGTGGTCAGCCCGGCTTCGTTTCCTCCAGGCCTCCCTGCTTCCTTCAAGTCTACAACACATGCTGGCAAAATGCTGTAGTTCCCTAATGTGCGCATAAACTAAAATGACCAAGGGAAGGGGTGGTGCGGGGTGAGGGAGATGGATTTCAGCCAGCAGAAGCAATTAATTTTACTACAAACTCTGAGAGGGCTAATGTTCAGGGCAAACCATTTTGTTTCTGAGGGCAGACCTCAAGCAACTTATTATCTTTACCCTTCTGGTTACCATGGAATCTGTGCCCCTGCATTGGAGAATAACTGGCCCTGCTTGTCTGCCTCGGGGAAATTCATTTCTGCTGAATGACGGTGATGGGATGAAAAAAAGAAATGAACCTTGGGCAATAATTCAGTAAAATATGGGACTCTGAGAGCTGAAGCGGGCGGCAGCCTAGGTTACGAACGTAATCTCTTAGCAGTGCCAGTAAAATAAAACAGAACCACTGTTTCAGACACTGTATTTTTGGCAAACGTTTCACTCCTCAATTACTTTCAAAGATATTCGTTTCAGTCAACATTATAAGGGTAAGTCAACATTTGTCCTGGCAGCAAGCCCAAATTTGTTATTTTATTAGTCTGCTACTGGTTAAATTGGCCCAAGATTAAACACATCTAATAAATAGCCCTAAAATATTGGAGTTTAGTAGAAGACCACATTCAAATTCTCTTACACAGGATGTTACTATTAACCTTGGGCAGAGGAGAAATGCACACCCACACCCCAGTTAAGTTCCTTTTAGCAAACGCCAACCCATCGCCTGAAACTCATTTTGGTCATGCCCAGACATGGCACTATGGACCTTCAGAGAAAGAGGAAGCCAAATATTTAGCTCTCTCTGCGGTCCCTGATTCCACATCTGCCTTCCGAACGTCAAGCAAAACTTTTACTTTCTTGAGGCAGACCAAGCCAGATGCTCAAGGCTGAAGCACTTCAAGAGTTTGGCCTCCTGAAAAAGGATAAGGGCTGCCAACAGAGTCACGCCTCTGTGGCCCTTAAGGGAAGGCCAGCTTTGGGCCCAGAAGGTATTTTCTCACGGTTAGATTCAGGTTATGCATTTTTGGCAAGAATGCCACAGAAGTGATGTGCCCATCATGCCCGCCCATCCATAGGTCTAGAAAATGGGGTCAAAGCACACATCCCTGGTTGCAGAATGTCAACAAGGCACCTGGAAGTGGCAGTGGTGGCCTAATCACAGCCACAGGGCCCAGAGGAAGGCCTCTGTGATTCTGGGGTTTCACATTCAGTCATTTCCTACTGACTTCTTGGAAACCCTTGGGTGGGATACAAATTCTGCGTTTGTTGATCTCTATGAAAGGGATTCCCTGGCTTCCCCTTGGGCTGAGTTAGAGGGGAGGTGGAAAAGAATGCCACTGGGGATTTCAACCCTGCTTCAGGGTTTGGGAGCTGCTGTGTATAGGCTTCAAGAATACTTTAAGGATATTTGCAGAGGCTTCCCCAGAGTTTAGGAATAAGCTGCAGACTCTGCAGCAAGTCACAAAGTTCTTATCACTCTGGCCCAAAGAATGTGCTGATTCTTTGCAAAGGATCTAAGGATATAATATAAGCCAACCTTTCTGGCCAGAGCACAATGTCCTATTACCTCAGATCAACAATGTTACCTCCACGGGCTTAGTCTCCTTCTCTGTGTAGTTGGTGGGGGGGGGGGGGGGTGATTCGGTGAGTCTCCTGCCCCCTCACAGGGTTTTTGGGAAGATGATATGAGATCATGTAGGTAATGTGCTTGGTACAAGCCTGCCCCATAAGTTGCTCCCTGTAAATTTCTGATGCCCAAGGAGAGGTGTGGTCCCTTCCCCAGCCTGCTCTCCTGCCTTCATCCATCCCTGCAGCACTAGATTTTACCCTGGGCCTCCCAAGGATGAAGCTGGAGCTCCGTGTTACCTGCCACACCACAATCTCACTAATGACATGTTCCTGCCACTACACCTCAGGCTGCTATGAGACCACATATTTTGATTCCACATTCCTGACCTCCCTTTCTTCCTGCAGCTTTATCATCTGTTTAGTCAAGCTCTGGCTGGATAGAGCAAAACTGGGAGTGGTTTGGCAAGATCCAAGGCTATGTAGGATGAGAGGAAAATAGCCATGAAATCCCAAGATAAGAACCTGAGTGAGTTGGGGAAGGGAGTCCAGGTGGGTCTTGAGGTCTACACCAAAACCCTCCTTCTTACCCAACATTGCTAAATTACGGGCTAGAAGAGCTGTGCTCCAATCTTGCCAGATCCCACTACTATGTGGGATTAGGCATTGATAGAAACTCTGAGCATTCAACCCATGTCAGGTGAGCAAGGTGGAATTTCTTCCCAAGATAACATGTTACCTTTGGCTTCCAGAAAGAACCATATAGACCCACTGGCACATCCTCCCATCCACCTCTTATCCTTTGAAGCTCAGAACTATCTTTACTTCCCAGAAATGGAAAAAGAAGTACAGAAATAAAAAAAAAAAAAAAGGATGCTCAGATCTTAATCTTGATGTCCCAAAGGAAGGACAGATTGTTCCAGCCAAATCTGGGATGATCAAGTACGTCTCAGGCAAGCAAAGCTGACAACCAGGTCTGCCATCTGACTAAAGACTAGGCTGGGACCAGGGATATACCTGCTGGGTAAAACCTACAGGGACATCTGACCAAGGGCACGGGGTGTGCAGGATGAGAACACGGACCCCCTCTCTTGGGGCCCAGTCAGCTTCTGTTTTTGACAAGAACGATATCTGAGCGGACGAGACTTGCAGAAATGTGGCCTCCAGAGAGAAACAGAGAATACATTTGCCACACTCCCTGGTAACCCCCAGCTCTCCCTTCTAGCACAATTTATCCCTTCAAATCACTGGGTTCACGTTCATCCTCAGCAGCACATGCCTCCTGTTAGAACCAGGGAAGGTTGCACTTGGGGGTTTTAGAACAGTCTACTCTCAACTGAGAACAGAATACACTGAAATCTGATTATTCAAAATGGAAAAAAACTACCAGTGGCAGAGCCACAAGGGGCTGACTGAATTGGGAATAAAATAAAAAAATTTTAAGCTTTCCTGTTTTCAGCTTTCAGCGACATCTTACCACCCACTGAGCAACGGTATGTAGAAAAATGAGGTACAGAGCATGCTGTTCAGGAAGCTGTGAGGTAGGTGATCTATAATGGATTCATATGGCCTTTCTGTTGCCCCCACACACTCCAACTGGGCAGATGAATAGCTTCAAAATGTTATCCCTTGGGAGATGTGTGTTTGTGTGTGTGTGTGTGCATGCACACGTGCACACGCATGCACGCACATGCACATGTGCGCGCACACACAGAACACAAAACTAACTTTATTTGAGACAGTCTTCATTCTGTTGCACATTTTTAATGACAGGAATTTAAAAATGCCCACAAACAATGGATTTTCCCCAAAGCTCATAACAAACACTGGCTCTCAGTGCTGTTCATTTGCAGCCTTGAAACATAGTGATTACGTGCTATTTCTAAGTCTGAGCAATTAATATGCTACCAGATGTATCATTATCTACAGCCTATTAAAATTCAGAAGGCTGCAAATTTGAAAAAGAGTGTGTCACACACAGGACAGAGGAGGCAGAGGCTCGGAGACCCGCTCAGCTCCCCACCTCACTTGAAGCTCATTTCAATCACAAAGTCGCAAGAGAGAAAATGAATAGACAATGGCAGTCGACTTAAAAGAGAAGAAGTAGGTACAAACCTGTGATCTGTTTGGTTTTGTAAAAAAAATGCTGGAGATTCAGTGGTAAGGGATGCAAATGAAAGTTTCCAGAGAAGACAAAGGCAGTTTTGTGGTAAAAGAAAAATGTTATTTATTGTGGTAGAAAGGGGCGAAGTTCCCATGAGTCTTTCAGCTCAAGCCATCTAGAGATGGGAGGGCTCCTTTGGAAGGACCACATGGGGCCTAACCTGGCAAGAGTTCCCTGGAAAAGTTTCCCTAAGTACCCTCAGGGATCGAGGGAAAGTCTCCTTCACTGGCCAGGCGCTCCTGCTCCTCCTGCCCCACCATTTGGGGTCAGGCTCTGGGGTTGCTCCTGAATTTACAAAGCAGGGCTGCACAGAATGATGTCAGGGGCAGCAAAGCCTCCAGAACTGTTAGGAAATTGCATCCTGCGAGGTTCCCTACCTACACAGATTCTAGCAATTTTCTAGAAACAGAGAAGTCGTCCCATACCTGACCCAGGTGTGACTCCTCTCTTCTGACTGTCAAATGGAGACAATGGGGAACCCCTAGGTGGGGAGGAGGAGACACCAAGAACCGTGGAGTCCCTCTGTTCCAGGTGCCGGTACACACACGCTCATCTGTATCAGACAACTCCATCACCTCATTTTTTTAGAAGAGGAAGCAGGTATTCAGAGAAGTAAAGTGACTTGCCCTAAGTCATGCTCAGTAATTAATTGGCAGAGCTGAAATTCAAATTCAAATCTGACTTGAATGGCTTCCCTGCCACCCCCTACACTGGCTTCCCGGAAAACACAACTTCTTCTTATATTGTAACAGCAACAGTACTGATGGTGGCTTCGTGCCAGGCTGTGACAAAGTGCTTTCTATGCATGGTTTCCTTGACTTCTCTTAAGTTAGGACTATTAGCAAACTCATTTTGCAAAGCAGGCAACTGAGGCTCAGAGGGGTTAAGAACCTTTCCTAAAGTCACACAGCCAGCGTACACAGTCAGTGGCAGAGCCAGGACTGAGCCCAAGGCTGCTCCTCAGTAAGATCTGCATTCTTAACCCCAGCACTGCTCACTCCCTAAGCCCTGGGGGAACCCTGACCAAAATAAACATGGTAGAGGCAGGACAATGGAGACTGAGGCAGGAAATGGAAAACTTGAAGCTGTTCATTCAACATCCGAGCCCTGTCCCTCTGGAATCAGGAGCCCCTCTTGGCTTCCCCCCAGCATCTTAGAGGCCCAGCCAGGTACACAGGTGCCCTGCTCATGTGCCCCTAGTGGGCACTGCCCTCTGTGAAGACCCACCTGGGGAATGGTGTTGTGAGCATCCAGCATCAGAGGGCTCACTGGAGGACCACCTCCTAGTACTGCCCCCCTCCCAGTCTGTGAGATTGCCTGCTTCCCCATCCCTCTTTCTGCCGATTGACAGTCACTTGTCTGTATGTCAGGGTTTGGAATGACTCGGTCAAACTCAAGTACACGTTCCTTGAGGACAGAAAACATGCCTTTCTCTTTTGCACTCAGGAGAAATTATTGAGTAGAGTCTGGTCTCAATAAATATTTACTGACAATCCAAGAGCAATAGGGGTCATTTTTAGTTGTTCGGCTCTTCACCAAGTTGTATCCATCATGCTATGGAATTTCCCCACATTTATAACAAAGGATCTATTTATAATTAAAGTGCCCTGCTAATGAATAGGGCAGGAAGGACTCCCAAAGCAACCTAATCCTCCTCACCTGCCCCGGGTCTGTCTCTGCGGTTGGAGCTTGGTTAAGATTCCCAGATGATGCATGTCAGGTGGGAGCCAGCCTTTAGGAGGGATGACACATTCCTCATCTCCCATGACTGGGGCGCCTCTCTACCCTGAGCTCACACCCCACTCCCTGCTTGAAAGCCATTCTGGGAACATCAGTAAACCATACGAGATTTTTTTTTTCATCCTGCCTGGCAGGAATGAACGTGAATCTTGCCAGTGTGCTTGGAACATCTTTTGTTTTTTTTAAAAAATAATGGCCAGTGCCAACTCGAATCCCTGGGAACTTGGGTGGGTATTTCCTACAAAGGAAAGAGTGACCTTCCAGCAGACCCCTTGATAGGGATGACCAGCCACAGCTTCCACTCAACTGATGCACACTGAAAATAGATGCTGCTGTTGTGGACCATTTGCTCTGTGGAAGCCCTCTGTGTGTTCATTTAATCTTCACAGTCCCCTTGGAAATTCTCACTTACAGAGGAGGAAACTGAGGCTCAGAGGATGAGTCACTGTCCAAGACCTCCTGGTCAACTTGAGATTCAAGCTTGGCTCAGTCCACCCCTCAAATCGAAGTTCCTAACCACTAGACTCTATGGCTGCCCCAACATAAAATACAATCTTGCCCAATCCTTCCCTGAGGGTGAGGGGGAAAAGGAAGAATATGGGTTAAATGATTTCAGCTGGAACTTTGGAACTTTGAAGCTTTGAAAAGAAAAAAAAGATTTGTGTTCTTAGGATAGAAATCCAATTTTTGTTTTTAATTTGCTAACATCTAGTCCAGGATAATTTTCTATGACACATTAAAGCCCATCTTTATCTGTTTAAAAATCTTAATATCTGAAATCTGGGTCCTATGCTCAAAGTCCAAATTTAAGATTTAGTCTTTAAGCAGCTATACTCTAGCTCAGGAACCTATTGCTGCAGAAGGGCTCTCAGAACACACTGAATGCACCATTTCCAAACTCTTGGTACCACTGTGACGATTTTTTAGCCAATGTATATACCGCGTGAACTACTACATATGTAACGTTTCCTTAAATTACTTATTTTTTACTTAAGTAAACATTTTATAAAAATAAATGCTATCAGTGCACCTGCCATAAATAGAAACTAACTTTAAAAAATGAACCCAATTGTTAAATTCTTGTTAGATACTGTTGCCTGCCTGAAGCTTCTAAGACTGAGGCTTGAGCTTTGTTAAAAGGAGGAATTAACAAGTGATAGAAAGGTGTTAAAGACACACTAGCTCTAAACTAAGACTTTCTCTGCAGCATGATCAGAAGGATCAGAAGAATAAGAAGAGAACTGAAAAAGAGAAAATGAGTCAAAATTATTATTTTGTGTCTCGTCTCTGTATCCCCTTGTTCCTGTATCATTTGGGCGACCACAAATGGTAGGAAACCCACCTTCTGGGAAAAAAAATATCTAAGCCAGTCTTCTCATTCCAGAAACAAAGACTCTGAGGTCTTCTCTGAGCCTCTACTTGTGTCCTGTCTCCAGCTAGTAGGGAGGCTCTTGTAAGAACCAGCTTAGAAATAAATGCTGCGAAAGAAATTCAGATTTAAGCATTTAGGAGTCCTTCAAAGCAAGTCCCCATTCCTTGATGCTGAGCCAGAGCAAAGTTCACTCTCCTCAGTCCTTAGAGCCTGGGCACACAGCATTCAGAAACTGACAAGAGAAAACAAGTCCTCTTTTCGGATGTGCTGTCTTTCAAAACCGTCCAATTTAAGCTACTATCAAACAGCTGAGGTGGAAGGAGATGGCTTTGCACCATGCGCCTGTGGCCAACACTTAAGTTACCATCAACTTTTTTGCCTTTTGCAAATAGTCTGTTTCCTTCTTCACCATGGTTTCAGACCCCTTCTGCAAGACCACACCCAGAAGCACCCAAGGCAACCACCAACCAGCAAGGGGGATGGTTGAAGGTGTGTGAGAACGAACAAGACCAAAAACCTAACAGGATACTAACGAGCCACCGGCACCCCTCCCCACACAAGAATAGTCAAACACAAGAATAGTCTTCACCAGTGACCTTTAATTATCTTCTCTGTATTTGCCTGGGGTCGTTCTTGACATGCCTGCGTCACTTAGGGATTATGAAATGTTAGCATTTCAATGTAAGATAACACACTTGAGAGGGACTCTAGCACTGACCTTGTGTTGGAGCCAGAAAGCACACAGAGAGAAGGCTTCTATCACTTGTCCCCTTTTGGGCCGTCAGGCCTGTAGATCTATCTCTTTCCACCCACTGGCTGCTTCCCTCTTCCCTTCTGTGGCTTCTTCCTCCAGGAAGACTCCAGACTTCCAAATCTGACAATGGTGGCACCTGCTAAACATTTTTTATGTATTTTCCAAGGTCCTGACACAGGCTCTTAGTTTTATTTCATTCAGGTTGCCAACTTCTCTTGGTATCTACGGAAACCGTCCCCTCGGGGGAAGTGCTCTATTTCTCCTTACCATTTAATTAGCACCTCTGCTGCAAACATTAGATCTGCAGAGCTCAGGCAGACATCTTTTTAAGGGATGTCCTCTACACGTACAGAAGTTTCTGTTTAGCCATTTTTTGTGGGCTTCTTGTTTCACAGCAATCTCACATTAAATATAAAGTAAGCTTGGGGTGCCTGGGTGTCTCAATAGGTTGAGCGTCTGACTTCGGCTCAGGTCACGATCTCACGGCTCGTGAGTTCAAGCCCTGCGTTGGGCTCTGAGCTGACGGCTCGGAACCTGGAGCCTGCTTCCGATTCTGTGTCTCCCTCTCTCTCTGCCCCTAACGCACTCGCATTCTGTCTCTGTCTCTCTCAAAAATAAATAAACATTAAAAATTTTTTTTTAATATAAAGTAGGCTTTGCACTTGAATCTGGAGTGCAGGCCAAGGGATGGGTCCACCAGCCCACTGGCTCCCAGGTGAGGTCACCGCATGCAGTGTTCTTTAATGGACTTCACTTTGAAAACCCCCCAAATAGTGCTGCTTACCACCAACCTCATTCAGGAACATGACTGGGTTAAGCCAACACTGCAGTGTGCCAACAGGTCAAGGCTGGACAAGGAGGCGACAATATTTTGGACCTGCCTCCTCATCTCTCTGAATCTCTTGTTTCTTCAGTTGACAAACAAAAAGCACAGTCCTTGCCTTGCTCAGCTCCCTCAGCCAGTGCAAGGTTCAAAGGAGACAGTGCAAGTGAAAACCCCTGACTGCTATCTGAACACAGGGCAGCACTGCTGTGGATTTAGTAAGCGCAATGAGAGAGGGAGGGAGAGGGTGTGCCGACTGAACCTCCCTTCCCCGACTTCTCTACATCTCATGCACATATGTACACATTTAAATTGGTTACATCATGTGTGTCATTATGCTCATGCTTTTTCCTTTTTATGTTTTACAAGAACATTAAGGTATTTCTGTTAGCTAGTGTGTAATGGCTCAAATGCCATCGATCCCTGTGCCAGAGGCCACGGTACATGGAGCCATTCTCTCATTATAGGTCGGTTCGTTGGCTTTTCTGTTAGAAACAAGTAGGGAAGGATACTAAACTGAAGTCAGACAACCGACTTCAAGCTTCAGTTCTTCCATGACCAGCTGTGTGATCTTAGGAAAATTATTGAATCTCTCCGATTCTTGGGATCCTCATCTTTAAAACGGGGATAATTATACTCCAGTGAGGAAAAGACTATAAAAATGCTTTGAAACCTATAAAATGCACAAGCATATAACATGACAATTATTGCAAATAATATCATTATGAACAGCTTTGAATAGTATTTTCCTCCCTAAGAGCTGGAATACTGGGTCCAGAGATTTAAACATTTTCTGTGTTTTATTTTATTTTATTTTATTTTATTTTATTTTATTTTATTTTATTTTATTTTGTTGTTTTTTAAAGTTTATTTATTTTGAGAGAGAGAGACAAAGAGAGCACGCATGCTGGGGAGGGACAGAGAGGGAGACTGAGAGAGAATCTCAAGCGGTCTCCAATGTGGGGCTCAAACCCATAAGCTGAGATCATGACCTGAACTGAAAAAGTCAGACGCTTAGCCAACTGAGCCACCCAAGTACCTTTTTTTGTGTGTTAATATATACTGACAAGTCCCCTCATTACCCCAAAGAAGTGTGTTATTCCTTGCAACATCCCCAGGACTGGGTTCTATCATGTCTTTAAAATATTTGTGACACCAATTAGGTATGAAACAGCACCTTATTATTGTACTTGCCTTTTGCACTTCTATAATTTCTATTAGAGTGAACATTTTAAATAATGTTTACTTTCACAGTTCCTTGTGCATGAATTATTAGTGTCTTTTTGTTCATTTATCAAAGGACATCTTGGAGGGTTCTTTTACATTTGTATAAATTACTTATATGACAAAGACATTAATCTTCAGTCTGTCATCTCTATTTCAAAAGTCTTTTTCAATGTATTAGTCTACTTCTCTTGTCTAAGGAAGCACATTAAACATAACAGAAATCTTGTTTGTTGATATAGCACTATATAGTATGTCTCTGGGCTGATCAATACTCAAGATTTCCAGGCATCCTGAGGATGTCTGGTGGAAACAAGCAAGGAAGAGAAAGAGATTGGACAGTAAGTCCCATTTGGAAAAGTTACAGGAACCAGGATGTCTAGCCAAGAGAAACAAGCACCTGGGGGAAGAGAGAGAGAGAGTGTGTGTGTGTGTGTATACATGCATACATATGCATGTGTGTGTGCAGAGTGGGAGTAGATGGGGAGAGAGAACAAATATTTAAGGAGATAACACATGAGAAAATATTCCTGTATATTATTCAGTTGCAGAAAGCAATGTTATAATTAAGACGGGATTTTTTCATGATCCACACTGAACAAAGATGGAGTGTACAGGCTCATAAGGTAATGAGCTCTCTGTCTCTGGAGATGTTTAAACAGAGACTGAATGGCCCCAGCACTGGGCTCCATGTTCTCAACAGGCCTTTCCCACTCTAAGGTTCTCGAATGCAATGACCCTGGGTCATTTCCTGAAGGCTAGTTTTGTTTGTGTTTCATAAATCCCCGGAAAAAAAAAAAGAGCCTGTTTTGCTACTCCTTACCTCTTCATCTTAAGAGCCAGAGGAGGAAAAAAAAAAAGTCCAGTGACTTTACCGTTAAGGTTTCTGGTTCTGCTCCAATTAACTGAAGTTTAGTAATAATCGGGGCTGCCTTCTCACAAAAGAATACAATGGCTCAAACACAGAAGGTCTAGACACAAGTGTTTCTAGACTTAAAAAGAACCCTCCTTTCCCAGCCAGATGAAGGTTCAGACGCCTTTCTTGATTAACGTGTGACATAGCCTCTTTTAAGCTAATAAACAGTGTCAATTCATTAAAAATGAAAGGCATTAGAAACCACTGGCCTTCATTCTTGACAGTCCATGAGCCAAGATGAAAATACATGGCAATGCAGTTACAGCAATTTCCTCATTTTGTGTGTGACCTGTACACATTACCAATGCTGACAAATTATGGAAGGCAATTGCATGCATACATCACAAATGAAGTAGCTCTTCTAGATATACGCATGCCATTAATAACAATTACATGTGCACCGGGCTTTGCAAAAATTAGGATATGGTCAGTAATTTATTTTCATTCAGTTGTTAGGAAAACAGTGGCAACAGTCCAGGATTTTATAGGCAGTTTCAGAGTGTCTTGAGAAAATGACACAATTTGCAAGTATCCAGATGGCAGTCAGGGCCTTCCAGTTACTTGGTTTAGGTGGAAGGCTGGTGGTTAACGCAGATAAGCAAAATGACTAATTGCAGAACTAACAGTGTCACCTCCACAGAGCTGAGCATGCGGAATTCTGCCAAAGACCAGCTCCTTGGTATTGAGAAACACAGAACGGAAGTTACCCAAACCCTCCCCAAATGGAGGCTTGCAAATTCCCGCTCCTTTGGGTTGTAGCCATTCTACGAAGTGAGCTGCCAGAAGCACTGAGTGATGGTGGGGTCTTCTATCCAGACACCCAGAAAAAGTAGGCTTTTGACTGTGAGGCTATTTGCTCCAGCAAGCAGGTTCATCCTTCATGTGTTATGTGGTGAGGAGACCAGTGATTTAGTCATTTGGACGCAACGTGATGTGGTTGGGAAAGTACAGCTTCGGGGCCAGACTGGGGTGTGAATCTTGGCTCTTCCACTTAGTAGCTTAGCCATCCTGGAAAGGCTACTACCCAGCTCCGGGTCACAGTTTCTTCTCCCAAAAGGGACCAGTACACCAACCTTATAGGAGTGTTGTGGGGATAAAGAGAAGACCTACAATGAGGCCCTGCTATCTGTAACACAACACTCAGAAAATTAGGATGGTGATCATTAATTAAAAATGTTTGAGGAATCTTTTCAAGGTGCAGAAGTCTCAATGATGATGATGCTATTTATTGGACATTTACTATACACGAAGCACTGGGCTAAGTGCTATACGTGAATCATCTCATTGACCCTCACTATGGTCCTAGAAGGTGGAATTATCATCAACCCCGTTTTAACACTGAGGAAAACAGGGCTTAGGGAGGCAGAGTAGCTTGTCCACGGTGATACCACTAGCAGGTGATGGCATTAGGACTCAGTCTAGAGTTGATACCCTAAACATACTCAAATGTACATGTGTAAAGTGAATATGCTTTTCTCCAATATATCTATTCCTAGTTCATGTACATCCTATCCTGGAAGCCAAGACGCATCTGAACAAGCCTCAGAATCATGGCTGGATGACTATAACCAGATGCTACCAGCAAGCAACGGCCTTTACCCCAGGTAACTCCATGTTACTCCCCTCCCAGCAAGATCTGAAGTCACATGATTCATGGAGTCTACTTGTTTAGTCACTTGAAGAACTACCAGGATTCTAACTGCAATAACTCCTCAGAACTATTTCCATGCAGTTGGTTATATATACTATCAGTTCAACACTACACGATACAGATTCCAAGAAATGTATACATTACTGGAAACCATTTGACTTCTTTAGCTCTCCAGCTGGCATTTAAGGAGTTGAGCCCCAGGTGCATACAATTTTCAAGTCCACATGTGGACTGACTGGGGCATAAATTATGGCAGGGGCATAGGGTTCACCTCAGTTCCATAAAGCACTCGTGATTATATACTTAAAAGAAAATATTTTAAAGCATTTTATATGTCTGTTAAGTATTCATTCCCCTCCCTCTTTCTTCACAGAGGTAAACACCCTTAGATGCCACAAGGTACACTGTATGAAATGCTGGACTAAACCCATCAGGAAACCTGGCATTGGCTCTCAGTTTAGCTGCCGATTTTCTTCATGGCTTTCTGTAAGTCACCTCCCCTCAGTGTCTTTATTCATAAAGTGAGGGAAAAAATATGTACTTTATGTTAACCCTACAACATGGCTTAGGTCTCAAGTGAGACACTAGATGTGGTACTTAGGAGAGGAATAGAGCTCCGTCATTTCTAGATACACGTCATTCCAAGAGTCACACAAATATACCGGCTGAATCAAAATCAGATCATATACTTTTGAGAGAAAGGCAATGATTACAAATTCTGCTAACTAAATCTGGCCTAATCCTGACCAACATCTGAAATAGTGCATCTTAAAACTCAAAGTGAGCTGTCCATCAAATTTTCAGATATATTCTTAGAAAGAAAATAACAGAAACATCTCTTTGTATTATCATTAAAAATGAGATTGACCCCAAACTCTTAAAACCTTCTCACCAGGCTCCAGCATCCTTAGCCAACATATCCATTCATTTGAGCCACGTTTCCTTATATTTTTAATGTTTGTTTATTTTTGAGAGAGAGAGAGAGAGAGAAAGAAACAGAGCACGAGCAGGGGAGGGGCAGAGAGAGGGAGACACAGAATTTGAAGCAGACTCCAGGCTCCAAGCTGTGTCAGCACAGAACCCGATGCGGGGCTTGAATTCATAAACCACAAGATCACGACCTGAGCTGAAGTTGGACACTTAACTGACTGAGCCACCTAGGTGCCCCAGAGCCTTCTTTCTTTAAAAATTATTTTTTAACGTTTACTCATTTTTGAGAGACAGAGAGAGACAGAGTATGAGCGGGGAAGGGGCAGAGAAGGAGGCAGACACAAAATCTGAAGCAGGCCCCAGGCTCTGAGCTGTCAGCACAGAGCCCGATGAGGGGCTCAAACTCACGAACTGTGAGATCATGACCTGAGCCGAAGTCCGATGCTCAACCGACTGAGCCACCCAGGCGCCCCAGAGCCTTCTTTCTTTAAACGCAAACTTCACCATATGGAAATGGTGCCTTTAAACGTACAATCAGTGTAATTCATTAAGAGCTAACCATTTTCCTTCTTGTGACTTGGTCAGGTGTTCAGAGGACCTAACATGCCTGGAAGGACCAGTCCCTCTTGGCATGGGAATAAGCGCCCAACAAATAAGAAAACAGATAAATTGAATGAAACTACATCAGTGATCAGAAGGAGCAAGCTTAACGATGCTTCTCTGGGAAAGTCTAGAGCCATGGACTAAAATGGACTAAGGTCCTTGGATTTCACAGTTAACGATTAGAGCAGGAAGATCTAGCTGGTTATGGGTATTAAAATTAAACACTTGCAACCCAACTCACATATCCATGCCATAAAGAAATACCAGATTAAGAAGCAGTATTGTATTAATATCATAATCCGTGCATAATACTTTTCATGTTTAAAATAAATATTTTTAAGAAAATATTTAAAGAAAATTAAATTTAAAAATATATCACCTTTTTCCTTTCACTGGAAACCATCGCCAAAATTTAAAAAATTACAAAGCATTTAAATCTTAAGTAGAAATTTTGTTATGATTTGAATTTAAGAGAATGTTTATTGTTGCAGATTTTCAACTCAAGTGTATGGTATCAGATGCACACCACTGCACACCAGGCCTTTCCCCGTAAGGCTTTCCTTGAGTGGCTTTCCCCAGCATGCCTGCTGCAACCTCAGGAGCCATGCTAGAAGGCACTTGCCCATGCAGTGCTCCTCCCCACAGCAAATTCCAAAGGAATGGCCATTATATGTCCAAAGGGCACAGGTGCTTTGCTTCCTTTGAAGGTCAAAAAGCACTTTGGATAAGTCAGTTTTTCTCTTTATAACCACCTTATTTTTGGAAAAAATTTATCAATCTTAAAAAGTACTTTCATAGGAATTAACAGTCAATGCTTAGCTTATAAACATGTGTATAATCATGTTTTTCAACAGGCATACCAGGGTATGCTGTTCTTCAAACACTTACAAATACTGACGACACCTGCTGGCAGAAAATATGTTTTAGTTAGTTGCTTATGGAGAAGTAAGGCCTACAGGGGTTGACTTATCTTTTGCACGGATAATGAAACCAGAAAACTACCCCCTAAATTCACTTTGGTTTCTTTTTCCAACTTTGCCTATCACCATTATCAGGAAATGAAGCTAGGAGGTGCACGTCACTGGACCCTTCTGCTTCAGGATGTATAGAGCATACAAGATATTTCTGATTTAAACTACACACACACACACACACACACACACACTCCTCAATGGTGATACCTGAAAAATATTTACCATTTTCAAAATTGTCCCTCTCCCATCCTTACTGCCATACCAGGATATCCCCCCAAAAGGAAAATAAGTCACATTTTAAAATCTGTATCTGGCTACCATGAAGAAAACTAATATTTGACATTTGGTGATACATGTCTTTCCTCACATTTGTGACATACAGATATATTTATATTCTAAGTATATGAAAAGGTCAAGCAGATGAGTTTTACCTAAGCTTTTTGCCAAACTGCTCAGAAAACATAGGACTAAGGGATGGCAAAAAGGGACTGGTTAGGGTCCACAGCTATTCTCACTATTCTTTCCTTTGATCCATTTCAACTTATTAAACTTGGTTATGATTTGTGTCCTTGAAAAGGAGTTTGAGGGGGCACTAGCTTCACTGCTCTTATATTCATTAAATTATGAAGTTCCTATGGAAAAATCATTATATCTATTCCAAGCCTGAACAACCTGAACTGTATGCTGGTGCTATCTTGTCAAAACTTACATAAAAATTCAAACACCATTAAGGCCATCACACTTCCACAGCTACTAGGAACAAAAACTCTTTGTGAAAATATACAACTGAGCTGGAGTGTGGGGTGGGGGTGGGGGTGAGAAGTTAGTTGTGCTCAGCTTACAGAAAGCTGATTACAACTGAAGACTGTTTGGAGTCTTGTCAGCTTGGAGCAGCTCTTGTTAGAGGCAATGAATCTTTGATGCTGTCCTCCCAAACATACATAATTCAGTGAGCCAAGTGCACACAGCTAAGTAGACCCAAGGGTGGTGGGTAGGTAGAGAACCCTTAAGAATGCTGCGACAAGGTCGGATGCACATCTGTCTCCAGACTTTCCCCAGTCGTGGTTGGGCACAGTGATGATCTCTCAGATACACACATGAGCAGCAGTGATGAGCTGGGTCCCGTGGGTTCCACTATAGCTCAGCCACAGCAAAGCTGTGGTCTAATGGAAGCAACTATATTCCCTAAGAACCTTAAAGACAAAGAAGGATGCTTTCTTTTCCAGTTGAACCCAGCCTTTTGAGCTCTTTGCCAGAGATATAACACACAGAAGTAAATGGCAAGACTAAATACAAGCCAGGAGGACTCCTTCACATCATCCTTAAGGCACTGGAAAGTTCCCTTTCAGAAAGATAATTGTTTCTAGTGTTCCAAGACAGCTTTCCACTGCCCTCAAGGAGTTTAATTCATTTTCGGGCTCCACGTACAAGACACTTAGACTATTCATTTAGCCCCCAGACTTCCAGCTGAATGACCCCAATGGCCACAGATGACAAGCAGAGGTGCCAGGTCCTGTCTTTGCTGCCAAACAACTGTGAGGTCAAGTCTGACAGGTGAGATGGCCCCCAAAGGCCTTCTCTTGCTTCCCAACCCAGGCAAGAGGAAGCCCAAGCTTGAAAGGTAGCTCTTGACTGACATCTGGGCCTAAGGATACAGTAAGAGAAAGTCCCTCTGTTGGGTCTAGACAGAAGACTGACAGTCTGAGAGCCCTGCAGGATGCGAGAGGCAAGGGTGAGGAGGCAGCTAGCTGCTCCCTGGCCAAGAGGAAGGGGGACAGGGATAGGGGAGGAGGCTCATGATGATCCACAGAGAAGGGGCAAAAAGGAGGCAGAGACAGAGTGAGACATGGAGGGAGACAGTGAGTGTGAGAAATGGGGAGAGGGAGGGGGATTCGCAGAAGCAGAGGGAGAGAAAGAAAGAGGAACACACCGAATGAAAGATGCAGGCAGAGAGAGACTGATACAGAGAGGGAGCCGAGGGACTGAGAGATGGAGACAGACAGAGGGACTGCCAGATGGACCCAGAGAGGTCCAGGTGGAGACCCTACCTCGGCGTCCTTGACCGGACTGCTGGCTGGGGGTACCTCCAGGCTGCAGTTCGCCCTCTTGACCGTGAGGTAGAAGGGGTAATCCTTGGCCACCATGGTGGCTGCCGGGCCTGCTCTTTGGGATGTCACCGCTGACCCGAGGCGACTACAAAACTCCCAGGCGAAAGGGGGCCCCAGCTCCACGGTGCCCGGCGGCAGTGGCGGCACGGAGACTGACAGCCGGCTTCTTGCCGGGTGGGACCGACTCGGCTCTCCGGCTGAAAGGGGGCGGAGCCTAGTGCGGGCCCACCCACCTGGGGCGGGGCGGGCACCGCCTCGGCCCCGCCCCCGCGCGTCCTTGGAACGCCCAGGTACCGCCCCGCGGAAACGCCCCAGCGAGGAGAGGGATGATTCTACCGAGGGTCTTTTCCTTCCTCGAGGCGGAGGCCCGAGGCCACCCGTGCAACGACTACCCCTCACTCCGGGAGTGGAAGAGGCGGCGAGTAGAGAGGAGACCCGGTGGAAGGAAAAGCCAGCATTTTAAAAGCCCATATTAAGAAGAGGTAGTATTCCGTCTTGCCTTATTCCCAGCAAGTCTCCACCCCCCACAGTTGTGTGGTTTTTTTTTTAATGAACATCTGAACGTCACTGGAGTGTATAGTCTATAAACAGTAATATGTGCCCACTTTAAGTTATATAGTCAGTTGAGTATTGACAAACGTAAACACTCACGTAACCACTTCCACAATCAGGAAATGTATTTCCACCACTTCCAGAGACTTCCCTTGGGCGCCTTCCTCTGTACCCATTTTTAAATATGAAGAGGCTGATTAGTGGCTGTCAGCCACTCACAAGGGCAGTCTGACAGGGTCTGTTCAAGATGAAGCTCTGCAGCAGGACCCGGTTGGCTATACCATGCCTTACTGGAGAACTACATTGTAAATGTTCAATAGGCAATTCTAAGATCATTTGCTGCAGCCCAGTCTGGAACAGTAAAAAGCAAACAAGCAAAACCCCCAAACTGGAACCACTGTAATATCCATCAACAGGGAATGCTTGAATAAATTCTCCTCCCTATAAAACCCCACTCAGCAGCAGTCAAAAACAAGATGGGTCCAGGGTTGTGGCATGGAGAGATCTCCAGTGTATGTATCACATTCAGTTAAAGAACAATTGCAGAGTAAGCCCAATATTAATACCATTTGTGTTGAAAACACATCTACATAATACCATGTATTTTCTATAGCAAAATGTAGGTAAATACTATTGAAAACCATCCAGAAGGATGCACAGCAAACTTAAAAGTCCCCTTGGGGCTAGGGGAGGCAATCCATGCCAGGTATACACCTGGAATTAAAGGCTGTAAAAGAGACTTTAAATTTATAGCTAATGTTCTTAAATTTTTTACAAGAAAAATATATTTATGTGTTACTTGGGAAATTAATTTTTTAATATTAAAATGATCACTGTCTCAAAAGTTATTTTGTAGACTGCACTGTTGAAATCCCACCCCCTGGCCCCCATCAAAGTCATGACCACTGCAGGTGGTGGTCTAGGGAGCTGATGTCTTTTGTTTTGACTTCTTAGGTGTACAGGAGGTAATGGGAATGGAAATATCTAGACCTTGTTACAGTGTTCTCTGCTTCCAGCTAAGGCCAGAATCCCGTTTCTACTTTCCAGGCAGGAAACCTCATGATACATAGATCTTTCATCCCAGGTACCAAATCCACACACCCTGGCACTAAATTCACCTACTTTCCTGTCCAGCTAGTGTGGACAAACTGCCTTCAGAAAAGAGAGAGTCTGGCCAGTTTTGCTAGCCCCGTTGTTGCCACATGTGTAAAGGAGACTCCTGAATTAGTGGGTTCCGGCTGAGATTGGAGAAAACACATGGATTTTTTTCCCCTCAAATATACATACTCAAGCAGTGGGAAGGAGGTGATCGAAGACGAGGTTTGCAGTGAGAAAGATGCCCATGGACCACTGAGTTTTTCTACCTGTATTCCTGAACACAACTTCATTTCTTAACCCGGGCTGTGCTGATTGGGGAGCTTATGTAAGTGCTCCCTGTGAGCCTGACCAAGCTTGGTGGGGGCATGAAGGGAATGTCATCTCCAAAGGCACCCAACTAACACAGCCCCTGATTAATTCTGCAGCCAAAGGAGGGCCAGGAGAGGCAGTGACATGCCTCACTCAGGGCTACCCTGGCTGAGGATATGAGCTGAAGCACATGCAGCCGCTCCTCATTCCCGTCTTCTTCCTGCTCCTCTGGCCCCTCAGGCCCATCATCTCAACAGGATGATCTGGCCAGCAACAGCCCCTTTGAGGACGAGCTTTGACAAGTTCGCTGGGCCTTATCCTCTAGTTGGGAAGTGCACCTCCAGCACTTGGTGAGAAAGAGTGACCTTAGCAAACTTCGACTGGTCCATTCACTGCGGGATCCTCAGGGCTGGACAGGGAGTCTGGCATACCCTAAGCCCAGTGTAGCAGTACATAAACCCCATGGAAAAGTGGGTACTTTAACCTCAAGTTTAAGTACAACTATCATAGAGCAAAGAATAGTCATACTGGTTGATAGGAAGGCTGCTATATCCACTCTCTCTCATAACAAAAGATTTGGAACAATAAAAATCAATATACATGGCCACAGAACATATGTGTAGCAAACTTCTGTGTTTTCTGCCAGATATGTTAGGCAGAGAGAGAGAGATAGAGATAGAAAGAGATTGCTAATGGCCAGTAATCATTTACATAGTGCTGAAAAAAAAAAAGCATAAGCCCCCAAATGAGAGTGAAAGGAAAGATGGGGACCTGGAGTTCCCTTGGCTTGTCAGATGCTTCTAAGCTTCTCAAAGCATGAATGTCTCACCACCATAAATAGGGCTCTGGTGTTTAAAGACATATATTTTGGGTACAATAAGGTCTGTAAACTGAAGCTGGCAATTTGGGGTATACACAAGCCATGTATGTATGTGGTCCTTGAGACATTTAAAATTTTTTCAAGGGTATTTTTGACTCCATGCAATGTCCACCTTGTGCCCTGACTTCAGAACCTCCCTCGTGTGTGGTGTACTGCTCCAACATTAGCAGCTTTGGGGTTTGGGTATTCTGCCTAGGATTCCAAACAGAGGTGTCTGTGACCAAAGACTTTGTCAGAAAGCAGGCTGCTCTACAGGATGGTTCCTAAGCACACTCCTGAGGCTGGTGTCAGAACTGAGGGAAGCCAGGCCAACTCTGCAGTGCTGCCCAGCTGAGTGGGCCCCAGGAGCCCGGCATTCCCGTGTGTGTGTGTGTGTGTGTGTGTGTGTGTGTGTGTGTGTGTTTATGGGCTTAGGAACAACACTGCCCTAACAGTCAGCTTCACTCAAAGCAGTGGCACAAAGTGCTTTTCAGAACTCGCCTTTAGCACAACCCGTTATAATCCTATAAAACGCTTCACAGCCGGGCAGTGTTCCTTGCTAGCCAGAAGCCTGGAGACTGGAATAAAGAAGCCTGTTCTTCGTTTCCAGGAACAGTGCCAAGAGTGGGGCCTGCATTCTCGCCTGGGCCGAGTGGGGCTTGTTTGTGCTGCCGGTGGAGTGGTGGGCCTCCACACACAAGCCCACCACTGGTTATTAGCTCCTTTCAGAAGAGCAGACAGCCAGGCATGGCTGGGAGACCATCAATCAACTCCTCAAATCTCACTGCTGTGGCGGTGAGCACAACAGGCCAGCTTGAGGCTAAAACTTCAGAAGTTAGTGGTTGTGGAGACCTTCTCAGCCAATGGGACGATGCCTTGTCCTGTTACCATTACACTTAACATCAGAGTTAGTGGGTTCTTTTTCTCCTTAAAGTCTCATTCATTCATTCATTCATTCATTCATCAAATATGAAAGAGTGTTCATTACAGAGCAGGTGCTCAATCAGCTACATTTCTCCCCTTTCTTCTCTTCCTATTCCTGAACCTCTGTGCCAGGGAGGTGTGTAATACACATCTGCTCAAGCAGTATGGTTGACTTTAAAACATGGCCTTTCAACTATAACCTCTGCAGCAAGGTGTGCATTTGCAGAAGGAGCTCAGGTGACAGCAGCCAATCCTCTACAGCCCAGCCTTCAAACACACGCACCTCCATCTGCTCCTTGGCATCTGGAACTATCTCTCCCACCCCTGCTGATCTCACACAGTCGTGTAGGTACATGTTGGATACACATGTGTACCAACACCTCCCCCTTCCCCCCTTCCATTTGGGCAACATTCCCAGCTAATGACTGAGCTCCCTCTCCTCTCTGCCGCTTCAGTCTTGATGAGAGAGGGGAGTCAAAAGTCTGAAAAAGTTCTGGCAGTGAATTCTGAGATCTCAGGACTGTGGTTTCCTGCCAGACGGGTAAAAATGGCACCAACAAAACACTGATAATATCCAAAATCATATCAGTATTATTACTCTCTGCCTGCCTGGGGTTGTGTCCACTGGCTCCAGGCTAGATTTATGAAAATATATCCCTGGATATTCTAAAGCTGGAAGACTTCATTCTTGCATTCACTTAAAGATCTCATTTTGTGAAACAAGTTTGAAAAACCGGTTAAGTGATACAATCTTTTTCTTTCTCCCAAGATAGAGCTAATCCTGTGGATTACCAGCTATAATGCAAAAATAATCAAGACTTTATGTTTTTTTAAAAGGGAATGAATATTTGTCTTGCCCTGATATACCACAGACAGGTACCTTCCTCACCTCTAGTTCATTACAGCGGTGATTCTCACCTGGGGGCAATTTTGTCTCCCCGGTGACATTTGGCAATGTCTGAATACATTTTTTATTGTCATTGGGGTGGGGGTGGGGTCCTAGTGGCATCTAGTAGATAGAGACTCAGGATGCTGGCAGACATCCTATAATGCACAGGACAGCCCCTACAACAAAGAATTTACAGGTTCAAAATGTCAATAATGCTGCTGTTGAGAAAACTTGCATTAAAGAGAGAGTGTAACTGAAATATAGCATCAGGATAATCTGTTGGTTTTGACCTTAAGGATATTCTTGCTTCAGACCTCGACCACAAATGTCAGTTTGGGCATGGTGGAGCAAAGAAAAAATGCTTCAGTGCCAAGTTGCCTCAGAATATTGACATGCCTAGAATCTTTCCCTGTTGCCCAAACCTGACACTTAACAAAATCACGTATTTCATAAAACACAAAAGGACAAGAAAACAAAAGATAGGGGAATAAAGGGTGGGGGACAGAAAACTGTCTTAAACTGCTACTGATATGAAAATGCACTTCAAATGATAAGTGAAAATGAAAGTTTCAATGAAAGATAATACTTGAAGAAGAAATCAGAGAGGAGGAAGAAATGTTTCAAAGTTTGGTCTTTCCCAGGAAAACCTTCACCACCATATTTAATTGTTTTGGGGGGCAGAAACTCAAACTCAGTGATGAAACAAAAATCCCAAGGGATTCAATTTACTGTCTTTTTGTTATATGGTATTTCTGACCACACAGCATGTACGACTGGAAACCTGTCTTCACTCATTTGTAGTAAGAATCCTGACTTTGTCCAATTTGAGCTGATTACTATCAGCAGGCTTGTTTTGCTTAAAGAATTTAAGCCAGTCTTTAGAACACTTTCTGTATGCTACTATAGGGTCTTTGAACTTTATGGGTAGTCTGAATTTGTTTAAGAGTATTTCATATCTTTTGACCAAGAATTCAATAAATTTGTTACACTCCAAAATATTTATTCCCCTCAGACTATAGCTAATGTTATGTGTTATATAGGTTTTCTACACTAACCACTGCATGGAGAAATTGTTGTCTAAAATATGTAAATTCTAGGGGCGCCTGGGTGGCGCAGTCAGTTGAGCGTCCGACTTCAGCCAGGTCATGATCTCGCGGTCCGTGAGTTCGAGCCCCGCGTCAGGCTCTGGGCTGATGGCTCAGAGCCTGGAGCCTGTTTCCGATTCTGTGTCTCCCTCTCTCTCTGCCCCTCCCCCGTTCAGGCTCTGTCTCTCTCTGTCCCAAAAATAAATAAACGTTGAAAAAAAAATTTTTTTAAATATGTAAATTCTAGTTTTGGATAGTAGAACTGTTTTCCATCAACTACAAACTCAGAAATCAAAGTACCATATTTCACCAAACCTAAGATGCCAAAGACTGTAATATGTGCTATTATTTTATGTATTACCAAGAAAGAAAAATGTTGCCAATTAAATTATAACATGTGATCAATTAGAAGATATATCCTAATTCTAAAAAAATTAAAATGTGGGAGAAATGTGTAAAATGTGTATATCAATGATAGCAGTATTCATATCATCTGGCCAGGATTTGAAAAATTATGCATTTATGGAAATGTGACTTCTGGGAATTCAGGGACATTAATGCCAGACACCACCTGTAGTGAAATAAAGTGAGAAGCTTATCAAGTCCATACCTGGGCCCCACTTTGGGTCTACTGAATTGGAATCTTCATCAATGGACTCTAGAAATTTGAATTTTTGATAAACCCTCTCAAAGTGCATCGAATAGCACAGTGGTGTGAGTTAGAATTATCAGCCGGCTCCCAAATAAGCCTGCCCACCTCCCCCATTCCAGGAATATTCTGAACCACAGATTCTCAGGCTGGAGGTGCCCAAGGGTAGTTAGCCCAATGGTTATAACATCAAAATCCTGAGTGGGCATGGAGAGCTGCTTATTTGCTCATCCAGCTATTCAACGTTGGATAGCCTGCATCCGTATGGGTGCATCAGGGATACAATGAAAAATAAACAAGTTCACACTCCGAGTAAACTACCAACTAAGCCACCCACCAGGAGACATGTTCTGGCTCTTAGAACTTGATTTACAATCTGGTATCCAGAGTTTCAATTAAAAACATGCTTATCTTCATGGCCAGGGGACATGACTGCATTTAAGCTTTTAAAAAATTAGCTGTAGCAGTAGAGAATGGGAGGAGGGCAGTTGGCTTGAGATGTTTACTTGAAAAAGACCTGGGGCAGGAGAGAGGGGGGTACAGGGAGGAGAGTAGTGTGTGTAGAAGACCTTAATTAGAGAATGAGTTCAGTGAGCAGAAGCAGACCTGGGGACTCCTGGCAAGCTTGTTTGTGTCTCACTCATGTGGTACGAGCAGAAGTCGTCTGGTGCGTGTTAGAGAGCAGCCCATTAGCTAACATGTTCCTTATGCCGTGGGCGTCTGACAACACTATAGGTGGGACAGAGGGTGCAGGTTCACTGGGTTCTTTGGTTAAGTGGGAGGTGAGTTCTGCTATGTTTGAATTTTTCCATATGACATTCAAAACCAAGTTCAGCAATTCAAGTCTCACATGCCCACTATTCTGACTGACTGACTTCTTGGCAACAGAAGGCTGAACAAAAGTACAGGCTTCTAGTTCACCAACTTTTACTGCTGCATGATCACTTAGTTCTTTGGCATCACAAGAACAACCACCAAATGGCTTCCTGGATAATTCCTCTCATCCAAGGATATCCTAGATTCCTAGGTTGGGGAGCCCTTGTTCTGTGCTCCCCAGCACTGAAGACCTCTTTCCTCAACACTCACCCAGCTCCTAATGACCAATTCCTCCACCACCTGACAGTGAGCTACAGGGGCACAGGGACCGTTATCTATCTCTCTCACTGTAGTGGCTCAGCTCCTTCTAGCATGTGTCAGCATGATCCATATTTGTTAAAATGAAAACTAAATTGAAATAGGGCTAATCAAAGAAGCTGTCACGGAATAGGTGAATCCAGAGAAGAATTTTTGCAATAAGGAACATAGCATATATCAAGTTTCTGTGATGGGACCAAGAAATCATATGCAGAGCACCAAAATGGGCTGTTAAAAATTTTTTTGAGAAGTAGACATGGGTAGACATTTTTCTTGAGGAATCCAAAACTCACTGAGACCACTTTGAGAGATGGTTCCTGCAGTATAAGCTCTGAGGCTGTCCTGGATGTTACTGAGAGCTTTCAGTTCCCTCCGGTTTTTTACACATACCTGGCAATTTACACTAATTCCTGAACAAGGTAGACTTGCCAGGGGGACTGAAACTGGTGGCAAAGGATGTCAAATAGTCCATTTTCAGGGGTACCTTGTAACATGCTCATCTGTCCTTTTCTTGCCCCCCAGAGGCATTTTCTTCCTTTTCCTTCTGTACATTTGTGATTCCAGGTTAAACTGTGTTTTTTTATTCAACTTGCCATGCCCATATCTAGTGTTGTTTATATTGAGACTTTGTTCTCTTGAGTTGGGCCTTGAGGGGCTGACTTTGGAGGGGGAGGGGAGGTTTTTGCCTGGTGTTTCTGCAAGATTAACCATGGTGTTAAAGTTCCCAGGCTGATGTGAAATTATGGCTCAAGGACTTTTTTATCCAAAGATGCCAATGGGAGAAGAAGGAAATTTCTTCGCCAGCTGCTCTAACAAGGGAGGGTATTGCTCTTCCCCTCTGGGCGTCCTAACCTGGAGTCTTACAAGAGATGCCTTGAGAGCCCATTCTAGTTTTGACACGGTACATGGGAAACAAAATTCATCTGTTCGGGAGTGGGAGGAAGGGAGGGAGGAAGGTAAGAGAGAATTAAAATTGTAAAGCCAACATCACGTGGCTTCCTCCTTGAACTTTAATAACCCAGTGCTGTCTGCAGGCCCAGAAAAACCAAATGCAATGGGTAAATTCAAGGGTTGCTCTGGTGCCAGGAAAGTGCAATAAGACATAACTTTTACAAGGTAAGCAATGAATAAATGCCCTGCAGGAGCAAAACAGCTTTTAACATCTCTGAAGTTGGCAGCCAAGTGCTTGAAATATTGGTCCAGTGCATCCAAAATGCACAACAGATAGGACCACCTTATTTAAGATGAAGTCATACTCCAGGAGAAATACTAGCTGGATAGGCTGGGTTTTTATGATTGACGGTAGGATGGGAATTCGATCAGTATTTTCCTTGCCACAGCAAGACCCATTTTTGGGCACGTTAGAGATATGCCACATGTTGGGCAAATTTTCTAGAATTTTGTAAAGGGAAACATTTCTGCAGACTACCTTGGTTTCTGAAAGAGCCATCTTTCTGTCTGGGTCAGAGAGGGATCTTATTCTGTCCCTTATGCTGTTATCGAGAAGATCTGAAACTCCAAGTCTTCATTTGGGTTCTGCTATCATAAAATGAGGTTCGGGGTGTCTCATTACGCTTTATCCCCAGAAGTGTTAAAGGAAGTGCCTGTCACCAACTCAAAAATAAAAATGAAAATGATGCTGGCAGGGCTCAAAAACCAAAGGGATCAGCATTTTGCTTCAGTTTCCTGTTCATAAAACTTTATAAAAACAACCCACCCATTAAAGAAAAAAAAACCCACAACAATAGCTCATTATTCTTAAACGCTTGCCTCATGCCACTCTGAAATTAGGTGCCATCACGTTTCCTGAGTTATGGGCTCCAAACACCACATCCCTTTCCTCCCTTCCTCGTCCCCACCCCACCTGGCATCACTCCTGAATTTAGACACTTCAGTTTACGAGCTCAGCAGAAAGAGGCCAGCACTCTCCCTCCTACCTGTCCAGAGGAGGCCAAGCATCTGTACCAGCTGGAAGCAGGAGTCATGGAGCCTTCCAAATTAATTTCCATTCCCTAAAGAAACTTTTAATATGGAAGGTGCAAAGTTACAAAGTGAGGGGAAAAAAATACGTACAGACTGCTCCAGTAAACTGAAAAATAATTACACATGCATTACCTTGTGACATTAATTTTTGAAGAATAAGAGATTCCCCTTCTACCCTGGCTCTACAATACAACTTTATGGAATTCTGAACACCCCATTCTTCAGTTCCTGGTAGAATAGGAAAATACAAGCTCTAGAATAAGAAGCCTAGAGGCAAGTACCAAGTTTTCCACTTGCTAACTCTATGACTTTGTACAACTTATTTGCCATGCCAAACCTCTGTGCCATCAACTGCAAAATGAGGCTATGAGACTTTCAAGGCTTTTATGAGATAAAATATATGAATAGTTTCATGAGATAATACATATGTCAGCATTCTAGGCACAAAATAAGCACATAATCCATATTGTTATTAACCTTCCTCCTCTCTTTTTTCTCAATGAATCAGAGAGGAAAAGATGGGATTTGGGGATATTTTCTACTTTTATTGCTTCCAAAGGGGTTAATGATTCTTTCCTCTAAATCCATGATTTCAAGTATTGATTTAACCATGGAGCATATATAAAAGCAGTGACACAGTGAAGAGCGAACTGACCTAAATTTGAAGATGTGGGATCCAATTCTGGTTCTACCTCTAAATTTGCTGTGTGACCTTGAATAAGTCAAGTAAACTCAGTGAGGCCCAGTTTCTTGAACTAAAAAATAAGGTGATTTAAACACAGATGCTTATCTTCTGTGGTTCTATAAAACAGCAAAGACCAAAGTGTCTATGAAATACTGCCTCAATTTTATGTTGTTTTATTTCAGGAAAGAAAATAAAACTGATATTATCTTGTACTGATGAAACCATCCTTATCTAAAATCAGCAGGCTTGCTGTAGTCAGCCCAGAATGGTAATATTTTATATGGGTTCATCAGAAAATTCAGCTTGGGGCGCCTGGGTGGCTCAGTCAGTTAAGTGTCTGACTTCGGCTCAGGTCATGATCTCAGGGTTCATGGGTTTGAGCCCTACATCAGGCTCTGTACTGACAGCTTGGAGCCTGCTTCAGATTCTGTGTCTCCCTCTCTCCCTCTCTGCCCCTCCCCTACTCGCATCTCTCTCTCGCATCTCTCTCTCTCTCTCTCTCTCTCTCTCTCTCTCTCTCTCTCTCTCTCTCTCAAAGATAAACATTAAAGGAAAAAAGCTTTCTTGGGGCACCTGCGTGGCTCAGTCAGTTAAGCATCTGACTCTTGGTTTCAGCTCAGGTCATGATCTCATGGTTTCGTGGGTTCGAGCCCTATATCAGGCTCTGTGCTGGCAGCATGGAGCCTGCTTGGGATTCTCTGTCTCCCTTTCTCTTTGCCCCTCCCCTGCTCATGCTCATGCTCATGCTCTGTCTCTCAAAAATAGATTTAAAAAATAAAAAGAAAATTAAGCTTGGCATCCTCATTTGCCAGGAAATGCATCGAAGAATAAAGGTTCTTTCAATACCAAATGGTCAAGAAAGCAAAGTTTAAACCGAGGTAAGATCAACTATGAGCAAACAAAACAAAAGAAAAACCCTGAAAGGGAAATGGAGCTACCTTATAAACGGGATGGAACAGGCCTGAAATATACCACTGCTACTTAAAAATAGGTACTGGGCTGTATGGTGCCTGTGTTATCTGTACAGCAACATTCGGTTCCTACTGTGTCCTCTTCCTACAGGCCTGTTATGACTAGGAGAGCTGTCTGTTCCTTCAGTGACCAAGTCTTGCTGCCTCGTGGATTTTCCCCAGTCATAACTTCCTTTCTGCTCCTCGGGTAGGCTGCTGACATCCAAGTGGAAGGACCACAGCCAGTTCTGTTCTGGATGCAACACACAGATGGCTGCTGGCATGTGGTGCGGAGTACCAGGAGCTTCAAGGCTGAGGGCTCTGTGTACCGCAGGCCAAGCTTCTGATGCAAAATATTGACATTGATGTCACCCATTTACAAAGATCAAAACCAAAGGGAAAGCTACATTGCAGCAACTTCTAAACAATGCCCTCTAAATAAGTGGAACCAGATGTACTCAGTAAATCATAAGCTTCATTAGTCTTTAACATCAGTGTCTCCCACTTAACTGTAAGCTCCATAAGGTCAAAAATCATGACTCTTTTGTTCAGGGTTCTAGCCCCAGTGCTGAAAGATGCCTGCCAAGTGCCAGGAACCCAACAAATGATGACCTTAGCTAATGTGCGCTGAGAGTTTGCTCTCTGCCAGGCACTGTTTCTTGATGCTACATGACATATCTCAGGTGATCCTCACAAGAATTCGATGAGGTGGGTCCTTCTATGAAGGGAGTTCAACTTGCCCAAAGTCACAGAGCTGGTAAGTGGCAGAGCTGGGGTTCAAATGCAAGTACCTTGCTTCCAGAACCTTCAGTTCCAATCATGAAGTGGAACATTAATTATTTGCAGGTCATTTGCAACTTATTTGTCCTGGTACCAGAGACTATGATGATGAGGGCCAAGGATTCAAGTCTATATAATATGATTAAAAGAATATCAAACAAGAGTTAGGAAACCTAGGTTCAAATCTTAGCCCTGGACTCCTACACTGACTTTGGTCAAGTCCTATGACTTCTTGGCTCACTAGTTTCCCCTCCTGGTAAAAGAAAGAAAGAAGGTGAATGGCCACTCAGACCCTGACAATTGTAAATCCCAAGTGCTAAAGTCACCACAGACATAATCTCACAGCCAGACAACTGCAGGTCACACAAGTGTGCCTCTCCACCTTCCAGTCTTCAACATCTTCAACTGTTGGAACAATCAAACAAGTTACTCAATCTTTCAGAGCCTCAGAGCCTTCATCTGCAATTAGGACATAATAGCACCAACTTCAAAGGGTGGAGGTAAAGATTAGAGAGAATCCAGGTAAGAGGCTAACACATAGTAGTAATTTTATAAACAGTAGCTAGGTTTATTATGGTCCCAAAGAGAGCTGGGAGGCAAGTCTGGAAGAGGAAAGAATCTCCTTAAAGCCCGGGAACCAACCAACCAGCCAGTTGAAAACACATAATTCAAACAAAGCTGTTTAAATAATTTCTAAGAGGAGAGTACACGTTTGCCACATCCACAGCTCAAAATTTCCACATTGCATTCTCTTTCCAAAAAATGGAGTAACACAGACAGATGTCAGTTAACTTCCGACAGAACAAAAAGGAACCACTGTGATCTGGTGAGTTCACATGTGAGTGCTAAAATACTAGAAAATAATTTGCTTTACACCAGACTGTGACAAGGATGTGACATGTATCATCTTACAGAGTCCTCACAACCTGCTGAAGAGGGTACTTTCTCTGTTTTATAGATGATGGTATAGAGGTTCAGAAAGGCTAAGTAACTTGCTCAAGGTCACACAGCTACTAAATATCCACACCAGAACTTAGTCTTCTCAGGACACTAGTGGTCTTCACCCCACAGCTGCATCCCCTCCCCAAGGATGGACTGTTGTTGGCTTCAGTGTGCCGTTAGGCCATAGAGCAGCAATCCTTGTCCCCAGCATGGACAGGTGGCTTTATAGGCAGCACACGTGTGCAGGCTTAAGAAACCTTTCAGTCCCTGTTCACCCACAGACTCACAGCAGCTGCGGACAAATTATTTGACTTTCCTGGGTCCCGTTTTGATCAAACCGAATGTAATGGATTAGAGTTTTTCAATCCAAGTCTCTTGGAACATTGACCGCTTACATTTTATACCTAGGGAGTTAGGGCAAAGGAGCCCAGACATGAGTGGTGCTCTGTCTGATTTCCTGGGTGGGGGAAGGAGTGGAATACATCTGTCAGCAAACCAGAACTGGGTGGCTCCACAGTTTCCTTTCATCGTGAAGATAATGAAATTCTACTGAATGTTACGTGATAGGGAAAGAGAAAGGGGAAGAGAGAGACTTTCAGGAATCAGGGGGGCTGGGGTGGCAGGAGGTTCATTTGAAACTGTTTACATAGTAACCACAATGAGCATACTTAGGTCTTAAGCTTACTCAGGGCGCTTTGGAGGTGGGGAGCTACTGGAGGTAATGGGAGGGAAGCTACATCCTTCCTCTTGAACCGACCACCATGGCACACAGCAGGCACTCAGTAGACGCTGGCAGAATTGAATTCAAATGAACACAGACTTGGATCAAACTGATAGAAGTTGAGCTGCTGCAGATGAAGGACTGCGTCAAAAAATGCTAACAATTTCTTTCCCTTGTTCCTAGCCACCCACTCCACCGTAAGCCAGTTTCAATCTCAAGATCAGTTCTTGTCCGTGTGAATGAGCGCACCTCTTCCCGCGGGATAACTGCAGGGGAGCCCTCCCTCTGCCTCTATCCCACGTTCTTGGAACCTGAACAAAGGTGAGCTGTCTGGGAGCGAAAAAATTCTTCTTGTTTTCATTTGTGTCCTTGCCCAGGGCAGTGACAAATACTGTTTCATAAGTTTCCAACTTACTTTAGAGCTCAAAGTGCTTTCACAAGAAAGACAAGAGAGGAAAGAAGGGAAGAGAATTTAAAATAAAAAAAATATATATATATATATAATTATATATATATTTATATATAATTTATACATATTAAGATATTTATATATAATTATATATATTTATATATAATTTTTACATATAATATATATTTATATATATAACTTATATATTGATATATTTATATTTATATAATTTTATTCAAGTAGCAGAGTCTTTTCTTCCCAGGAAAGGTGACAGTGTGCTACAGTCAGACCTAGAGATACCTGGAGATACTCTGGAGATACCAGGAGTAGCTGGTAACTCAAGGAGTTCCTTTTGTACATTTATTCTAAAAACAAAATTTCAGAGTAAGCTCAGGTCTTCTGATTTCCAGCTGATGTTTCTCCCATGAAATCAAGTTGCCTCACGAGCCATGTTCCCATGCCACAAAAAAGGCTGGCACGTAATAGGTGCTCTGTTAATATTTGTTGAATAAATTAAAGAACAAAGGACAGAAAAAGTCTCAGAAGATAAGTACGGAAGGCCTCCAACATGAGTGGAGGGATTGGCTGACATTTAAAAAGTCTTGGGTACCTTTGAACTCAGGTCTGGAATAGCCCCTCCCTATACTTCTCTGCCTTTCAGACGTCACCAGATATTCAAATCCTAGACCAAGGTTTTCTTCTCAGAAGCCCTCCCAGATCAACCCAGCCCACAGGGTTCCTTCTTTGGATTTCTTTCTTTCTTTCTTTTTTAAGTTTATTTATTTTGAGAGAGAGAGAGTGCATGCAAGTGGGTGGGGAAGGGGGTGGAGAAGGAGCAGAGAGAGAGAAAGAGAGACTCTAAGCAGGCTCCACACGGTCAGCAGTGTGGAGCCCAATATGGGTTTCAAACCCACAAACCACGAGTTCATGACCTGAGCCCAAATCAAGAGTCAGACATTTAACTGACTGAGCCACCCAAGTGCACCCCTTCTTTAGATTTCTAACAACCCTCATTACTACCACTTATTAACCATGTTCTGTCAGGTGGCAACTTCTGAAATTACTTAACCGTCTATAGCCTTACAGGTACCTTTTCTGATGATCTCTTCACCTAGAACTGGAGGGTAGGGCCTGGCCTGCCCACACCTACCTCTGGATCTGTTTTTAGGGCACTAGAACAATGAAAGAATGACTTCCAGAACAATGAGTTGCTACAACTTGAGTATTTTTAAGCTAATATAATCACCAGTTCCTATATTAAACTTCTTCCAACTAGTTTAATGGTCAACAGAATCTTTGAGCTGTTCTAGTGCCAGGGAGGCCAGTAAAAACTGCATAAGACTCTACTGAGGGAAAGACTGTAAGGGGGTACTGTCCCCTCAAAATACCCCATTAAAATTAAGGAAGGTATTTATCAAACCTCCAGATCCACCTACCTACCAGTTTACTGAAAACAGAAGGGAAAAAAAAAGTTAAGCTGCACTATGAGAAAGCCATCACCAAAACCAGGACAAAAAACATTCCACAAGACAAATGATCTGATTTCTCCAACAAATCATGGCGGGAAAAGCTGGGAGGGGGAAGTTTTACAGAGTAACGATCATAAGAAACAGGTGAACCATGTTGGGATCCTGATTCAAACAGGCCCTCTTTGATTAAGAGTCACATACTCTATCTACTGAGCCAGCCAGGCACCCCTCCCCCCCCCCCCAAACGGATCTCTCTGAGACAAATTAACAAGAATTCCTTCATTATCACTGAAGAAGATGCAGTCCAAAGGCAAATTTGAATGTGGGGAAATCTGACTTTGGACCGAATATTAGATGATGTGAAGGAATTCTTGTTAGTCTTGTTAAGTGGGATGAGGCTTGGGGATTATGTTAAAAGAAAAAAAGTCCTTATCAGGTAGAGGCATACACCAAAGTTCTGACAACTGAAATGACACGATGCTGAAAACGTGGTGCGGAGAGACTGGGAAGAGGTTAGCCATTGTTGATTCTGGATGCTGGGTGAGTAGAGGCGCTAATTATACCATTCTCTCTACTTTTCTAATGTGGGCAGATCACAAGGTGTTGTGTCTAACACACTAAATTGCCCAACTTAGCAAATGATAGTTTCCAGTGCTGATGAAGGTATAGTGAAATGGCATACTTGGAATTGTGGGTGACAGTGGAAATGACCATGATATCGAGAGATATCAACATCCACCAAGAGCAATATAAATATGCAGATGTCTCAGCCCAGTTTTCCTACATGTGTTAATTTACCAAATGAAAATAACGCAAAAGAAAATACTTTCAGTGCATTGTCATTTAATAGTGACTAAGGAGGGATAATAAGACTAGCTATTGAATATGGAGAATGTACTATGTGCCGGGAACCATACTAAATGCTTTATATACATCAAAACAACCCTTTGAGGAAAGTATCATTATTCTCCTGGCTAGTCTCCAAGATGGCACAGCTAAGAAATGGCAGAACAGGAAATCGGGTCAGGTTGGCTCCAGGGCCCACATTTTCTAGTCCTGTGCTAAGTTGCCCTGAAATCCAAGTGTTGGACAACAGGGCATGTTTAATTAAATTACAGGACATCCAGTGTAAGCAGTAGGAAGTTACTAATGAAGTCAAGCAACACAAAAAATGCTAAGCTAAAAAAAAAGCAAGGGTGAAAGCCATTTATTAGAGCACCTACATAGTATGTATACATGTGGAAAGGCTGGCAGGGAAAACACACACAATAGAAATCATGGTTGTATCAATTATGCACCGTGTGGTGTGGTTATGTTCTTTTATAATGAAAACATTGCAGGGGAGAACAGTGAACCTAGGTGGGTAATAACTACAGGTAGAACCAAGGCATTTGGTAAATGGTGTTGCCATAAATATTGTAAACCATCAGTTTCTTCAAATCAGTTTTTTTTTTTTTTGTTTCTTCTTTGGAAGCCTACCAAAAGTAAAGGAAGAAATATTTCTCTCCTCCCTCAAATATTTTTCCAATGACCTCTGCTAGGAATTCACCTACTTTGATCAGGAAGCAAGAATCATCCCATAGTTTCCCCTTGCAGCAGATGCTGAGTAAAATGTTACAGTATAAGACGGATGTCTTAAACATATCACAAGAGAAAAAAAGAAAAGACAGCTTAAATGAATTTATAAAGGATTGTTTTACGATCGAGGTTCCCTCTGAGTCTTGTGAAATCCTCTCACAGGTCATTTGTTATTAGCAAAGCACCAGAAGGCAGGAGATGCACTTCTTATCAGAGTCCAGTCCAGGCACATCCCAACTGCATCTAAGGGACTGCTAATCACCTCAGAATCCCATGCCACGGCTCAGCATCCTGGACTCATTCTCCTCCTCCCCCTCACCTTCCCTGGACAGACATATCCGACCAGCTCCCAGGGACAAGTTCACTGTGAGATTATGTATGTGGAAATGCTCTGGAATCTATAATAGCTCTACAGATGGGAGGTTATTCTGATTAAAAACCTGATACGTGCCCTTGTGTGTTTCTTCCGCCATAAATGAATTCCAGATATGTCCCTTGGGGAGGAGAAAGAACAACTAACTAGTTCTCAGGTTATTTTAACGGCCAGAATCAGGGTTGCCATAAATAATCAACCTTTTATGATGAAGCTTCTGCAGCTGCCAGGGGGATCATTATCACCTGAAAAAGGCACTAATCTGTGAGCCAAGCCACGTGACTAGGTGTGATTCTATGTGGTATTCGTCAGTACCTGTCACCAAGATAACAGCTTAATCTTGAATGGAGGAGGCAAGCATATTTTAGAGAAAGGCCTGCAAGAGATTCCCCTTTAAAGAGCTAAACAAAGAGAAAAGATCTCGGGGAAAAGAATGAAAACAAAACGGGCCAGACAGCCAGCTGGAAGAGAAGACTGAGCTAAAGCCACCGACCCTTCAGGGAGTTAGCACAACTTTTGTGGGAGATTATGGAAAAGCTACTGTTTCAAAGCCTCTGGACATCAGAGGAAAAAACACAAAGGAGAGTTTGCCGAACAGAGAGCTTTAAACAATTCAAGTTCAAACAAACAGAATTCCAGGAATTAGGAACAGAGGAAATTGCAAGGTGCTTTGCAAACCATTGCAAAGAAAAGGATGTTTAACTATTGAATGTCAGTGATAAAAATAAAGATCTTGTGGTGGTGGCGTTTATTTTGGAGGGGGAGGGGTGAGGTCAAGAAATAATAATAGTAATTGTAATTGTGATAATCAATGATTATATGACTGGCAGCTGGCCTTTTCTGAGCATTTCTTAGGGGCAACACTGTGCTGAGCACTTTGTAAACTTCATCTCTTTTAATCCCCACGACAGCCCTGTGAGCTCAGGCCTAACTCATGATCCCTTCGGAGATGAGGACTTGAGGCTCAGACAGGCTCCACAACGTCTTTGAGGTCACAGTGGCAGGACTGTGATTCAAATCCAGATTTGCTTAAAAACTCAGCCTTTGAACCATTTACACACAGGTATATAATTACCAGATCTCACACACCAGACTATTTTTAAAGATTATTGACAATTATAAAATTCAGAGCTGATGGCCACCTTGGTCAATGTCCTGGCTACTTGCCTTCCTTCTTAAAATGAAAAGAAAGAAATACTATTCAGTTCATTTTAGCAATTGCAAATGTTTTCTGGGAAATGTGGGAGGAAAGCAATTGGAGAAATCTGGGAAATTTTTCTTTATTTGCGGTCTATCATTATTAAGAGCTAATTATATACCAGGATTCTCAGAGTAGAACACATTAGCAGCATCACTGTTCAAAGATTCTTCTAACAACCCAGTGTTCACCTATAAAAAGGGAATGAAACCTCGTGAGGTTGACAAGGTCAGGGTTACACAGCTAGCTAATTGCTGAGCACTGTTAGGAACCCATATGCTAGAATCCAGCAGCCTGAGTCTGAATCCTGATTCTACTACTCATTGCTCTGGGATCCTGCGTGAGTAAATCTTTCTGAGCCTCAGTTTTCTTACCTATAAAATGGGGATGAAAACAGTTCATAGGGCTATTGTGAGGACTGAATGAGATAATGCATGGGAGGCCTAAGGGACAGCCAACAAAGTAGCCAGATGGCTTCATTTACAAAGACCCCTGCACTTCATGCCATGTTCTTCACAATGCGTACAAATTCAGGTGTGGGATGAGTAAATGTCATTTGCAAAAGCACCAAATTAAGAATCTTGCCCAATTCAAGACCTTGTTCTTCCCCCAAGCCATAGTCAGCGGTGGGGAAAGGGACACACTCTTTCTGTAGTTCTCTTCTGCTGGGTTTTGGTATTTAGTAAACATTGATGACACAATGGTAGCTTTCCCAACAAATTCCATTAGAATCTCAGAAACCCATCGTCAGTAATAGACAGGTGGCAATGTTTTTTGTTTGTTTAGTTTTATTTTGTCACGCTGGTGAGAAGTGGCAAAAGCTATTGCTCTCGATTATCACATGACAGCAACCCAGGAAGCCTTCATTTTTATGGGTTTAACCAGGTCCTACTGTTCCAGTCATGACTTTTCATTGTTTATGTTGTTGGCACCTGAAGTCAATTCTTCAAGGGCTCTGAGGACAGAAGGCTTATGCTGTGGGGCAATCTGGGGCTTTGACTCACTGAGCATCAGTTCCTCCCTTTTCTTTCATTTTCTCTGGGGAAATTGCCCCCCTCTCAGTGTTTGTGGTTTTTTTTTTCTACGTTTATTTATTTTTGGGACAGAGAGAGACAGAGCATGAACAGGGGAGGGGCAGAGAGAGAGAGGGAGACACAGAATCGGAAACAGGCTCCAGGCTCTGAGCCATCAGCCCAGAGCCCGACGCGGGGCTCGAACCCACGGACCGCGAGATCGTGACTTGGCTGAAGTCGGACGCTCAACCGACTGCGCCACCCAGGCGCCCCTCAGTGTTTGTGGTTTTAATGAGACTGAGCCCACTGTCAGTCCCCTCGGGAATATGTATGACTCAGGACAGGCCAATCAGCAGCCCCTTCTTTCTGATCACAGTGATTGGTCCAGGAAAGGCATGAGACCCAGTCCTGGGATTTCTGCAGGAAGAACTGGGCAAGAAAGTACCTGTAAATGAGAAGGGGGTAAGCTTAGAGATGTTGGTGGCTATATTTCCACCAGGAGAGAAGAACATAACTGAGAATGGAGGCAACACAGAGAAATATAAGCTGAGAGGTGGAGAGAGAAATTTCTGAGGAAAATTCGCACTTAGATCCAGCCATGCCTGCAGCCATAACTACTGGACTTTTCTGTTACATCAGCATAAATTCCTTTTCTACTTAAAGGAGTTTCAGTTGTGTTTCTGTCACTCGGAACTGGAAGAGTTTTTATTCAAATGCATACAAAAAGGTCTTTACCATATAAATGAGAATAGCACTTGCCTTCTTTCTCCCATGTATTGTTCAGGATTTATATTACATATCTAAGTCTTGCTTCCCTCAGTAAGATTGTAAGTTTCCTGAAGCCAGGAGACAAGTGTGACAACCCACTGATAAACTATCACATTTTGCCAAAACCAAGCCTAGGATGGCCGTGGAATCATTTTATAACAACATCAAAGATAAAAAAGCAGGAAAATGTTAAGGAGGTTTTTTACAGGTGAAGTTTTAGAAACTGATGGCATGAGGAGTCAGAGGTCTCATAAGTGTCCGAAGCTGCCTCCAGAAGTTTTATTTGTATGATTGTTATCTCCTGAGCCTCCCACTACCCTGCACTTGACCATCTCAGTGGACAGGAAAACCCTTACTTAAGCTTCAGGCTAGAGTCCTAATTAGAGCGTAACAGTTTCCTACTTATCACTTGTAACATTAATAAACATTCACTCACTCACTCACTCACTTATAGACAGAGTGTGTGAGTGGGGGCAGGGCAGAGAGGGAGAGAGAGAGAGAGAGAGAGAGAGAGAGAGAGAGAGAGAGAGAGAGAGAATCCCAAGCAGGCTCCACACCACCAGCACAGAGCCCAACATGGGGCTGAATCCATGAACCGTGAGATCACGAGCTGAAATCAAGAGTTGGACACTTAGGGGCACCTGGGTGGCTCAGTTGGTTAAGCCTCAGACTTAGGCTCAGGTCATAATCTCACAGTTCATGGGTTCAAGCCCCCCATCTGGCTCTGTGTTGTCAGCTGGGAGAGTGGAGCCTGCTTCGGATTCTGTGTCTCCCTCTCCCTGTGCCCCTACCTTGCTTGTGCTCTGTCTGTCTCTCTCTCTCAAAAATGAATAAACATTTGGGGCTATTGGGTGGCTCAGTTGGTTAAGTGTCCAACTTTGGCTCAGGTCATGTCTCTCAGTTCATGAGTTTGAGCCCCGTGTCGGGTTCTGTGCTGATAGCTTGGAGCCTGGAGCCTGTTTCAGATTCTGTGTCTCCCTCTCTCTTTGTCCCTCTTCAACTCGCACTCTCTGTCTCTCATAAATAAACAAACATTTAAAAAAATGAATAAACATTAAAAAATGTTTAAAAGAGTTGGATGCTTAACTGACTGAGCCACCCAGGTACCCCAAACCTACTTTTAGTCTTTTCTCTTTTTTAACATTTATTTATTTTTGAGAGAGAGACAGAGTGTGACCAGGGGAGGGACAGAAAGAGAGGAAGACACAGAATCTGAAGCAGGCTCCAGGCTGTCAGCACAGAGCCTGACACGGGGCTCAAACTCATAAACCACGAGATCATGACCTAGGCCGAAGTCGGATGCTTAACCAGCTGAGCCACCAGGTGCCCCAACCTACTTTTATTCTTAAAGAAAGATACACTACTCTAGATACTCTTCATGCACAAATGCTGACCACATTTGGGTAGGGTAATTTGTTTCAAAGGGTTTTTTTAAAAAAAATTTAAACCTGTATTTCACATAGTACACCAGGATAAACTTCAAATGGATCAAAGATTTAAATGCAAATGTAAAAGCATTACAGTGCTAGAAGAAGTTGAGCAAATTCCTTGACGCAGGGAAGACTCTTGTATAACTCAACATCCAGAAGAAAAAAAAAACACTAATAGATCTTTTTATCATAAAATATAATAAAAAACCCTTCTATGTGCAAACAAAATGACAAGAATATCATAAGCAAAGTCAAAAGGAAAACTGGGAAAGTATATTTGTAACTCATATCAGAAAGCTCTAATCTGCACAATATATAAGACCTCCTAGGAATCAAGAAGTGAAAGGACCAGGGCGCCAGCATGGCTCAGTTGGTTAAGCATCCAACTCTTGATCTTGGTTCAGGTCATGATCTCACAGTTTGTGAATTGAGCCCCGTGTCGGGCTCTGCGCTGAGAGTGTGGACCCTGCTTGGGATTCTGTCTCTCCCTCTCTCCCTCTCTGTGCCCCTCTTACTTTCTCTCTCTCTTTCTCAAAAAAAATAAATAAAAAGAAGTGAAGGACAACAACTGTTTCTGTATGACTGTGTGTCTGATTAGTGTGAAAACATTCATGAGGAGCACAGCCACTTATTATGCATGAGTGTTTTAAGGGCTAGTAGAGTGAGTTAAGGACTTGGTAATTCAGGTTCAAATTTCAGTCCTGCCACTTTCTAGTCTGTGACTTGGGTGAGCTATTTCACTCTGTATGAGCCTCATTTTTCTCATCTGTAATATGAGGATTATAACAGGATCCACCGTGCAGTGCCATTACAAGGACCAAACACATGTGAATGTACTGGGTGACCGTCACAGAATGAGTGCTCAATAAATGTGTGCTGTTAGTATTCAAGTAGAGATTTTAAAATTACGAACATAGAAAAAACCGTAACCTAACCTTGAGATCTTGCAGATATTCAGGAGTAAGGACCATGTAAAGTAATAAAACAAGCATCTATTCTGTCTATAAATTAGTAAGATCCTGTCTTACAAATATGGTTGTGTTTGCAAGAGCCATCAATATACATATTACTATTCCCCTTTTACAGATGAGGAGACTGAGACTCAGAGGGGCTAAGTGACTTGTTTCAGGTGGCAGCTACTAAGTGATAAAACTAAGATTTAACTCCAGTTATGACTGGCTTTGAAAACTGGGTGGGTTTTTTTTTGTTTGTTTTGTTTTGTTTTTTGCTATGCCATTCTGTCTCTCTGTAATTTAAAGCTAAGAAATAAGTCATCCAACTAAGCAGTTGCAGGAAAAGCTATCCAGAGTCACCAAAGTTCTAAAAATCCCAGCCCTCGGGTAGAGGGGCTCTGGGACTCTGGCCCAGAAGTAAAACTTGCTATCTATAGAGTCTTCTGAGTGGGAGGGAGAAGGATCTGGATTTTAGCAGATGTTACCACATATTACTACTGATCTTCCTTTGTATTGCTCAGAAGACAGAAACGTTAAAGAGATCCGTGGTTGTGGGTGGAGGGGAACGCTTACCACTATCTCTTTGGGACAGACTTTCACATGGCACAATTTTTATATGGCACATTTTGTCTGGGCTCCAGGTGAGTATACAACTGGGGGCTTTTCTCCAGCAGCCTGCCTGTCTGATGCATGACTGGGACAATAATGCCCCATATTTGGCCCAGATTGTTCAAAATCCATAGCCGGAATAGTCATGAAGCTCTCGCTATCCCTGAGGGCCCTACAGCTGAAACAAGGGCCTGCCTAAGATGGAGAAAGGAGATCCCCTTACCCAGCCTCCCTTTAAGATGTAATAATGTCTTCTGAATGACGAGCCTGCCAATCCCACACCGACATGGTTTTTCAGAACAGGCACAGAACTCCAACACTCTCTTCTGTGGAAATCCCAGTACACATTCTTGTTGCCTTTACATCTTTGGAATGCTGATTTAAAAGCCTGCAGCTAAAATGTTCTAACAAACAGTGGGGCTGTCTTAGTTCTCTGAAACTGCAGTATTTCAGAGAAATGAGAGAGCATTTCAGAGAAAGGAGAGAGCCTTCCCGTCAGCCTTATCTATCAATGGGCTACATAAAGAAGGATTTGTTTTTGACCTCTAAGGATGATATCCACAGAATGTGAAGATTTTAGCAACATTCACCAAATCTACCAAATCTAGGACCATCTACCAGCCCCCAAATAATAACAACAGGGTTTAGGGTTTACTATCTGCCAAGCACATTATGGTATTTTCCAATGTCCCATAAGAAAGGTGCTGTGATCCCCGCATTTTACAGAGAGGGTAACTGAGACGCAGAACGGATGTATAATTTGTTCATGGCACAGCTGGGGCTTGAACCCAAGTGGTGTGTCTTGAGTCTATACTCTTAACCATAATGCTACCCTATAGCTCAAGATGATAATGGTGGAGGAGGTGGTGGTTGGTGGGGATGGTGCCAGTGGTCCTGGTGGTGCTAATGATAGTGATGATGACAATCTTATGTCCTTGGCCCCATGCTAAACATTCCCCCTACACTATCACATTAAATCTGATCTTCCAGCAAGTTCAATTAGCTTCACTGCCTCCATCTATTACTTCCCACCTTGCCTGCCACGGTCCCAGCCCAAGCTGCCTTCATCTCTCACCTGGACTATGCAATAGTCTGCTAACTGTTCTCCCTGCTGCAAACCTTGTCTATACAATCTCACCACATTACAGCTGCCAGAAGGATCATTTGAATACTCATATCACAGTGCTAACCCTCCAGTGGTTTCCACTGCACTTAGACTGAGATCCCAATTCTTTGCCACAACTGATGAGGCCCCATGAGATCTGGCCCTGTTGACCTGTCAGACCTCATCCTCCTGCTTCTCTCCTCACCCACAAGGCTGTAGCACAGCCTCCTTTCCTTCCTGACCACAGCAGTCTCATTGCCAGGCCAGGATGTTTGAACCGGCTGTTTCCTCTGCCCCCAAATCTCTGTAGGATCGCCTCTTTTTTTTTTTTTTTTGTCACTGAGGCATCAGCTCAAAAGACTCCTCCTTAGAGGGGACTTCTCTCAACACTTAGCTGTAATAGATTCATAACCCCCATTTCTCTCCCTGTCCTCCTGCCCAGCCACCTCAAGCCCAGCTGTATCTTCGTTAGTTTACTGTTATATACCATCTGGGTTACCACTCTGTCCTTCACGTTTGCTGTTATATCACCCGCACCTCAAACAGTGCTTGGCACTGAATGGAGACCAATAAATATTTACTGATAAAATGACTGAGTTATCTCATTTATATACTCCTCTCAAGAACACTGCTTAAGAAATGAGGCTTTGTAACCTCCAATGACACACCCAAGGCTGTACGTCTAGTAAATGGCATCTAACTCCAGAGTCCATACTCTTAACCCCCAGGCAACAACTGGCTCTGTGACCCTGACTTTTCCTCCCATTTCTCTGCATTTCAGTGTCATCCTCACTTTGAGATAAGAAGATAGGAAGATCTTGTCTCTTAACTACCTTCTAAGGGTATTTGAAGTCAAGAACCCATGTGCCTAACCACTAGACCAGAAGTTGGCAAAGTTTCCTGTAAAGGGCAGATAATAATTCTTTTAGGCTTTGTGGGCCATGTGGTCTCTGTTGCAGCTACTCAATTCTGTTCATGCAATACAAAAACACAAACAATAAATAAAAGTGTGCTTGTGTTTCAATAAAACTTTATTTATAAAAAACAGACAGTAGGCCAGATTTGGCTGTAGTTTGATGATACCTGCACTAGGCGGCTGGGAAAGAAGCCTGCAGTTAGTTTTCATCCATCATTCAGTTATTGTGAGGACTGGTAAATACACATGAAGATCTCTTCCCCAGAACAGAGGTGAGTATGTTCAGAAGAAAGTCAGTGTTTTAAGAAAGTTCAAGGTCTTCTCTGCAGTTCCATATTAACCAGTCACCATATTCCTAGGAACAGAAATGGATATTCTTCTGTTTTTTTTTTTTTTCTGGACCCAACTTGAGCAATCTTTGGGTGAGCCTGGTGGCAGGGGATTCCCTAGCAGGAAAGAGGATTTGTGTCCAGGGTCAGAGAGGAGTCAGGAGGGCAAATATCTGTTGATGAGTCACTGGGGAATCAAGAACCCTGACACTCCTACTAAATCAGGAGGGTAATGATGGTTTTGGTCAAGTGGGGCCAATGGAGGCTATATGGCAAGAGTGTACCAACTAGAGGGCTAGGATCCAATAGGAATTTAAGAGGTGGGAAGAGGTCTGAGATGGACAAGAAGGCAACTCTTTTCATGCTGAGCTTGCAACTCTGGGTATTTTGCATCTGGTATTAGAAATTTTAAAAATCATAGAGAATGCTATGGGCAATATATAATAAATGCTGACATTCCTCCCATCCAGAATTAAGAATTATATTTTGTTAAATTTGCTTCCAGTACTTTTTTTTATATGCAAAAGAAATAAAACATTACTAGTATACCTAAATCTTCTTTCCTAACACCTCCAAACATAGAGCCACCATATCTTACCTAGAGCCACCCTAGTGGCAACTACTATTATGGGTTAGGTGTATATCTTACCAGTCCACTTACCATGACAAAAAATGTTTTATTGAGATAAAATTCATTATTTTTAACTGTTTTAAAACATACAACTCAGTGCTGATTAGCGTATTTATAATATTATGTAACCATCACCACTATCTAATTCCAGAACATTTCTATCACTCACCCCCCAAATCTCCTCTCCTCTCCATCCCTGGCAACCAGTAATCCTCTGTCTTTATGGCTTTGCCTGTGCCAGTCATTTCATAGAAATGAGATCGCAGTATGTGTGATCTTCCGTATCTGGCTTTTTGGACTTAGCATACTATTTGTAAGGTTTATCCGTGTTGGAGCATGCATCAGTATTCCTTCCCTTTTTTCTGGCTGAATAATATTCCAATGTTTGGATACATTTTGTTTATCTATTCATCAGTTGATGGAACTTTGAGTTGTTTACGCTCTTTGGCTGTTATGAATAATGTTGCTATGAACATTTGTGTGCAAGTATTTGAGTCCATGGTTTCAATTCTTTTGGGTGTATACCTAAGAGTGAAATTACTGAGCCATATGGTAACTCCATATTTAACTTTGTTAGGAACCGTCAACTCCTTTCCACAGTGGCTGTACCAATCCCTTTCAAATGTCCCTTCTCTGTAAAGACATCTTTCCTACTGTTCTTCTTTCTAATCTTAACCTCTAATAAACTTGTGCCCGCTGCTCAAAACAAAAACAAAAACAAACAAAAACAAACACAAAAACAAAAAACAAAAAACAAAACTAGAAGCAGGCTATATGTCCAAGAATAGTGGATTAATTAAATAAAGGTAGGTCCCAGTTGAACAATTTGATATTATGTAGATATTAAAAGTAATAAGGTCCAGGTGTGTATGAACAAGAACAACGTTCACGTATAAGAACAAGCAAGCCACAAAACACTATCTGCACATCATGTCCCCGTATTTGTGTGCATACATAATTATATATTTGCGAGAGCTGTATGTATGCCAAAACATTAAGAGTCAAGTACAATCACGACAAAATAATCTTTGTTTTAAATTTGTCTTTATTACCATAAAATACCTAGGAATAAACCTAACCAAAGATGTAAAAGATCTGTATGCTGAAAACTAGAGAATGCTTATGAAGGAAATTGAACAAGACACACACAAAAAAAATGGAAAAACATTCCATGCTCATGGATTGGAAGAATAAATATTGTTAAAATGTCAATATTACCCAAAGCAACCTACACATTCAATGCAATCCCAATCACAATTGCACCAGCATTCTTCTCAAAGCTAAAACAAACAATCCTAAAATTTATATGGAACCACAAAAGACCCTGAATAGCCAAAATAATATTGAAGAAGAAAACCAAAGTGGGAGGCATCACAGTCCCAGACTTTAGCCTTTATTACAAAGCTGTAATTATCAAGATAGTATGGTATTGGCACAAAAACAGACATATAGACCAATGGAATAGAATAAAGAACCCAGAATTGGACCGACAAGTGTATGGCCAACTAATCTTTGACAAAGCAGGAAAGAATATCTAATGGAAAAAAGACAGTCTCTTTAGCAAATGGTGCTGGGAGAACTGGACAGCAACATACAGAAGAATGAAACTAGACCACTATCTTACACCATACACAAAAATAAACTCAAAATGGATGAAAGACCTAAATGTGAGACAGGAAACCATCAAAACCCTAGAGGAGAAAACAGGCAACCTCAGCCACAGCAATTTGAGTCTGTTACCTCAGCCACAGTAATTTCTTGCTCAACATCTCCAAAGGCAAGGGAATTAAAAGCAAAAATGAATTACTGGAACCTCATCAAGATAAAAAGCTTCTGCACTGCAAAGGAAGCAATCAACAAGATTAAAAGACAACTGACAGAATGGGAAAAGATATTTGCAAATGATATATTGGATAGAGGGTTAGTATCCAAAATCTATAAAGAACTTAGCAAACTCAACACTCGAAAAGCAAATAATCCAGTGAAGAAATGGGTAGAAGACACGAATAGACACTTTTTTTAAAATATGAAATTTATTGTCAAATTGGTTTCCATACAACACCCAGTGCTCATCCCAACAGGTGCCCTCCTCAATGCCCATCACCCACTTTCCGCTCCCTCCCACCCCCCATCAACCCTCAGTTTATTCTCAGTTTTTAAGAGTCTCTTATGGTTTGCCTCCTTCCCTCTCTGTAACTTTTTTTTCTCCTTCCCCTCCCCCATGGTCTTCTGTTAAGTTTCTCAAGATCCACATAAGAGTGAAAGCATATGGTATCTGTCTTTCTCTGTATGACTTATTTTACTTAGCATAACACTCTCCAGTTCCATCCACGTTGCTACAAAAGGCCATATTTCATCCTTTCTCATTGCCACGTAGTATTCCATTGTGTATATAAACCACAATTTCTTTATCTATTCATCAGTGGATGGACATTTAGGCTCTTTCCATAATTTGGCTATTGTTGAAAGTGCTGCTATAAACATTGGGGTCCAAGTGCCCCTATGCATCAGCACTCCTGTATCCCTTGGGTAAATTCTTAGCAGTGATATTTCTGGGTTGTAGGGAAGATCTATTTTTAATTTTTTGAGGAACCTCCACACTGTTTTCCAGAGCGGCTGCACCAGTTTGCATTCCCACCAACAGTGCAAGAGGGTTCCTGCTTCTCCACATCCTCTCCAGCATCTATAGTCTCCTGATTTGTTCATTTTAGCCACTCTGACTGGCGTGAGGTGATATCAGTGTGGTTTTGATTTGTATTTCCCTGATGAGGAATGACGTTGAACATCTTTTCATGGAACACTTCTTTCAAAGAAGACATCCAGATGGCCAACAGACACATGAAAAGATGCTTAACATCTCAACTCATCCTCAGGGAAATACAAATCAAAACCACACTGAGGTACCACCTCACACTGGTCAGAGTGGCTAAAATGAATAACTCAGGAAACTACAGATACTGGCGAGGATGTGGAGAAATGGGAACCCTCTGCACTGCTGGTGGGAATGCAAACTGGTGCAGCCACTCTGGAAAATAGTGTGGAGGTTTCTTAAAAAATTAAACATAGAAGTATCTTACGACCCAGCAATAGCACTACTAGGAATTTATCCAAGGGATACAGGAGTGCTGATTCATAGGGGCACATGTACCCCAATGTTTATAGCAGTGCTATCAACAATTGCCAAATTATGGAAAGAGACTAAATGTCCATCAACTGATGAATGGATAAAGAAGATGTGGTTTATATATACAATGGAATACTATGTGGCAATGAGAAAGAATGAAATCATGCCATTTGCAGCAACATGGATAGAACTGGAAGGTATTAGGCTGAGTGAAATAAGTCAGTCAGAGAAGGACAGATATCTATGTTTTCACTCATATGTGGATCTTGAGAAACTTAACAGAAGACCATGGGGAACAGAGAGGGGGGGAGGCAAACCATAAGAGACTCTTAAATATAGAGAACAAACTGAGGGTGGATGGGGGGGATGGGGGAAAGGGGAAAATGGGTGATGGGCATTGAGGAGGGCACCTGTTGGGATGAGCACTGGGAGTTGTATGTAAGCGATGAACCACGGGAATCTACTCCAAAAACTAAGAGCACACTTTACACACTGTATGTTAGCCAATTTGACGACAAATTATATTAAAAAATAAAAAATAAAAAAAATTTGTCTTTATTTTATAATTTTCTACAACATCCATGTAATACAACTATAATAAATAAAAATTTAAAAAGTAAGTGCATTAGAGTGCCTTTTCCCTAAAGACTAACAGTAGTGAATCCTTAGCTAAAAGTGTGTTGAATATAAATTCCCTAAGTTATCTATAGTTTTGTGTTTATGATTTTAACACCAGGCTTTCTCAAAACAGATGCATGCCCATATTTCATGCATTAAGATGAAACAATTATAAGACACACTACATATTAAAGCCTTAATTCAGAGTAAAATGTAATTTGTTAATTGTTACTTCCACTTCCAAAGGTCTAAGCCACATGGAAAGACCATATTGCTCCCTTGAAAGAACTATTGAACTTTAGCAGAAAGGCTTAAACACAACCCCACTCCCCACTCTTTGCACAGACGGAAGGTGACCTACAAGGTCCAGCACACCCCAGGCCGGATGGCTAAAATGGGGCCCGATAAATTGCTCTGTGGCTGAGTCACCCTCAGTTTACTCTTGACCTCTGGGAAAAAGAGAATAAAGAAGCTGAGTCATGCATCTCTACAAGGACTTCCTGTGCTAGAAAGATTTCTCATACAGGGAAGAAACAACTTAACCCTTGGTTTCCTCAGTTTCCCCCAAAAGAGAAAAATTCCATCTCTTCAGAAAACTGCCGGTGTTTAGTGGGAGAGTTTCTGCAGCAACAATAACCTGTTGACACAGTTCAGCAGGCGAAGGTATCACGTTTACCTCTGATTCATGCAAGCCATTTTATCACTTTTCCTTGCCTCCACCCCTTATCTTGCAATCCCCCATTCCTGAAAGTCAACTCCTTATGACTGCATAAAGTTTGCAATTGTAGGAAGAAACTGGTTGAAAAACAGATGCTTGTTTTTGATCAGTAGTTGATAAAAAAAAAAAAAAACAAACAAAACAAAAAACCAAAAAAAATTCTAATGGAATAAAAGCCATCTATTCCCTTTAGGGAAAGTAGTTTTCTTTAGAATGGGATTTTTTAGGATTCCTTTATATCTTCTTTGTGCACTGAAATGTTACACTAACTTCAGTCTATTACTATTTGGAGGGGGGAGGAGGAGATAGCTGACTTTTTTTTTTTTTAAGTTTGTTTTGAGAGAGAGAGAGAGAGAGAGAGAGAGAGAGAGAGAGAGAGAGAGAGAGAAAGCAGGGGAGGGGCAGAGAGAGAGAGAGAGAGAGAGAGAGAGAGAGAGAGAGAATCCCAAGCAGGCTCCACACTGTCAGTGCAGAGCCTGATGTGGAGCTCGAACCCATGAACCGTAAGATCATGACCTGAGCCAAAATCAAGAGTTGGAGGCTTACCCGACTGAGCCAACGGGCGCCCCCACATTTTTAATTAAAAGAGTTGTGAAACATTATAAATCTCACCATGGGATTGCTCTAATGAACTGTGTCACACGTTCATTTATTGATTCACTTCATTCAGTGACTCCTGTATTCAATGATTCATTCACACACTCACCCAGAGTCCTTACGTGGGCCTGACACAATCCTGTGCCTAGGGAGGCAGACAGGATTTCAACCCCATTCCCTGCTTGCTGCGATTTTTTTCTTCTTCTTGTTTTGTCCTATTCTGAATGATCCACACCAGTTCTGAAGATACTGATGAGACGACCAGATGAGACAAAGACATTATGTAAGGGCCAACAATTAGACTGTATTGCATGGTTTTTATTTCACTCTCTCCCCAATGGCCCATCTTCCGAATATTCGACATGAACTCATGCTTTCAGAGCTGCAGAGTCTGCAGAAAGTATGCTTTATTTGATAAACAAATGGTTTCCTAAAGAAAGTGAAGAGTCAGGGTCATAATCAGAAGGTTCAGAAAGTTTATTTTGAGCTTTTGAAAAGACTAGCACTAAATTATTGATTAAAAAGAACAGTGATGTGGGGCACCTGGGTGGCTCAGTCGGTTAAGCGTCCAACTTTGGCTCAGGTCATGATCTCACGGCTCGTGAGTTTGAGCCCCGCGTCGGGCTCTGTGCTGACAGCTCAGAGCCTGGAGCCTGTTTCAGATTCAGTGTCTCCCTCTCTCTCTCTGACCCTCCCCCATTCATGCTCTGTCTCTCTCTGTCTCAAGTAAATAAACGTTAAAAAAAATTAAAAAAAAAAAGAACAGTGATGAAATGGGTGAAGGAGAGTGAGAGATGCAGGCTTGTAGTTACAGAATGAACAAGTCACAGGCATAAAAGGTACAGCATAGGGAATATAGTCAATGCTACTGTCATTGTGTTGTGAGGTGACAGGTGGTAGCTACACTGTGGTGAGCTCAGCAGACTTTACAGACTTGTTGAATCACAGTGTGGCACACTTGATTGATGTATACACTTGATGTGACACGGTGGGCCAACTATATTTCAGAAAAATAAATAAATATTTAAAAATTAAAAATTAAATTTTTTAAAATTAAAAATTAAAAAAAAACAATGGTGATGCCCAGAGCCAGAAAATGGTCTAATTAAGAGACTTTATTCAAAAGGAAGGGAAGGAAGCAAGCAAAGAATTCGTTTTCCTACTCTGCTACCATAGAAGAGCACAACCCACTGAATTCCTGGGGAATCAAACCCTTGCCTCCTGGTCCAGCATTAGTGCCACAATCCCGCCAGCCGAGCCAACTGGAATTGACCACTCAGTGGAATTAGTCTTCCACTTTTAGTTGGCTAGAAAAGTTGCCAAGAAGTTTTGCCTAACAGTCCACCGAGCAGGAAACATGAGGATGGTCCCACAATCACCAATGGGAATTGAAGAGGATGACTGTTCATTAAAGAGACTATATCATGAAGTTATTTGAAGCTGCAGGGCAAGGAAATGCTGCGGGGGGAGTGGGGGCAGAGCCTGTTGGAGCCTGCCCCTCGTAAACCCTGAGTTCCAAGGCCATCACCCCCAGCAGATGAAGTCACAACGAATTGCAACAGGTCTTGGCAAACAGTTTCCTCCTAGGAGTCAGTAAGTCACCTGAAAAGGCTTAGTTCTATCTGTCTGAATTTACCTCAGTGCGAACACACTGCCAGAATGGTCCAGGTGGGGCTGTTTCCTTTGCTACTGTGCGAACAGTCACTCAAACAACTTTACTCTAGAACCTCAGGCTGTAGCTTCCTTCAGCAGGTGGAAAAGCTCATATTTCTAATGATCTGCTAGATGTGGAAATGGCCATCAAGATGCATTAACGTGTGTATTCTTGCTCAATAATTTCACTCCTGGGAAGCCAGCCTATTGAATGTGTGCAAAAGTATAGCTACAAGACCATTTATCACAGAACTATTTATATTTTTGAAAGCTGAAACAACTTAAATATCATTCTATATGTGCTAAATATGGCCATAAAATGCAATATTATGTAGTCTTTCAAAATAATGACATAGAAAATAAACTTATCTATATTTCCAATTTTTCTATAATAAATATTATTGTAAAGCATGTAAAAAAACACCATGGGGAGAAATAACTTAAAATTTCACATAGGTTAATGTTTACAGAGTTAAAATGAAAATTTAAATACACTGGAAGAATATAATACTAGGGTGAGCTTTGTTTTGTTTTGTTTTTGTAAAAATCTCTATATAAGACAGATATTCATTCCCATATTATTAAAACCTGGATTCTATTAGTTAAATTATCATTAACCTTTGCATTGTTACTTATCAAAATCTGGTCAAAAACTGGAAAATAAGATAATAAAAAGGCTTTCTGAGAAAATGTCATAAAACCCACAGACTGATATAGCCCATGAACCTCATTTACATTTAGTTTTCCTTTCGTAGTTCTAAGAAGCCCTATTACATGGTTGCCATATCTGAACAGGTTAGCAGCTGAGGTGTAGATGTGAGAAGGTCCGCCACAGACAAAAAACGCTGACGGCAGAGAAGAATTAACAGCTGGCAGCTTAGTAATGTGAGAAGATTAGAAAAACTGTGGCAAGCTGACCTGAGGACTTAAAAAGGCACAGATTCCTGGAGCCAAACCACCCTGAAACATCAAGAGGCCAATGCAGTATAGCAAAGCATAGTGACTAATGCTCATCCAAAAGTGGCAAATGATAGTTTGTATAATCTGTCTCAAAGAGAACATAGTATCTATTATTATAATGAGATAAATGTGTGTAGCTGCATATATACAGTTTAAAAGCAGGATTTTATATACATCTATCTATTGGCGCATGTATAGGTGTTATGTACATAACTTAGTTGTTTTTGTTTTTAATTTTTTAAAGAAGAATGTGCAGTGAAATCCAAATAGACTATAGTTTCATTAGTAGTACTGTATCAATATGACTTTCTTGATTTTGACAAATGTGGTTATGTCAGATATTAACATTAAGGGAAACTTAGTGAAGGGTTTATAGGAACTCTACTAGATCTGCAACCTTTCTGTAAATCTAAAATTATTCCAAAATGAAATTTTACTTAACATATAGAAAAACAAGGGGCACCTGGGTGGCTTAGTCTGTTGCGTGCCCAGCTCTTGGCTTTGGCTCAGGTCATGATGTCATAGTTCATGAGTTTGAGCCCCACATCGGGCTCTGCCCTGTCAGTGCAGAGTCTGCTTGGGATTCTCTCCCTCTCTGCCCCTTCCTCCCTCATGCGCTCTGTTTCTCCCTCTCTCAAAATAAATAAACTTAAAAAAATTAAAAAGTATATAGAACAAAACAAAGAATAAAAGCTTGGTTATTTAAACATATTTTCTACCCCATGCACCCTCTCCCAACATCTCAAGGGTCTTAGTAGCTAAGGTCTTACTGATTGCATCTGCTCGGATCAATGCACCATTGCAAGGACTCTTTGAGTCTAGAGCACTACCTTCCTTTAGAATGTGACAGCTCATAGCACAATATCATGATTATCCCTTCACCACCCTGGGAAAAGGAGTGATCTCCTGTAACAGAGTAGTAAGAAAGTGGGACTGGTCTCCAGGTTTGCAAAATCTGGAAAGAAAGGATCCCAGTATTCTCAGGACCGGAAGTGCTTCATCTGACAGGAAGCCCCATGAGGATGACCTCAACCACCAGATCCCAGGCATTATCTCATCTTGGCAGTGTGTCATCCACTGCATTTTGCCTCCAGTTGCTAAGAGGAAATGGGGAAATGAGATGTAGCTCCAGTAGCCCACCTTGTTGTTGGGTAAATATTTTTAGCACTTTGAGGCAACGAGGGTACTTTTTAAGACCATCCTAGACATTCTGCAAAGGAGAGATGGAGACTTTCTCTGCGACACTCTAATGAAAATCCCATGCTGTGCCTTGGAGCCAGCCAACAATGGTCAGCAACAGGAAAAAACACTCTACTTTAGGGGGCCGTAAATATTTACCATGTCTGACAGTGTATTTACTACTAACTCAGTGATGGCGGAAAACAAATGTTCTAGGACAAGACATGTTCTGTGTTCCTACAGGTTCATAGTTTCAAAGCTGGAAAGGAGCAGAGATGTCATCCAGTTCACACATTTTAGAGACTAGAAGGGTGAGGCTGCAAGTATGTTCCCATCAAACGTCTCCTTTTTAAAGTATCTCTATTACAGCACACATCCCCTGAAGCACAGTTCATTGTTTATTCATTTGTTTCTCTCATGAGATTAGAAGTGTGTGTTTGCTGAGGGACTTAGCACAGCAAGCATCATAAGCAGTCAATAAAAGTTTGAGACATCAGGCTGGAAACTCAGCTCTGCCCTGACTCATGTTCCCAGGAATCTTTTTACTGCACCTAATTTTAAAACTGAGAAGACAAATCTTACTCCTGAAAAGCTGAAACTGCAGCCAGGAGTATGTTGGAAATTCACTTGCAGATATATTATAAAATTAATACTATCTATTCAAAAATTTCAAAAATTATTCTTTCACTCATTTCATCAGATAAAGGCTAAAATGCTTTCTTTCTTTAAGTTAAGAATCTAGGATATTGCTTAATTGAATTTCATGGGTTGGAAGATTTACTGAGATAGAAAAGGTGTTCAAAAACAGTAAGATGGAAACAGAAAGGTTCCTGTTATTAACGTACACACAGCTACACGATGCCAAAGAAACCCTTTAGCCCCAGAATCTATCTACCTGACCTTAAGAATGCTTAAATTAGCACTGCAGGGAGCAAAAGTGCTGAAAACCTTTCTCTTGGTCTCCAATACATGAGTACCTCCAGGTCCTCATCTGAACTAACCAAGTTCAGGGTAAAACAAAATGGCAAATTAAGACCCCTAGATACGTCCACTTGGCATCTTTATTGCAAGAGTGAGAAGGATGGACCTGGCTTGAATCTTTGCCTATGACAGCAACACTAGGGAAATCTCAGTCACCTCCACCAGCTAATCAGGCAGAAACTCTAAAGAAGCGACAAAGAAAACTTGGGAGTGTCCTAATGGGTAGGCTTCCTGAACCAAATCACTTTTAAGCAACAAAGCACTCCAGTTTGTTCTGTTATGTGAGATCTTTGAAGGCCTCCACTGAGGCACAACTTACCCAATTAGCTGCCATCACCTCTGCCTGGCTCCCACTCTCCCACTTTCTCCATCAAGGCAGTCACTTAAAAGCCAAGTAGCGAGGAAACTTCACTCTTCTAAGTATAAAGTTAAGTAGCAAGCACTAGAACCTGAGCAGATGTATTTGATACAAAATTTAAACATAAGCACCCACAATCTGATGAGATGTTGCTAAGGCTTTAGTTACATAGTTTCATACTAGAGACTTCACCCCCACAAAGACCATTTAATTAGAAAAATTCTTGGGTATGATTCTGTGCATTTCAGAATAGCTATGTAATCACTTTGATTCTGTGTTTTGCCTTTTTCAGCCATCAGATTGATTTGAAATAGGTAATTCCATGAATTATAGCCAAAATGTTAATTTAAAAAGGACTCAAAGGCAACAGATTAGTGGAACAGCCCCCCTCATACACACATGCAAATTTCTAAAACAAGAAATTGAGCACTGAACCATCACCAAAGAATGGCAGAATCTTTTACAGATGTTATATTTAATCAATATCTTGGCATTTGTTTATTACTTGCAAGGACTTTTTTTTTTTTTTTTGCTAATAATTTGTAAGCACTACATCTTATGTTTTATAGACATTAGTTTAGGTAATCCTTACAATTGCCCTACAAGGTAGGAACCACTAATAAGCCTTCTTGGAGGTGAGGAAGCTGAGGCTAAGAAGGTTAAGTCCCCAGGCTAAGAAGTTAGTTGAGGAGGTAATATTTGAATCCAGGTCCTCACCAAAGCTCATCCCACTTCTGACAATGTTTCCCTAAACATGGCCCATGTGTTTCCCTCCAGAGATTTTTCAGTCAGCTGGGGCTTTGACATCTGGTGCTTGTCTGAACAGTGTGCTTGCTCAGGCGGCAATGATGGCCACCCTAGGGAGAGTTCTGTGATGAGCCATGTTTGGGTACCTAATAGTGGTACCTAAACATGGTACCACTATTACAACGTGAGATTTTAAGATACACATTGTATATACATTTTTGCTTTAACAGTTATATATGTGTTTATTTTAATGCGGGTTAGGAAAAAAAAATGACTCAAGCAGCAGATAGAACTTGGATCTTATTGCTGAGGACCTGGCTAATTTAGCATCAGCTGCATACTTTGCAAGGGCTAGAAAAATAGTCAAGAATTTTCATGCTATTTCTTTTAAGGAATTAAGTGGCCTGGCCCACCAAGGGATGGAGTCTCATTAGATTGGCACCCAACTGACTTAATAAGCCTGGACATTAAGTGATTCCTAGCAGATACCTAGAGTTCAATGCTTTTAGCTTTCAAAGAAGAGTTTCTATTTCTTACCCCTTTCTTGTCCATCAGCTAACCTCCTTACCTCTCCCTACCCCCAACACACATACTTATCTGGCCCTGGGAGATTGCCCAACATAAGGTGAAGTGATTGAGAGCAGAGATATCTAGAAGGAAACAGACCTGCTCAGTCATTCTTCTGTCCCAAACATGGCTCATCACAGAACTCTCCCTAGGGTGGCCATCATTGCCTCCTGAGCAAGCACACTGTTCAGACAAGCACCAGATGTCAAAGCCCCAGCTGAGGGAAAAAATCTCTGGAGGGAAAAGTCTTCTTGGTTATGTAGTATCCTTAGTCTGACTCTGTGTTCTGTTTTTGTTTTGTTTATTTGTTTAGAGAGAGAGTGTGTGTGCGCGCCCTCATGCCTTGCACCGGGGTGGGGGAGGGGCAGAGAATCCCAAGCAGCCTCCATGCTTCATGCTCAGTGCAGATCCTGACTTGGGGCTCGACTCTACGATCCTGGGATCATGACCTGAGCTGAAATCAAGAGACAAACGCTCAACAGACAGAGCTACCCAGGCGCCCCTGTTTTTTTCTTTAAAGTAACTTCTAATCGCACAAGAAACACATGAATACTTTCTCTTGTAAAAACCTAAAATATTAAAGATTAAACTAAAGCTGTCCCAATGGCCGATGGAGCCAATACCAAATCCCACCCTCAGAGGGAATCATTTTTTTTTCAATATATGAAATTTATTGTCAAATTGGTTTCGATACAACACCCAGTGCTCATCCCAAAAGGTGCCCTCCTCAATACCCATCACCCACCCTCCCCTCCCTCCCACCCCCCATCAACCTCAGTTTGTTCTCAGTTTTTAAGAGTTTCTTATGCTTTGGCTCACAGAGGGAATCATTTTAAGGAACTTAGTGTGTTACCCTTTCAGATTCCTTTCAATACATTTGTGTACCTTTGGAATAGCTGCTTTTTATTTGGTTTAGTGCACAAATGGCATCATATTCAAATTTCTGGAACTTGTTTTTAACAATCTAACACTGTATCTTAACAATCTTCCCATCTTAGGTTAACCTCACTTTTTCTTTTCTTTTCTTTTTTAAAAATGTTTTAATGTTTATTTATTTTTGAGAGACAGTGTGAGCCAGGGAGGGGCAGAGAGAGAAAGGGAGACACAGAATCTGAAACAGGCTCTAGGCTCTGAACTGTCAGCACAGAGCCCGACAACGGGGTTTGAACCCACAAACCATGAGATCATGACCTGATCCAAAGTTGGACGCTTAACCAACTGCGCCACCCAGGTGCCCCTCTTTTCTTTTTTCTTTTCTTTTCTTTTTTCTTTTTCTTTTCTGTTTTTTTAATTGCTGTATCATATTCCATAGTATGGATATATTTTATACTTAAAAAGGTGAAAATATCATGCAATTCAACCTTCAACTTTTCAACAGTACTGTCTCTTAGAGAACAATGACACACAAGAAGAAACTCCCCCTGTAAGTTCTGTCCTTTCTGGCTTCTAGAAAACTGCCACTGATTTTAGTAAAAATAATACATGGGTCACAATCTGAGTAAGGAATCGACCTCAGTTTCATAAATCCTGGTGCAATAACATGTTAACAGGCTATGGAGTCAGGCAGAATCCCAATTCAGAGCTGTGTGGTCTTGGACTTACTAAACAATGTTTCTGAATCTCAGACTCAAAATGGAGACACTAATATTTACCTTTCAAGGTCACTGTCAAGACTATGTAAGAAAAGGAAATGAAGAGAGAGCAAGCAGAGAAATGGACACATGGTAAACACTTAGCATCTGATGATTATTTAAAGCTTCATGGCATAGCTCTGCTTAACAGTGCAGCATGCAAATCGATTTCTATTGCATCAGACTGCCAGTCTATGTTAAAAAAATTATTAGTTCCCTTTGGAACATCTTGTTAGTATGGATACTGCACCCTGTGGATTTATAGATAGGGAAATTGAGAGAGATACACTCAAGGTAGATCCATTGTGGTGCCATGATTTTCTAGGAGCTGTTGAGCTCCTTCTCTTATGATTTATCATTAAATTAATAAACAGAATGCTTGAAATTGCTACCTGAAACCTTCTAGTCATATTGTCTGGAATCTTGTTTGCCCTTGTTAATTGCCTTCACATGACTATTATGCAAATTATTTGAGCTAAACAAATTAAAATTTAAAACAACTGAAAGAAGCAGTCTTTCAGGCAAAGAAGGTAATATTTAATGAAATAAACCAAAACAAAAAAGAAATAGGAAAATAAAACCAATACAAATGCATGATGCCACTAGGATTCCAGCCAACAGATTATGAAATAGGTTTTGCCTCAACCTTGCAGCAGGGCTAAAATAATCAGCCTGAAGAGATTTGGGACTCTGGATCAATCTTCCAATGTTACAAGAAGTAACAGAGTGTGGTTTTCTGGCAACAGCAACGTTTCCTGGGAGCTCTACAGGCTCTGGTCTCTTCACTCTCTTACCTGCTCCGTCACCTCTCCCAAGTCACTGAATATCACAGATGGCAGACAGCCTCTTAGGGTGACCCCTGTGACTCCTGCCTTCTTGTGTTCATGCCCTTGTGTGATCCCCTAACTCTAAGTATAGGTTGGCCTCATAATATATGGCTTTTAGCCATATAAAATACAGCAAAATGACAGGATACAAATGATTGTGTATATGTGATTGCAATGGATTGTAACACCTATATTTCAAGGCAACTCTCTCCTTTGCTGGCATTGAAGAAGAGGTATGCTGGGAGGCCCATGTGGTAAGAGTTGAGGGCAGCCTTGGCCCAAGAGCCAACCCAAAGCCTTCAGTTCTGTAACCATGAGGAACTACATGCTGCCAACAACGATTAAGTTTAAAGCCGATCTTCCCTAGTCAAACCTCGGATGAGACCACAGCCCTGGCCAACACATTCATTCCAGCCTTATGAGATGTGGAACTGGAGGACCCAGCTAAGCCATGCCGAATCCCTGACCCACAAATACCATGAGATAAACGTATGTTGTTTTAAGATGCTAAATTTTTGGTAATATTGTTATAGATAACTAATACATCACAATTGCTTTCATTTCTCCATCTGAACCAAGAGAAGAAATCATATAAAGCTTGGTCTCACCAGTAATGACAGAGAGTAAAAATCTACAGAAGTATTGGGTGACCAGGTCTACTTGATGATACTTGAATTGAAATGAGCCTCATTCCAAAAACTGGTGCTATATTTTATGGGGTTTTGGTTCATCAATTGTTCCTTTCTTGTTCACAGTGAAAGAAAACAACATACATTTTAACATATAATAGAACGCCAGGATTTCCTAACTTTCTAATTGATTTACCAGCTGGCAGGCCCTGAACTTCATGGATCTACTCTGTTTTTGACCTTCTGAAAAGACCACTCCAATCAGATCATCATCTTCTTCCAAAACCATCCCTGCCTGGAGAGTCAAACCCAAATTCCTTGGCAAGGTGCCAAGGCCAGGTTTGTTGAGTGATAAAGAAATGAGCAAAGGCATGTAGTAGAACACTCCTCATACTGCACTTGATGTTGTGGTTGCTCAACAGCAAAGACTGTATGTAGCTCGCTCACTTTCATTTCCCCAGCGCCCAGTGCAATGCTGCCACACAGCAGCTCCCCTAAGCTGCTACTGTGATGCCAAAATACAAATGCAGCATCATGGTCCACTGTTGTAAGGATCGCTGTGGTACCTTAGTGACCTTGGTTCTGGCGACTTGCACTAGTGACACGGGATCCAGGCCTTCCAAGGTTCATAATCTGTCCACTATATAATAACCTTTGGCAGCTAACAATATAACACACAATCTGTTTAACAGTCTTAAAATTACCGCTTGGGTCCATAATTCCTTCTTCATTCCAATCCAAGGGACTTTTATTTATACCTTTCATTTGATATGTTTTATCCTACTTCGTACCTCGGAGGAGCATGAGGACACAATCACAACCGTACAGAAACAGAGAAATTAGAAAATGCAGCTGCAGGAAATAGGAACTGAATTAAAAGACTAGGTAATGGGCTTAGAGCTTGTGGGGACGTAGCAAGACTGAAAGTGGGTAGCCAGCTCAGCGATAGTTAACGTGAGTTAACAAGAGAGGGTAAACATGACTGGAGAACCTCCAGGCCTAGGTGTTGTTTATTCAAAAGGGACGCATGTGTAGAAATTGCTGTGAATGGGCTCAACGTCTGTGTATGCTGTTTGAATTGCTGTGTTTGCTGTGTTGAATGCTCGCCTGTATACCGGAAATTATATGGTGCTGTTTATAGCACGGCTGGCTTATGCACTAACTTCACAACCTTTTCCCCGTACAATCAACCTCCTCCAATCCACTCTTTGATCAAATGCATCTTTGGTGAGCCCAGGGCCTTGTATCCCATCAAAGCACTAAGAAACTAACAATCATTCATAAGGACAGGTTACTATTCAAAGCACTTTGAAAGGCACTTGCACTGTAACAAGGAAAACACTAATAATTATTATAGAATTTATTTGCAAATTATTTTCAAATACACCATCTTATTTGATGCCCAGTGCCTAGCCCCTGGTAGGCGCTGAGTTGTATTTACTGAACAGATAAGTTAAAAAACAGAGGCTCAGAGAGGTTAAGTGACTTGCCTAAGGTCACATAGTGAATTAAAGGCAGAATGGGGAGGAGAACACAGGTTTTCGGATTCCATATTGCAAGCTTTCTCTATTCCCATCAAGTCATAAACCAGAGACCAAAAGAATCACCAGAATTGCAATTTGGGGGAAAAGTGGTCTTCCCAACTCCCCAGAATTTATTCCACAAAAGCAGTTTCTTCTGCTCTGGAGCCAATTCAGCCCTACTTAAATCAAAGCATATTCTAAGAATCAATCTTGCACACTCAAACCAGAATTCAGCCTCCTTTTGTACCTCCAAGCAGTTATTGGCCAACTGTGCTTCCGTGTAAGCTAATTTCGAGGTAGAAACAGTGAGCTTGGGGTTCAGAAGGAGCCTTTTGTCACCTCTTCCTTCAAAGGTTCTCTGTTTCCCCAGAATTGCTTGGAAATCATGAACTTCCAATTGTTAAAAAGTGGTGAAGCCTTTGAGAGCGTTTACTTTTCATTTTATAAGCAGTAGTTAGCTCCACTGACTCAGTGCAGAGTGTGGGAGTGGGTGGGAAACGGGGAGAATGGCTCAGCCACTGCCCCCTTGGAGTTTCTGAGGCACAGGAAATAATCACACACAGACAGTGACATCACAACCACGATAAGTCCCATGAACTACAGAAAAGTTCTTTGTAGAGCAAAGCAAGCCTAAAGCGGAATAGGAAGTAGCTTTAAAGAGAAACTGCTAACATGACATTTATACTACTTTTGGGTTTTATTTATGGGTTAAATGATATGATGTCTGAGATTTGCCTTAAGATACCAAAGTAAATAAATCAAGTGTGTGTGGATAGGGGGATAGGTAAAAGAAAAATGGTAAACTATAGATGACTGTTGGAGCTTGATAAACCAGGATCTGGGGGTTTCATGACATTTATCTCTCAAATTTTGTGTATGCTTGAGAATTTCTATAGTAAACAAAAATAAAATAGTTGGGGAGTTAGTTCTAAGTTGTGTAATTTGCTAGCTCTGTGACTTGGGGTAATTCATTTAACTCTTCAGAGCCTCAGTTTCTCCAAGTATACAATGGCTGTGATGCCCCTTCTCTTAGAGCGTTTTTGTAAGACTTAAGTGATAATAAAATGCATGTAAAGGACCTGGTAGTGTTTCTGAAAAAATGTAGGAGCTCAACAGAAGGTAGTGTATTATTGTTACGAAGTAATAAATGTTATTTGGGGGAGGGCAGAGAACACATCTGTACCTATACACAATCTCCATTTATCTCTCCCATTAGGACATCTTAATACGCTCAATGTGTATGTGGCTTTACTAAAAGGCTGAATGGCATACTAATTATTATCAGCAGGTATCCAGTTCTTTATTTATCAAAACCAATAAAAGAGTCATATTTTTATCTTAATTGCAGTGAATCAAGCTTAATTCACCTCCCGCAGATGTGAGAGCCAGCCTTTTGTGACGCCATTTCATTCATGGGGGTTTACAAAATAGCACCTAAATATCCTGTGCCTACAGAGTCAGAAGGTTTTTTTTTTCTTTTTTTAACCAGGAACTTATATAATTCATCTTTGTAAGTCTGCATGGGAAGCTAGAACTCTGGTTTATTTAAAATAAAAATAGCACACACTCAAGGAGGTTTTTCCATACACACATACATACATACATACACGGTGGCTGCACGATAGGCTCTGGGTTCATCCTAGCAAGTTATTCATCATATGCAGTTACAGCCTTGATCATGTTTCATCACCTCTTTTGGTCTGATTTTTTTTCATTTGTAAAATAGGAACAGTGATAGTAGCAACTTCCCAGGGTTGTTGAAAGGATTGAAGGAGAATATAACATACATGTGAAGTCACACTGTAAAAGCTCAATAAATGCTAGCTGCTTTTATTTTCTTTATTTTTATGTTTATTTACTATTTTTGAGAGAGAGAGAGAAAGAGAGAGAGAGAGAGAGACAGAGAGAGAGAGAGAGAGAGAGAACGGGGGAGGAGCAGAGGGAGAGGGAGACACAGAATCCAAAGCAGGCTCCAGGCTCTGAGCTGTCAGCAAAGAGCCCGACATGGGGCTGGAATCCACAGACCGTGAGATCATGACCTGAGCCGAAGTCAGATGCTCAACTGACTGAGCCACCTAGGCACCCCAAGCTTTTATTATTCATATACCGTGACCTCAACCAGAAAACTCTCATATTGATATCACTTCCCTCCCATGATGCCTGTAGCCTGTTGCCTTAAAGATGATGTTTTACCAACTCTAGTAACCCAAAATAGATGGTCCCTTCCCACTTCTGGGTGAAACAACAAGAAACTTAATTACCAGACAAAGAAAACACACTTTGTTTTCTATTTCTAGACACCAATCTTAAAGTAGCACAAAGAGTGGAAGAGTGTGTCTGAAAACACATTTCATCCAGGTTGGCTGTTTCTAGACCTCAGAGAACAATGCGTTCTAAAAATACCGTGCCTGCGTCTTCCCCCGTTTCCCCCTCAGAAGACTGCCTTAATTAACACTCCAGCCAGGACATGACAGCTGAAAGGGCCTTTTGGAAACCTGCCTTACAAAAGGTAGTCCCGTGCCTTAGATTTTACCCATTTTGGCTCAAGATCCAAAATAAAGTTGCTCTGTGCAATTTCCGAGTTTTAAGCAGTGCTTCCCATGCCACCCCCCCCCCCCATTAACAGCTGCCAGACACTTATCAACAATGTTTTTAAGCCCTATTTGTTTAATTGATGCTTTCCCACATCATCCATCATATGTAGGTACAAGGTACTGCAGTTCCTGGAATTTTTGAACATACAGGCATTCTGATGAAATATGGTGTACCAAAATTTCTTTGTAAACTTGGTTATTTGGAACTTGAAATGAGGTGTGGTTTCCCCCCACTCCCCAGGCATAGGAAACAAAGCCATCTGAGGTCTATTTAACTCATGGTATAGCCAAATAATTATTTAAAAACCTAATTGTCATATGTACATACTTGACAACTTATTTACTTGACAGCTATAGGCAGAGTGCTTACAATATACCTGCCTACATGGTGCACTTGGGGAGAGGCCAATTAAACACACATTTTAGGCCCTCAGTGGCTCGAATTCTAGTTTCTGTTTCTGTTTATCAATCATTATATAATATACATAGAGAGAGAGCTTACAGATGACAGACACTGTGCTAACCACCTTACAAATATTAACTCAATCCTTATGAGGAACATACTATTACTAGCCCTATATACAAATGGGGAAACTAAGGCACAAGAGAGGAAGTGTAACTTGTTTTAAGGTCACACGTTACTAAGTGGTGGAGTGAAGACCAAAATCCAGGTGGTCTGGCTCCCAGATTCACCTATTTGCTTCCTCACCACATTGCCTTTCAGTGGAGGAAATGCCCTCAGATTCCACCTGAGAGCCCCAGCTGTGTGCTGGAGTGGGTGTTGTGTCCCCATGTCCCCAGTTCCTTTGTGCCTGCTGAGCACCCCTCTCCTCTTCCTTCCTCCAGCCATCTCTGCTCCGGGTACTGACACAAGGCTACCAAGTCCTTACTATGGCCTTCCCTGCTGCCCCTCTGTCTTCTTGCCTGTCTCCAGGCATGGTAGATTCCACTGGAAAATCTCCTTCTTCTCCTTCCCCTTCCCCTTCCCCTTCCCTTCCCCTTCTCCTTCTCCCCTCCTCTCCCCTCTCCCCTCTCCCCTCTCCCCTCCCCTCCCGTCTCCTCTCCTCTTTTCTTCTCTAAGCCTCTATCATTCCTCACTTGGACTATTTTGAGAATCTCCTATAGGGTTTCCCTCAGTCATCCTCCAATATTCTCTTTTCTTAAAAAAACAAACAAATAGGGGCGCCTGGGTGGCTCAGTCGGTTAAGCATCCAACTTCGGCTCAGGTCATGATCTCACGGTTTGTAAGCTCGAGCCCCGCTTTGGGGTCTGCTCTCTCTTTCTTCTCTCTCTCTCTCTCTCTCTCTCTCTCTCTCTCTCTCTCTCTCTCTCTGCCCCTCGTGGGATTTTCTCTCTCTCTCTCTCCCCGTCTCTGTCTGCCCCTCAGTCAGTTGCACTCTCTCTCTCTCAAAAATAAACAAGTAAACAAACAAACCAACCTGTGTTAAGTTTTTTTTTCTTTTAGTGTGTAAGTCACACATATTTCTGCAGAAAAGGTATAAGATACAGACAAGAAAAAAGAAGAAAATTTAAATGATCCAAAGCTTATTCCCAGAGATAAGCCTGTCATCAGATCATTTCAGATCTTGTCTCTCTTTATATGTTGTATAGATATCAACATAAGTCTGTCCATCATTTATCTGTGAAATCCATTTCTTAATAATGATTCATTATTGTTAGGCTAATCGGGTCACATGTGGGGGGCACACGTAGGGGGCACACTTAGGGGGCACAAACCTTCACAGGTTCCACGTGGAGTCCAGGCTTGTCAACTTGGTCCCTTGCTCACTGTCACCTACCTTCACCCTGGGAGCATGCAGTTAGCCCTGAGGTCCTGGGAATCTCCCTACACCATCTGACTTATTCTGCTCCCACCTGACGTTGCCCAACTCTGGACCTCCTCCTTGTGCAGGGAAAGCCCACACAAAGCAGAGGTGTGGGTCATTGCAACAAAAATGCCCTAGTGTAGAAACCAGAAGCTTCCTCCTGAGCACCACCCAGATTGAGGGCCTCCAAGCACCCTACAGGCCCTGTGAGTTTTAATCCCGTTTCATTATTGATTGCTGTCTTCATATATGGAGTGCTGTGTCTCACAGGAGGGAGAGCCTGAGTAAGTATTCTCCTGGTTCTTTGCCTTGTAGTTTCTTTGGCTGAATCAGAGCCCGGAGATACTGGAGACCTGAAAGAAAGGGATCTTTGGGCCCACCACACTGACCACCAGTGACCTGACCTCGGGAGGCACAGCCTGGCAAGTCACCTGACCTCCTGCATGCCAACATCACCTTTGGAGGTCACACAGACACACACACACACACAGAGACACACAAACACACAGACAGGCAGACACATACACACACACACACACACACACACACACGGCCTAAATTGCCGTTTTCTCAAATGCAGCCCCAGAAAGCTACAGGACTGGGGCCCCCAGGTGACTCAGTCAGTTAAGCCTCCAACTCTTGATTTCAGCTCAGGTCATGATCTCTTAGTTCATGGGATCGAGCCCCGCATCAGGCTCTGCGCTCATAGTACCTAGCCTGCTTGGGATTCTCTCTCTTACTTTCTGTCCCTCCCCTGCACACTCTTTCTCTCTCTCTCTCTCTCTCTCTCAAAATAAATAAATAAACATTAAAAAGGAAAAAGAAAGCTACAGGGCTGGGCCCCGTTCTCCTTACTTCTGCAAATCAAAATCATGGCTAGTTCTCTTTTGTCTCATGAGATTAACGGAAAAAACCCTACAGAATTGTCACAAGCTGATTCACATGTTGTAAAAAACCCACTTGTATAATATGCCATTCTTAATGGTCAACTGGAAGAAGAAAATGTGAAGTATGCAGCTGGTAATCTTTCCAGCTTCAGGCTGGGCTGGCCCATTTATCAAATGCCGACCTGACATGTCTCCTTTATCCTCTCCACCATTCCCTTGGTTCCCTGGAATTATTACTTCCCAGAGAGGAAGGCTGGCTGCTCACGGTTGTACAGATCATGCATCGACTTTAAAAAACAGTGAAATCCCAGGCTCAGAATAGCCAGAGTGCTCCAGCGGAGAGTCTCTATTTGAAGTTGAAGGGATTTTGTGTTTAAGAAAACAAGATCTCCCAGAAATGGCAGATTTTTAAACACTGAATTTGACGCAAAGATGGAAATCTGTACACATGATGAGGCTTGTTTCTTAATTTTTTTTTCAGTGCTGCTCTTTTCTCTGGTAGCAGAGCACAGGTGCAGGGCAACAGAACAGACCACAGAGTACTATCAGAGGAAAATTCAGGGAAGCTGACAGGTCACATGTTTACCAACAAACAGGTCTGCTGATGGTGTGGAAAGAAGATCGTATCTTCCACCTTCAAAAATACAACCGAGTTACCTTGCGATTCAAGGTTTTTTTGCTACATTTTAATTTTAGACAGTTTTTTAAGAACTGAAATTAATGAATGCTTTAAAATTACAGAGCCATGAGGTGCCTGGGTGGCTTAGTCAGTTGAGCATCTGACTCTTGATTTCAGCTCAGGTCATGATTCCAGGCTCATGAGATCAAGTCCCGTGTCAGGCTCTGCGCTAATGTGCAGCCTGCTTGGGATTCTTTCTCTTTCTCCCTCTGCCCCTCTCCCCTGCTCATGCATGCTCTCTCTCTCTCTAAAATTAAAATAAAATAAAATAAAATAAAATAAAATAAAATAAAATAACATAAAATAAAAATAATAAAATTACAGAGCCCCTTTCGTACACCACAGATCCTTATTTTTCCTTTCTTGGTTGAGTATTTGGGAAGCATATACTTTGTTCCAAGAGTTGTTCTAAGCCTTGCAGGCACTGACATAGCAAGTGAAAACACAGGCTCCTGTGGAAGACTCCAGAAGGGGCACCTGACTCTCTGGGTCAGGGAGGGCTTCTCAGTGGAAGTTACAAGAAAGCTGAGACCCAAAGTTCAATCAGGCAAGGGTGAGGATGAAGGAAAGAAGATTCTAGCAGAAGGACCAGCAGGTGGAAAGGACTATGGTCAGGGAAGTCCAGTTTATTTCTAGGGAGAAAAGAAATGGTAAACGACACAGGGGGCAGGCAGGACGGGGACTTAAAAGCCACGTTGAGAAATAGGCTTTCTTCTTGGGCTTTTTCTAGAGGGAACAGTAAAAGGTAGCGAAAAAGGTCAAGTAGCATAGCAATGGCCCAACTTTTGTTTTAGGAAGGTCCCTCTGGCTTTCTGTAGGGAATAAATGTGACGGGGAAGAGGGAGGCAGCTTGATCTGATTGGCAACAGGAGTGCAGGCCAAAGAGGAAATGCCCTCAACAAAGGAAGAGGCATTGAGGCTAGAGAAAACCAGACAATTCCAGAGATGCTTAGAAGGCTGGCAATTTGAGACTCTGATAGATTCAGTGTGGGAAATGAGGGGAAGCAACAAGGCCATGATACCACCCAGGTTTCTGGCTTCGGCAACTGAGAGCTACTATTTGGGGGGACACAAATACCTTGAGGAGTAGTGGTTTGGTGGTGGAGGAAAGGCAGGGGCTGCACCTTAAACATGTTAAGGGTTAATTCTGGGAGAGACATTCAGATGCAGCTGACCAGGAGGCCTCACGCAGGACTCCTATGGAAATTTCCTGTGAAAGAATGAGTCCAAGGTGGGGTGGCCAAAAAAGGTGAGGGTGAAACAGGAGAGTGTGGGTCACAGAGGCCATGCAGAAGGGAAAGCTGGATCAGGAATGGTCAGTCACACCACACGGCAGAGGTCAGGATGGAAAACAAAGCCATTCGATGTGGCCATGGCAAGACTTGCTGGCCAAGGCAGTTGGGTCATTTATTCAACGCCAACATATGACGTCTGGCTGCCAGGTCAGATGAGGGCTAAGGGAGGAAGCAAGACTGGAGTGGATCTAGGGGCAAATGGTGCTGAGGAGAGTAGAGAGGAGAGAGATGGCTGTGAGGGGCAGGACGGAGGGGTCCTGCAATCACCAAAGGGGTTTCACTGCAGTGAGAAAGACTCGAGGTTGCCAAGCAATATTACTATCATCATTTTTATGCAGAGGATAAAATGACTTTCCAAAGAAAGTGGAGGAACAGGAATCCAAACACATGTTTTCTGACTCTTTTCAAAACATTTAATCTTGGTAGCAATACAGGGAATTGACGGATACAAAAACAAGTACTCTGGGTTGCCTGTGCCCCAAATGACTGCAGCACAGAACTGGAGACTCCAAAGGGGGGAAAGCTGTAACATTGAACTGCAGCTCTCCCAAATCTGTGACACAGGTGGCACAGATGATGGATGACAGTTGCCAACAGTAAAGGCATTCCAAATACTTACCCTTAACCCTAAAACACAAGGAAATTGAACTTCTAAAGCCACACCTCCAAAAAGACAAGTGCCATTTTTCAACTGCACTACTTGGCTTTCAAAGGGCTTCTTTTCTCGTTCTGGTTGGGTCATTTCACTCAGTTCAGAGTGAGGATTGAGGAGTCTGCAGACCAGTTGGGGCCAATGCTGAGGAGGGAGGTGTGGGGCTCGGGGGCTGAGCCAGAGTCCATGAGATGTCTCCTGGGGGTGTGTGGGAGGTGGAGCTGGATGATCCGAATTCACAACCAGCCTGTCCCAGGAAGTGGTGCCATTGAAAGACACCAAGCCACACAAAATACATAGAATTCAGGAAGAAAAAAAAAAAATAGAGATAATAAGCGAAAGAGGAAGAGAAAGAAAAAGAAAATGACCTATGCCTGATATCTGTCTGGAAGAACACCGACTCAACATTTTTAGAAATCTCAACCTCTTTCTTTAGCTCTTTCCCCTTCATATACCAACACGGGACTAAAGGATTCTTTTTTCCCCCCTTAGTTTATTTATTTATTTTTGAGAGAGAAAGAGACAGCACAAGCATGAGCGGGGAGGGTCAGAGATGGAGAGAGAGAATCCCAAGCAGGCTCCACACTGTCAGTGCAGAGCCCGATGCAGAACTCGAACTCATGAACTGTGAGATCATGACCTACATGGAAATCAAGAGTCAGACACTTAACAGACTGAGCCACCCAGGCGCCCCCTAAAGGTTTCTTAAGTTGTTAAATCTAATACTACAATTTCACTTTATTTATTGCTGATCAACGAACTCTTTTTTATTAATGTTTTATTACACCAGCAATTCATAAATGCACTTCCTCCTTTCAGATATGGCTTGAGCCCCTCAGGCCCCTTCCCCCTGCACCTCCACCTCTGAGGAGCCTCCTTCTCTGTGAAGTATAGGTAGCTCTTTTTCCAGACCTTTCTCTGTGCATTTACACACATATATTATATAAATATATATTTCCTCATTTACTTGTATCTAGTGTTTTATAATTTTCCCAAAGTGAAGCAAATTCTGTTCTACCTTGAAAGGTTTTTTTTTTTTTTTCTTAATTTCATAGGACCCATCACAATTGCAGCTGACACTTTTGCTGTAATAAAACTGGAATTAAAAAAAAAGAAAAAAGAGACAGAAAGAGGCTTTTGGGAGCTTGGTTAGAGGCTTTGCTCTGCCTTCCAAGATCAATTGACTTGCTTCTTCATAATCTAAATAAGGTCTAAGCAATGTCATTTATTTGAAAATTTATATTAGAGCTTTTCCAAATTCCTGGCACACACTCTCTTAAAACTAACTATGGAGACCAAAGCCTGTTACATAAGCATCCAAGTCTGCAGCCATGGGTCATATTTCTTCAGTTGTCAGATCACATGATTGATAACAAGGCCAAGATAAAGGCAATAATTAAAAAAGATTTCTTTTTCTAGAAGAAAAATGACATATGTATTTGAAAAAAACAAACAAAAAAAACCCAAAAAGATTCAAACTGTTCCCACTGGAACCCATTATAAGTAGTTATTCCTCAACATTAAACAAAAAGAAATCTGATTTTTAAAAAAGCTACACCCAGAGTGGACACTGTGGGTTGCCCTTCTAATATCTCTCCTTCTTATGGAATCCCTGATTTCTGTGAATATTTACCGCATGCCCACTGCATAGTCTAGTCAAACTGCCCAGCATTCTTCTGGGAGCTGTTACCAAAACAGGATGAGGGTATGTCTTCATGTGCCCATTACACTAAAAGGAAGGGCTTATTTTCTAGGCAAATGGAAGCACGTTGCTCCCGTAGCTACTGGCAGTCATCCTGCAACCATGAAAAGCATCAGCTTGAAGTGCACGGAGAATCAGGGGAGATGGTGTTTGCTTTGAGTTAAGTAAGTGAGTCGGTCAACAGGGGTCCAGCCTACCCTCTGCACTTGTTCTGGGAGACGGAGCACCCTTATTGTCTAAGGTTCTGTGAGTCAGGATTTCTGCTGTTTTTTTACAAACTGATATACCACCAAAGGCGGCGGGAGGGGAAATCTGGTGCCCTTTTCTGACCTATAAATTACATTTGACAGGTTTCTTCTTTCTTTCAGTGTCACTTATATAATCTGTTCGCTACATCCACGTGCATTTTTATAGCTGAATACATTTCCCTAGGCTTTGAAGTGACACTTTTAATGGTTTTAAGCCTAGTGATTAAATAAATATGATTAACTGGCTGCTACCATGGAGAGTTCAAGAGAAGCAAACTCAGCTCTGAGGATATGGAGCCCCTTGCCAGCGTCTGCCAAGGTGCTAGGGGCTGGGGCGACAGTAGGGATTACAACAATTGACAGTCAGAGTCCCTGTATGTGCTTGTGGATTTACCTTCCGGTCACTGGTTATAATGGCCAAGAGGAAACAACGGGGGAGGGCAGGGCCTCCTCTGGATAGAATTAACAGGGATGTTATGAGGCATGGCCTCTACAAGGAATGGAAAGCTGAGATTGGAAGCTGAGATCAAGATGGGAACCAGATCTAGGGAAGAAGAAAGCAGGAATGCACCTGGCATATCTGAGGAGCACCAGGACATTCGGATTTACTACAAGGTGACAAGAGAGGGGGAGGTTGCAGGGAATGAGGTTGGCAGGTAGGCAGGAGCCAAGGCGTATCAGGCCCAGCAGCCCAAGGAAAGTGGATCTGTATTTTATGCTAAGTCAGGAACTCTTCATTGTTTCTGTGCTGAGAACCTCATGGGCAGCACTGGGGCCTATGGACCACTCCTTACAAAATGTTTTTTAAATTACAATGAAACAAAACAGAAACAAAAAAAAAAAATCATTGGGACTATGAAAGATCATTGTTGGGGGTAAGGGGGGAGGGGGACAATGGAAGTGGTCTGTCTTGGCAGGGAGGAGTATTTTACCAATCGCATTATTTAGAGTTGCCAGCATATAGTGATAATAAAAAGCAGATAGACTTGAAGTCAACTTCTTATCGCTTTTAACTTCTTTAGCCAGTGCATCACCTTATGGACTGAAATAGGGCAACTGCCCCTGTCATTCTCCTAGATCCTGTCTTGGTACACTTCTGATGAAGGAAACGCATTACTTTAAAATAGTTATCAACATATTAGAAAATTAATTTATCATATGGTAACAAATGATTTCTTTGCTTACGCTTTAAATAACAAGATCTGGGGTGCCTGGGTGGCTCAGTCAGTTAAGCATTTGATTTCAGCTCAGGTCATGATCTCACAGTTTGTGAGTTTGAGCCCTGCATCAGGCTCTTGGGCTGACAGCTCAGAGCCTGGAGCCTCCTTCAGATTCTGTGTCTCCCTCTCTCTCTGCCCCTCCCCGACTCGTGCTGTCTCTCTCTCTCTCATAAATAAATAAACTTAAAAAAAATTTAAATAACAAGATCTGGTGATGGGTCTAATAACTACTGCCATTTTCAGTAATCGTGGGCATACAAGATATTTAGAGATCTATGCAGCCAGTGTAAGGTAACAAGAAAATAGCAGGGCATTCTTTTGGTCACAAAGTCACAGGTACTGCTGTGGTTTGTTGGCTCACATTTGTAACAAAAGGATATGTAGCTTTTGGTTGGAAATTAGTGAAAATAAAGATGTAATTTTTGTCCCAACCCAAATTTATAGATCCCATGGAAATTACTGGAAGGTTTGACCAAGGGGTATAACATGATCTGATTTAGGTTGTTTAAAAATCAGACTAATAGACGGTGAGTGGGTAAGGCAAAAGAAAAAATGCACAAAGGTCATTTCCTGTTGAGCTGGCAATGGCCATGTGTAAGGGAGGGCAACACCATGGTTTGTCTTGCTAAGAAGCTGCTAAAGAACAGATCCGTCTTTATGAGCACTCCCCGGGCTTGGGATGAGAAAGGTGACACAGCAGCAATAAAACCCTGTGGCCCTCTGCTGCAGGGAGGAGAGGAGGTCACAGCCAGGAAAGACCCCTGAGCAAGTCAGGGAAGCTCAGAGAAAAGAAACCACGTTTGCCTCTGTTTCCTGTAAGATGCGCCTGATGACAACTACTCAGCAGGCTGGTTCTGCAGGGGAAAGGAGCTGCTGTACACAGAATGATGCACCTCAGTAAGTGAGCCCTCGGTACTGGAGTAGGACCATCCCCTGCTGGTGCTTTCTGCTTGGAACCTTGATCATACGCTCTGGAGGGAGTATGGGCACAAGAGCCCATCTCACCTTGCAAAGGTCACGGGATGGCCCCAGGTGACCTATAAAACCAGGGACTGGAAGGCACTGGGGCCCAATTCTGACATCTAGGGTTGGAACAACACCAGGGAGAACTCCTCAGATACTCAAGATTTAAAACTTAGATTGCCCACATGAAAACATGGCAAAGGAAATCCTCTCCCTAGCAGGAAAGCAAGGAACCTAAAACCAGGACAGGGTTAAGCAGGAGCTCCAGACCTGGGCTTTTGTTTCTTGATGCATTTGCAGAGGGGGCTATGGGTCACCCACTTCTTGAAGGGAGCATATGCTTGTGACACCAAGGGGCTGAAAGGTGTGGCTGGCGCGGCCTAGACTTTTTGGGCCCTCAGAAGAGCCCTGCAGGGAGCGAAGAACACAGTCCACCACCACCAAGTCCTGTGCTTGGCCCAGAAGCTCCGGCCAGGCAGTACCCCCTCTCTCCCCCAAACTGAAGAATGTGCCTTAGTCAGACTTTTCCTCCTCTTTCTCTTCGGAGGGTCTTCTAAAAACTTCTACCCCAGCTTTTGCTCTTTTAGTTTTTACTCTTTCTCTCCTGAATGTCTCCAATCTGCAGCTCACTTCCCTTGGCCTATGACAGTTCTCAAGGCCCCCCCCCCCCCAAACCCACACACAGTGACAGAGTGTGCTAAAAAAAATGGCCTCTGGCCAATCTGATACAGAGTCAAAAACACAGATTCTTATCCACAGCTTGAAATGGGGGAGCAAAAGGAACTGTGACTCCCTGACCCTCCTTGCCCATCCACCTCTCGGGACTTTACAAGGAATTTACAGAGCATAGGAAGGGGGACTGGAATAGGGATTGGAGGCAGTCTGTCCTTCTCTAAGTGCGAGGGATACAACAGAAACCCCCAGAGTGACCGAAGCACCACCCAAGAAACCCCCTACTCCACAAATCCTCTGTGCCCACTTTGAACCCAGATCCACGGAACAGCTACTGTTGAGCCAACATCAAACCACTTTTTCAGAGGTTGGGGAAATACCCCTTCCCAAATCCTGGCTCTTGTTCCAATGTCCAAACAAAAAGCTTTTATGAGGATTATTTCACTGGGTGACATGGCTTGAAGAAAGCAGTCCCCTTGCAGCCGGAAGGTCAACAGTGCTGCTTTGTTTGAATCGACGTCCTCTGTGGGGCTGAGGTTAAGTTGTGCCGCCCTCCGGGGATCTCTGTGGCAATGGGCATTCATTTAAAGACACACAGGATGAGGTTGCTGAGGGCAGCTGACCACGGCTGAGCAGCAAATGACACCTCCTGTCTTTCCTTTGGCCCTCTCATTAGATTTGTCAATGAAAATGTTATCGACCTCCTCCATTGGAAAATGTTTGTGGTTGTAGCTGAGCACGTCTGTTACAACTGCTGACACAGGGTTCCAAAATCATAGGACCTAAGAGTCAAATGAACCCACTCAGCAAAAACTCCTCTTGCTTTTTTCCACTCCATTTGGGCTGTGTTCATGGGCTGCTCCATTAGAATCTCTGCTTTCTCTCCTACTTACATGAAGGGTTTTGTTCTGTTCTTCTAATGAATCACATCTTGTGTGTTTCAAAAAGGCATCTGTTATGAACTGAATGTTTGTGTCGCCCTAAAATTCATATGCTGAAGCCTCAACCCTCATTGAAATGGTATTTGGAGGTGGGGCCTTTGGGAGGCAATTGGGTTTAGATGAGGTCATGAGGCTGGGGCCCCTACAATGGGATTAGTGTCCTTACAAGAAAGGGAAAGGAGACCGGAGCTCTCTCTTCTTGGCATCTGAGGACACAGACAGAAGGTGAGATGGTGACCAGGAACCATATCTGCTGGCATTCTGATCCAGATTTCCTAGCCTCCAGGACTGTAAGAAATGAATTTCTGTTGTTTAAGTCACTCAGACTAAGGTATTTTGTTACAGCAGCCTGAGCTAAGACAGCATCCTAATTAAAGAATAGTCTTAAGTTTGCCATAATGAGAAATGGAAAAGTACGCATTAGTGTCCTTAGTACGCATGCTTGTGTCTTCTTCTTCCACCATCCAAGGGGTGGAGAGAAGGACTTGAAGCAAGGTGGTCACATGAGCAAACTTAAGATACTTGTCTCCCATTATTAACCAACATCTAATGTATTTACCTTCTAATCATCTACCTGAAGAACCCATGGTACTCCAAATGTCATGGATCTGGGGAATTTAGATCTAGGATCTAGGATTTAGGAACTGGATTTAGGAACGATTTAGGAAGTGGAAAGGATGTAATCTGACTGCTTTACTTTATACATGTGGAAACTGAGGCCCAGAGAGGTGAGGCAACAGGTACAAGGTCAGATAGCTACACAATGACAGAAGTCAAAATAAAACCTGAGTCTTCTAATTTACCCTGAGAAGTGCCTGTCCCAGATGAGGCAGGAAAGATACAAACTTCTGCACATGTTCCTCAAACTCACCTGCTCCGTAACCAGCTAAGTCTTACAATGAATCCTGGCTTCCTCTGAGGCATTCACCACTCAGCAACTGGAAGAATCTTCTCAAAACACACACCACCCCCTTGCTTAAACCTTCCCCTCTCTCCGCTAGTGACTCCCTACTGTTCTTAGGATAACAATCAAAATCTTGAACATGTTCTTTGGGGCTCTGCATGGTCTGGTTTCTGCCAATTGCTCTAATCTTACCATCTACCACCTATCAGATGTACTTGCCTTTAAAGCAGCATGCTCCATCCTACCACAGGACCCTTGCACATGTTGTTCCCGTGTTGCAACTCTTTCACTCTCCCCTTTAACCTAGTTAGCACTCTCCCTTCTTTCAGATCTCACTTCCTCAAAGAAACCTTCCTTGACCTTTCATGAATAGGTTAAGGTCCTTGATTAAATGCCCTCATAGCAACATACTACTCTCGCTTTCAAAGCTTTTATTTCCACTTGTTATTATAGTCTTGTTACTGTAATTAGTAATTAATATCTTCCTCCTCCACTGGACTGTAAGCTACCAGGAACTTGCCCATCTTTGTTTACCATTTTATCCTCTTACTATCAGCACAGTGCAAACATAGAGATGCTCAATAAATATGAATATGAATAAAAGAATTAAATGAGAAAAAGAACTAAAAAATACATGTAAGGTCTTTGAATACCTGAGAATCTAGAAATGTCTTCTGAGTCACTTGCATATTGGGAAACTATTTCAATGATCAATACTGCTTCACATAGGCCTTTCTAGGAGAGAAGGAAATGACTTGATACCCTTCTCTCAGAAGCATGCTTTCTTCCTCAAGACCACATCACATAAAACATAGTAACATGTCAACATCTACTCAGGCAACATGAGATCTTCCATCAAATGTGAGTTCCCAAACTAAACAAAACCTCTAGGGTCCCAATGGCAATTTTGTCCCTTACTATGGTTTCTCCAGATCCCATCAATCAAGTCCTTCATTATATAACACATAGAGATAACCCTCCCTTCATGCCGTCCCTGTTTTCAGACACATTCTTCATGACCATCGTCAGCAGCCGGCTCATTTCTCATTTCAGACACTCCTCCACTTTCCCGCGGGGACAGCAAGCACATGGCAGGCCATTTTCCCGCAATCTGACAACAATTTAAATTAAATCTCAGCCTCAATTTCTGGTTGTACTGTGGAGGGAGACTGTCATCGAGGAACACGGCGAAACTTTAGACAGCCATGTGGCAGAGAACACAGTATGGCACTTCAGACACAAAAGCACAAGCAAACCCCCTTTTCTATGTGAAAGCAAATCAACATGAAATATCGACTGAAAAGGGAGACAGTTTACAATTTTTCAAAGCTGAATATTTTTCAGCTAAACATAATATTCAAGTTTGTGAAAACAAAACCATGTTAAGAAGGTGTTTTCTCTCTTCTCTATGGAATTTAGTCAGTTCCTGTGGCTTTCATGATATCTGGACAGGTGGCTGGTGAGGTATGATCTGTGAGTGTGGACACATTCAAAGCACAGTAGCCTCTGTCAGTTGTGGGTGGGTCATGTGCCTTTTGAGTTATTTGCAAACAAAAGCAACCCTACCTTTCTTTTAAATTGCTAGCATGATTAAACTGGGTACATCATCACGTCCATTTAGGGAGGGTCCATTCAGCACCTCTGATTTTGTCTTCCCACTGTCTTATAATCAATAAAGCCTTTTAATCAATAAAGCTTATAATCAATAAAAGCCATTTTTAAAGTTTTTTTTAATGTTTAATTTTGAGAGAGAGAGAGACAGAGAGAGCAAGTGGGGGAGGGGCTGAGAGAGAGGGAGACGCAGAATCCAAAGCAGGCTCCAGCTCTGAACTGTCAGCACAGAGGTCGATGTGGGGCATGAACTCACCAGCCGTGAGATCATGACCTGAGCTGAAGTCGGGATGTTCACCCAACTGAGCCACCCAGGTGCCCCAATAAAAGCCATTTTAAACCACAACCTTATTTACCTTCTCCAAGTAAAACAAGCCAGACACAAGGTACAGGGAAGCTAAAGGTGGTGACCAGCATGGCAGGTGCCTGGCACCACTTTCCCACTTGGGGTCTCTCCAAAGCAGCTCCCTTATTTTCTTCGCGGTACTGAGAATGCTCAAGAATGCAAGGCACGCTCACATTTCAATGCAATCTCCAGAACACATTCCAGGGTGAGATACAAATAATGTACTGGTTCTCCGTGGGTTTTACATGGCTTAGAATATACTCCTTTCCATTAACGCGGCCCAACCACAGATGAGTCCAGTGACAACTCCTCACAGACTTCTCTCCTCCTCTGACCACATGGTGGGCACGAGGAACAGCGCTCTGCACTCAATAAATACCAGTCAAATGGAAAGGAATTGAGACTTCAAAAGGGGAATGTTTTTCATTTTAACAGAAAATTTCCGTTCTGACCATTATCCTGAGAGAGGTAGATGTGCAAGCACCAGCATTAACGATTCCACATCTGCACAAACCATGTGTACATTCCATATTGCTTATATCCTCTTATCTCCAGGCTCATTTATTTTATTAGCTCATAAAACCCTGGCGCTATGTTCACTTATCTTGCTTTGGATACCACGAGGCCTCTTCAGGTAGGTAGGTCTTGGTTTTTCCTTCTTATCGCTTTTCTTCAAAATGAGAGAACGCAAAAATGTGCATACAGGAAGACAGACATTCTCAAAAGGTTGCCAAGATAAATCCAAGTCATGTTTACAGGAACCGTCCAAAGGCAGCAAGAAACATGTACAATGAAGTGACTACTCATTCAGTTATCCAGCAAACGTTAATTGGATGCACTCTGTGCCAGACATGATCCCAGATGTTAGGAATAAGGCAGAAAATGAGATAAAAATTGTATTTTAGTGTGAAGAGTCACATACTAATAAATAAAAAATACATAATGTGGCATGTAATGACACATATTATGAAGAAAAAAATACAGTTAGGTAGGAAGAGTAGGTAGTGATTGAGGGGGTGGTGGGGGGCATGGGGGACAGAAAAAGCCCATCCAAGGACATTTGGGCAGATACCTGAAGGCAGATGAGGAAGTATGCCACATAGGTATCAAAAAGAACTTTCCATAGAGAGAATCAGCTTTGCCAAGACCCCGGGGCGTGAGTGTAGAAGAAAAAGAGGGCCAGGGTGTGAGAGCATAGGAGAAGGGAGAGTGGTAGGTGATGGAGTCCAGAAGAAGCCTCATGAGCTGATACTGCTTGGCCTCTAGGGTCACTAGGAGGGTGTAGCGATGCCACTGAGTGAGGAGGGAGACAGTGTGTAACTTAGGCTTAAGAGAAACTCTCTGAGAGTAGACAACAGAGGGTCAAGGGAAGAAGCAAGGAGACCCAGTGGGAGGCTTCTGCACCCATCCAGCCACTGTAGAGACTTGGAAGCCTAATAAAGGTGGTCCTGCTGGAGGTGATAATGGTCTGGTTCTGGCTCTATTGCAAAGCAGAGCTCAAAGAGGTGCTATCAGCCAGTTACCCCTCGTTGGTGATGCTTAGATCTGAGTCAGACTCTGCAGAATGAAATCAACAGCTGAGGCATTTTGTTAAATACTTCTATTAATTATTATTTACAAATAATAACTCATTTAAAATCAAACTTGTTCCCCCTAAAAAGGCACAGAACTCCCTCTTGTTTTAGGCAACACATAAACATCATCTTTATTTCCACCTTCCTGGTATTACTTATCTTTTATGAGAGTTCCTAAATTTACATTTGAAAAAAAATCCACTCAACAAATCTTTCTGAGGGCTGGATATATACCAGGCACTTTCTTGGGCACCAGGATGACAGCAGTGCCTCAAATAGACAATATTTCTGTCTATGTCCCATCCCATGCTCCTGGATTATTTTACATCAGCAGTAATGAAGTGCTGACAGTGCAAAAGCCCTACTACATTATCTTTCTGAATCCTTACACAACTCAATTATCATCTATAACACAGAGGTTGGATATGCTGCCCAAGGTCACACAGCTAGGAAATGATGAGGCCAGAATTCAAAACACCAGAACCAGAACTCCACTTCTGCATGCTCCTGGATTTAAGGTACAATCCCGAATATGAGTCCCAAGAGACTTATACTCATTCTTCCTCGTCATTTTGGGCAGGGCACTTGACTTGTCTCAACTTCAATTTTCATATCTACAAAATGAAATGTATTCAACTAAATAATCTCTAAGGTCACTGCCAGGTCTAAACTTCTAGAGATCTTGCTCCGACACCCAAGGCTCCCAGAGCCAAATACACCAACAGTGAGGACACAAAGCAAAGCCCACCCACCACACAGTATAATTTCTCAAGGTCAGCTTTTGCATAAAATAAAGTGAAGCACTTCCCCAGGTGAACCTTTGCATAGACCAGCTAAAAGAAAGTAAATCAATTTCAAGGATACTCTAAGGGGGGAAAATGTTAGTAGCAGTGGAATTCACAGCAAAATTCCTTTCTTTCAGGGGCGCCTGGGTGGCTCAGTCAGTTAAGTGTGTGACTTTGGCTCAGGTCATGATCTCGTGGTTTGTGGGTTCAAGCCCCGCATCGGGCTCTGTGCTGACAGCTCAGAGCCTGAAGCCTGCTTCTAATTCTGTGTCTCCCTCTCTCTCTGCCACTCCCCTGCCTGCACTCAGTCTCTCTCTCTCAAAAATAAACAAACAGTAAACAATTAAAAAATTTTTTTCTTTCAAAACCAACAGTCTGGAATTAGTCCCTTAAAAGAAGGAGAAAAGTAATAGGTGTAGCTAAAATGTGTCTCCCCTGTGCTTGGTTAACTTGTAACAAAATCTAGAGCAACCCCACTTGTCTCTTGACAAAAAGTCTTAATAAGTCTTACTTCCTGCAGTGCCCTTGTGCCTGACACAGGGTAAAGTTCAATAACTACCAGTTGATTGAATTAGTGCATGAATAACTCAATGAATGCACTAAAGAATGAACAAGTGAACTCATTAATTCCACAGTAATAAATATTTCCTTGATAGAATTTATATAGATCTGGCCAGCAAATGCTTCATTTTCCTTTGCCAAATAAAGACAAAGAAAATAGTTTAGATGTATTGATTTTAGGGTTGAGTAGAAGATTCCAATTTTGTAAATTGGTATTTTGAGGTGTATGGGGAGTAAAAGAAATCTCATTTATAGAACTATAAGAGGAAAAAGTCAGTCTGTTCAGTTAAGAACCACAAGAAAACCCTTCAGTTCCCCACAGGATTCCTAAGAAGTTAACCCCAAGCTGCACTGATGACTGAAGATAAGCCCATGGTTCAGTTTCAAATGCTTTATCATCACTACAAGCCATGAATGTTGTTTGCAGAGAAAGAACCTACTCATCTGGGGTCAACTCTCTCCAAAAAATGATCAACACATAGCAGTGCTGAGTTAGACAGTAGGGTGGAGGAAGACACACAAACCACGAGGTTTCTTCTGGCCACTTCATTCTTTTGGCATTTTTCAGAAGTTACACAAGAATGTAAGTATCAATCAGGTGATGTAAAAATTTCATGCACAGTAAATGTCAAGGGAAAAAGTCAATATATCACCTTTTCTTCACAGAGAAGGAGCATCAGAAACAACTGAGAAAATAAGAAGAAAGAAAAACAGCTTCTGCTATTAAAACTGGAATATATAACCAGACCAAAGAGGAAACTTGATGCAATTATGTAAGTCATTTGGGGAAAAACTCAATTAGCTGGGAACGGAAGCCTGGATGGAACTTCCTAACCAAGATTATTTACATAATTTTTAGGCGGACAGACCTCAGCTACATTTTAGGGAAAAAATCATACACAAAAGTGTTTATGAACAATTATTTTCTAGTGACTTCTTACCACAAATAATCTCAGTTAAAATAGAGTTACTGATAAATTGCGTAATTTTAAAGGCAGTTGAGATGTAAACTTTGCCAATGTATCAAATTTACTCTTTGAATTCACAACTCTTCTTCCTTCCTTCCTTCCTTCCTTCCTTCCTTCCTTCCTTCCTTCCTTCCTTCCTTCCTTCCTTCCTTCCTTCCTTTTAACCATGCATGATGCAGAAGGAATGTTTCTGTGTATGTAAGTTTAAAAGGTGGGGTGCCTGTGTGGCTCAGTCAGTTAAGCATCCGACTTTGGCTCAGGTCATGATCTCACGGTTTGTGAGTTTGAGCCCCGCATGGGGTTCTGTGCTGACAGCTCAGAGCCTGGAGCCTGCTTCAGATTCTGTGTCTCCCTCTCTCTCTGCCCCTCCCCCGCTCATGCTCTATCACTCTCTCTCTTTCAAAAATAAATAAACATTAAAAAAATTTTTTTAAGTTGCATATAGTTTTGCTTAAATGACACACACGATGGAGACAAAACAACTTTCCTCCACCATTTCTCATAGCCTATTCAAATCTGCATTTGGTGACAGTGTGGTTTTTATTTGTTTGCTTTTCTTTGGTGTCCATGAGTGGAAGCAGCACAAAATAGCACAAGAATCCAAACCACAAAAGTAGTAATTTAATATTATTCATACTACCATTAAAATAGCAAGGATCCACAGGAACTTTTTTGCATTTACCTTACTGCTTGATCTGGAGTATGACATGGTCTTTGTAACTGGAAAATATTGGACATCAAAAGTGCCCCTTAATGGAGAATCATTAAACTATGACCTATTTGTTTTATGCAATAATAAGCAGAAGTTAAAATAATAAGACATATCCTTCACTTGCTTAATGAATAAATAAACTGTGGTACATCCATACAATGAGATATAATTCCAGTGATAAAAAAGAAGTGAGTTCTCAAGCCACAAAAAAGACATGGAGGAAGCTTAAATTCATATTACTAAGTGAAAGAAGCCAGTCTGAAAAGGCTACATACTGTATGACATTCTGGAAAAGGCAAAACTGTGGAGACAGCAAAAAAGACCAGTGGTTGCTAGGGGTTGGGGGAGAGAGGGATGAATAGGCTGAGCACAGAGGATTTTCAGGGCAATGAAACTATTTTTTTAATTTTAATTTTAATTTTTAAGTTTATCTGTTCTCAAGAAAGAGAGAGAGTGAGCGTGATCAGGAAGGGACAGAGAGAGGGGGAGACACAGAATCCGAAGCAGGCTCCAGCTCTGAGCTGTCAGCACAGAGCCCAATGCGGGGCTTAAACTGATGAATGGTGAGATTATGACCTGAGTCGAAGTCGGATGCTCAACTGATGAGCCACCCAGGTGCCCCAGTGAAACTATTTTGTAAGGTACCAAAACGGTGGATATTTGTCATTATACATTTGTCAAAAGCTACAGAATGTACAACATTGAGAGAAGTCTAATGTAAACTACGGACTTCAGGTAATAATTGTGTGTCAATGTAGGTTCATTGATTACAACAAAGGTACCACTCTGGTGGAAGATGTTGATGATAATGGAGGAGGGGGCTCTGCATGTGTAGGGTCACCGGGTATAGAGAAGCTCTCTGTACCCTCTCCTCAATTTTGCTGTGAATCTAAAACTGTTATAAATAATAAAGACTATTTTTTTAAATATTTTATTTTTGACAGAGAGAGACAGAGCATGAGCAGGGGAGGGGCAGAGGGAGAGGGGGACACAGAATCTGAAGCAGGCTCCAGGCTCTGAGCTGTCAGCACGGAGCCTGACGCAGGGCTCGAACTCATGGACCACAAGATCATGACCTAAAAAGATCATGACAAAAGTCGGACACTTAACCAACTGAGCCACCCAGGTGCCCCAATAAAGACTATTTAAAAGGGAAAAAAAAAGCAAGTTGCAAAGTAAAATAAAAAATGACAACACTTATATCTGCAAAAATCCACCACAAGCTAATTTTTATACCTATATGTCTAACTAGGTCTAAATACCTGGAAGGAGACTAAACTGATAGCCAGGATTATACCTGGGGAGATACGTGGACTCAGTGCATGGCCAAGGGGCTGTTAGCTCTATTGCTGTTGTTTGTGGGTTTTTTTTTTTTTTGAGTTTATTTATGTATTTTGAGAAAGACAGCATGTACATGTGTGAGCGGGGGAGGGGCAGAGAGAGAGGGAGAAAGAGAATCCCAAGCAGGCTCTGTGCTGTCAATGCAGAGCCTGACATGGAGCTTGATCTCACGAACCACGTGATCATGACCTGAGCCGAAACCAAGAGCCAGACGCTTAACCGACTGAGCCACCCAGGTGCCCCTGATTTTTTTTTTTTTTAATGATGAAAATGTGTGCAGTGTTACTTGCGTAATAAAAACAAAATTGTTTTTTTTTTCTTTAAAATATTCACTTTATAGGGGTGCCTGGGTGGCTCAGTCGGTTAAGCGTCCAACTTTGGCTCAGGTCATGATCTCGTGGTTCATGGGTTCATGACCCACATCAGGCTTGGAGCCTGGAGCCAGCTTCTGATCCTATGACTCCCTCTCTCTCTGCCCCTCCCCTGCTCATGCTCTGTCTCTCTCTGTATCTCAAAAATAAATAAATGTGAAAAAAATTTAAATATTCACTTTATATTTTATGCCAAAGAGGTCCAAAGTAAATTAGAGATATCATGATGTTCTATCCCTAAATACTTCAGAATTCATTTCTAACAAATAAAAACATTTTTATACCCTAAAATTATTTTTTTCTAATAAAAGAAACAGCAAAGATGTACTAAAATATTAGGGTGACTCAATTAACCTATTTCAAAAAGCTAAGGTGATATCAGAGAAAAATCTAAATCCAAGTGTTGAAAATTGATTTAATGGTTATTGAAAGGTTTTCCTAAAAACATTATCATCATTATCCCAGCCCCTTATTTTTTTTTTAATTATTTTTTAAAAGTAGGCTCCATGCCCAGCACGGAGCCCAATATGGGGCTCAAACCTATGACCCTGAGATCAAGACCTGAGCTGAGATTGAGATGGATACCTAACTGACTGAGCCATCCAGGCAACCCCCCAGCCCCTTACTTTTATACAACATTTTACATTCTCTTCTGTAAAACACTAATGATTTCACATACCGACATGTCAAAATTAGTTATATTTTTTTATTTCAGTCATTTGAATTACAAAGGTAATAAAATGTAAAAGGCTATCATAACCGATGGAGCATCTTAACCAAGGACTCCTAATTTAGAATCCTCAGACCCCCAGGGAGTGCATGGATAAAATTTAGGACATCTGTGAACTTGGATGGAAAAAAATACATCGTTAGTCTCATTAACAACTGAAATTTAACATTTTCTTCCAGTTTGAATGAAGACCGCAGATCACAGAAGCATTAGCAGACCTGTGACACTGTCATCATAGAAATCACTGTATTTTCAAACTACAAAGTGGTTGGTGTAGGTATTTCAAAATACCACTTACTCTTATCATCTCATAGAAGGTGTATTAGTTATTAGACTTGTCTGCCAGATCTTGTTCCTTAAAGCTTTAAGAAGCTTATGTGTAATTCTTACCACCAATTTATAATTTAAATATTTTCCTAACTGTATTTCAATATAACTGGATTTTGTTGTAATCTTACATATTTGATTTTAGGCCCACATTGATGGTCTTCTGTGGGGAAGGGGTATTCACAGGTTTCACAAGATGTCAAAGGTTAAGAACCCTAGAATTCAATCTCTTCTTCACATAATTCCAATCTCCCAAATAACCACTACCCACAATGCAGTGCATATTCTTCGATGTTTATTCCTCTACAGAGACAAATATACAAATTTATATTTTGTGTGCTCTGTCATTGTGTTTTACATTTATATTTTATAATATATGTACAAGTCTCTATAGGATTTGGGTATTCATGCTGTTTCCAGCTTTGGGCTATTATTTTTAAAATGCTGAAATAAAACTCCTTGTATATGACTCTTCATATACTGGTATTTAAAAAAAAAAATCATGATCAGTTTGGTTTATGGGATGTTTGTCCCAACAAAAAAATATAACCATAATTTAACCTTAAATTTAACCATAAAGTCAGTTTTATATTATGAAATCAACAGAATAATAGCTAGTATTTTTGTACTTACTACGGACTAAGTCATAAGTGCTTTACATGAACTAACTCCTTTCAATCCTTACTACCCTAAGGGCACTGTTTTGATTTCAGTTTCCATGTGAGGAAAGTGAAGTATAGAGCAGTGTTCATTCTCTAAGCTCCCAAAGTGTGTGATTCTGATGACAAATTCAAACAAATAGGTATTCTCAGAGCATGAGAAGTCTCATCTAACACGGGCCCCATCAGTGTCACTTTGAAGGCAGTGGTAAATGATGATTGACACTTGGTTACATCATTACCTTCTGAAGGTGTCTCCTGAAGCTCCTTAGAATTTCATCGTCACGGTGCGTTTCAAGAGGGAGGTCAAAGAGTAAAGATCACACTGATGATTACAACCCACCACCTAGTCAATTCAGCCAAAGGCTAGATGGAATGTGTCCAGTGTCAATAATGAGCAAATTTGCTATTAGACATGGCAGCATCAGAACCACCTCGAACACAACATAGGGTCTCCATTATGTTAGGCCCAAGAAATTTCACAGGCAGCAACAGTAGATCATAAATCCAAAACAGAAAAAATGCCAACAGGTTAAATATAAGCACGTGCCAGTGAAGACCAGGCTTGGTCTCCTGGGTGGTCAAAGCCTTATTACACGCTCCCATTATTCATCAAGGCCCCATGCTGGCCAGGGCAAGGCTAATCACTCTCCCCAGTTAGCAAGTTCCAGAACAGATCAAGAGAAACAAAACCACAGAAATGGTATCTTTTTAAATTATCTGGACTATGCTGAGCAGAGATAAAGTAATCCCTGCTGCTATTCAACATTTGCTTTAACATATCCTAGCAATGAAACATCATTTAGGTTCATCGAGGCAGGAAAGTTCTTTCCCCCTTCTATATCCATATAACAGGGTAAATAATCAGAAAGCACAGGTAACAAAAATGTCATAAACCTCCAAGGTTTGCCAATAAGAGGAGCTGAATGTCCTGTACATCATCTACTACCAGAAGCCATGGAGCCTAATGATTTCACTTTCTTCCTGGCCTGGGGGCCTTGTGGGGAAGCTGTGGAATCCGACCATCCTGGGCTTGAATCTACAATAAGCTAGGACTTTGAGCAAATTGTTTATCTCTCTGAGACTCAGTTTCCTCATCTTCAAAAGGGTATGATAACACCTATGGTGACAGGGTGGTTGTGTGGATTCAGTGGATCTTATCCCATCCCCACTCATGGTTCAGCCACCTGCTCCCATGGGGAAGCCCCTTCAGAAGGGAAAGGATGCCCCCCAATACTAGCTCTACCTGTACTGGTCCCATCCCCGCCAGTCACAAGAGGGGCCTGGGCCCTGCCAGGGGCAGCAGGAGGGACTCTTCCCAAAGACGAGGTATAAGCAAACGCCCCATATAAAGTCACATACTTAGCAAGAGACCAGCAATACAGTTGAAAGAAATGGGCCAGAGAAACATGAGAACAATCCCTGTTCTGAGTTTCTGAATGAGAGTCAACTGCCCTGAACTGCATTTCTACCTCTCACTGCTAGAAGGGGTACAAACCTGCTCATGGGTTTAAAAATATTTATACTCTTTTAGCTAGGAATTTCGTATTTTATCCATTTTATCCTACTGATAAAAGATTACACAGATACTCTTAAATGCCTGTCAATGTTATTTATAATAGTAAAAAATTATAATTTACCTAAATATCCAATAAAGGATTGGCTAAAAACAACTGGTGCATTCATCTAACAAAGTACTATATAGTTATTAAAAATAATGTTCTTGGGGTGCCTGGGTGGCTTGGTCAGTTAAGCGTCCGACTTCGGCTCAGGTCATGATCTCACGGTCTGTGGGTTTGAGCCCTGCGTTGGGCTCTGTGCTGACAGCTCAGAGCCTGGAGCCTGTTTCAGATTCTGTGTCTCCCTCTCTCTCTGCCCCTCCCCTGTTCATGCTCTGTTTCTCTCTGTCTCAAAAGTAAATAAACGTTAAAAAAAATTTTTTTTAAATAATGTTCTTAAGGAACATTTTAGGATGTGGTGACATGATCTCAATGTAGTAAATGAAAACTTCAGGAATAAATTAATATGTGTTATGATCCCAATTTTTAAAATTTGTGCTTATACAAACTTAAATATATATGCTACTTAGGGATACACATATTGTAGCAAGTTTATAGACAGGCAAGGCAACAATAAACATTAAACATCAGCAGAGCAAGGGGTTTGCAAGGACCTTCCGCTTTTTTGTTAAGGGCATATTTCCTCAGTTGCATTGGTGGTTACATTTTATATTATCTTTGATGCCATTTTGTATGTCTGCACTATTCATAATGAAACGTTTTAAAGTGTGTGCATAAAATGCCAAGAAGATAATGCACCAAAATGTAGCTACTGCCTTGAGGTGGGATTATTAATGACTTGTCTTATTCACATTGTCCAAATTTTCTACAAAGAACATGTATTCATTCCTTTTCATCTTTTACATTGTTTTTATCACTGGAAACTATTTCATGCCTGCCCCAGAACTCATTTATTTTTTGAGAAAGGATGCTTGGTGCTAGGCGGTGCCCTCCATCAGGGGCTCACCTGGTTCTTCCACCAAGGGCCTCTCCTAGGGCATCATGAACACTGGCTCTTCACTCAGGCATCTCTCTCCCGTTAGAAGTTAAACCAGAAAAGTGCTGTGGGGGAAGCAATGTCCCTGAAACCATCCCACTCGTATCCTCTGACGTGAGAGGAGATTTGTAGGCGGCTGCTAGGAGCACTCTCCACTCTGCAGTTTGTTCTCAAAAGCATAGGTTGCCTTTTTTTTTTTTTTCCTTTTTTTTCTGGAATAGTTTGTGTTCCATCCTGCCAGGAAGCTGGGGGCTCAGCCACTGGCTCGGATAAAGCGGTGGGAAAAATTAGAGAACAATTATAGCGTCAACTAGCATAGGCATTCCATCACAATTCATTTTCCACCAAGTGCTGGGGGTGGAGGGTGGGAGAATAATTCTTTGGAGATACATCACCATACCTTAAGACCCTTCCAATTCCCTTTTTAAGAGGAACTCTTAAATGGGGTCTTGGCTGAGCTCCACTGGGCCCATGAAATCACACGTCAATCTTGTAAAATTTTCTTGAGTCCAGATTCCCAAAAGAGTCCATGATCCCCCAAATAATGGAAGATTCTTGTCTGAAAAAATAAGCTTTTTTCTTAGCTTATACACTCCTATTTAGTCTGTAAGCCCAAGTTCAATAGGAGGTTAGGAGGAAAAACTCCTTTCCAGTCACCTATCAGAATTGCCATCTGAGGCTTTAAACTAAAGCAAGATGTCAGCGGGAATGTTTGGGGTTATCATCACTCAGACACCCTGAGGGGCCCTATACATACTTTTTAATCAAAGGGGGAAGATTTCCTCTGTGTTAATATCTGCCTACTCTATGCCACAGATATAGTTCTTTAAAAGAACTATAGGGTATGTAGGGGCTCCTGGGTGGCTTGGTCGGTTGGGCATCCGACTTCGGCTCAGGTCATGATCTCACGGTCCGTGAGTTCGAGCCCCGTGTCAGGCTCTGTGCTGACAGCTCAGAGCCTGGAGCCTGTTTCAGATTCTGTGTCTCCCTCTCTCTCTGCTACTCCCCTGTTCATGCTCTGTCTCTCTCTGTCTCAAAAATAAATAAACGTTTAAAAAAATTAAAATAAAATAAAAGGGGTATGTATGTTAAATTCTACACACACATTAGGGTTCACTGTTTTTTTTTTTTTTTTTTTTGCTTTTAAAAACCAATCAAACAATAAGTAAAAACCAAGAGCTCAATGTATATGCAGCATTGAGCTGCAACGCAATGGAAATTTGACCATGATCCCCAAAGGACCCCATCCCCTCATCTAGTAACTTCTTATTGAAACTACACATCTGATGACTATCTTTCCACTTATTAAATGGAATCAAAATTGAGAGTTACTAGTATTATTTTCCCAAACCCTCACATCCTCTCATATGAGTCATCCATCAGAACCCACCTTCTTCTTAGATACTTTCCACTACACATAGAAACAGTTTCAAGCAACTCTTCAGTAATGCTGCTGTTAGTTAAGGGACTGTAATTACTGAGCTATTGCCATTTAAAAATTTTTTTTTCAACGTTTTTATTTATTTTTGGGACAGAGAGAGACAGAGCATGAACGGGGGAGGGGCAGAGAGAGAGGGAGACACAGAATTGGAAACAGGCTCCAGGCTCTGAGCCATCAGCCCAGAGCCGGACGCGGGGCTCGAACTCACGGACCGCGAGATCGTGACCTGGTTGAAGTCGGACGCTTAACCGACTGCGCCACCCAGGCGCCCCAACTATTGCCATTTTAAAGCATCTTCGAGTGACCTGCAAAGGCCATTTATTTATTAGAACACTTAATTTATTGGACTCATCTATTTATTTAGACATTATTGCCTTTTATGGAAAATAATGTGAGTGACTGCACCTCCTACTTATTCAGTTCAAAATATGTCTGCTGAATGGCTATTAGGTAGAAGGCATGGAAAATCAGTACCACTTCTCCCAAGGCCTCATCTTGATCTGTCACACATCTTATCATTTCCATATGACTGGGATTGTCAGTAAACCTAGAACACACCAGTTTTCATGTCTTCTAACAGCTTCTAAGAGTCTAGGAGATTTGTAGGGTCTTTCTAACTTTTACATTTATTATAATACTATGTGATAATATCTGTAGGAAACTTGTCCCAGGTTCTAGAATCTGTCTGCCAAGATTCAGGAAAAAATGACAGGCAAATTAGAAAGGAATTTGGCCATAGCATAACCCTAAGCATAAAGCTAGATTTCTATAAAAGTCTCTTTATTGTAACAAAACATGTTATGAGATGATTAAAAGAGGGGGGGTGTGGAGAGAAATGTCTTTTGTAGCCGCACCAAGAGAAAAGAGGTTGGATCATTCATTATATGAGACTTAAGTGACCTTCATGAGAAGACAAAGTCATTGATGCCAATCAAGACAAAAACCAAGTCACAACTCATAAATAATCTTTTCATATAAGAGAGTTTAGTGGTTTTTTAATTTAAAAACTTCTAGAGACATGTTTTCCTGAAAAATAAATATAGTATAATGTAGTTGAAGAAATATGTATGATGAGGTATAATTGTAGAAACGACTAAAGTCTTACCTAAATCAGTACATCTCCCTGGGCTTCTGTTCATTTTCAAAGTGAGAGGACAGAAGTAGATGGTGGCTAAGGTTCTTTCAATTCTAAAAGTCAATGATTCTAATAATTCCCACAAAATTAAAAACATTCAAACAACAAAAACCTTACTGCTACTAAGAGTTTCATTGACTTCACCTGTCAATAATAAAACATTCAGTGAGTAAAGTAAAACCCAGAAGAACATCATCTTTTTGTCCTGTTACCATGGTATCCTAGTAAACTGGTCCAACTCCATCAATCTGATGGTCTAAAGACTGGAACAAACACCATATGGTGAAATAAAGATGTCCAAGTACATTAATTAGACACCAGCTCAGGATCATTCCATCATGGCTATTTGCATCACAGAAAACTCTGCAATAATTAGAGGTGACTGGATGGCTCAGTCAGTTAAGCGACAGACTCTGGATTTCGGCTCAGGTCATGATCTCACGGTTCATGAGATCAAGCCCCAAGTCGGGCTCTGTGCTGTCAGTTCAGAGCTTGCTTGGGATTCTCTCTCTGCCCCTCCCCTGCTTGTGCCCTCTCTCTGTCTCTCTGAAAATAAATAAATAAAAACATTTAAAAATAACTGGAAGAGCATTGTTTATACTGGAAGAACATTTAACTAAATGCTGTCATATGAGAACCCAATAATCCATGTTCAACAAAGTTCCAAATGTTCACAATGGTTTCAGAGGACTTGATCTCAAACTTTTTTTTTTTAACAAATGGGGAAACTGAGGCCCAGAGAGGAGATTCAACTTGCCCAAGGTTGCACTGCTAGTTATAGGCAGAGCCAGGATCATGACCCGGTTCTTAATTATTAGCACAGAAGCCTTCTCATCTCATAACAATGGCTTCTGTGGTTTCCACAGAGGAGAAGACCAGGTCCCAAAGCTGGATGGATCCACCATGCACAATGACCAGACTCCAAGGAAGTACAGATGATGGATGGACACAGGGATCCCAGGAGGGCCTGAATATCCACCCCCAGCCCTTTGATAATAAGTGCATTGGAGGCCCATGTTGGCTTCCCAGTTGTGTCACTGGGGAGACAAGCCATACAAAGAAAGCTGCTGAAATTAAGCACCGAGGACACAGCCTGAAAAATTCAAGAAAGTTCTTTGCCTCTCTCATCACCAGCACTCGACTAACATGTCATTAAATATCTTTTGCAAACTTCTGCTTTTAAAGAAAAACAGAAGGCTCACGTTTGGTGGGTGCCTAGTATGTCCCAGGCAGTGTGCTTGGTAGTCTCACTTTTGTCGTTTTATTTGATCCTCACAACAATCCTGTTAGGTGACGTCTTTTCATCCCTATTTTCCAGATGAGAAAACAGAGGCAAGGAAAGGTGTCACATAAATGGTAAGTGTAGAATCTGGAGTCAAACGAAGATCTGTTAAGTCCAAAGTCACTCACTCTGCCAGCTGCTGGAGACTTCTCCCAGCCTTTGGGCACCGGCTGCCTGACCAACTCACTAACTTCCCTGTAAGGGAGACAAACATCTGACCATCTTCTGGAACCAGCCTCTAAAACAGCACAGTGGCATTTATCTAGACTCTACTCAGATGCACTGATTTCATACTTCATTTCATGAGAAACACAAAAACAAAAACAAAACATGAGCAATAAACAGCTTGGCTTGGGAGCTTAAGTCGGCCACGCAGCTTTCTCCAGTCAAGTGAAATGTCAAAAAGAGTTTTCCCCAGGTCACAACTCCCATTGTCGGTTCCTGGAAGCCCACCTATGGCACACAGCATGTTGACAAACAGATTCAGAGCTGAGACGTGTTCTCACGGCAGAGGAAACAGGAAGTGCTGTACTTACGCTTATGTCGAGACTGCAAAGGCTAACGGCATCCTCATCTTGGGTGCTCTGCTTGCGTTTTCGCTGCAAAACAAACGATAGACAAGGTTCAAATGCAAACAGGGATTATGGCTTTGATTAAGGGAAGAAAAAAAGCAATCAGTCGAATGGCACATGCAACCCTTGCCATTTCTACCGTGTTTCCCGAAAACCTTTAACCAACCTATGTAAATGAACAATTCTAAGAAAGCTTAAGAAATCATGGAGAAGCTTCAAACTCTAAGGTAATTGGTTTACATTATTCTGATTCCTGCTGCTACAATTTTTTTTTGTATTTCCTTTTTTCCTAAATGTCTTTATATATATATATTTTTTAATTTTTTTTCAACGTTTATTTATTTTTGGGACAGAGAGAGACAGAGCATGAACGGGGGAGGGGCAGAGAGAGAGGGAGACACAGAATCGGAAACAGGCTCCAGGCTCTGAGCCATCAGCCCAGAGGCCGACTCGGGGCTCGAACTCACAGACCGCGAGATCGTGACCTGGCTGAAGTCGGACGCTTAACCGACTGTGCCACCCAGGCACCCCAATGTCTTTATATATTAAGGCTTAGATATTTAGATGCAAAGTTCAGATTCTGACTAACTTGGAAGAAGATGCTAGACCGGAAAGGAAATCTAATTCACTTGAAGATATTTCATTTCTAGAGGAGCTTTGTACTTGGGTAATTTAAATTTAAAGTTCTAAACTTCATCCAGGATCCTGATATAATCACAGAACCAGAATGCTGGAACAAATCTTAGACATCATCTCCAATCTTCCTGTTTTATAGCCATCAACACCAAGAAAAATCATTACTGGAACTGAAGAAAACTGTATTTGAAATGAACTTATGACCATCTGCCAGGTTAGATGTGGAAAATATATTTTCTTCTTTATAAAAAGAAAAGAAACTCCATCTACAAACCATAATAGAGCTCATCAGGGATACATTCACCTCACTTCTGCATTCCAGCTCAACCAACCAAGCAAGTATCACTTGAGTCACTATGGTGTGACTTTTTAAGTCTCCTGATCATAACTTGGCAGAAACTTACCAAAGGGCCAGAATCACTGGCATGAAGTTCCCATGGAATCCAGAGACATGTTAGTCTTCAATCCCTAAAGAAGCCCACCTCTTCCTCCTCCTCTATCATACCCTGAGCAGGAAAGACAGCAAGTGGAAAGCAACCAGAGCCATCCTTGTCTGTCTTACTACAATTGTCCTAGTATTTCTTCAAATCAATTCAAGGAAGATTTGTTGAACATCTATCATGAGCCTGGCCCTGCTTTTGCTTCTGGGACTGCAAAGACCAGCAGCAGCAGAGAGTGAGTTCCTTAACTCACATTCTTTCAGGAGGGACAGACCCTGAAGGAATTAACTAGAATGTAGAAAAATCCAAACATCCTAGGAAGGTCACTTCACTTTTCTGAGTTACCCCTTCTCAACTCTTAAGGTGGGAGTGATGATATTAGCTTCTACTCTCAAAGGGAGAGGAGTAAATATGGTAATGCATTTTAGAGCTTAGCAGAGTGCCTGGTACACAGTGGGTGCCCAAAACATGGCTTAGAAGACTCTGCAAGCACAGTGAGTAGTTTAGCGTCGGTGAGGGTTGGAGAGGTCTTCTCAGAGAAGAAGGTGTTTGCGTAGGCCAAAGATATTGGGAGGGGACGAGGGCCTCTTGTTCCATAGCCAGCCGCCTAGATCTTTAGAACCCCACAGGTGCACATAGTTCTGTCCAGAGAAATGGAGTTCTAGATCTTATATATTATTCCATTTGAGCAGTGGAATGATTTAGAGATGAAGGCCAGGAACCAGGATACCAAATCAGCCATCTGGGATGGTGCTCAAGAATCTGCATTAACAAACTCACCAGGTGATTTTTAGGGGGTCAGATACTCTATTCAGGGGCTTTGAGGGGAGCCCTGAAAAAATGGGGAGAGCCACGTGCCATTTTGAGAATGCTTCATGTTGGTATAGGGACCTGACCCTTATGATTCATCATCTAGTCACAATTAAAAGCAGCACTGTGGTGTCAGTGAAGCCAATTCACTGCTTAATATTTACAAGGTGACTTTTTGAGGCAAGTACAGCAAAGGATAATTTCCATTCTAGGATAAATAAACTGAAGTCAGGGGAGATAAACAATTTGTTCAAAGTAACATGGCTAGGGTGTAACACTCTGAATCCAGGATTCTAATTTCTGGGGCAAAACCCTTCACACGTATCACTGAAAGCATGCTTGGCAAATAGGTTACAACTCATTTGCTACCCGGAACGTCTGGTAGCCTCTGCCTGGAGCTGTATTGAGAAGCAGTACACAGCACAGCAAAATGGGACAATGCTGCAATCAATCAGTAGCACGTGCTGGGGTGTAAGAGAGGGGACAGCTGCTACCCAGGATAGTCTGTGCCCTTCCTGAGTCTGGCTTCTCTTGTGTTGAGAGGCCACAGTGTTATACCTGGGCGCTTGGGAAATGCCACGAGGGGCAGAGGCTCTGGGATGTTGTCTATGAGGTGAATAATGCCTATCAGGTAGGGTTGTTGCTAGGATCATAGATGATATGCATATGGAGGCAGGAACGAGGCCTGACACACAGTAGGCACACAATAAATAGCAGCTCCTGTCACGTGTTACTCAAACTGCAAGCCACACAGATATATGCTGCTACCCAATATTGTCAAGTTATAGAATTTCATGGTGCTACAATTCCAGTCCTAGAGCTCAACAATTTTGTCAATGCAACATGTTAATGGTAGCCTGTTATCTCAAGAAGCCCATCCTGGTGAAGGAGAGGGGATATAATAAGATGGGGTTTTTTTTAATGTTTATTTTTGAGAGAGAAATAGAGAGAGTGTGCATATGAGCCACGGCTGGGGAGAGAGAGAGAGGGAAAGAGAGAATCCCAAGCAGGCTCTGTGCTATCAGTGCAGAGCCCAACCCAGGGATTGAACCCACAAACCGTGAGATCATGACCTGAGCCAAAATCAAGAGTCAGATGCTCACCCAACTGAGCCACCCAGGCACACCAAGAGTTTTTTCCCTCAGAGGCATATGGCTCTCTCCAGACCAACTCAACAATTACCCAGGGCTGGAACTCAGTCTCCAGAGTACCCCTAACCTCCGACACTTCACGTGCTCCAAGTGTCAAATCCAGAAGATAAACGTCCTCTAGTAGCCTTTTTAATTAAGCCATGGCCACTTAATCGGGGATAGAGTGATCTCCTTGAGAAACCCACACATTTATAAAATGAAAGCTGAAGGATTATCAAAATGGATTTTCTTTTCAATTTCTATTACAGGGGGTGGTGACTGACCACTGCCAGCAACCAAGAAGGAGCCTGATGGTTAAGTTCTGGGCCTGAAGCAAAAACTTCACAAGTGTCGTTTAGCCATCTGTTCACTTGTTTTGTGTTTACTGAGCACTTCTGATGTGCAAAGCCCTGTGGCGGATCTGGGGATACAGCAGTGAATGAGTTAGGCAAGCTCCATGCTCACTAACTGGGAGTAAAAAGAAAACAAAATAATTACAGATTGTGATCTCCGTTGTGAATGAGTCAGATGAAGTGCTGAGACAGACTAGAAAGGGAGACACAGTTTAGAACGATAATTTACTTTTTTAATTTTTTTATGAATATAATTTATTATCAAATTGGCTTCCATACAACACCCACTGCTCATTCCAACAAGTGCCCTCCTCATTGCCCATCACCCATTTTCCCTCTCCCCCACCTCCCCATCCACCGTTAGTTTTCTGTATTTAATAGTCTCTTGTGGTTTGCCTCCCTCCCTCCCTATTTGTGTCTTTTTTTTTTCCTCCTTCCCTTCCCCCATTTAATTTAATCTTTTGTTTTCTGGTTTTTGGCTGACCTTCTCATGAGCCATAAGCCCAAGAAGGCAGGACTTGGTCTGTCAAGGTCACGTTCTAGAACCTGCTGCAGTACCTGATGCATGGCCCCCACACCCTACGATAGCACTTGATTGTTTTGCGGATGCCCTCAGTCCCGCACCCTTTGAGAAGCTTGTTATCTTCACCAATTACCCAACTCCAATGGTTGGAGAGGGTAACCAAATGGGCACCCATTCCACCAGACCAGCCAGCCTGATTGGCCCATGCGACGAAAGGTGTGCAGGTGACACAGCCCCATGCATGGGTTGCATACCACAACCTAGGAGCTTCTAAATTCCACCCAGGAATTTCTAAACTATTGGAGAGCTGAGCTCATGTCAACGATCTGAAGAACAGTTCATGGGAAATTTAAATCCTGGAGACACAGACAAATGTGTATCTCAGAAAGCAGAGGGTGTGGCAGGACACTACACTCATTTTGAACTTCACCAGAATGATTGATAATGACAATAACTAGCTTTGGCCAATTTAATACTCACCACCTTCCCATCACAGAGCTAAATCTTCATATGCATGATCTGATTTGATTCTCACGACCATCCCAGGAGGTGGGCAGGAACAAGTGTTCTCTCCATTTTACAGAGGAGGAGATGGAGGTTCAGAGAGGGGCAGGGATTTGCCCAAAGTTCTATAATTAGCAAGAGGCAGAGCCTGGATTCATCAGGCTCCAGGCTATGTGTTTCCCCACTACACTGTCCTGTCCCAGAGTCTGGAAGGGCACATCGTACAGAGATGGAGTAAGGAAGTGTTGCACATGAGGAGTTGGGGAGGAGACACCTTTATAACTTATTCTATTAAAGAACTGGCCTTGAAGACAGTACACCTAGATAACATTTTGTGGTCCTTTATAGCTTTAGAAGCTATCACTGTCTGCCACCAGGTAGGCTAGGGCTGAGTCAAGCCACCATTCTGTGCATCAGAAACAAAAAAGCCTGCCACCAGGTAGGCTAGGGCTGAGTCAAGCCACCATTCTGTGCATCAGAAACAAAGGGCAGCTTACCTGTGGGGGAGGGGAGGTTCCTAGGCTGGAAGGACACTGAGCAAACTGTCTGCATTTACACACTTGGCCCTGCATGTTCTCATCAGCCAATTGGAGGAGCCATGGACGCACCCTGTTATTCTTGTTCAATTTACTGAAGCGAATGCAGAGTCTGCTTCCCTTTCAACCATGAAAACAGAGCGCCTTGGGTGCTATAGTTTGTGCTGATTTGCGTACATAACTTTAAACCCCAGTGCCCTGTGCAGTAGGTCAATGAATAATTTCTGAATGAGTGACTAAACGAAAGAATGAATAAAGGAGGCCAGTGTTTTTGAGGTGACGCCCTTCCCTTCCGCTAACCACCTGGCTGCCAAAATTAAATCAAAACCTCAAAAGCAAAGATCACTGAAAGCTGACATTCTTCAACCTCAGATTTCCTTGGAGACACAAAACCTGCAAGTTTAAGCTACAACTCTTGCTTTCCAAATAAGAAAGGTTTTTTTTCCCTTACCAATGGAGGCATTTATTTTTCTTAAAATACATAGAGATGTTAAATCATGGCTGTTCAAACATTGGTCTAAGCAGGATATGGGTGACTTCCACTCCCCCTATGAGAAGGAATGTCAGATCTGTTCAAGGGTGAGGGACTCCCATGACCAGGGCATCTATCCAGGCACTGCCCTCAGCAATGGCACAGGGATTCATTCTTTAGGAGCAAGGAATCAAAGTATAAGAATACTTCAACTGAAGGGGAACAGCCAGCTTGAACCAAATCATAAGTGAACTTAATGGGCACTTGAACCCTTTGAACACCTAGGCACCTATCTAGGGCAGGCAGGAAAGGCAATTACAGAGGGGAATTTATGAGAACAAAGGGGCTGAATACACTATCTGGTTCCTTAGACCTGCAGGTTACATATTTGATGAGATACTTTCTAGAGGTGCTTGGGTGCTAGAAAAACTCATGTTTCTCGAATCAAAAGAAACAAACAAACACAAAGCCCCTTTGTTAATTTGCAACAGAGCAAAGCCCTTATATGTTCAGATATAAGGTCTGATGGAGATAGGGGTATGTTTGGATGGATCTGAGTGGACTCTGTTTGAGACTCACTACTGGTAACACCATCCTGCTATCTCAACCATAAGTGTTCACCTGTGCTCCTTCCAACCCACTTTCACGAAGCATCTTTGTTCTCCAGGCCACTCAATGGCTCTCTCCTTTAGGCGTGGCTACCTTCTTCTTCTTTTTTTTTTTTTTTTAATTTTTTTTTTCAACGTGTATTTATTTTTGGGACAGAGAGAGACAGAGCATGAACGGGGAAGGGGCAGAGAGAAAGGGAGACACAGAATCGGAAACAGGCTCCAGGCTCCGAGCCATCAGCCCAGAGCCCGACGCGGGGCTCGAACTCAGGGACCGCAAGATCGTGACCGGGCTGAAGTCGGACGCTTAACCGACTGCGCCACCCAGGCGCCCCAGGCGTGGCTACCTTCTAATAGAACAAGGTAGACCACTAAATCTCATGAGTAAATGGTCCATAAACAACTAGTTTTTCTCTGGTGTCTTGGGTAAGGCTCTCTATGGAGAGCACTGACCCTATCCCTGACTGATCAATGTTCGGAAGAACTGGGCCAAGCCTTAATGTCTTATCCTTATTGGGCTCAGCTCCCATTCTCTCTAGACTCAAATCTTGAGATCTTTGAGGTTTGGAATCTCAGAATCCAAGGAGAATCCAGGTGCTTTCTAATGTTTATTTATTTTTGAGACAGAGAGAGACAGAGCATGAACGGGGGAAGGTCAGAGAGAGGGAGACACAGAATCTGAAGCAGGGTCCAGGCTCTGAGCTTTCAGCACAGAGCCCGACGTGGGGCTTGAACTCACGGACCGTGAGATCATGACCTGAGCCGAAGTCGGACGCTTAACCGACTGAGCCACCCAGGCGCCCCTCCAGGTGCTTTCTAATACACAAGCGGAAGGAAGTGAAAGCTGAAAGTGGGCACCTGCTATGAGCCAAGCACTGTGCTCACAATTTAAAGGACTGTTCCATTTAAGCTACTCTTTAACCCAGTTTAAATAAGAATTGCTGTGTTCATTTTACAGTAAGGGACACTCATGCTCACTCAAGGTCACAAAATTAGTAAATACTAGAGAGGGATTTCTCTCTAGGCCAGCCTAATTCTCAAACCACTGATCTTTCTGCCTTACAATGCTATTTCTCTTTTTATATTGTTTAAAAACAATATGGGGTGCCTGGGTGGCTCAGTCAGTTAAGCATCCAACTTCTGCTCAGGTCGTGATCTCATGGTTCATGAGTTTGAGCCCCTCATCAGGCTCTGTGCTGACAGCTCAGAGCCTGGAGCCTGCTTCAGATTCTGTGACTCCGCCCCCCCTCTCTCTCTGCCCCCTCCCCCACTTGTACTCTGTCTCTCTCAAAAATAAACATTAAAAATTAAAAAAACCCAATATGTACCTTATTTGAATTAATATATTAAAAATATAAAATATATTTAAACACATTTAAAATAATGCCTTTTAAAAACAATATAAAAGGCTCACAAGGTATTTCCCTACATACCTGAAGGAAATTAAGAGCTTAAATGAGACAGACCTGAGTTCAAAATCCAGCTCCACTATTTGCTATTTGGTGTGATAAACTTACTTCTTTATCCCTTCATTCGCTCAACAATTATTCACTGAGGACCTACAATGGGCCGGGGGCAGTTTCTAGATGTGGGGATCTGTGTCTATAAAACACTTCCATAAGCTTTGATTTCTCCATCATGGGGTTATTTCGAAGATTAAAGGAAATAAAATATTTAGAACAGGGCCCAGCAAATAGCGAAAGATTAAAAAATGGTCATTATTGGGGCGCCTGGGTGGCACAGTCGGTTAAGCGTCCGACTTCAGCCAGGTCACGATCTCGCGGTCCGTGAGTTCGAGCCCCGCGTCGGGCTCTGGGCTGATGGCTCAGAGCCTGGAGCCTGTTTCCAATTCTGTGTCTCCCTCTCTCTCTGCCCCTCCCCCGTTCATGCTCTGTCTCTCTCTGTCCCAAAAATAAATAAACGTTGAAAAAAAAAATTAAAAAAAAGGTCATTATTCTTGTTACTGTGGCACTTTCCATTACCACTGTTGTTGCCGCTGTTCTGTTGTTATTTGACATTGTGAGGTGGGCAGGGTGGGTACCAGAGATGGGGATCCTACAAGGATGGGGGGAACCTGGCTAGGACGCAGCCTGACCATCCTGGAACTACCCACGGCACACAGGGGTCTAAATGGACGCTCTCCAGATACCTTCAGTCACGTTTCCAGTGTGTTGTCCTTACTCCTCTCACAGAGACAGGGCAAATGCAAGGCCTGACTTCATTTTAAATGGCTGAGATTGAATTGATTAGTGTCGGAACAGCCCTGTTATTTAATCACGGGGCTTTTCTATTTAATAACCAAGTGAGCAGAGCAGCAAAAACACACTGATGGAAGGAGTGCAGCTCCCAACCTGACAGCAAATGGCCCCCGATTAGTCGTTTGTAATTATTAAATTCAAACCAGATCTCAAACCTTTTTTGATTTATCTCTTTGCTGGCAAACAGCTTTGGTGGTTTCAGGGGCTTTAATGCCTCCCTTTCATCTGCGCCTTCTTTGGGGAGAGATTAGCAAAAGGATTTTGTGTTCTTGTACTTGCCCTTAGCTGGAGCTTGACTTGCTAAACTCACGTTTGGGCAGGGAACAGATCCACATTCTGTTTTGCTCCTGTCTGAAGCTGCAGGCGTGAGCGAGAGAGGGACCCCTCCTCCATTTTTAATACACTCCTGGGAGTTCCTCCTATTTTTAAAACACCCTTCTCCAACATCCAGCAACCTGATGCTGTTTTCTAGACTCTTCAATGTGCTCATGGGGTAGCAAACCTGGAAATCCTGGTGTTCTCTGAGCTACTAGTGAAGAAACCATAACTAACATGAAATGTAATTTTATGTTCAGATGCCATTAACTATGGCCTGAAACAGATGCCATTAACTATAGCATTTGAAAATGCTAAGTTGGCACTGAAGTCAGACTTGCTGGCTTCACACCCAAGTTATGACTTGTATTTGTTGTAGAACCTTAAGCACATAATTTCACCTATTCAAACCTCAGTTTCCTCATCTATAAAATGGGAATATAAAAGTTATCGTGAGAGTTAACTAGATCAATGTGGGTAAAGGGCTTAGCACAATGCCTGGCACACAGTAGCTACTCAACTATCAGTGAAATAGTAGCAGAAGCAACTATAGCAGTAACAGCAAGTGAGAGCAGGTGCCAGAGGAAACAAACCATAGAGAAAATACTTAAAATGTATAAAAGTCTACCCACTAACCTGACTTTGGAAAACTAGGAAAAGCCCTGATCGTTGATTTTGGCCATGGAACACCTGGCCTTTAGGCTGTTTGGAAGCAGAGATGAAATCGTCCTGGCCAAGGAAAGGTCCTTCTCTCCCACGGGAAGGAAATCATGTCCAACCGGACAAACGGGAGGAGGGGAGAGCCAGCCAGCATGTCAGTGCCACCACCAGCCCTGCTAACCAACTGGCAGCCAGAGTCACTGTCATTCCTCAAGCATAGACCACTTTTCCCTCCAAAAACACTCAAGGCCAGAGGAGCAGGAAAGAAGACAGGAAACGTGGTCTACTCAGGGTAGAGAGCTGGTGAGTATATTTTCCAGAGAGATTATCCTAGAAAAACTTCATTATGGGCATCAATTTAACTTGGGAGAAGGAGGTGTTATTCACAAAGATTTTCAACAATAGGATGTGACAGGAAGCACAAAATTGAATTAACCAGAGTGCTTTTTCCTTGGCCTTCTAATAATTACTATAATTATTTTGTGTATATTTTTACTGGCTCTCAGGTGCACTGACTTGGACTAATCACAGTCCTTCGTTCATAACACATTACAATCGCTGATGCTTCCCTGGCCCTCTTTTATGTGTTCATTCATTTATTTTTAACAGCACAATGAACTCTCATTTATTAAAATTCTTTGCATATGCAACGGTTTGAAGCCCTTATCAACAAAAAAGTTATTTGTATGGTTTAGGGAATGTCTAAACAATTGCTTAATTTCTAGATAATTACTCTATGTAACCAATCAACTTAGATAATCCAACTGCACAATTCAGAGTCAAACGTGTTTGTGGTCCACAGTAATACTGGGAACCTGATTTTACAAGGAGAGTTCTCAGATCTTTACTCATTTTGTGTTCCTGCCTTTTCCTATCTAGAAAGACCCCAGTGCTGGTGATGCCTTATCAGCCACAGCACCCCATGCATTCCTAAGTAGGTCCCTAAATGCTAACAGGCAGGCATTTAACCATAGGGAGAGCAAGGCTTCCTTTGGTTCCCTGGTGTCTGGACCATCTACTCCTGGAGGCACCTTGCCACACAAAGCAGAGGTGAATACTGGCTGCACCTGCTGAGACGCATTGTAAATCCTGACAACTCATCAAGACAGTCCTTTAAATAGAGAAAAGGTTCCCTGGCAGAACCATTAGGTACTGGCTATCAGATTAGAACTCACAACTTGAGTTGCTAAAGTTTAGGGTTTTTTATGGCATATTCTGGCTGCTCTTCCTTTTCATTCCTCCTTCCCTTTGCTGGGTTTATAATGACAACCGTCTATTAAGAATTCACTGCAGGGGGAGCCTGGGTGGCGCAGTCGGTTAAGCGTCCGACTTCAGCCAGGTCACGATCTCGCGGTCCGTGAGTTCGAGCCCCGCGTCAGGCTCTGGGCTGATGGCTCAGAGCCTGGAGCCTGTTTCCGATTCTGTGTCTCCCTCTCTCTCTGCCCCTCCCCCGTTCATGCTCTGTCTCTCTCTGTCCCCCAAAAAATAAATAAACGTTGAAAAAAAAAAAGAATTCACTGCAGGACACCTGGGTGGCTCAGTCGGTTAAGTGTCTGACTTCAGCTCAGGTCCTGATCTTGCGGTTTGTGAGTCTGGGTCCCGTGTTGGACTCTGTGCTGACAGCTCAGAGCCTGGAGCCTGCTTCAGATTCTATGTCTCCCTCTCTCTCTGCTCCTCCCCCACTCATGCTCTCTGTGTCTCAAAAACAAATAAAAACATTAAAAAATTTTTAAAAAAGGATCCACTGCATGCTGGGTACTTTCCACATGTGACATCCAATCTTTACAGCTGTATACACACACAAAAATAATTACACCTGAGGAAACTGAGACTTAAAGAGTTTAAATGGCTCATTGAGGGTGCTCTGTAAGTGCACAAAACAAAAAAATTTTATGTCAGATCTGGCTGTGTAGCCAGTCCTTCTGGTCCACATCCCTAGGCAATCACTATTCCCTTACGTAACTGGGCTTTCTACTGGCCAGAAATGCTAGGGATTTAATGCCATCAGGAGCAGCCCTCAACCTGTGATGTACTGGAGTTAGTAGGCAAATAGCCCAGCTTCCTACAGTTTGTGGGGACAACTCTGAGATGTGGTCTCAATCTTGACCGTACACTGGAACCACCAAGGGAGTTTAAAAAACTCTCACGCCTGGCTCCCATTATCCAGGGATTCTGAACATCAGGAGTTTCAAAAGCTCCCCAGGTGATTCTAATGTGCAGCAAAGTTTGAGAACCACTGTCCTATGTAGTGTCCCAGCAGTCCCCAGCAGGATTGAAACCCAGCTGCCCACAGAGCTAACCTGTTCATGATTACGTCCTGTATCAGCTTCCTTCCCTTCCCTGTCTCTTCCCTGTATCGTCAGCAGTGCTTCTGGGGATTATTTCCCAAATAAACCACTTGCACTTGTATTTGGGTCTGTTTCTGTGGGACTGAGCCAAAGATAATCTGAATATAGCCTGGTGTCTCTAACACTGGGAGTGTACTAGGAGGCAGGTGAAGCCACAGAATAAACACAGTCCATCAACTTGACTTTGCAGGAAGCCATGCCAGCCATTATTTGTATGTTTCAACAAGAACGGAATGTCAATTTACATGAGATTTTAAAGATAAGTCTGGGAAGAAATTTAAAATCAAGTGACCTTCACATTGATCTTCCCTTGTACAAGACACACAAAGGGCTGAGTCTGCTTCCTCTTTGATCAGAGGTTGGGAAGTGTCCAGAAGTCAGAGAGAGTCACAGCTCCTCCTTCTCCTGACTTCATGGTCCACCCACAGTTCTCCTCTGGCAAAAGGTCCTGGTAAGACTCTATCAGGGAGCTGCTTTCATTTGATTACAAATTAGAGACGAAACTGCTTTAAGTATAAGCCCTTACAGCTAACAAGGACAACCCCAATGTTACTTTTTTTTTTTTTTTTGTATCTCTATTCACCAGGTGAAGTTCGTTCTTGCATGGAGAGATTAGACCTGCAGATTTTAAATTAAGGTGAGAAACAACAACACAAATAGGCATTTAATTACAGTCTTAGAATGGAAGCCTGGTTTGATTCTTGGTCTCCATGATTGGTGGGAACACTGGAGACTTATAATCAGGAGCCTTAGAAGTGTGGAGGCAGGTGTCAAAATCATTTAACCTGCCCTTATATACTGCAGGCAAAAGTGTGAGCTTATATAAGTGAACTTTCTGGAAGATGCTCTGATAATACCAATAAAATGACTAATAGGAACAACTGTGGGGAAATCATGGATATACTTTGACCAAGACCTATGCAGAAGGGTGTTTACTGTAGCACTGTTTATAATAGCAAGACACTGGAAACAAAATGTCCACCAAAACAGACTGGCTAAGTAAAACTAGTCTATCCATATAATGAGACATACCATGCTATTAGAAAGAATAGTGTAGAGCCACCCAGTGTATGGAAAGACCTCCAGGATATATTGAGTTACCAAAATAATAATAATAGAATAATAATAATAAACAGTATGCGCAGACTGTTTCCTGCTATGTCAAATTCTTAAAATTAAAGGAGAAAAAGTACAAAGGCGCCTGGGTGGCTCAGTCGGTTAAGCATCCAACTCCTGATTTCGGCTCAAGTCATGATCTCACAGTTCATGGGATAAAGCTGCACATCAGGCTCTGTGCTGACCGTGTGGGGCCTGCTTGGGATTCTCTCTCTCTCCCTCTCTCTCTGTCCTTCCCCCACTCATGCTCACTCTCTCTCTCAAAATAAATAAACATTAAAAAAAGAAAACAGAAAAAGTACATACTCTCATATACATACATACACCCTGATATATGTATTAAGTTTTTCCTGTAAGGAAGCACATGAAACTGGGGACAAGCCTATGGTAGGAAGAAGATTATCGCTTTTTATTTGGTGCTTTCTTGTACTTATGTACCCTAAGCATATATATATATATATATGTCATTTTATTAATACCATTATAGATTATCTGGGTACTCGAACAACTGTCCTTTTGTTTGGTGGTGGCTATTTCCTTTATGTGTCTCTGTACTAAAAAGAAAGATGATACATCTAAAACCATTTTTTTTTAAAAAACAGATACATGCAGGTAGGTTGGACTTGGAGGCATCAGAACAAATTCATGGTTATACACACACATTTGTGTTTTTCCCTACCTCTATCTACTGAGAGGTATAAAAGCAGTGGCACCCTAGGAGCTATAAACACACCCAGGGCCCAGATCTTATTTTTAAACTGCCATTATCCACTAAAGGGACCCAGGGCTCCTTGGAGAAAAAGCTAATTCCAGGGCTAGGACAGGGAAAATACAAGATGATCCTGGTAATCTTTTCGTATAAAGAAGTAATGAGGGGTGCCTGGGTGGCTCAGTCTAAGTGTCTGACTCTTGATTTCAGTTCAGGTCATGATCTCATGGTTCGTGGTTTCGAGCCCCACATCAGGCTCTGCACTGACTGTGTGGAGCCTGCTTGGGATTCTCTCTCTCCCTCTCTCTGTGCCCCTCTTCTGCTCACTCTCTCTCTGTGTCTCAAAATAAATGAACTTAAAAAAAAAAATAAAAGAAGAGGGGCACCTGGGTGGCTCAGTCTGTTAAGTGTCCAACTTCAGCTCAGGTCATGATCTTGTGGTCCATGGGTTCGAGCTCCACATTTGGCTCTGTGCTGACAGCTCAGAGCTTGGAGCCTGCTTCAGATTCTGTGTCTCCCTCTCTCTGCTCCTCCCCTGCTCGCACTCTGTCTCTCTTTCTCTCTCTCAAACGTAAAAATAAACATTAAGAAAATAAAAAAAGAAATAAAAGAAGAAGAAAGTGTATAGTTTTTAAAAAATAATTTAAAAAAAAGAAGTAATGAAATGTTCTAAGAACAAGGGATAGAATCACCAGCTTATAGGGCTCTCCCCAGCCACATCTGAGACAATGAGTATCAAATGAATGATAGTTAGCAATGGACCAGAACTCACCAAAAAAACTAGGAATCCATGAACCCCTGCTGACATAAACAATTGAATGAATAAATGGCGGAGAAGGGAAATCTTTTCTGTTAGAACACTAACAAATAAACAGAGATGGGATGATGGAGTTTAGCATCAATAGATGCTAAAACTAAGTAGGTTAACATTTCATGACAAATAGGACTGCCATAGTTTTGATTTACTTGTTACTTAAAAAGGGAAAGACCATAACTTTACAATGGAGAAACTTACAAGATGCCACCTGAACTAAGTAATCAAAGCTAATGTCACCAATACTGATATAAAAACTGATATCCCGAATCCTCTGATATGACACACTGAGAAAAACACTGTATCAGTCCTGTAAATATTCCTATGAAAAATGCGCAGCCTAAAAAAAGTATTCTCCCATCACTCTAGATATTTTTTAAATGTGTAATCTGAATCTAAACACATGAAGAAATATTTAATAAACCCACATTGAGGGAAACCATTCAACATAAGTGGCCTCTACTCTTTAAAACTCTCAAAATCAAGAAATACCAAGAAATCCCGGGGAACTGTTCTAGATTAAAGGAGGCTAAAGAATACATGACAATAAATGCAATGCATGACCCTGAACTGGATTCCAGACCAGGAAGAAAATAGCTATAAAACACTGTAACAGTTGGCAAATTTTAAAAATGAATAAATGATGGGAATGCAAGCTGGTGCAGCCACTCTGGAAAACAGCATGGAGGTTCCTCAAAAAACTAAAAATAGAACTACCCTATGACCCAGAATTGCACTACTAGGCATTTATCCATGGGATACAGGTGTGCTGTTTCGAAGGAACACATGCACCCCCATGTTTATAGCAGCACTTTCAACAATAGCCAAAGTATGGAAGGAACCCAAATGTCCATTGAGGGATGAATGGATAAAGAAGATGTGGTATATATGTGTATACACACACACACACACACACACACACACACACACACACACACACACAATGAAGTATTACTTGGCAATCAAAAAGAATGAAATCTTGCCATTTGCAATATGCTGAGTGAAATTAGTCAGTCAGAAGAAAGACAAAAATCATATGACTTCACTCATCTGACGACTTTAAGAGACAAAACAGATGAACATAAGGGAAGGGAAACAAAAGTAATATAAAAATGGAGGGGGACAAAACAGAAGAGACTCATAAATACAGAGAACAAACTGAGGGTTACGGGAGGGGTTGTGGGAGGGGGGGATGGGCTAAATGGGTAAGAAGCACTAAGGTATCTACTCCTGAAATCATTACCGCACTATATGCTAATTTGGATGTAAATTAAAAAAATAAAAATAAAAAGCATTTAAAAAAATGAATGAATCAGTTAACATATTCTGTCAATATTAAATTTCCTGCTTTTGATAATTATATGGTATGTGAGGATGCTCTTGTTCTTACACTGAAGTATTCAAGGCCCAAGGGACATAATATCTGTAACTCATTCTCAAATAGGAAGAGAAAAATAATTCATATTTATAGGTTATATAAATGTTTACTATATGTGTGTGTGTGTGTGTGTGTATTCTCCACTATTTATATATGGTGTATACATATATATAGTATATACTACATATACATACATATATATATACATACATATATACATATATATACATATATATATAATATACATATATATACATATATATATACACAGAGATACACAGAGACAGAGAGACAAAGAGAGACAGAGAAATAAAGCAAATGTAAATAACAATTGTAAATAAACAATGAATCTGGGTAAAGTATCTTACTCTAGACACCCAACTTTTCTCTAAGTTTGAAATTATATTACAGTTGCCAAAAACAAAACAAAATAAATTCACAAATAACGTACACACTCCTCCCCTCCCCAAGCAAAATACGTGCCATGTCCATTTGTTCCTCTTTGGGGCATCAGATATCCATGCACTGCCCAACTCCAGTGGGGATCAGGCCCTCTGGGCTCAGCTCTGCAGTATCTGTTAACCCTTGGTGTCCGAGGGCCTAGAGCTCCTACAGGTGCAGAGTCCATCCAGGCACTCCAGCAGAACTTGCTTGGGTTTTAGCTGGGATATAATTTCTCAGGCCCAAGAAGAATATAATTTAAGAATTACTTAATCAAGAATAGCTCTCTCCCTTTTTTTTTTTTTAATTTTTTTAACGTTTATTTATTTTTGAGACAGAGAGAGACACAGCATGAACGGGGGAGGGTCAGAGAGAGAGAGGGAGACACAGAATCCGAAACAGGCTCCAGGCTCTGAGCTGTCAGCACAGAGCCCAACGCGGGGCTTGAACTCACGAACCGCGAGATCATGACCTGAGCCGAAGTCGGACGCTTACCCGACTGAGCCACCCAGGAGCCCCAAGAGTAGCTCTCTTCCAAACAAACTGGAATCTTTCACAAGAAGACGTTTATCCTTAAATTTTTCAGTAGGAAAGAAACAACTGTGAGGAAAATAACTGTGTAATAGTTATTATCCTTTCCCTGCAAATAAGGTATTTGAATATGCTAACAACCTCTCTTAACATAGCTCCTCTGATTGGTGTCTCAGGAGGCGACTGGAGCCTCAGGAGAAGCCACAGACAGTCCATGTGGCAAAGACTTCTCATCCAGTCCACCTAGAGTTCATTAGCTCCAGTTTTCAGAGGAGTCTTGACCAACTTGAGAATAATGCTCTTGGCAAAAGCCTGCAGAAAAGCCATCAGGACAATAATGTGAAAGTGAGCCACCACTTCTGATGGGATATCTGGAAAGATGTCAACTGTGATTAGAAGGACATTTTCCTCCTGCAGCTGTCTCTGAAAGTGGAGGAGGACCTCATCACAATGCCAAATTACGTGAGGCGGGCAAACACCAGGGACACGTAGGTGTCTTCAGAGCACCCCTCCTTCATGGCACGATCATGTCCTGTCAAGTTTTGAGTAAAAAAGCAAAAGCTGTGGTGAGCCACAAATGGGCTGCGGGGGGGGGGGGGGGAGTACTCTGTGCTAAATTTTCTAATCCTGAATTTTTGCTTCAAAGCCTATCTCAATCACTTTTATCCTGAAGTCTGAAACCAACGTCTGGATTTTGCAAAATCAAAGCATATTTATCCAGCATTTAATCTATTTCCCAGGAAATCGGTGTTTTACTAAGAACAGAATTCTTTCACGCCCAGAACTTCCCTGGACATTTCTAAATCCTAACCCAGCACACAGAAAAGGCTCAACAAATGTTTGTGGACGGATACATGTGAACAAATGAACACATTTGCCCACAAAAAGGCAAATATAAAGCTGTAGAATTAAAAATTTTTTTTCTTTGTTTTCATTTTTTTGGAGGGGAGGAGGAAGGGCAGAAAGAGAGAGACAGAATCTTAAGCAGGCTCCACGCTCAGTGCAGAGCCCAACACAGGGCCTGATCCTACAACCCTGGGATCATGACCTGAGCCGAAATCAAGAGTCAGACACGTAACCAACTGAACCACCCAGGTGCCCCCAAAGCTGTAGAATTTCTCTTCAGGAAAACTAAACACCAAGAAGTGTCATCCATAAAATTTCATTTTTGATCCTCGGGCCCACGGTATTCCTGAATTTTGACAATAGAAACCCAGGAACGACAAGAGACTCACGTAAAAGAATTTCACCAAATGGGTTCATTCAGTCAACAAATATTTTGTTGAGCACATAATATGTGCGAGGTACTATGCAAGCTAGATACATGCTTAACAAAAGAGATACAGGTCCCTGCCCTCAGAAACAATAGGTCTAACTGGGGAGAGTCGAGTAGGGGACAGAGACAATAAACCAGTAAGCAAACAAACGGGCTAGTTTTAGTGTACTAAGAGTTATGAAGAAAGTAAACCAGGGTAATATGAAAATCTGTGAAAGGGGGTAGAGGCAGAGACTCTAGAAAGAGAAGTCAAGGAGGCTTCTTGGAGGACATCTGAGAAGAAACCTAAGCAGAATGTAGATGGGTGAGAAGGAAGAGTTTCTAAACGCCTCTCACCATTAAAGGTTCAAGTTCTTTCCTCTCACATATTCCCAAAACAGTCCCTGATGCTTGTTCTAATTGGCCAGTGCCCATGCACATGTGGTGCTCCCACACCTGATGCTCATTCTGATTGGCCAGAACCCATTCATGTGATTTTTTACATGGAAAATCATCATGTCTGATTAATAAGGATGATATTTCTGGGGTGCCTAGGTGGCTCAGTTGGTTAGGTGTCTGGCTCTTAATTTTGGCTCAGGTCATGATCTCACTGTTCATGAGTTCGAGCTCTGCATTGGGCTCTGTGCTATTAGCATAGAGACTACTTGGGATTCTGTCTCTCTCTCTCTCTCTCTCTCTCTCTCTCTCTCTCTCTCTTCTCTCTCTCTCTGTCTCCCTCTCTCCCTCCCTCAAAATAGATAAATCAACTTTAAAAGAAAAATAAGGATGAGATCTGTATTAGGATAATTTTCCTCAGTTTATTTGAAAAGAAAATGGGGGTGAATAATTTTATTCTTCTTCGTGTTATTTTCAGCCATGAAAAATGTCCTGAATTTCTGCAGACTTGTTAATTCCTCTAAAACTCTGTGTAAAGTCAGGTCTTGGCCCACCTCCCACCTCCAACCCTCATTCTCTCTGCTCTGGGCTCCAGCCTTCTGTAATCTCAGTTCCTCTTCCTCCAAGCTCCCTCATGCCTGGAGTCCTCTCCCCTCCTCCCTTTCTTGCAGTGACCTGCTCATCTTTCAAATGCCAGCCCTGACAAGGGAAGTATTCCAAGATGGTTCTAAACCAGATCAAATCTCCCAGTTATATCCTCTCAGCATCATGTGTTTCTTCTTTGTTGTACTAACCCATCAAAATGTCGCCATTTACTTGTGTGATTCCTTGATTCATATCTGATTCCTCCCTCAGAGCTGAGGTCAATGAGTGCAGAAACCAGATCAAGTTTCACCCACTGCAGCACCTCTAGCACCTTCCACTATGAGGGTAGAATTTAATGCTATGCTGTCACCACCTTGAAATTCTTAGAAACTTCTTAACAAGGGCCCTGCATTTTCATTCTTCCCTGGACCTCACAAATTATGTAGCCAGTCCTGAGAAAGAAAGAATGTATAGGGACTCTTCCGTGATTGGTACTCATTCTGAAGCCACCTTCTGGTTCTGAGGCCACCATCCCTAAAAATCCAAAGCAAGTTTGATGTCCAAGCATCTATTCATTCAAATAGCACACAGATATTTATTAGGCAACTCTACTTGCCCACAGAGTCGAGCCCTTCTGAGCACAGAGCCCTGTCTATGAAGCTGGCCCTACTCCTGCCTTCCTCTTGGAGGTCCCGATCCCATGTTACTTACAGATGCTTCCGACTCTTCTGATATATCCTGGGGCATATGCCACCCTGGACTTGACCACTGTCTGGAACAGTCTAGGTTTCATGGGACAGGACCTCCTTGGCATGGGCCCAACCCTGAGGACAAGAAATTCTGTCCCCATTAGAACTTCAGTTCTGCCTTCTTGGCCTGCCTTTTGGTTCAGGCCCACACAGAATCTCTATCATGCAGAAGCACCTTTTTAATCTCCCTAATTTTGAAATCCTGGTTCTCCTCAGGATGTTGTAAAAAGCCTTGCCAGAAAATGGCTCCCTGAGTTTGGCAACACTGCCTGCTGTGTTTCAGCAGGCTTATCTGTGATGCATCTGTAAGTGTTTACTTGAGTGGCCACAGACCCACAGTGTTGTTCTACTCACTGGATGTCTCCCACTGAAAAACAACTGATAAATGCCACACAGTGAATTAAATTTACAGGCAAATTCAGGAGTGCCAAGTCTGTTAGAAAGTTATAATACCATCTTGACAGAGGGTTAGCAAAAGTGGAGACCGATGTTATTCATCAGAATAGAGTGTCACCAATATGTTAAGGAGAATGCTAGAGAGAGTTGAACACTAAGCATTTCAATAGATTTTTGAATTCAAAGAAAGAAAAGTGATATGTTGACTTATACCATTTGGGTATCTACTGAGGCTAGTATTTCCCAAAGGATGGGTCTGGTGCAACAGTGGTTTGTAAGATCATGTTAGGCAGAATGTTTACCAGCTGTCTTAGTTTGCGTTGCACCCAAAGCAGATCCTGGGCTAAAGATTCAGGTATAAGCTTTTTTACATGGGAGGCAATCCCCCAAGAACTGTAGGGAGTGGGGACGTGAGACAGGGAGAGGGGGAAGCCATTTAAAGGGTGTGGAGCCAGCGGGTTACGGTTCCAGCCATGGGCAGCCAGAGTTCAACCCACTGAGGACGGAAAGACCGTGTAGGACATACCTCATAATTTTCCACTGAGGGATGAGGTGGGGCAAGTATTCCATCCACTAACTCCTGCCTCTCTTTGACGGAGAAGGGATCCTCAGGATGTTAACTCCCCTGGCTGGAAATCCCCTCAAGTAGAAGGGCACAGGAAGTCACAGGTGGGTACAGGGGACTCTGCAGGTGATAAGAGCCGGGGCACTGGGAGAGTCTGCTTTACCCAGATCCAATCACATAATAAGAAAGTCATTATGTTTTCAGTTCACTGTCCAGTTTGAATCCATCAAAGAGAAAGGCTGAGCTTGGGTTACCTCACCTTAGATGCCCACCTAATCCTTACCAACCTCGGTCTTTCTCTTCTGGGTTCAGAGGCTCAGGTAACAGCACCTAGCTAGAATTTAGTTACATTGTTCTGTGTATATTTATTTGTCTTAATAGTTCCATTCTATTTAATGCAAGCATACTGGTTTTCACAATAATATAAACTTTTTTTTGAGGGGGGTAGGAAGCACACACATGCATGCATGAGCCAGGAAGGAGCAGAGAGAAAAGAGAGAGAGAACCCCAAGCAGGTTCCATGCCCAGCATGGAGCCTGAGGGACACAGGGCTCAATCCCACAACCATGAGATCATGACCTGAGCCGAAATCAAGAGTCAGACGCTTAACAAACTGAGCCACCCAGGTGCCTCTAAACTTTCCATCAAAAATAGAAGAGAAAAAAACTGTTGTTTTGTAGAAAATTACTAAGTATTTTTCAGTGTTAAGGGCTAAGGTAAAAGGTGATCCACAAAGGTTTAGCAAACACTTTCTTTGTGGAAAATCCCCCTTGTAATTGTCACACAAAGTAACCATCCCTTGTGTTTTGCTCATGACAAGTGCAGAAGAGCAACACTGCGATGCCCTCTGCCTGGGATGACTGCAAGGGGACTCCTTTTTCCCTGTGGCTTCTGGAGAGGATCTGTAGTCTTCTGTCTGCCCAGTCATGGATTAAAAATGAAATTCATATCTAGTAGGTCTAACTTTAGCCACAGGAAATGGGAGTGCTTGGGACCCAAAGGGTTAGCCATACTTTGTTTGAGGATGGACACATTATCTTCACCGAGCCTTCTTCCTTCCCCTTTTTGGGAGGGGAGGGAGTGGAGGCTAAGGTTTGGGGAATAGGCAGGAAGGGAGGACTGCTGGGTCTGTTTCCTGGTCTCCTCTGTGGGAGATTTCTCCCCTCTCGGTTGTCAGTCCTGGCACTCAAATTTATGCTACATTTATTAGGACCAAGCAGTGCCCACTTTTGGATGTATTATAAAAGATATTTTGATCATGAAAACCACCCAAATGAGGAATTTAAAAATCCTCTATGTTGCAAACATCCAGACATCTTGACAGCAGATATGAAATGCTTCTATAAAAAAAACACACACACAAAACAAAAACAAAAACAAAAAACAAAAAAAGTTAAAAGGAAAAGAAAGAAGGAAAGAAAATTTAAACCTAGTTTTTAAAAACTTGTATTTATCGGGGCTCCTGGGTGGCGCAGTCGGTTAAGCGTCCGACTTCAGCCAGGTCACGATCTCGTGTGGTCCATGAGTTCGAGCCCCGCGTGGGGCTCTGGGCTGATGGCTCAGAGCCTGGAACCTGTTTCCGATTCTGTGTCTCCCTCTGTCTCTGCCCCTCCCCCGTTCATGCTCTGTCTCTCTCTGTCCCAAAATAAATAAAAAACATTGAAAAAAAAATTTTAAAACTTGTATTTATCAATTTTTTCTGGCTTTATTACAATGTACACAACTTGCAGAAATCTATTTTATCAGAAGGTGCAGATCACAAATGATGTTTTCTTTCTCTTAGGGGATGCATACATAGTAAATAGAGCAAATGAGGAATAATTTTTACCTGGTTGTTTTCTTTTTTTTTTTTTAATGTTTATTTATTTTGAGGGAGACAGACAGAGAGTGAGTGGGAAAGGGGAAGAGAGAGAGGGAGACACAGATTCTGAAGCAGGCTCCAGGCTCTGAGCTGTCAGCACAGAGCCCAACACAGGGCTCCAACTCATGAACCATGAGATCATGACCTGAGCTGAAGCCAGACACTTAACCGACTGAGCCACCCAGGCACCCCTACCTGGTGGTTTTCCAGTTTTTTAGGTCATCAAACTAGCTATGTGACCTCGGGCATTTCACTTTCCCTCTCTGGATATCAGTTTCATTATCTGTAAAATGAGGGAGTCAGACCAGGTGACCTCTGAAGTCTCCTAACATTGTTGGATCTGTGACAACATGTGGCCAAAGAAAATGCTGAGTGGGGAATATTTCTAAAAATAAATAGGAGATTCTCAATTTGCCTCAAAATCATGGATTACAATCCTATCTGTAAAGAATATTTTTGAAACATAAGACCCCAGCATAGCCTAGTGAACTGCACAAAGAAGGTGACCCACAAATGCGTACTGAATGAATGGACAAAGGCACCTTCCCTGAGCATCTTTTGAGGAAACAAGGCTAACGCCAGTATGACCAATGGTCAGTGAGAGAGAATAGAAAATTCAAGAGTTAGGAGAAGAAAGAAAGGGCAAAAAGGAGAGTGAGCAAGGGAGAGGGGACAGGAGAGAAAAAATAAACACACATAAATAGTCAATGCTGGCTATTCGCAGAAGTTATGTTCTACAAAGTCTCCTTGAACAGGGAGTTAATGAATGCAGGGCTAAGTTTCTGAGAGCCTCTGGTCGCAATGTTTTCATCAACCAATCAAGACATAATCTTGTTTTGGGACACCTGGGTGGCTCAGCTGGTTGAGCGTCCGACTTCAGCTCAGGTCATGACCTCAAGGTTCATGAGTTCGAGACCCGCATCGGGCTCACTGCTGTCAATGTGGAGCCTGCTTCAGATCTTCTGTGCCCTCCTTTTTCTGCCTCTCCCCTGCTCATGCTCTCACCCTCAAAAATGAATAAACATTACAAAAAAAAGAAATGACTTACAAAAAAAGACATAATCTTGTTTTATGTGTGTTTCTAATTAAAGACACCTTCTTTAATATATATTGTTGACTCACTAATATTGAACTCACAGCCAAGAGCACTATAACTTGTGCCTGCAGGGAGCCTACTGAACACACGTATTTTCTCTATAAGGCGCACTGCAGCCATCCTGTGCTTAGACAACACAGCATCGCTACACTCAGGGGCCATGTTAAATAATGAAATGAACAAGTAGCACAAAAATGTGAAAAACACGGTACTAAATAGACCATGAAAAAGACCCTTGTTTACAGCATAAGAGCGAAACAATAAGGCAGGTGTTACCTTGATTGACCTCAGGTGAGAACAGGCGTGTACAGTCATTCAAATTTTTTGCTACTCTATTCACCTCCATGAATGACTGCAAACGTGCTCTGGGTATTGGTTTGGGGGTTACAAACACATTTTAGCAAGTGGGCACATAAAGAATTTCTAAAGGATGAAGACTGACAGTGTGTGTGTGTGTGTGTGTGTGTGTGTGTGTGTGTGTGTGTGTGTGTGGAGAGAGAGAGAGAGAGAGAGAGAGAGAGAGAGAGAGAGAGAGAAGTAAAAAAAGAAATGCATGAAATGAGGAAATGAATGTTTCGCTCGAAAGAGTTTTGGAGTTCACGGTGGGGTCAGGTCCTGCAGAGTGAGGAGAATAGTGTTACCATGTTGCTGTACCCCTCTCCCCACACCCTTTTTTTTTAAATTTTTTATTTTTAACGTTTATTTATTTTTGAGACAGAGAGGGACACAGCATGAACGGGGGAGGGTCAAAGAGAGAGGGAGACACAGAATCTAAAACAGGCTCCGGGCTCGAGCTGTCAGCACAGAGCCCGACGCGGGGCTCGAACTCGCGGACCGCAAGATCATGACCTGAGCCAAAGTCGGACGCTTAACCGACTGAGCCATCCAGGCATCCCTCCCCACACCCTTTTTAATCCGAGAGACACAAAGATGCTTCAGGCAGGACTGTCTATATAACTTGCAGAACTCAGAGCAAAATGAAAATGTGGGGCCCCTTGTCCAAAAATAATTCTTTCAGATCAGCTACAGCAGAGTATTAAACTGCACATGTGGCCCTTCTGAATGGAGGAAGGACCCTAAGCACCCAAATAGGTACAGGCAGGAGAAGTAGGTCGTGGCTTCAGGCCCACAGGGAGGCCTGAGTCCGGTGAGGATATGTGGCTGGTTCAAAGAAGGCGCTTTACCCCACACTACACTTCTTTGCCCAAAGCCTCAGATCTTGTCTTAATGTCTCAGGCTGGGCCTTACCCCACACACCAGCCCAGGTCAGGCAGTGCAGAAAAGCCCAATTTCTTTTCCTTCAGTGCAGATCCACCTGGCCCCAAGTTACAGCAAACACCATAAGAGCAAGAAGGGTTGACTGGGTGATTTCTATCTAAAACAAAGAGTAGAGGGGCACCTGGGTGGCTGAGTTGGTTAAGGGCCAACTTTGGCTCAGGTCACCATCTCACGGTCCGTGAGTTTGAGCCCAGTGTCAGGCTCTGTGCTGACAGCTCACAGCCTGGAGCCTAGTTCAGATTCTGTGTCTCCCTCGCTCATGCTTTGTCTCTCTCACTCTCAAAACTAAATAAACATAATTTTTTTTTTAATAAAGAGTGGAGGGTCCCCAATTTTTAGCTCCTTCCCTATTCAGAAAACCAGAATACAGAACTTGCCTCTGTGTTCACACATTCACACACAGAAATGCGTGTGTTTCTTTGAGGCAAAGACTCTTTCTAAATTGTCTACAATTCAGACTTTAGTAACTTATGCTCCAAGGTGAGGAATGGGGGTAGGAATGACGGTGGGCTTGGGGTTAAAACAAGATGCCATTTCACACCCATCAGACCAGCAAAATTTAAAAATCTGACAACACTAAGGGTTGCAGAAATGGAGACTTACATAAGGTTGGAGGGAGGGTCACGGACTAGAGAATAGTTTGACCGCTTCCAGTCAAGCCAAAGACGTGCGTGTCTTACTGGCCAGCGTCCCTCTTTCAGGGAGATACTCCAGAGTAATTCTTGCACGTGCTGGGCACATGACATCCATGCGCATGGATGGTTAGGGTGTTTATAAAAGCAAAGGACTGGAAATAACAGGAATACCTATTAGTGCAGAAGCTGAGGGGAGGACCTGCACCAACATCCCTGTCAGTCAAAACCAATCCATCAAGAAAGCTTCCTCTTTCACACATACCTGCCCAGACCATTTCTCTGCTCTCAGATGTATATCGTGCACATCAGCTCCAGCACCATTAGCTCATGCCTCCTACCTGACTACATTTGTATTCCAGAATCACATGGGGCCTTCATGCTTGCAGACCAGTAATTCTCAGATTTTTTTTGTTTCAGGACCCCTTTACTTTTAAAAACTATTCAGGGCCCTGAAGAACTTTTGTTTATGTGGGTTATGTCTGTCAATATTTACAGCATTAGAAAATAAAATTAACATATTTTAATGAAAATTAACTATATTTTCAATGTTTATTTATTTTTGAGAGACAGAGACAGAGCGTGAGTGGAGGAGGAGGAGAGAGAGACAGAGACAGAGAGAGACACACACACACAGAATCCAAAGCAGGCTCCAGGCTCTGAGCAGTCAGCACACGATGTGGGGCTTGAACTCATGAACTGTGAGATCATGACCTGAGCTGAAGTCGGATGCTTAACCGAGTGAGCCACCCAAGTGTCCCTAACTATATTTTCAAGAACAAAAACACGGTGAGAAGAGCAGCATTGTTTTATACTTTTACAACTCTTTTACTGTCTGGCTGCATAGGAGACAGCTGATTCACATACCTCCCTCTGCAATCAACCTGCTGTGATGGTTATTTTGGTAGATGCCTATGAAGAAAAACTGTTTTGTAGTGATAACAGTGAATTTCTAGGTCTTGCGGACTCCTAGGGTCCTTGGCTCACAATTTGTAAATCACTGTTTCAAGTCACTCTCCACTCTGCCAAAGTTGTCTTACACACAAACACCATCATGTCATTTCTTGCTTCCTTCAAACTGTCAATGGCTGTCTATGGTCCAAACTCTGCTCATAAACTCTTCCCATTTGGCCATTTCAGTGCCTACCCATACTCTTTTACTGCTCTATCTTATATACTGAGAACTCTGCCCACCACTGGGTGCGCACCTGTCCTGCTTGTTCATGTCTCTGAGCCTCGGCCTTCCTCCTGCCATAAGGACTCCTATGCATCTTTTACAAGTCAATCCAAAGGCCACCACCTCCTCTAGGAAGACTTCTGTGATTTACCCTTCTCTTAGAGTTTCCTCTTTGTGTGCCTTATTATTATTTTTTTTTTTGAAGAGGTAATTAGAGGTAATTCAAGTGCATGAGATTAAATTCCAAAAAGATACACTTTACAGTGATAAGCAGACCTCTCTCCCACCCAGCTATACCTTTCTCTCCCAGGAGAAAACCACTTTGATAGGCTCCTTCTGCCTTCTTCCAGAGCTGCTCTAGACATAAGTAAGCAAATCATTTCTTTTACCCAAATGGTGACATACCATATATACTGCTATATAGTTGCTTCACACCATATTTTGCACAGCCTTCCATGCCATCAAATAAAAATTGGCCTTGTTTTTTCAATAGTTGCCAATTACATTTTTCAAATGTACCATAACTTTTTTTATCTAGTCCCCCATTGACAGGGTATATGTATGGTTTCTGATCTTTTGTTGCAGCAAATATCCTTCTACATAAACCAGTCAACACACACAAGAGACCCTGTAGCATTAATATCTAGGAATGGAACTGCTGGGCCCAAGGGAATGTATATTTGAAATCTGATAAACATGGCCAAACTGTCCTCCAGAAAAACCATTCTAAGTTACCTTCCCACTGGCCACGCATGAAAGGTCCTGTTAACCTCACCAAACAGTGTTATCCAACTTTTTCATCTCTGTCAATGTGGCAGATGAAAAATGATATCATGTTCAAGTTTAAGTTAATATTTCTCTAATAAGATCAAATGTCTAGAGTTGTACTGTCCATATATGATAGCCTCTAGGTATATGTGGCTGTTGAGCCTTAATTTTAATTTATTAAAATTGAATAAAATTTAAAACTCAGCTCCTCAGCTGAACTAGCTACATTTTGAGTGTTCCCTAGCCACCGGTGCCTAATGGCCTCTATAGGAGACAGTGAAGATACCATCACCGTAAAAAGCTCTTCTAGACAGTCTGCTCTAGACCTGTACTGTCTAATGACTACCATGAGCCACGTGTGGGTACTGAGCACTTGAAATGTGGCTAGTCTGAACTGAGATATGTTCTAAGTAGATAATACACACTGAATTTTGAAGACTCCATATGAAAAAGAGAATGTAAAATATCTTCTTAATTTTCATGTGGATAACATGTTGAAATGCTAATATTTGGATATACTGGGCTAAATAAATTGTTACAATGAATTTCACCTGTTTATTTTTCTCTCTTTCCATGTGACTACTAGGAAATTTTATATTATGCATGTGACTCAAATTCTATTTCCATGGGACAACAATGCTCCAGAGAGCACAGTGCTCTGTTGAGACTTGGATTTTAGCATTTTTCTTTGTAACACAGAAATAAGTGTGTCACTACCGCTATAAAAAGAAAAACAGCTCGGGGAGCCTGGGTAGCTCAGTTGGTCCCGCCACTCGCCCCCACGCCTCTGAAGTCAGTGCATTGCAGCGGAGTCACGAGCCCGGCCTGTGCCGCCGGCGTCCTGCCCCCGTTCCACACTCGCTATTGACGCGCAGCCCTTGGCAGACGGGGCTCCCACAGGAATGCCCTCTAGCAGACACGCCATCTAGCAGACAACTCTTGATTTCAGCTCAGGTCATGATTTTGGCTCAGGTCATGATCCCGCCATTGTGAGATCAAGCCCCACACTGGGTGTGCAGCCTGCTTAAGATTCTCTTTCTCCCTCTGTCCCTCACCCACTCATGCTCTCTCTCAGAAAGAAAGAAAGAAAGAAAGAAAGAAAGAAAGAAAGAAAGAAAGAAAGAAAGAAAGAAGGAAGGAAGGAAGGAAGGAAGGAAGGAAGGAAGGAAGGAAGGAAGGAAAGAAAGAAAGAAAGAAAGAAAGAAAGAAAGAAAGAAAGAAAGAAAGAAAAAAAACTCACCAGAATCTCTTCTTCTTCCTCGCCCTTCCCCACCCCATGCAGAAAGGGTGGGAACAAAAAAAGAAAGGGTGTGATGGTCCCGATGACGAACCATCAGCCCTGGAACAAACCAGTGCACTTCCCACCTGGGCGGCCACAGACAGGAACCAGTGGCATCGCTGACCCTGAGCTGGGACTGATTTCCTGGTGGCTGTTAAAACAATGCACCAGAGAACAAAGTGCCTTAGAGACTAAGAATAGAAGAATGGCTCCAAATAAGATTTGCAGGACTCTGCAGGAACAACCCTGTACCCACCCTAACCCGCCTTCCACCCTTGATTTGGCCTGGCCCCTTGGCTTGATGAATGTCCCTGTCTCAGCCCCAACCCTCCTGCATTCTCAGCAGTCTGTGCACATAGTTCTGGGTGATGACTGAGGGATGGAGTGGAAAGGGGAGCCCAGGGAAAGCGGGGACAAGGGCTCTGCCCTAAAGAGCTCACACTGTAATGGTTCTACAGTGGAGACATGGCATATGTATTTTTGTCATCCGTGTCTTTGACTTTGGATGTGAAAGTCAAGAAAACTCAAGTTTTGCAACATGATCCATAAATCTGATAGATCAGAATGACATTGTTTTCTGACCAGGAACTGAGGGAATAAGACTTAACTGTATCTGAGTATAAGTTACCTGCTTGGAAGAAAACACTACATTAATTTATTATTATTATTATTATTATTATTATTATTATTATTAGCTATGTGCCTTTGAGCAAGTGAACTAAGCTTTCTGGGTCTCAGTATTATCTATAAAATAAAAGGGTTACCAAAGAAAATGAAAACACTAACTGAAAAAGATAGATGTTCATGTCTCTGAACATGTTTATAGCAGCGTTACTTACAATAGCCAAGATATGGGAGAAACCAAAGTGTCCATAGACAGATGAAGGGATACAGAAGATGTAACACACACACACACACACACACACACACACACACACACAGACACAGAGGAATATTACTCAGTCATAAAAAAAGAATGAAATCTTGCCATTTGCAACAACATGGATGGAGCTAGAGAGTATAATGCTAAGTGAAACAAACCAGACAAAGAAAGACAAATACCATATCATTTCACTTACATGTGGAATCTGAAAAACAAAAACCAACAGACTCTTAAATAGAGAGAACCAACTGATGGTTGCCAGAGGGGAGGTCATTGGGGGGGATAAGCAAAAGAGGTGAAGGGGATTAAGAGGTACAAACTTCCAGCTATAAAATAAGTCACAGAGATGAAAAGCATAGCATAGGGAACATAGTTGATAATATTGTAACAATGTTGTACGGTGACAGATGGGAATGATGATTATCATGCTGAGCACTGAGTAATATGTAGAATCGTCAAATCATTACCTTGCATGTCAACTATACTTCAGTGATAATTTTTTTTAATAAAAATAAATAAAATAAAAGGGCTGGATTATATGAGCTTTCCTATCTCATCCAGTCCAAAAGATTTGTGATCCTATGCATATGCAAACAAGATATCACAACACCTTCATCCTTACTGTCTCAGTCACTTCAAAAACACCTTTGTGGGGGTGCCTGGGTGGCTCAGTTAGTTGAGCGTCTGGCTTTTGATTTCAGCTCAGGTCATGATCTCACGGTTTGTGTGATCGAACTCCATGTGGGCTTTATGCTGACAGCATGGAGCCTGCTTGGGATTCTCTCTCACCCTCTCTCTCTCTTTGCCCCTCCCCCCACTTCAAAATAAATAAATAAACTTAAAAAAAAAACCCACTCATTGGGCCAGCCATTAAAATGAGCCAGACCCTATGCCTGACACTGGCATACAACTATGGAAAAACCTCTCTTCCAATAGATGAAGTTCTTAAGAAGGGAAAGAAAGAGGAGGGGAGGGAATAAGAATGAATACTCACAGCAGAGTTCTTTACTCAGGGCCACCTGCCTGCACAGAAATTTTCACATCTCTGTGCAATTTTCTGAAGAAAATATTAAAAAAATGGATGTGACCTCCAAGAAGCAGAGGGCTAGTGATTGATAGAAACTATGATAATCAGGTGCCATGCTAAACTCTTAGTACATGATGGGTGATCGAAGCGTTAGCACCCAAGGCAGTGCACGAAGTGTATGGGAAGGAACACATGAGGGATGCAATCTGGACCTTCCTTGGTGCAAAGCCTACCTCTTTCTCCATATCAGAGATGATCTCTTTGTGCATAAATTCTCTCCACTACTGTGCCTTCACATCCCTCACATCAAAAGATGATAAGCATTTAACAGGCCAAAATAGTATCCCACTTGTTTGACCTGGGATGACTGTACCAGCCCAACCAGGAATTAGAGGATAGAAGGAGATAACCTTGTATGAAATATTCATCAGTAGTCAGCACTCCAGAGGTACCAGCAGATACTCAGTCATTAGGTATTTATTTAGGACCTACCCCATGCCAGGCCTTAGATTAGATGTCCTCATCACCTTTGTCATTTATCATGACTGTACTTATCTTCCCCCAACATGGCAGAATGCTCCACATAAATGCAGGTTGAATGACTAAATAATGATGATCCCTGTAGTGGATTAATTTATTCTTCAGCAAACTTTTATACTCTCTCCTGACCTCCATGGGTTGCTACTGTGACTTGTTCTGGCCAATGGAATAAGGGTGGAAGGGACAGAGTACCAATTCTGAGCCTAATTTTTCAGGGACATCAAATATTTCTGTTTGCTCCTCTGGGAGCTTCTGACTTCCACCAGGGAAGAATATATGTGTGGATACCTAATGGACAGACCGCCCCCATCAACCTGCACGCCTATGAGCATAAGAGTGAATGCTTGCTATTGTTTGCCACTGAGCTGGGGGTAGTTGTTACTTAGCAAAAACTGACTGAGATGGTCTCCTTGACCCACATCCAGAGATTTCAGGCAGACAGTGTTCTTGACTTCTCTTCTCGTTAAGGAGGGATTTCAGCAATTGGATTATTTCATTGCTCTCTCTACCCCATTTTCTCTGGGCTGGTAGTGTCCCATTCAAAAAAAGACAGTAGGCACTACAAAGACCCATAGTGTGGGTATCTTGGCACCTGGCACAGAGACAGGCCCAAAGGTGGTTCTCAGGCACTGCCTGGTGAATGAAAAGGTGGGCAGACTATTCATTCTGGTGGGATGAGCACTGTGAACACCAGTAGCAGGCAGCAACCTGGGCCTCGGATGCTCAGAGACACCAAAGTGCAAGAAGTGGACCTGGGGCAGACACCATATCACTTCCGACCACATGCAGTAGACCTAGATGTATTTACTATCATGTGTTTTAAGAAACACATTAGAGCACTGAGTGACTGTAGGACTATTCCTCTTTAGAATGAGCCGAAGTTAAAAAATAACAAATAACAACTGGACAATTTAAAGAGAAACAGTAAGTGAAAAATAATAGTACAAGTAGAATATGGAAATGAGAAAAATTTGACTGAAGTCTAGGAAACACTGACCCAGCTCGTCTCATTTTTCTACAGATCACAACTACGATCATAGCTAGCATTTTTGAGCACTGACAAGACGTACTGTTTTAAGGGTTTCACAGGTATTATTTTATAAACTCCTCATATTAACTGAGGCAGATACTGCCATGTATCCATTTCGCAGGTGAGGTGACTGAGGCTCAGAGAGGTAAAGAACTTGCCCAAGGTCAAGCGGCAGTGAGGATTTGAACGCAGATGGTTAATCTCCAGGATCCAGGTTCTTAAAGGAGATGTCTCCATTGAAGAACTTGGTACCCAGTGAGGTTCCTCATTGTCCAAGGTTAACTGCAAAACCTAGACCTTGAACCCCAAACTCCTGACTCCCACCCAGCTCCTAATACTGCTCCATGAGAAGCAAGCACTAATGGCAAGAACACCTGGGGTTTCTGGCCGGGGCTGGGTGGGGTCTGCAAGAAACAAGGGAGAGAGGTGGTAAACACCACAAGGAAGACTTGGAAGGGAAGGGCTGAAGACATAAACAAGGTTGCCAAACAGAGGCAGATGCTCAACAGATGCAGAGGAGCTAGAATATGGACAGAATTATTCAGAAAAAGAGGGCCGACAGAGCAAGGCTCGGCACACAGGGGCTGCTTCCAGAGCTCTTCCCAAGAGACCCACCCACCCTGGTCAGCATCGGGAACTGGTTTCCCTAAGTGACATCCACATAGTCTATATTTAGGTCCTAAAGTCACCCATTGTTTCTGTCTCGGTGGACACTCGGGGTCACCACCCTGACCTCGCCCTCTCCGAGTCATACCTCTGAGTGTTCTATCAAGAGAGGCCTTTTTAGGATCTGGTTTGAATCAGCTTCCCCTTTCATGGCTCCCCTTGGTGTTCTGCGCAAGCTGTAAAAACATGGCTGGAATCAGGGTTTTAAAATGAAGCACTGACTAGGGGTGCTTGGGTGGCTCAGTTGGTTAAGCATCCGACTCTGGATTTCGGCTCAGGTCACGATCTCATGGTTTGTGAGTTCAAGCCCCGCATCAGGCTCTGCACTGACAGTGCAGAGCCTGCTTGGGATTCTCTGTCTCTGTCTCTGTCTCTCTTTCTCTCTCTGCCCACCCCCTGACTGTGCTCTCTCTCTCTCTGAATAAATAAACTTAAAAAACATGAAGTATTGACCTTCTGTGGAGTATGCTTCCTTTCCCCCACAAAATCAAACCAGGGTCATGTTCATCTCTGTAGGTAAGATGTTTCACAGCTCTGGTGTTGCTAAGCCTTTACACACTCAGGCTTCATGTCTCTAGTGGCCACCAACATTCTACGGTCAATAAGACCTGGGACACGGATCACATTTGCTGAGTGCTGGCTCGTGCTAGGCACTGCCATGAGTCATTTCACTTATCCCTCATGACAATCCCATAAAGTAGGCACTATTTATTATCCCCATCTTACAGAACATAAAACAGATTCACATTTGGTAACATGCCTAGGATCACATGGCTAGTAAGAGGCAAAGTTGGGAGGCAAACCTACATCTGTGTGGTCCCAGAACCCATGTCCTTAATCATTACACTCTACCATTTCCCCTCCATTGCAGAACTACTTTGGCCAAATCTCAGAAGATGGATTTATGAGATTTCTCCTCCATAATCTCCGTAATTGGATTATGGATTACGAGGTTTCTCCCGTCCCTTTCTCTACACCACATCCGCTTACCAATTGACCCTCCCACACCCAGCCTCAATTCCTCCAGACTCTTTCTCTGGGGACTGTCAGAACCAAGAAATAAAAATTTATTCAGTAATAGTTTCAAGAGCAAAATAAAGGTCAACAGTTACCCAGCCAGTTACATTTTAAGTTCCTGTTGACGTCCTTGGGAAATGTATGTTCAAATGTACTCATTTAACTTCCAAATAGGAGGGATATGAGGATTCTTTTTTACTTTTTGTGGAAGATATTTGCATACCTTAGATTCATGTCAGAACTAAAATGAGTTTAGAGAAATTTCCATGTGACAGGTAGGGAAGCTGAGTCCAGATAAGGTAGTGATTTGTCTAGTTGTCTCTTAGGTAGCCGCTAATTGGATCATAGCAAACATCCACTAAAAGAGGCTGATTTGCCAAAGGATAAGAAAGCAAAGTGTTACTGAGATGCTGCAGGTGGATGTGGAAAGGGCCCCATAATGGAAATCCTCATGTAGCACCTACTGGCTATGAATGTCATTTTTGGATCCATTCTGCCTAAGCTTGAAGCCTGACCCACTGCTCACCAGCTAGGTTACCTTGAGAAAATTATTTGTCCTCTCTATATATCAGTTTTACCATTCTGAAAATAATAATAGCCGACTGTATAGTGTTGTAGGAATTTTGTGAACTATCATGGGTAAGTGCTTACTAACGTGAAAAGTATCTAATAAATGCCAGATAATATTGTATTATTTTTATTTATGTTGCATTAACTATCACTAAACTGTCCTAAGTCATTTTAAATGCTCTGAATTTCTGTATCTCAAAGGCTCAAAGATGATTCTTTATCAGGTTAGCAAACAGCTGGATGAGTCAGATGGGAAAAGAGAAAAATGACAAAACCACCCAAATCACATGAAAAGATTAAAAATGTATGTCTAGAATAATCATATATGAAAGTTGGAATTAGCACCACAAAAATCAGTCTCAGGATTCCAGTGAGAGAAACAGAAAAAGCAACAGACATTTTCTTTGGAAAACAGGGGTAGCTTATCCAAAGCTGAACACCGACCCACAAACAAAGAACAGGGACAGAGGGAGTAACCCATCAGGCCTCCTAACCACTCTTTAGTCTATCATAATGTAACATTTCCAGACGTTCCTTTAGATATAACCAAACCAGGCACCAACACTCTTTAATGAGAACACCAGTGAGTCTGAATCTCCCCTGATAATATCTGACTTCATCTTCTCAATGATGAACACATTGAAAATACCGAGACTCACTTTAAGGAAACCTACGAAAAAGTTGTTCCAAACAGAATGAACTTCCAAAATTGACTTCAGCCATCTTTCAACCCAAAGGAGAAGAGAAGATCTTGGAAATACACTTTAAAAAACTCCCCAAACAAAAAACACCACAGGCCAAATGCATCCTTTTCCCCCCTTTTCCCCTCTTAACTGAAAGCACATCTCTTATAAAAATTAAAATACTAGCATCCTGGAACAAAGAGCAAAAGTCACCCCCCACCACACGCACACTCTCCTCCAATCACAGATGCTAAAGGAAGCCCTAACAGCTAGGCACTCACTTAACTCACTATCTCCACCAAGCAACCATTTGTGGTCTTAAACACAACCACACAGCTCTTTCCTGATTCACACTAAAGTGACACAGAAGTCCCTCTCCATCATCCCAGGTGCTTTGAACAGCAGCTCCTTGCTCATTTTCTTGGGAGGTAAATGGCATTTTCGCCCTCCCACACCTCAGTTCCTGGCACCACCCAGCCAGGCACGAGTGGGAGTCGGGAGCTGGTCCACCCCTGGCTGGCTCTGCCGCAGGGAGCTTACCTGAGCCCGGACAAAGAAGCAGCACCACACCATGGGGCGCTCCGACCTCATCCACGCAGAGTCCCCCGCCCCTAACTGCAACGGAGCCCAGCAGACGGGATTCTCTGAGCTGAGCAGAGCATGGTTTCCCTGAAGGAACTCCTCCCCGCCACTTGGGCTGCATGACAGGAAGTGACAGGGGGCCATCAGTTAAAAGTGTCAGAAGCTGAGACCACATCAGCCAAAGCTCCCCACCTCCAGCGGTTTCCTCGCCTGCTGCTGCTTTTTCAGAGCACTCTGCCTTCAGGCATTCAGAGGCACACCAGAAATTCAGCGTCTGGCTGGCAATCCCCAGCCCGTAAGAAACAATGCTCACTGGACCCCCACCTAAAGCCATGCCGGGCACTCCCGGCAGCTCTAAAGAAAGAGTTCGCTGCTAGAATCTTGGGCCTTGAGTCTGGAGCTTTGCAGACCGAAACCCAAACATCAGTCTGAGACGGAGAGAGAAGGGACGCTGGGAGAACTCTGTCTTCAGAGCGGAATCAATAGTCCACTTGAACTTAACCCAAGAGGCAGCAGCCCTGCCCAGGACACAGAGCCCTCACTGAATCCCAATTTCATAGCAACTAATAAATGAGAGTGGTGATAAATACCACACCCATCCGTTTCTTTTTTCTTTCTTTCTTTTTTTTTTTCCTGAGACAAATCTTCTCTTCAGAGTCCCCTTCAAAATAGCTGCCTCTGGAGACCTCCCTTTCCACTTTTGATGTGGATCACAAAAGGCCTTACTGCTTTTCTCAGAGTTATTATGGGAATAACTCATGGCTGAAAGTTCTCATTTTATGAAACGGGGTCTTTTCACAAGGATGAACACCTTGCCCGAGTCACCTGCCTTTTACAAAACCCAGACTCCTTGGGTGACACAGATTGTCTCACAGCGACCTGCAGTTTCAGGTGAAAACCCCTCTCCACAAACAATTCAACACCCTCACCCTCCTTACACAGTACCAGTGGGTCTCAGATCCAAGGAGACATAATTCTGGTGCAGCTTTCCATGATTTGTTTTCAGTTTTCAGTTTTCTAGTGGAGTACTATTTGATCTGCAACTCTTAGCTGCAAAGATTCAGGCAAAGGTTTTCCCGAGGCTGTCTTACAAACGCACAGACTTTTAAGAGCTTGCACTTGTCTCAGCCCTGAGCAAAGTGGGGGACCCAGCAAAGAGAGAACAAGCTTCAATCCAAGACTAAACTCTAGAGCGGACAAGAAAGCAGGCTCTCTCCATCCTCACGCTGCAGTGACCTGGTGCCTCACAGAGGGCCTCTGAAGAGTGCATTTGGCCCTGCAGACGTTACAGAAGAAGGCACTGGGCTCTGGAAGCACAAAGATGAACCACTGATGATCAGAGAGCGAATTAAAGGCTGCCAGGGTTTGCAAGAAAAAATACTGAGGGGGCCAAGAAATAGCTGAGCTGAGCAAATGTATTTTTTATGGGGACAAAGTCTGGGAAGGTGTCTCAGAGCAGGAGACACATGGGCAGAAATCTGAGGGGCTTTCTAGGTAGAAGAACTGGCAAGGGCAACAGCAGGAAAGTGCAGACCCACGGGGTGCTTTGCAAGAAAAGCAAATGCTTTGAAAGCACTGCTCTGACAGACTTGGGTCTTGCTTCAAGGAGCCTGAAGGTGTCCTATCTGTTTGGAGAAAGAAGGAAGTGAAATCACCATGAAAAAGCTCAGCCCTTTCAGGCAACCACCTGGGTCACCTCAAAGCCCACATGTGGTACCTACCAGGTCTGGCACTCAGGAAATACTTGGCGATGCATGTCAAAAAACCCCCCAAAAAACAGCAGTGCCCACAAAAGGTGGACTTCAGCTCAATCTTGGGATCCCCTATTTACAAAAGTCTGACTCCCCACAAAGCAAGCCTGGGGTAGGTGGTGGCTGGTCGGGGAGGGAGGGAAGGCGTTCCTAAAATGGCCTCTTACCCTAGCCTCCTGCATGGAAAGGGGTCTGAATTCTTACAGGCCTGAAAACAAGCTGAGATTAGCCAGCTCTGGAAACAGCTCAGCTAATGAAGAATGTCAATCTCCTGAGGACCCATGGAGGTTCCCAGAAGCCCAGCCACTACTCTGCTGGAGGATTTTCAAACAAGCCACTTAACTGAGCCCCAGAAACCAGGGCCAGGATCACCCCAATGAGGATCCAAAGGAAATGTGAAACGACCACGGCACACACTAGACTTTATTTCTTTTCTAGGGGAGGGAGGGCACATTCACATCAACGGATCTGAGAATGATGAAGCCTGACTTCTGGCTGCTGACTATGAATAAGAAAGAAGAACCGAAACCCGTGGGCTGCAGCACTTCGTGGAAGAGGTGGAACTTGAGTGGGTCCCAGGGCAGGTAGCAGTGAAGGAGGCAGGAAGGGCAGGAGAGCCAGCAGGTGCCCTGGCAGAGGAAAAGGAAGGAAAGAACAGGGCACGGCCATTTCCTCTCACAGCCCTGCTTTGACTAGAAGCAAGAAATTGGTCCACGCAGAGGGCATCTTGGAGGAAACTTTCAATAATAAGATGTTCCTGCTGTTCAGAGCTCAAGTTCATTTTTAGCTTTATAATGGCAGCTTATAAAGGAACAGTAAATTGGGTTTTCTCTCCATGGCACCTATGATACTACCAAGCATTCAAATATGTTTTTCTACTAATTTTTAAATTTTAAATTTTTTAAAGTTTATGTATTTATTTTGAGAGAGAGAGCACAAGCAGGGGAGGGGCAGAGAGAGGGAGAGACAGAATCCCAAGCAGGCTCCACGCACTGTCAGCACGGAGCCCGACACGGGATTCAATCCCATTAACCGTGAGATCATGACCTAGGCCAAATTCAGTAGTTGGACGCTCCATTGACTGAGCTACCCAGGCACCCCTAATTTTTAAATTTTAAAAGTAACATGGCATCATTATAATACATTCAAACCATACATAAATATATAGTGTAAAAAAGTGAGTCTTCCCAAAGGACCTGATTTTTTTGTCCACCCCAATCCCACTTGCCAGAGGCAACCATGTCAAAGCCAGCTGTCAATAAAGGGGGATATAAACCCAAATGCCTTCAGGGCCAAGGGTCAGGTACCTGAAAGGAAAGCCGGGGTGGGCCCTAGGGCACCACTGAGTGTATTGGCCCTCAGTCAGCTCCAGCTTACTGGGGGCCAGACATTCCAACTTTTCAAGAGAAGCTGGAAACTCCAGGTTAATACAAAATCTCACAATTTTTAAAATGCTGGCAACAAATTCTTTATTTTAAAAAGTGACAGAAGACCATGGGGGAGGGGATGGAAAAAAATTGGTTAGAGAGGGAGGGAGCCAAAACATAAGAGACTCTTAAAAACTGAGAACAAACTGAGGGTTTATGGGGGGTGGGAGGGAGGAGTGGGTGGGTGATGGGTATTGAGGAGGGCACCTGTTGGGATGAACACTGGGTGTTGTATAGAAAACAATTTGACAATAAATTTCATATAAATAAATAAATAAATAAATAAATAAATAAATAAATAAATAAAATAAAAAGTGCTATACAGGCCACACAAAACACAGTTGCTGACTGGATTTGACCCAAGTGCCACCAATTTGGCAGTTCTTCCAGACATTTCCTTCTATCTAAACACACACAAGTTGCTGTGTACACATTTTATTTTTTGTTTGTATTTTTCAAAAATGGAATGGTAACATTATCCTACCATTTGCTTTTTTCACTTAACATCCAGAGCATCCTTCCACCTCATACACATTTTAGACCCATACTGCAGAGCATGCTGTGGTATGGAAGTACCTGAATTCATTAGCCCCTGGCCTGTGAACATTCTGCAAACATGAAAGATGCACTTGAAATGTCGCCTCTCAGTTACTTAGTCTTAGCTCCGTCAACACTGAGAACATAATTCATGATGAAAGTGCACCTGTGTGCAGATATTAAAACATCCTAAAGCCACAGTTACTAAAACTATAAACGGTGACTGCAGATTTTTTATGTTTTCACAGGGGAACTTGCTCTGCCGTTTTCACCTGACCTTCACAAGTGTCCTGAGAGAGGACTCACTGTTATCTCTACTGTACAGATTTTTAAAAACTGAGACTCAAACAGGTGGCAGGAGCCTGCCCAAGAGAGCCTAGAGGTGGCAGGGTCGGGAGTGGAGCCTGGGTGGGCTGACTTCCAAGCTCCTGTTATATGCATACAGCCTCTGGAGCAGACAGCCAGAAACCTGCCCCAGGATATTCTGGAATTTGACATATAATAAATGTTGGACCGCAAACCACTGGAGGAGAAAAGGATCACTAACAAATGGGATAATTCATTTCTTGGAAAGAAAAGCCTCCTTTTAAAGCTCTACTCACACTATCCAAAATAAATTCTACATAGATCATATCAGAGTGAAATGCTAAAAAGAAAAAAAAAAAAAAACCTATGAAATTCTGGGGGCGTAGGTTCTCAGGGTATAATGTTTTTCTTTAAGTGTGTGGAGCTGAATCATTATATATTTATAATTGGGAAATACCCATAAGGTACCTATAATGCAAAAACTGGCCCCTGTTCTCCAACATCTGGTTAAATAACCATACTGCTGGCACCTTCGTATTGGACGTTAAAGAAACTAGTGCCAGAATGCAGACCTACCTAAGACACTACCACATGCTTCTTCATGATGCTGGAATTCAAAGTGATATGTTTCCCTGGGCTGTCATTCTATACAGCTCACAGCATTTTCTGTTGAGAAGTTTCAAGCAGTTTTCTCACCAAAAATGTTACAAGAAACATATTCATCAGGGTTGTGATCAGTTCATTTACACAAAATAAAATGGTGAACTTTCAGTAGAACTGACTTCATTAAAAGCTGGTGACTAATGGGGGTTTTCTCCATTTGAATTTTACTCTGGTTCTTCAATCCCTTTCTTATTTGTACCCAAGAAGCCACAGGTTTCACAAAAGCTTGGTCTTGGCTGGGAATTTCAGGGTCTTTGACCATATTCCATTTGAAGCCTGACATTTAAAAAAAATTTTTTTTTCAACGTTTATTTATTTTTGGGGGGACAGAGAGAGACAGAGCATGAACGGGGGAGGGGCAGAGAGAGAGGGAGACACAGAATCGGAAACAGGCTCCAGGCTCTGAGCCATCAGCCCAGAGCCCGACGCGGGGCTCGAACTCCCGGACCGCGAGATCGTGACCTGGCTGAAGTCGGACGCTTAACCGACTGCGCCACCCAGGCGCCCCTGAAGCCTGACATTTTAAAATGATTCCACAAACTGAATGGAGAAATCGGTAGTGACCCAATCTCACAAAAATGGGATGGTAGCAGGGATCGGATTAAAATGGTGTATTGCACATTTATTTAACCAAGTCTCCAGTATCATAAAATCATTATTTCACAGATCTTAGGCTTTGGAAGCTGTTATCGAATTCAAGTAAGACTAAGAAAAAGCAAAAATTTGTGTCGTGATGGGCAGGGGAGGTAGGGTGATACTGGTTGGTGTTACTAGGTTGAGATGAAGGCAAAATGCATAGCAAGTCAGTGAGAAATAAACAGAACTTTCAAGTATTTAGAGCCTGGAAGTTACTTGTGGTCATGCACTCTTACTGAATGTCTTCATATTTACTCCTCAGTGTTGGCAATGTGGTTAATCCAAGCAAAACTTGAACAACTACTCTGGCCTCTTCACCATGAATCACTGACAAATGGGGGGTCCAGACCCCATTCCAAGCCAAGGCTGGCTGGATCCAAGATGGTTTAACTCAAGAGACTTCTGACCATTTAAAAATGTTGATGCTGTTCTAGAGCCCTGCTTAATATCCCAGCTCAACAAGATTACAAAATGATGAGAAGAATGTGGGAGCAAACCTGGCTGCCCAAGGTCAAGAATGAATAAATAGAAAAGTCTTCATCTATGGTTTCAACACAAGCACTAAAAATAAATGAGGCTTGAACATGGAAGCCTCAACAGACGGCTAATCATGGCTAATCTTGGATGCTTATCTTGCTGGTTTGTTACGAGCAATAGCTGGAGCACCGTATTTTTTCTCTCAAAACAAATCTGAACTTTTATAATCAAATTCCTCACATTATTTTGGCAACCGGCACATCGACAGCTATTTTAAAAAAGCAAATGAGAAATACAGAGAGCTGCCTTCTGATGTGTGCTGTGAAGCGACCACAGGCCTGGTCTCTGGAGCCCCACCTCCTTTATGAACACAAGCAAGGATAGCCTGAAGAACTTGCACATGCCACAGATGGGGCACTAGCAAATAAGTCCATTCAATTCATTGCTCAGAAACACGAACACCCTGAGTACAGCTTTTTCAAAGGACTGTCAACACCTCTTTGTTATACTGTCAGTTAAAAGTGAAACTCCAGTGGGTTGCTGACCTCTGCCCGATTCTTAGAAAAAAGAAAGGCTTAAACACTGATTAGCTGATATCTATCAGCCAAAGAGCTTCCTTACTTGGAAATGAGAGTTACTATTTGGCGTTATACTGTCAAGATTGATTAGAAGTGGAAAATCTGAATATGAGCAGTGATATTCCTAACACCTGAATACTCAGGAGGATTTTAAAGAGGAATGTGCTCCTATCGAAAAACAAGTCTTGACAAACTTAATTTCTGAATTAAAAATATATAACAAAAGTAGAAATAACTTTTATAAAACAGTTTTTCATCATTATTTTGACTCCAGATTTCTCTGTAAGGATAATCTCTGGGAACAGCTTAGCTGGCTGCAACAATGAACAGCAAATTGGTGCAGAAGCTCTGTGATCTCTGGCTCTACCATTGACTAGCTGAATGACCCGGTAACTCCCTTCTTAGCTTCCTTGACCCTTAGTTTCCTCATCTGTGAAACAGGAATAATGATTCCATTATCCCTTGAGGGGTTGTAGAGAGGTCTGTAGGAATCTAACTGATACATGTGTTTAAAAGCAGAACAAAAGATGATGAGACCACTGGGGGTCATTATACTATTCTTTCCATTTTTGCATGAGTTTAAATTTTTCATAATAAAATATTTTTTCAAAGACCAAAAAAAAGGGGGGGGGGCGAGGGGCACCTGGGTGGCTCAGTCAGTTAAGCATCCTACTTCAGCTCAGGTCATAATCACGCAGTTTGTGGGTTCAAGCTCCACATTGGGCTCTGTGCTGACAGCTCAGAGCCTGGAGCCTGCTTCGGATTCTGTGTCTCCCTTTCTCAACTGGTCCCCTGCTCATACTCTGTCCCCCTCTCTTTCTCTCTCTCAAAAATAAATAAACTTAAAAAAATTTTTTTAAGGCCAAAAAGAGCATAGTCATAATTTCTGTACTTATTTTTTTTCAAGCAGACAAGGAGGTTTTTTGGTGTAATTATGGACATTGGTTCAAATTTTCCTCCTAGCAAGTTGAAAAGTTGGTACCAAATCTGAAATAATTTTATTTTTATCCTGATTTGAATGACAGCTGTCACAACTGGACACCTAAGAAGAAAAAGGCAATGGAAGTTTGCAATTTCCTGTTTCCCTTCTTCATTCCAATAGAAAAAAACAAAAATATGAAGGTGGTGAAAACTTAAGTCCTATTTACTTTTTCAATGTTATAATGCTGACTTCCTTGAAATCCCCATGTCTCTCTCAAAACTTCAAGACTAATATAAAAACACCTCCCAAGAAAATATCAAGAGATTGAAAAAGTGTGTCTTCCCCTGTGATTCAGAGCATTCATTCTGCCTACACCACAGTGAAAGTGGTTTTTTGTTTTATTTTGGTTGGTGTGTATCCATGTGTGCTTGAAGAGTAAATACTGCCACTGTTTTCCTTAAATAAGAATCAGAAAGGCATCACCCAAACCAGAAAACCAAGAGGGGAGTACTCAGAAAAGGCTTCCAGCTGTCACCCAAGGGAAGCTCAGTACCTTCTCCCTGGTTAGTGCTCTGTCCTGGAAACTGTCCCTTTAAGTCAGACTTCCTGGTAAGGCTCAGAGATTTCCGCATGCAGCTTCCTGGAGACGGTGTAAGATAAACAATAAACTTTGCAGCAAAATCTTGGACAATAAGCCCCACGTGGCCATAACAAGAAGCAATTATAAGCTCTGACAATGGCTAGGACATTTCCAACAGGAATGCAAATCTGTGATAAACATGGGGGAAACATGTTACCCCACACACCTGCACAAATTAAACTAATTAAAAAAAATAGTTCCTAGCCTCTCAACGGATTGAGAAATAGTTGCTTCCAAATTTGGCACTATTTTTCTTAAATCATTGTCTAAGAGAAAGGCAGTCTGGACTTTCTTAAAGTGCTACCACCTATTGATGAAAGCTGCTGAGGCCAAGGGACTCTCCATGAGTCACTTATTCCACATGTCTCTGTGAGGGACATTTATCCCTCTGGACACTCTGCAGTTCAACGGTCTTCCTAAGTTTGGGAAAGCCCCAACCCATGAACGAGAGCTCTTGTTCTACCAAAAGAGATAAGGGTGCCACACACTTTCTTTCCCAGCCTCCCTTGCAGCTAGGGAATGAGAGCATGAGCTAGGCTCAGCCAATCAGATACCCGGACCCTAGACTTGGCATCAAAAGCCAGTGTGCGAACAGCAGGGACACTGCAAATTCTATTCCTGTGGGGGTGGCAGCAGCTCACAGTGGCAGCAGTGAGTGCTGACTGAACAGCCACATTAGTTGGCACAACCCATGCTATCTACCTCCACCCAGCAGTGGCAGCAATGGTGTGCTTGTAGGAAATGTTTGGTGGTGTAATTTGAGGTTGATCCTGGTTTCCTAATACTTCCCCAATTTTCTGAGCGTCTTGTGTCCTGTAGTAAATAATAAATTCCTTTTCTGCTTAAATCAATCAGAACTGGGTTTTGGGGCCCCTGGGTGGCTTGGTCAGTTGAGCATCCTACTTTAGCTTAGGTCATGATCTCATAGCTAGTGAGTTCGAGCCCCACATTGGGCTCACTGCTGTCAGCACAGAGCCTGCTTTGGATCCTCTGTCCCCCTCTCCCTATGTCCCTCCCCTGCTGGTGCAATCTCTCAAAACAAAAACAAAAATAAACCTGGGTTTTATTGCTAGGGGTTAGTTCATATACACAGAAAACAAGATAGGTTAAAGCTGAAGTCATCCAAAATCTGATCCCACAGAATGATTCTGAGCATAAGCATTGAATCACTTCTTTCACATTTCAAATTCAACCCAAACACTGTCCCTTGGCCCAAAAGACCCTACATCAATTGGCCTCTGTCTCCTCCCTAGACCTTACCTCATTGTATTCTCCCTCCTTCTCCCAAGCTCTGGTCACACTTTCTGTTCCTCATCAAGATATTTCCTGCCCCAGGGCCTTTGTATGTGTTCTCCAGAAAACTCTTTCCTCCAAATCTTCACAATGCAGCAGGATTCTTCTCATAGTTTGGTCCCAGCTTACAGGAAACCTTCCCTCCCAAGCTGCCTAATGGATCCCACTCCCCTGTCCCATCATCTTCTAAATGACACCCTGTTGATTCTCTTTCCAGCATATATCCTGTGATTGATTAATGTATTTAATTATTAATAACATTAACAACCACCACTGATTGGAAGCCTGCTATGCACCAGACATTAACCATTTCATTCTATGACCACTCTATGAGATAGGTACTTTTATTATCCTTAGCTTATATAGATGAGGAAGCAGGTTCAGAGGGGTTAAGGAAGTTGTCCAAGCTCAGCAGTGGTGGGATAGGGATTTGAATGTAGGTCTGTAACATGGCTCATTACCACAGCGTTCATTCAAGCAGTTGTCTGATAGCGACTAAACGAACATCAACCACAGTGTAGACTCTGCAGCAACAGGACAGACTCCGTTCTCATGGAGCCTACAGCCTGATGTTCCAGCTCTATCACCGGTTCTTCTATTATCCACAGACCCTGCTTAGGGAAGAAACGCAGCCAGGCATGTGTAAAGAGGGCACAGGGGTCCTTCATTCAACAGAAAAGTGCCCAGCTCTGTACTCAAAGCGTTGGGCATACAAAAATATCACAGGAGAACTCACGGGCCAGAAGGAACGCAGAACTGCAAACAATGCTTGCTGCTCAATCTGTTGTGTTCCATGGCTTGGAATAGCAGGGACACTGAGGAAGCAGCCAGGGACAATTCTCAGGTTCCCCCCAGCAAAAGAGCTATGGGAGCAGTTCATTAGGGATGTGTAGGAGGTGCCAGGCTGAGGAGAGGGTAGCCAGAGCAAAGGAGAGAGGTGGGGAGATGGTTAAAGAGCTGTGGCAGGGATGGGGTATGAAGGCTGGGAGATGAGAAGGTTGGAGCCAAGGTAGAAATTCCAACCGTATCCTGTGGAAAATGGCGAACGAGAGCAAGATTTTCAGCAAGAACAGACACACGACCAGATATCAATTCTTTTTGTTAAGAACAGGGGCCATGACTATATAATACTGGTGATATGTCTTTGCCCCTTATTTCCTATTTTAAAGTACACATATATATCAGCTCAAAGCCAGGAATTTAACAACAACAAAATTCCATTTCTATGATTCCTAACTCCCTCTCCTTGCTGAATGAAAAGTGAGATAAATTTCCTCTCCCAACAGGAGTTAAGCACAGCCATTCTCTCCCAGAATGTGAAATTACACAGAGCTCTCACATCAGTAATTTATGGAGAAAAGAAGGAATTCCCCGCCACTTGACTTTACAACTCCAATCACCTTTGCCCAGATTCTCCCAGTGTGATAACAGGAACCTCACCTCTGGGTTGTGTCATTATTAAAATGAAAGGCTGATTTTTATTTTTTAAAAATGTACAAGGTTGAGGCACATATGGCCTCCTGTGTTGAATGAGCACCTGGGGCTTGTGAGAAGGGTCCTCAGAACCACCCTCTGAGGCTAGGTAAGGCCAAGCACATAGTAACAGGCCCTCGTTTGCGGCTGAGGAGGTCTGGGAACCCCAAGGCCAGCCAAGGTGGCGGGCACATAGCATCTGGGAAGTAGACTGGAAATCAATGAAAGCAGCTTAGCACCGAGGTTAGGAATAGACATTTTGAGTCAAACAACCCAAATTCAAACCCCAGTGCTATGCTTACTCTGTAACTTCTGATGATTTACTTAACTTCTCTTTACCTCCATTTTATCATCTGTCACATGGGGGTAATAAGAGAATCCACCACACAAGGCAATATAAATTTATACTTTAATATAAATGTAAATTTCCATTTAATTAAATGTTAAATTTATATTTAACATAGAAATATGTTATATTATACATAACATTATGTAATACAGTAAATAATAATGTTATTATCACCTACTCTAACCCAATTTGAGAAAGAATTTGTCGGGAGGCCTGGGTGGCTCAATTGGTTGAGCGTCTCACTCTTGATTTCGGCTCAGGTCCTGATTCTAGGGTTATGGGATCGAGCCCCACATCAGGCTCTATGCTCAGCATGGAGCCTGCTTAAGATTCTGTCTCTCTCTCCCTCTACGCCTCCCCCCCCTCTCTCTCTGTCTCTCAAAAATTAAATAAATAAATAAATAAATAAATAAATAAATAAATAAATAAATAAATAAATAAATAAAAGAATTTGTCAACAAAAATGAGAGGTCTGAGGGGTAGAGCCCTGGGAGCAGTTGCTGGCAATACTCATGCGGTGATTCCTGAACACCTTTAGGCCAGTGACACTGACACTAACGTGAAACTTATAGGCAGTTTGCTGAGCCAGAGTCTAGGCTCCACCACACATGAGCCACAGACTTGGGGGAGTCAGTCCTTAAAACCTTGATTTCCTCACCTGTGCAAAGGGGACAGCAATAGTACCTCCATCACACATTAAGTCAAGTACTGGCATTCAACTTTACATGCATTTTTCACAGATAATCTCCCCCCACAACACAGTAAATCATACACAATTATGATGTCTATTTTACAAACAAGAAATCCCATGGCTCAGAGATGTTAATCAAACTGCAAAGGGTACACAGCTAGACTCACCTGCAGGAGGTCTGACCCAAAACCAGTACTCTAAGCCTCTGTCAATTCTGCACACCTGTGAAGCATGAGAAGGAGGCACCATAGTCCCTCTGCAGGATGAAGGGGTAACTGATGTGTGTGTGGGAATTGCCTTTTAAGAAGGGTGTGACAGATCCCTGCCCTTATGGCACCTGCTAGGCCATGAAACTCCCACTCGTTCAGCACCTCCCAGGTGTCAGGCACCATGATGAATGCTCATCACATCATCACCATCTCATCACCATGGCAACCTTCCGAGGCAAAGACTGGAGGACACTGAGGCTCAGAGAGGTTGAATTCCTGGTCCATGGGTCACAGAGTTTGTCAGCGGTTGGCATCCCAACACACATCTGGGTCTGTCCTACACCTACTCAGACTTGTGGATGGGCTCTGAAACACCCTTAATGTCTCTCAAGCGCCCCTCTCCCCCTCATTACCTCCCACTCTGAAAGCACAAAGCTGTTTATTCTGCACCAGGATAATGACCATGGGGGCCGAGCAGGGCCATGGCACAAGCTATAATTACTGCAGACAACAATTTGCATTCCAAATCTGAAATGTGTTCAGGGCCTCACTTGAGCCCTGTAATCAGCTTAGCCTCTGCCCAAATCTCTCTCTATATGAAGACATACTTGATGACCTGAGCCACAGTGGAGTTTGGAAAATCTGCCTCTGCCCCCAGCGAACTGCCATCTGAGGAAAAACCATACTGAGAAATAGCAGGGTTGAGTGAGATTTAAACCCTGGAGAGGTCAAATTCCTCTGTTGCAGAACAAGGCAAATAGTAGCCAGCACAGGGGACAGGCAGGGCAAGACCGGTAAATAATTAAAGTCAGGAAATGCATTACATAACACACGGGCCTCAGTGCCCAGAGGTGGAATGGACCGCTCCCCCCGACCTCTTTTATCACATAGTGCTGTCTTGCCTATGAGTCACATGTCAGGGCGTGGTGGTCCAGCTGCCCAGGACAACACAGGACACCTACTAGATCAGTGAAAGGCACATTATGAGAAAAAAAAAATACATCATCTGCATCAGAGGGAGAATTCCAGTAGGACCTTTCCATGGACAAAGAATGTTATGATTTGGGTACTCCCAGGGGTGGAAGGATGGTACAGTGAGGAGAGTGGGGTTACCAGAATTTTCAACCCTGCATCTGGCCACTTTTACTATATCCGAATCACAGAAGGATTTGTACTAAGTGGCTAGAGTCCTGAGTACTGGTTAACTGGAATTCACCAGGGCTCTACTTTCTTTTAGTAGAGGAAGAGGACAAACCACATGTCAATTTCCATAACCCCCAAATCCTGACCGAAGACTTTCACATGAAACCTCTATTGCGCTGACAGTATCTGCAAGCCAAATGTAGACTGCCCTAAGAATCAGTGTTTCTTGGGGCGCCTGGGTGGCTCAGTCAGTTGAGCGACTGACTTCAGCTGAGGTCATGATCTCGCAGTTCGTGAGTTCAAGCCCCACATCAGTCTCTGTGCTGATGGCTCAGAGCCTGGAGCCGCTTTGGATTCTGTGTCTCCCTCTCTTTGCCCCTTCCCCACTCATGCTCTGTCTCTCAAAAATGAATAAACGTTAAAAAAAATAAAAAAAAAATAATCACAGTGTTTCTCAAACCTTCCTGTGCCACACATCAGCTGAGGAGCCTGTTAAAATGCTGATTCTGATTCAGGTCTGGGGTAGAGCCTGAGATTCTACTCCTTTTTTTTTTTTTTTAAAGTAGGCTTCATACTCAGCGCGGAACCAAATGTGCGGCTTGAACTCACGACCCTGAGAATATGACCTGAGCTGAGATCAAGAGTCAGATGCCTAAACAACTGAGCCACCCAGGTGCTACAAGAGTCTGCATTTCTAATGAGCTCCCAGGTGCTATTTCTGCTACTGCCCCATGGGCCACACTTTGAGAATCTTTGCTGGGAGACATGCTAGTGGCTTAGGCTGAAAAAATTCGTATTTTCTATGCTTCTATGGTCATGGAGTCAAGGAGTGACTTCACTTTAAGAGCAAAGAAGTAAACTCAAGCACTAGGTATCTTTAAGGTTCCTGTTTCAAGTTATCTCATTGGTGGTTAACAGGATGACTGTTCCTCAAGGAAAACGTTGTTAAATGCTGTTAACTGAGGAAAACCCAGAAGATCTTCCATTGGCTGAAGTTTCTGGAATAGCCCTGGATCCTCTAAGGTTCAAAGGACCTGAGGCATCAAAGGACAACATAGCTGGGGATCTTGCCTTTGCCAATGTTCTCATTCACTGATGCTTGTCTCCCATTCAGCAGGGTGGCCAGCCCACTGCCGGTATGGTATGTTCTAGAAGCTGAGTAACCTGTTAACCCAGTCTATCAGTTGTGGCTGAGGGTCTCTTAGGGACTCGAGCACTTCGTCATTAGTTACAGACTGCAACTTCCTAACCAGACAGGCACCTTAATAAAATCATTCAACTAATCCGATGCATTTTTAAAAAAACTGGCTGAAGCAAGCTGTCCAGTCCCGTTACGCAAACAGTACACAATGAATTGCTGATAGCATCTCCTTACCATTGCCAACATAAACTCTGCCAGGCCAGCAGAAATAAGCCCAGTGACTGTAAGCAACAATAGTTGCATGAGTTTGTTTAAATAAACATAACTAACAGGTAAAAATGTTTTTATCTCCTCCCATTGCCAAGCCAGAGATTTTGAGACTGAATTCTTGTAGAAATAAAACCAGTGTTAAGTGTAAGAAACAGAAGGCAGCTAAGGAGAGAACACCCAGAAAGCCAACTTTGTGTTTCTTCCAGAAACACACATGGAGATACCAATTTTTGGAATAAGTAACTAGAACAAATAAAACCAAATTAATTCGCTTACTTGCATTGTCTATTTACTATTTCACAGTAAGGATTTTGTTTCTTTCCTGTTCGTGTCCACTTGTCCATTTTTATGCACTTTTTTGACATTTGCCCTTTGAGTTGGCTAGTGGAAATATTTCTTAATATATTAAAGAAGTTTGATACCACTAAATAACATAAAACAACACACAAGAGATGTAATAGGCAATATTAGTCTTTAAGCCAAAACTCTAAAATAGAAAAAAAAATGCAAGTGGACAAGGAAGGGAAATGAGCATTTATTAGAGGGATGATATTCAAGTAGGAGGCACGATCGATGAGGGAGTTTGGGGTACCACGTCAGAATGACTCATGAAGCAAGATGGGGAAGTCACTTCCTAAGCAATGGATATCAGAACAAAAGGAAAAGCGAATCGAGGACAAGTATTTTAGTGGCACATACGCAGAGCCTCTTAGTCACTCTGGATAATGAGATGGGTATATTTTAAAAAGAAGGAAAAAAGATATGACATCAAGACCGTAAGAATAGGCAGCAGGTTTTATTACATTTCAAGAACAGTCAATCTTGCCTATTTGTACCAATAATGCAGACTTGAAAGCACTATTCTGGTCTAAAACTCAAGCTTTTTCTTTCCTTGAGAAGTTTTAGAATTTGGCGACAAACATACATGCCTGGCAAAGGTATGGCCCAAGAAAAACATGTTTGATTTAATTACTCGTAAAACAAATAATTTAACTCTTGTAAGACAACAAAAATACTTTGCAGGGGGAAGGGTATTTTTAAAAAGCCAGTATCTTTTTGACCCCCAAATTACTAAGCCGACCTTGCAATCTGTAGTCCTCTGAGTTTCAATAATAAACTAAACCAAAGAGAAAGAATACACAGGTTGCCATATTAAACATCTTTCTCTAATTTTCCCAAAGTGATATTCCAAAGTAGTGTCCCAAGCTATCATCCAGAACCCATCAACATAATAGACCCCAACTTAGTAAGAAGCAATTGAGTTACCTATTAATTCTTTGGAATATTAACTCTTTGGGGGATGATTTCTTTCTTGGCTGAGTACATAGTATTCATTCTTATTAAGATGCTTTCCTCCCCTCTCAAACATCCAAGTAAGATTTATGGATTCGTTGTTATTAGAAAAGGAAGACAAAATTCCTCCAAGTTCACCTTCGCCCAGTTCTCACATTTGAAACTCCTCCATAAACAGATGCCTTATTTTAAAATTCCATCTTAAATAGCCACAGGATTTAGGCAAATTCATTGAATTTCTGACTTCGATTTATTCCTGTGGCCTACTGGGATGATTTTTCTTCTTAAACCTTTAAACCTAAAACTCCACTCCAAAATTACAGTTCACATATCTGTCTCCTCACCTCAATTTTTCTTCTGGATTATGAAAATTACATATGTACACACCCTGTAGAAACTTGGAAAAAACAAAACAAAGAAAAAAATGTCCCTTCAAACTCACTTACTGGGAGGAAATCATTATTAATATTTTGGCATGTTTAATTTTTTTATAGCAGAATCATTACTCTATATACAATTTTATTTCCTGCTTTTAAAAACATGCTAAACATTTTCATTGAATAACACTCTTCCTCAACAACCCCTTATGGCTGTATAATACATGCTCATAAGGATAAGACACAACTCACCAACTGCCCACATTATCAGACATTTAGACTTTTCCCACTTCTTTCTATCATTATAATGATTGCTGCACTAAACACTTCTGTGCATAAATCTTAATCCACATGTCTGGTGACTTCTGCAGGATAGATTCCCAGGAGTGGAATTATTGGGGCCAATGGCCATAAATACGTTTATGGTTCTTGACACAAACAGCTTTCCAGAAAGATGATCAAATAATAATGCCGCTAAACACCTGCGAGAGAATCCATCCTGAAATACCCTCATTAGCATTTCAAATTGCCACTTGTTGAAAGGTGGGGGGGGGGGGGGGGAGTGGATCTGAAGCAGGCTCCATGCCCAGCACAGAGCCTGATGCGGGGCTTGATCTCATGAAACCTGGGATCATGACCTGAGCCAAAATAAAGCATCCGATGCTCAACCGCTGAGCCACCCAGGCACTCCCCAAATTACCACTTTTTAAAAGGCTGATTAAATCCGTAGGTGAAAAACAACACCTTGAAAAATTTCCAATCTTTAGACTGACCTGCTGAGGTCAATGATTTCAAATGTTTCCTCAATATCAAAATAATCTTTTATCCTTCAAAACATAATGATAATTTTTCCCAGTTATAAAAATGCAATCAAAACCACAAACATGAGAAGAATGTCAACATTTGTTAGATATTTTCATTGGGCAACTAAGGTGCCATGGTTAAGAAGCCAAGAACAGCCAGTTCGATGTACCAGCCTGTGACAATACAGAGAGACACCCCTCACAGAGAGATGCTAGCAAAATAAATTAAGAACTAAACCCACTGCCAAACTTCACAAGACACATAAGATCTGAATTACTGTAGAATAATTACTATAATTACTATGTATTCCTTCTCACAGGTATTGTATTGACTTTAGTCAATACCTGTCAGAAGGAATACATTAGAATGTTCAAGAATATATGAAGACTACATTTGAAATTCATTCAATAGTTTTCTTATGTAAGAAATTTTCTTTCCTCCTGTAAATCAGTACCTATTCCCATATACATCAAGTATATTGGGGGTTTTTTGTTTGTTTGTTTAATGGCACATACATGCAAAAAACAAATGTTCCAGACTCTGTCTACCACAAGCCAGGGCCTGAAATGATCACTCTATAACATGGAAAAATCGTAGATGAATGGAAAGTTTTTCTACTATCCTGGAAATGTTTTGGTGTTATCTTCCTCACATTCTCTTTCCAGGGAATCTGCCCCACTGTCCCCAGCATTGCCCACAGTTCCTGCTCAGTGAACATAAAAGTCGTAGTAGCAGAGGAGAAAAAAGTGTTTATTGAGCACTTACTATCTCATAGACCCGGTGCTAAATGCTTGATATGAATTATTTCACTCAATCCTCATCAGAACCCAATGAGCTAGACACATTTTCAGGTGAGGACTCTGAATCTCAGTGAAGTTAGTCACTTACCCACACTGGTGAATGGCAGATCCATTTGATCCTGACCCCCTGGCCACACATGACTGGACCAAGGGAGAGGGAAGTCCTTCTAAGAGCTGGCCAGCAGCCTGCCCATCACCTGTGAGGTCCAGTCCAAGAAAGACAACCTGATGTGATCAGAATTTTCTTAGGAAGTTGGGGACGGGGCACCTGAGAGTCCCCAGTGAGTTGTGGGAGAGAGATCATGTCAGGTTTGGTCAGACCACCCCAAAGTGCCACATGCATGGAGAAGACACTGGGAGCAGGACCTACACATCAGAAGGGGAAGGCAGAGAAAGGAAAAATGAAACCAACCACAGAGATAAATCCTGGGTTCCTGCAACTGTATATTCTCTAATTGAACAGCACTTCTCTGGAGGTAGTAGAACAAGCGTCTGTTTTGTTTGTTTTTTGTTTTTTTGTTTTTTTGCCAAAAGTTCTACCTAAAATATCCACCATGGACAAACTAATGCTTCTCAGAGGGCAGGTGGGAGGGGGGAGGGGTAGGTGCAAGGGATTAAGAGTACATTTATTGTGTTGAGCACTGAGTGATGTACAGAATGGTTGAATATTGTACACCTGAAACTAACATAACACTGGATGTTAACTATACTGGAATTAAAATTTTTTAAAAAATACAGAAAGGAGGATTGACATTAACTAATTAATTAATTAACAATATCCACCAAGGAATCTACAGTGGAATCACTCCCCAGAGACTAGGCCTCAGCATCTATCCTGTCTGGCAAGTTAGCACCGTTTATAACAAACATCCCATCGTTGTGTTCCTCTTAACGTGTCAAGTAGCTGGCAACCCTTAGTATGTTTTCCTGCCCAAAACCAGGTCTTTAGACTTATCACTTTATAAATATAAAGGACAGAGGAATAAGTTAAATGACATCATAAGGAAGCAACCAGATAAATTCAAATGTGAGACACATTCCATAAGCAACTGGACTGGTCTTTTCAAAAGGTCAACATCATTTTAAAGAGGGGGAAGGTGATGAGGGGAGTATTTAAGAATAAAAAAGACTAGGGGCGCCTGGGTGGCGCAGTCGGTTAAGCGTCTGACTTCAGCCAGGTCACAATCTCGCGGTCCGTGAGTTCGAGCCCCGCGTCAGGCTCTGGGCTGATGGCTCAGAGCCTGGAGCCTGTTTCCGATTCTGTGTCTCCCTCTCTCTCTGCCCCTCCCCCGTTCATGCTCTGTCTCTCTCTGTCCCAAAAATAAATTAAAAAACGTTGAAAAAAAAATTAAAAAAAAAAAGAATAAAAAAGACTAAAAAACATAGTAAGAAAATAAAATCGTAGTCCTCAATTAGGTTTAAAAAAATCCAACCAGATGCCATGCATGACTTTTGAATGGTTTTGGGGGGGGGTACCAACTATATAAGACTATTGCAGAAATTTGAATGTGGAATGAATCTTAGGAAATGTTAAAGAATTATTAATAACTTTCTTAGGTGTGATATTGATGTTATAGTAATAAAACCTCCTTATTCTTAGGACATATATATTGAAGTATTTAGAGGTGAAGGGTAATGGAATCTGCAATTGAATGGCTTAGTAAAATAAATCCAAACTGTACAAACATCTATAGACAGCTAGATAGATAGAGCAAAAAGTTAGTGATTGTTGATTTCAGATGGTGGGCCTTCATTGCAGGTATATCTCAACTTCCCATATGTTTGAAATTTTTCATAACAAAAAGTTGAAAAAATAACACACGGAGGAAAAATAATCATGGAAACCCCTTAAAAAGGTACCAGGTAAAGCCTGACATCCCTTCTCTCAATAAACACACTCAATTGTTCCTACTCCACTGCTAGAACGAATGTTGTACATACATCTTCAGTTTAGCCCCTGGTAAGTGTTGCTTGTTTTCAGGGAGCATGCTACCCAAAAAGCCCACAACAAGGTCTGGAATCACCATCTCGTCACTGGGACTGACAAGGAGGACAGCAGGTTCACCATCCCATCTAATAATGAGCCATAAGTTCTCTCCCTAGCCCCTTTTCAATGAACAGGTTTGGTTGAACCGGTGTTAATGAAATGCATATCTGTAACCACGCCATCGCACCTTCCTCAAATCAGAGCTGTGATTTTAAATAAATCTTCATCTGTCCCTAAAAAAAAGTAATCAGCCACATTTCTCTTCTTTTTTTTTTTTCTAAATGAGATGTTAGGTCAAATCAGCCCTAAGGATACAAAAACACATCGTGTATTGGAAGCGTTCTGCACAGAACATTTCCTCCTTCCTGAATGTGCATTTAACCAGGTCAGGGCACTGGTGGTCCACGTTGCTACTGCAGCATCAAACCCAGCTGGTTTTACTGCCAGCACCTTGTGGAAGTCAGCAATAATAGTCATGCACAAAAAGGCAGGCCCGGGAGTTGTGTTCGTTGAGATTTCCAGAGCTGAATGGCAGAAGAGAGCCTAAGTAGGGGAACAAATGTGGGAGGCCTGAAAACCAAGTAAGAGAAGAATTTTCATCATTAGGCTTATGTAGGGCAGCACATCTAAAAATGGGCCTTATGTAATCAAGTTGTAAGAAGCAATGCTTTTAGAAAATATTTATTTCAATTACTGAAGAGAAGTTTGTAAGACTTATCTTCAATAATAGAAATATTTCAGTTTGTCTTAAACACAAACAAGTGGTTAGTAGGTAGAACATGTGTATGGCAAACAGATAGGAAAGGGTGGAGGGAACAAAAGAACCTAACATTCATGAAGCACATGGTTACTAAATGTTTGTTATGCGCTAAGTATGCATGAGACTGGTGAGGTACTAAATATACAGAGGCACTAAATACATATGAGCACTTAACATACATAATAAGACTTTAATTTGGCTACCCCATTAGAGATACTCATTCTGGCTCCATGTGTTCTCTTCCCCCCAAAACTGGTATCTTTGGCCAGGTATACTTGTCCCTTCTTTTGAGAAAGAAGTCTGTCTCCTTGGCCCAGGGCACCTTCAGTCTGTGGGCCTCTTGCTTGAACTTCAACTCTGCATCATCATCATCATCAACCACATCATCAGTAGGGAAGGCCAATGCAGTAGAGAAAGAGAAAGGATATATTGGCATTGTGGACCCCTGGATTCAGGTGAGATCCTTCCATCCTGCCTACATCCTCTCTGCAGTGTGTTCACTTACTCCATCTTTTACCCTTTGCTTCTCATTGTGCGTTTCAATTGTTTTAATGGACAGTGTGATTTGAGCACTTGAAAGGCCGGGTGGGAGGGACATGTTGTTTAGAGTCACAATGAACTAAACCAAGTTCAATCCATTAAACAGGCCATTGACTCTGAAGAGGAAGAAGTCAACAGGAGAGAAGAAAAGTCAGTGACAAGACCTTTACCAACACCCATGCAAAAGGTTTTAATTCCCATCCCCAGTTTCTCATGTGGGCAGGAAACATAAAATAAAATCTAACAGGGAGGGGGAAAGGAAAACTGAGTGGGAGGGTTCAGCTTCAGGAAAGGGATTTTCCAAATAGGTGTATCCCCTTGGCTCTCAACATTACCATCACCTCCCACATCTGCAAATAGCATCAGGACATTTTGAAGGTGACAAGATCACTGCCCTGATACTATTTGTGTAATAAAGGTTAAATTTGATTATAATGAAAGATAAAAAGCTCCATGAAAAGTCATAACTTTGACAAACTACAAAGAATATGGAGGCTGATATTTGGGCTATTTTCTATTTAAAGCCCAACACTAAGCTCCAACACTTTCCAGTATTATAGAAACAGCCATAAGACATTTCAGAACACAATTTTCCAGAATCTGCTATTATTTCAATGAATCCAGAAAACTTACATTTTATGTCTTATGAGTAGTCTATTCTTGTTCCCAGATCAGACTGTCATGGTTGAAACAAAACAAAACAAAACAAAACGAAACAAAACAAAACAAAACAAAACAAGGGGCACCTGGGTGGTTCAGTCAATTGAGGGTGTGACTCTTGATTTTGGCTCAGGTCATGATCTCATTGTTCATGAAATTGGGCCCTGGGTCAGGCTCTGCACTGGTCGTGTGGAGCCTGCTTGGGATTCCCTCTTTCCCTCTTTCTCTGCCTCTACCCTGCTCCCTCTCTCTCTCGAAATAAATAAATAAAGAGTAAACAAACAAACAAAAACCAAAATAACTAAAAGGACTGCTTCCTTCTACCCAATATTAAAGAAAAGGAGTTAGTTTTGTCCACCTGAGGGCCAGACCCTGGGAATCAGTATGACTATCCTCTACCATAGGAGGAGAGGGAGACTTTTGCAGACAAGAATGGTTAGTATCCGCCTAGTGCCTCCCACCTTCTTCCAGAAGCTGCCCCCTTCTTCCCTACATCACTATAGTTAGTATAGGAGCCAACACAGTGGTACAGCAGGACCCTACTCCATGGCCACTGCTGATTGGTCCAGGAGTATCCACCTGACCCAAGCTGGGCCAATCAAAACCCCTCCCTAGCAATTTTGGTTCTGAGCCAAGAAGAGGCTGGTCTCTGCAGATGGTTGCATTTCCACAGCACAGAAAAATGGAAGAAGTCAGTCTGCAGAGAAAATGCAGCAAAAACAGAGGAGTTGGAAACCCTCCCAGGCTCCTGGTGCCTGGTTCCAGTGGCTTCTAAGGCCTCGCTGTATTCCACAAGATACTCCCCAGACCTCTGTAATTAAAAAACAACAACAACAACAACAACAACAACAACAACAACTCTCCTTATTGAAGCTAATTTGAGTTGAGTTTCTGTTACCTGCATCTAAGATTTCTTAACCCAGAAAACCAAGTCAATCAAAATTATCTTTTACCCTACACCATGTTGGAACACAAAAAGGGAATAACTGAACAGATAACTACATAAAATAAGCAAAGGCATCTATAAATTCTGCCTCCAAAGTTCAGAATTTGCGCTACTGTCAGAAAAGCCACTATGTCCCACAGACCTCACATGTGAGCAAGAAAAGAAACTACTTGCGAATCTAAAACTGAGCTTCAGTCTGCCTGGCATATTGTTGTCAGCAGACTGAAGATGATGGGGACTTTTCCTCACAGGTGTCAGCAGCTGCTCTCGAGCTGGCTTCTCCACTGCCTGAAGGGAAATGAGGCAAGAGGGCCAAGCGGAAACCAGACACAGTCAGTTTTTCCTTTTGAGGGGGCACCGCACACAGAAAAGGCATTTCTTAAACACACATATTTAGGAAAGTCATTTCAGGTGTAAGAGAACTCTAATTACAAGGAGCCAATATTTTCTGCACACTTAACTACACGGAGGCATTATTATTCAGATCACTTTACACCCATTATAACCAAGTCTCAAGGTTTGAGAAGACGGCATTATTGTCCCCATTCTGCCGATAAGGACCTGACACTGTGAAATGTGTCTTGTCTGAAGTTTCCGATCGGCATTGCACCCTCAAAGCATGTGCCTTTTCACCATTTATGCTTTTGTTATGACTGCCAAGGACTGTCCACCAAACTCAAGAGTTTGGCTGTCCAGAGGCCAGAGGTGGTGGGCAGTAAAACTTCTCACCCTGAGAGGCAGCCTCTAGACTGACTATTGGGGGTGGGGAGGTAAGGACGGTGAGGCAGGGTGTAGGCAAATGTCTTGCAGCCCAGCTCAGCAGGTGCCTGCCTCTTCTGTGTGCCCAGATTTGATCAGCCCCTAGATGTTTTGCCACAACACATGTTCAGTGATGCACTCTGATGTTTTCTAAGCCCCAGAAGCTTTTGTATATTTTTTTTAAGTTTACTTGTTTGAGACAGAGAGCACAAGCAGGGGAAGGGCAGAGAAAAAGGGAGCCCAAGCAGACTCCATGCTTTCAGCACAGGGCCCAATGTGGGGCTTGAACCCACGAACTGGATAATCACAACCTGAGCTGAAATCAAGAGGCAGATGCTTAACTGACTGAGCCACCCAGGCGCCCCAGCCCCAGGAGGTTTTAAAATAAGCCTCCTCTTGCTTACGGAAGGTTTCGTTGTGGAGGGTGTTTGATTTTAACTGATATAAGTGTTAGTGTTTTTGCTAATTATAAAAGCAATATGTGTTCTCTCTCTCTCCCGGAAATTCAGACATTACCAAAAACATGTAACTACCACAGGAACAGGTTGTCAGTCAATGGTGATATTCCTTCAGACATTTTTCTGTGTATATAAGAATATATTCTCTTCCTATAAAGGGGGTTTCATTCTTGTTATTTTTGTTTGCTTTAATCCCGGTTTAATCCTAAACATGGAGTTTTACATTATATACTTCTGCACCATCTGTACTTTGAACAATTAAGTGGCTGAGAGCACAGGCTGTCCAGGTTCCAAAGCAGAATCTACCACTTTATTGCTATGAGACCTTGGAGTTGTGTAATTAAAATCCTGGGTCTCAGTTTGCCCATCAGGAAAATGGGCATAATAATAGTCCATCTGTCAGATGGAGTTGTTGGGGGTGTGATGACATGCAAAGGACTAAGAACAGTAGCTAACATATTATAAGAGCTAAATAAATGTGACACATTATGTCAGTGTCTTTTTTTTATTTCTTTTGTCATTTAAAAATATGTTTAAAGTATGAGTTAGAATGAACAACTTGACTTTGTTTACTTGTAATATGTGTTTTCTCTTCTGTGCTATTTACTCATATCCTTCAACTATTTTCCTGTTGAGTTTTCAAACTTGTGTTATTGCTTTGCAAGAGTCCTTTGTATATGAGGGAAGTTAGTAACTTAGTACTGAAGAGAAGTTCCCAAAAGGTACTGGCAAAGAACATGGGCTTTGGAATGAGGTGAGCTGAGGTTAGAATCCCACCTCCACCACTTAGCTGTCATGTGACCCTGAACAACCTGCTCCACTTTTTAAGTTTATTTATTTATTTTGAGAGAGAGAGAGAGAGAGAGAGAGAGAGTGGGGGCACCAGAAGGCCAGCAGGGGAGGGGCAGAGAGAGGAGGGAGAGACAGAGAATCCCAAGCATGCTCCACACTGTCCACGTGAAGTCCGATGCGGGGCTTGAACTCACAAACCATGAGATCATGACCTGAACCGAAATCAAGAGTTGGAGGTTTAACTGACTAAGCCACCAGGCACCCCTCCACTTTTAAACCTCTCTTCAGTGGGCAGAATTATAGCAAGGCTCCTCAAGCCCCCAGACCCTACTGGGCACACCTTGTATAATCAATCCCCTCCCCTGAGTGCAGTCAGAATCTGAGAATGTGATGAAGTATCACCCCATGGCTACATTACTAATTATTGACTTTTAGATCATGTAAAGGAAGATGATCTGGGTGGCGATCTAATCTGGTGAGCCCTTAAAAGGAACTGGGTTCTTCCTCAAGTCAGAGAGATGTGAAGCATAAGAGGCATTTGTTGTGAGGGAGATTCTCTCGTGCTGGCTTCAGAGATGGAAGACAACACACGGAAGGACCGAGAAGGGGCTCTAGGAGTTAAGAGCCACTCCGAGCTGACAACCTGCAAAGAACCGGGGACGTCCATCCTACAACCACAAGGAACTGAATTCCCCCAATAAGCTGAATAAGCTTGCAAGAGGCCTCTGTGTCTCAGATGGGACCCCACTCTGGCCGATACCTTGATTCCAGTCTGGTAAGACCCTAAGCAGAGAACCCAGCACATCACTCCCAGACTTCTGACCTGTGGAGCTGTGACCTAGTGAAGGGTTGTGGTTACAAGCTGTTAAATTTGCAGTAATTTGTTATGCAGTGATAGAAAACTGTTTACTCTAGCGTATGTTTACTCTACTTCCTCATCTGTAAAATGAGGGTGAGGCTCAAACAACATCTATCTTGGGATTTTTCTGGGAAGTAATATCAGCATAAAGCACTCAACACAGTGCCTGGTATAACCTAAGTTAATGCTACGGGCTAATTCCCTAGGATTAAGGGAACTGTTACAATTGTACTCATCATTACAAAGGCAAAGTATATTTTTCATAAATATAGCAGCGAAGGTTAAACCTTTAAAAAATAAAGTCCAGGGTGCCTGGGTGGCTTAGTTGGTTAAGGGTCCAGCTCTTAATTTCGAGCTCAGGTTTTAATCTCACAGTTTGTGAGTTCAAGTCCCAAGTCGTGCTCTATACTGGCAGCATGAGCCCGCTTGAGATTCTCTCCCTCTCTCTTCAAAATAAATGAATAAACTTCAAAAACTTAAGCCCAAAGGAGGAGAAGGGAACTTAAAGGGATTCTGGGCAGTAAAAGGTTTATCGTAGAATACTCAACTTGTTTCTAGCATTTGAAAAAAAAAAAATCTTCATGTCTAATTTCCTTTGAAGATAAAGTATGTGTCATCAGCCTTGTTTTAAAGAGGCAATATGCTCTAATGGCTTGGGGACAGACAGTGTTGGGTTCAAATCCTGGCTCTGTCACTTACCACAGCTGAGATTTTAGGCAAGCTAGCACATGGTGAGGCTCAGTTTCCTCAACCTTGAAATGGGAATAAATACATCTACCATGCAGGGCTGCCATAGCCTGGCCTGGAGCTGATGGTCAATAAATGGAAGTAAATGTACAAACTGAGGCTGCAGGAAAAGAGAAAGCTGTGCTGCCTTCTTCTGCAGGGTAGACACAGTAAGGTCACATTAAACACTGGCCTGGCCAGATATGTTTTGACTATCCCTCTACTGAGTTGTGAATTTTGGAACATTTCAGCCTGGCTTTCAAGAAACATTCAACTACACTGAGTTTTGTGCACTTCCTTCCAAGCACAGGACCTGGGATGTGTCAAGGCAGCACAGAGCAGGCATAGGACCCTCTGCCTGGAAATACGGTTCTAATTCTGATCCCTCTACTTCGAGTGACCCTAGGAGCGGTCCCCATTATTTCCTGTCTGTGTAGAAACCAGACCCCCTTTTTGTAACAGTAGCAAACTTGGCCTTGGAGAAAATGACCCTTCTCTACCTCAAGTGGCTTCTCTACCCCTAGGTGGCCAGTAACAAAACCCTGGCCACCTAGCTCCCTCAGGAGGAACAGGTGACCAAGGCCTGTCTGATCTTCTCGACTACCGTGACTGGCCAAGGTATAACTATTTGCCAAGACAGGGCAATCAGAGTCCTACGCTGGGATTTCATACATAGACCCTGGAATCAAAAGCATCTTTCTTTTCTCTGGAAAGGAGTGGTTGTTTGTGGTCATCCTCTCTTCCCAAAGCAGTTCACATGGAGTATGTAAGATAAGATCCATACCCCAGGAATAACAAAGCTGGGAGAGAGCACCCCTGGATACCGCTGGATACCCTGAAGCCCACCCATTCAGTTTCCCTCAGTCACATGAGGCAAACAATCTCCCTTTCCACTTGAGCCAGTTTTAATGGAGCTTCTATCACTTTTAACCAAAAGAGTCCCCACTAATACACAAGGCCTTGTTTTCCACAACTGAAAATTAAAAGGTCGGCTACAATGTCCAAAGTTTCTTCCAAAGCCTCAAAGTCTAGAAATTTCTTCCCAAATAGCCTAGGCAGGAGTAAAGAACAGGCACTTAGAGAAAGAGACAAGATAAGCACAGCCATGGAATCTGGCTGATATTTAATTGAAATCTCAGTTGTGACACCTAAACAATGCCTTGTATGTAGCAGTAAGTCTTGCTAAGTATTTCCAAGGGCAGGAGTTGTGCTCTTGATATTTTCACACTCCTAGGGAGAGTTTCCTTCCTGTATCTCTCTCTCTCTCTCTCTCTCTCTCTCTCTCTCTCTCTCTCTCCCTCCCTCCCTCCCTCCCTCCCTCCCTCCCTCCCTCTCTCAGCTAACTGGAGGAGTTGTAGCAAATATTTGCATAAGGAAGGGTGGAAATTCTGAGCTCAGCACTGTCCCAATCAGATGGGGACCAGATGTGCAGTGAGCACCTGATGGAAGCACTTAGTAACAGTACTCCAGGGTCCCACCTCCCAGGGTCCCATCTTCTTATTCTCATCATTCTGTTCTGGTTTTACTCATAATGTTCCCTCTAGAACTGCCCCCACCCAAACCATCCTCTTGGCTTCTCTCCATGAGTGTATGTACAGCACCCATGGGTCTGGTGAGAGACAGACACGGCATCACCCCTTGCCCAGGAAGATGGGGGAATCAGGAGGGTTGGTAGCACCAAGGGCCTCTGTCTCCTTAGATGAGCGTGGGAACCAAGAGACCCAGCCTGCACTTAATAACGACAACTTCTAAAAGGGCTAAATCACTTGGTAGGTAGGAAGAATGTCATCCAAGGGCCACCAGCTCTTCCTGAACCTCTCCTCAGCCAAAATCCCAGAACCCCCAAAAGGAAAACCATAAACCCTACTCCTAATGCCTTGAGGAGTAATGTAGATCTGGAGTGAATGTTTCCAGGGAAGACAAGGAGGGGGTTACAATACAATTCATTCAGTGAGATTTTCCTTAAAATTATTTTGAAACATCTCATCTTTTTTCCAAACTCCTTATTAAGATGCCAACCACTCCCTCTCTTCCCTCGGGCCCTGTCCCCGGCTCCCTCCTTAGCCCTCACATGTCTCCCACTTGGCTTCTCATCCAGAGTGATGTGGTTCCTTTTCCCCTTGCCTTTTACCATCCATCTCTCCCCAACACTTCTCCCTACCCCACCCCCAAAATCTACAAATGCCCACGGCATAAGCAAACTAACACAGGATCTTTATTCTTTATAAGCCAAACAGGAATGGAATTACAAATGCTTACAATAGTTTCCTCTGCCACGCATATAAATATGGGAAATTCACGAGCACACAGATTCTAAAAACTTCCTTTCTTAATAAAGAAGAAAATAAAGCATTCACAAAAAACATGCCCTGCCCTAGGACAGCATGCAGAGCTCAGTCTAACAAGCCTGGGAGTCACATTTCATTATAGAAAATGTATCAGCTAGATAATGCCTCAAATGTCTTCATTCTGGCATTCTGGGTGCTTCTTGTTCTTCATTTCCAATTACGATAACGATGGTTACAAAGCATAGCCTGGCTGGGAGTAAGGGCGTTTCCACTTGGTGGGGTTCCCTCCTAACCCTTCGATGTCATGGATGATTATGTTCCAAGAGGGAGACAGATCAATCTGGCCAGTCTGGCAATTATCAGGCCCCAGACCATCTCCCTCTGGCATATCTTGATGTCAGCTTGTCTAACTTTACCAATAAGCCCCATGGGCCAGGAAAAATCAGAGCAAGGACACGGGACCAAAATAAACACCACAGCTGGGCACCTGGGTGGCTGTCAGTTAAGCGTCTGACTATTGACTTTGGCTCAGGTCATGATCTCATGGTTCACAGGTTCAAGCCCGGCATCGGGCTCCGTGCTGACAGCTCAGAGCCTGGAGTCTGCTTTGGATTCTGTGTCTCCCTCTCTCTCTGCCCCTCCCCCGCTTGCACTCTGTCTCTCAAAATTGAATAAACGTTAAAAAAAAAAAAAGATTCTGTCATCTATTTGGTTGCAATTGTCCAGGGACAGTTTGTTTGTTCTTCTGCAGTGATTCCCTAATTTTAAATACTACCATGCAGGGGTGAGAGTATCAAAGGGTCACTTAAACCAAGTGTGTATCTAACAGGCTCCTCTGAGCAGCAATTTCTGTAAAACAGAGTTGTGCTCAAAAACTTACAAAGCATTTTTCAAGGGAAGACATTTGAAGAGGTCTTATGGCCACAGGTAAGGTAATCAATTGTCCCAGTTTACCTGGGACTTCCAGTGCTAAACCCAGGGGCAATCGCAGGCAAACTTGAGTGGTTGGTCACCCTAGATGTACCCCAGTACTTGACTAGTGACCACTGCTGAATCAGAAGGAAGGCTAGGGTGTGCTGAAGGGACACCAGAGAGGGAGGGAAAATAAATGCCTTCAAATAGGCCAACTTGCTCATAGAAGGTCCAATTTCTCTATAGCTCAAAATTGACAATAAATGTCAACTATTCCAAAGTGTGTACAAACTGCCTTGTCAACAAAGGATTTATTGGCAATGGGGAAATGCCACCAACTCCATCAACTCTCTTTAATGTAGTCTCTAAGCACGGCAACACATCAAAGGCTCTGAGAAGTCTCACAGTGGTGAGCATATTTAATTAGGTGCTCTCAGTGTGCCCCAAGGTTATTTGACCACACAGGTTTTTTTTTCCACCTAATGGTTATGATCATCCAACTGAACACACTTGGAGAAATGGGGACCTTATCCACAAAACCATAAACAACTTAGGAGACACACAGTTTACGTTCAGTAAGACATGCACATCTCCTTAAGAGGTCAACGCATTTCTCTTTGTACTTGGTGAAAAGCATATTGTACCCTTAGTTAAAATACTGCCATGATCTATATTTATTTTCAGTAAGACACTTGGGGAAAATGGCTGAGATCTATGTAAGATACCAAAGGTGAATTGAACTAGCAAAAACAGTGCTGAAAAGACCAAAGACATGACCTCGAAACACAACCTGAAGTCGATTTTTTGTCTGATGGATGTGAAAGATCTGTTTATACATTCAACAAATTAATTAAGCATGTATGTGCTAGGCCCAGAGAGACAGCAGTGAACAAGAGAGAAATACAAGGTCTCTCCTCCACACCTGATGCTTAGAGCTTCCAATCTTAACGTTTTAGTAAGCACTAACTAACAATCTCATCCTATCAATGAGAAGAGAGTGCAGGGGTCTACGGGAGCGCCTCAGCTCTTGCCTTCCCACAGGAGGTGATATCAAGACTTAGACCCAAGGGAAGAAGCCAGTGGGGCAGCTTCAGTGTGTGTAGGAGTGCAGGGCTGGACAGCACAGGAAGTGCTCTAGGCAGAAGGAATGACACATGCAAACGCCAGGTCGTGAAACAGAGCTCTGAGCATTCTTTACACAGGCCAGGGTCTTCTTCCTGAGGCTAGAGCTAGAATTCATTTTAGCACACAGCAGGCTTCCATATAATTTATTATTATTATTATTATTATTATTATTATTATTATTATGTTAAGGTAGAGAACTTTGCATCAAGAGGAGGTTAGATCTGACCCTTTCTACACTTCTAAGGGTCTGTGGCTTTATGATTGGGAGATTTTTATGATTCCCCTTAAAATCTGTTCAGAGCTTACAGGCTTCTCTTCTGGAAAACAAAGCTCCCCATGAAGTCATAAATCTACATATTAACAGACTGTACATTTCCGATTTCTTTTTTCTTCATTATGCACTGGGCCCCTGCAGGTTCCCAAGAAAATGGGCACAATGTCCCCCGCCTGCCCATCAACCCTGACTTGGCTCCTTCATCAGGTGCTTTCCCGAGACCTTCCAGGGCAAATGGACACTGGCGGGTGCTTACTGGGCCACTCACGTTTTTTAATTGAGCCACAGCCGCTGACCGTGATTCCTCCAAATGCTAAAACCCAGCTTTCTTGGCAAAGACGGATTAGTAAAGCCACCCCCAACAGCATCCTCTCTGGAGCAGCCAGAACGGGGTATAGAACAGCAGGGAGCACTCCCGGGGAAACACTTACCCCTCTGAAATTCCAGGCTCTAGGGGAGGGGAACATAGGGAAGCTGTTTTGCAGAATCCGCCTAGGCCTAGAAGAGGAGAAAAGACAAGACAATGTGTTTCATTACTCATGGGTTAGAGACTCAGAGGAAATCACCCACTTCCGATGTAGCTTTATCAGAAAGAGATGCTTGGAGAAATGGCCCAGGCAGACGCAGCAGCCAGGCTTTTTACAGCTCGGCCATCCGTAGCAGCCAAACACACTCCAAACCCCTTCCTAGTCCCCCAGGAGGAAAGCTCCAGAGTCCCTTAGAAATAGTCAAGCCCTCACCCTTAAAAAAATAAAATCTAGGGGCGCCTGGGTGGCGTAGTCGGTTGAGCGTCCGACTTCAGCCAGGTCACGATCTCACGGTCCGTGAGGTCCGTGAGTTCGAGCCCCGCGTCGGGCTCTGGGCTGACGGCTCAGAGCCTGGAGCCTGTTTCCGATTCTGTGTCTCCCTCTCTCTCTGCCCCTCCCCCGTTCATGCTCTGTCTTTCTCTGTCCCAAAAATAAATAAATGTTGAAAAAAAAAATAAAAAAAAAATAAAATCTAATCTAAAAGTCAACCTGGATGCAATCAAAAAGCCAGACCAAGCTCCCTATCTTGATCTTCATTTCTCACACACAAACAATTCCCAAACGGATGCCATCAGGTGGTGTTTACAGCTCCAGCCGAGCCTGGAATTCTCCCTGGTGCAGGCCACACGGGAGCTCCAGACTTTCAGGGGGACGGTACATGGACCGTCCACAGGACATGTAGCTGCTGCCTAACCAGTCGGAACTGGTTTCCTCACCTATTAATCCCTCCACGTGAAGCAATCTCCTTAGATGTGACAGAGGTGGGCTCAGCACAGGAGGTGGGGACACGGTACAGGGATGGAAAGAAGCAGTGGCGTGGCTGGGCAGCTTCAGGCACACCAGGGACACCTTACTTCTGTCCTGAAGAGTGAATCCAATGTGGTAGCTGCCAACATGCCCACAGGGACACCTTTTACAATGTGTTTGTGGAGCAATAAGTTACTCCTCCCAAAAATGCTGTGTCTGTCAACACGGAAATTCAAATTTCATGTTTGCTTGAGGTACCACCTCACTGAAAAGCATCCCTGAGAAACGTCCATCTTGGACTTTCCCTGGAGTTTTAGTCAGTGATGAACCAAAGAGGTGGTGTTGGTTTTTCACGTGACAGTCACGCCTTTACTTCGACCTCTGTGCCATAGTCAGCAGTAACACAAGGCAGAAGTGACCACTGCACCCTGCAGCGTATCAGGCTTGAGGAAAAGTCTTGATAGGCTCTACCATAGGAAAGAGATAGATAAGCAATATGCAAGGTAATTATAATAACAGCAGCAGCTAATGTCCATGGAGTACTTAAAACAGCACATGCTAATACTTCATAGAGTTAATCTCATTGACTCTCACACTGCGAGCTAGGGTTCTCATTGTACCCATTTAATAGGTAAGAAAACAGAGACCTAGGGATATTAAGTGATGCAGGTAAAATCAGGATTCTAATCTCATTTGTCTAATCTCAGATCCCGTGGTGTTTTACTAGCTGTGTGACCCTGAGCACGAGGTTTCATATTCTTATGGGCAAAACAGAAGAAATAATACCCAGAACATGGTCAAGACGAGATGAGGGTTCTAAATCCAGTTCTATCACTGCTAAGTTCTAAAAGATGTCAGCACAGATCCCCTCCCCTTCCTCCCAAATTCTGGCTCAAAGAAAAGCTTTCGACCAGGGGCACAGGACTGACACAGAAAAGCTGGGACAACTCACCGAAACAGATGGGAACTCCCACCTGCTGTATCTTTATATCCAGCCTCACTCCTGCCTCACCCTCCTCCTCACCCACACGTACAACAATAAAAACCCAGGCTAATAACATCTCAAGACAAACAGAGCATGTGGGTGGTTATTTAGATTTAATACTCTTCTCTATTAAGTAACATGTTGGTCTAAGTTCTTCTAAAAAAGCATTTCTCCTTTGGGAAGAAAAAAACTTAGAATTTAACAAAACATCTCCCTGGATACTGCTCCCTCCTCTCCCCGGTTATAATTGGGCTTTGCTCTCCTGATGATTTGATGAGCTTCACTGCTTCCAAAGCAACAACGTATACTAGAACACTGCAAGTGAATGTTCCCCTGTTTTATATGGTGTGGTTTACAGAAAATTATGATCACAACAATCAGCAGTGATTATTATGCCAAGGATGTGCGAGGGTCTGTGCTAGGCACTTTGCCTACATAATCTAAGTCTCGCAATAAGATAGGTTATTATGTTATGTTACAGTACTCTGCTAATACATGACATACAAATAGTGTTATAATGGTGCCATGTGTTACACTATTATATATATATATAAATATATAAAACATATTATAATGGCATTAGATACTTATTTTAAAAATATTTTTTTATTTAAAGTAAGCTCTACACCCAAAGTGGGGCTTGACCCCAAGATCAAGAGTCACATGCTCTACTGACTGAGCCAGTCAGGCACCCCAGCATTATATACTTTTAAATAAAATATATAACTCTGGGGGCACCTGGGTGGTTCAGTCAGTTAAACGTCCAAGTCTTGGCTTTGGTTCGGGTCATGATCTCATGGTTTGTGGGATCAAGCCCTGCATCAGGCTCTGTGCTGACAACACAGAGTGTGCTTGGGATTCTCTCTCTGCCCCTCCCCTGCGGGCATTCTCTCTCTCAAAATAAATAAATAAACTTTAAAAAATAATGTAACTTTGTGTCATAAAATATTGTCATATAATATTATGGTATAACGGGGGATATTATTATTACCCCATTTTACAGATGAGATAAAACCTCATCTGTTTAACCTCTGCAGAGAGGTTAAACCACATGTGAGAAGTCACACAGCCCAGTTGGGATTCATAACCAGATGTGTCTGACTCTAGATTCAGAGGATGTAGCCCCTCGCATATAGAGAGAAGTCCCGCTAAAGAGGGAAGAACATGCTCCTGGGAGAATGTAGCCTGGGGGTTTCTTGTGGGACCAGCTTAGTAGGATCTCAAATTTAGAAGCCTCATAGGCAAAGAAAAAGGATCAGAGTGAATCTGTCAATCCAGGGCATTCTTTTTTTTTTTTTAATTTTTATTTTAATGTTTATTTATTTTTGAGAGACAGAGTGCAAGCAGCATAGGGGCAGAGAGAAAGAGAGACATAGAATCCGAAGCAGGCTCCAGGCTCCAGGCTCCGAGCTATCAACACAGAGCACAACACGGGACTCGAACTCACAAACTGTGAGATCGTGACCTGAGCTGAAGTCAGGCACTTAACTGACTGAGCCATCCAGGTGTCCCATTTCTTGTGTTCAGAAGCAGGTTCTTGGGGAGCCTGGGTGGCTCATCGGTTGAGCGTCTGACTCTTAATTTTGGCTCAGGTCATGAGCTCACGGTTCGTGGGTTCGAGCCCACATCAGCTCTGTGCTTGACAGTGTGGAGCCTGGTTGGGATTGCCTCTCTCTCCCTCTCTGTTCTTCCCTGACTTGTGCGCTCTCCCTCTCTCAAAACAAATAAACTTAAGAAATTATTAAAGAAAAAAAAAAAAAGGAATCAAGTTCTTTGCACTGTCAGCAAAAGTCCAAGTAAGAAACAGGTACTTGGTTCTACAGATCTCCAAGACACGAAGGTACACAGTTGGGCCTCCTAACAGGGCTGGGAGAAGTTATCTATAGTGTGTTCAGTCCTTGGACCCCTGATGTGAGCCAGGTCTGTGCACGGTGTGTGCACACGTGGTTAAGAAGCACAGCCCATCCTGCAGATGCCAGGGGAACGACGTTGACCAACAACCATCCACCTCTGCGGAGGGACCAACGGGAAGCCAGGGGTGGGTGTGAAGCAGGAGAGAAACCATTGACACAGGAGGGACAGCTTCTTGGCTGGAAGGAGGTTACAACTGAAGGAAAGACTGGGAAGAAAAGTTAGAAACACTGTCCACATGGAGAAATGCCCACAGGAGGAGCAACAAGTCAGGATTCAAGATGCATTTAGGGAATGATCTCAAATTTCAGAAGTGTGTGTGTGGCTGGAATCAAACAGAATAAGCTCAGGAGCTTATAACCTCAGGGTCAGCAGCAGAATGTATTTCCCACCACATGGAAATGAATACAACTTTTTTCCACCACCCTGAGAAGAGGATTAGTGACCGTTTCCAGAGCAACTCCTAAGAGTATGGGTTTCAGAAGTGAATATGTAGACTGCTTTGCTGCCCGTGCACTCACTATGTGGGGCCAAGAGCCTAGTGTCTGAGGTACGACCAACTTGGGGCTCCAAGAGTGGCTCCCTCTCCTTCTTGCTGGGGGACTTCAACCAGGCTACCTACTCTCTACTGTCTCTGAGCCTCCATTTTCTCATCTGTAAAATGGGGATAATAATCTCTTCTCACAAAATTGAAGCATTAAATTAATGTACTACATAAAATGTTTGGCAGAGAATCTGGCACTTATTAAATACTCTAATTAGCTATTACAGTAGCGCCTCCTTATGTATAAAGGATATGTTTCAAGGAGTGTCTGGCTGGCTCAGTCGGTGCAGCACGTGACTCTTGATCTTGGGGTGATGAGTTTGAGCCTCACATTGGGTGTAGAGCTTACTTTAAAAGGGGGTACATTTGGGGGCACCTGGGTGGCTCATGAACCGTGAGATCATGACCTGAGCCGAGATCAAGAGTTGGATGCTTAACCAACTGAGCCATCCAGGTGCCCCAAATATTTTAATGTCTTACTTCTCAACCCAGGGCATCTTGCTAACAACACTTTCCTTTTATTTCTTTTGTTTTGTTTGACTTCGCTCTATCTATGAAGACAATTGTAGCAATACGAGGAAAGCCAAAGGGCTACATTTTATAGAGAAAGTAGTGCAGACTATAACCACCTGTGCCAGGTATTTTATCCTGGTTGGACCACTCAAGACAGTGATGGTCTTTCAGGTAAATGTCTTCTTAATTCTGGTTGTGGTACGTAATTGAGGATGGACTGGCAGGTGTTCAGCCAGGTGAAGGAAGACCCAATTCTCTGTGGAGAAGCCCACTGTGAAGAGGTCGTTTGCCCAATGGAAAGCTCATCACCTAGGCTTGCCTCTTAAACAAAGGCACAATGGCACCACCCGTAACATGTTTCCATAGTTCATAGGCCACACTCAGCTTCATTCCACTTACACCATGGCTGCAACTCCAACTCTTTATTTCCTGATAAAATATGGGGAAACAGGATCACAGAACCTCAAAAATAGTCAACTGGTACAATCACTCGGCACGGGTTGGATCTTCTCCAACAGTCCTGTTGAGAATGCACCCTGAAAGAGAGTCTTCCCTCTTTAGAGAAGGGGTCTGTATCCAGTCATAAGGGCTCACATATTAATTTCTCTCCAACACGTAAAGAACACCTTCCATAGGGCAGGCACAGGACCAGACATTAGAGACACAGCAGTGAACAGCACAGATACAGTGTCTGCTTTCATGAAGCTTACAAAAGGACAATGGGAGTGAAAGAGGGTGGGAGAGAGAGAGAGAGAACAACATAGTAAGTCTTAAAGAAAAATAAAACAGTGGTAATGGGGAGAGCCAGAGGGGCTCAATCAACATTTGAGGAGCTAGACAGACCTCCCAGAGGAAACGAGACCTCCCTGTGACCTGACAGAGGTGAGGGACTCAACCAGGTAATAAGACAGGGAGCAGCAGGCCAGGTGACAGGAAGAGCAAGCTAAAAATGCAGGAGGTCAAACTTTGCAAAGATTACCTAAACAGACAAAACTGGCAGAACTAATTGCTGAAGTTAAGAGTGAAGAGTTAAGATGTAGAAGCAAGATGGCATATTTGAAAAACTGGAAGCTAAGTATGACCACTTAAACATCTGTCAATAAATAAAGGGATTATTAAATGAAGCTATATTCATTCTTTACAATGGAAGACCATGTAGGACTATATATTAATGAAAAATCTCAAAAAAAATAAAGAAAGAAAATCCAAGTTGCAGGAGGTATGCATATGATAGGATATATGATACTATGTAGAATCTCACAAAATAACACTCTCTTGTTTTGGCCACATATGTATGTAGTAAAAATGTAAGACTACATATGAAAAGGTTTTTTTTTTTAAGTGTATTTATTTGAGAGAGAGAGAGAGAGAGAGAGTGAGAGAGAATGCTTGTACATGCACCCATGAGTGGGGGAGGGGCAGAAAGAAAGGGAGACAGAATCCCAAGCAGGACCCATGGTGTCAGTGCAGAGCCCGATGTGGGGCTTGAACACACAAACTGTGAGATCATGACCTGAGCTAAAACCAAGAGTCAGACACTTAATCAGCTGACCCAGGAGCCCCTGAAAATGTTTTATCAACTGCAAATAAATGGTCCCCTCTGGGGACTGAAAGGGAAAGGGACTCGGGTGGGGCCCATGTGAAGCTTCATCACTACCTGTAATGTTTCATTTATTCACATAAAAATTCTGAAGCTAACAGGGCAAAAAGATTTTTATTAAATCTAAATGGTAGGTATAGATATGAATGTTATAATAGCCTATATTTTGCTACGCAGGTGAAATAGATTATAATTAATAACAATAACAAATGAATAAATTCTAGCATAGCCATGTAATACAATACTAAGGCATCCATTAAAAATAATGAGGGCGCCTGGGTGGCTCAGTCAGTTACGCATCTGACTCTTGATTTTGGCTCAGGTCGTGGTCTCACGGTTCATGAGTTCGAGCTCCACATCAGGCTCTGTGCTCAGAGCACGGAGCGTGCTTAGGATCCTGTCTCCCTCCCTCTCTGCCCCTCCCCCCCTTAAAAATAAATAAATGTTAAAAAATTTTTTTTTATAATAATGAGGTGTACTTGTGCCATTACCAGCAAAGACCATAAAATACAGTATGTGAAATAAGAGGCAGGGCAACGTGTAAATCCATTTACTTTTACACACACACGCACGTACAGAATCAGCTCTGAGTACGCTGAGGGCCCTGGCAGGGCACATGCCCAACTGTTGACATTGATTGATTATGTATACAGTTTGGGTCAGGGGTGGGAAGCATAAATGTGGACATCAGCTTTTACATACATATTTTTAAATCTTTACTATAGAAACGTATTATGTAATGAAAATCATAATAATGTTTACTAAAAGGCCTTAATAGGTAGGGAAGGAGGTAGAGAGGCATGAAATGAGGCTGAACAGGAGGCCAGGGCTGGACAGGGCAGAGACTTAAAGGCTAAGGTTGGGGGGCTGGTCATGGGGTGATGGGGCTCCACTGAAGCTATATGGTGGGGAATGACATGGGATTTGCCTTTAGAAAGATCCCTCTGGCTAGAGGGAAGAGAAGACAGTCGAGGGGTCCAGAATGAAGGCAGAGACCAGCAGGGAGGGTACCGCAGGCATCCAGATCCACTATAGCCTCTCTCATCTCTTTCAAGATTCTGAAGGCACAGAAGTCATAAGTGTCCATTCAGACTGCTTTTTCCCATTTTCTCTCCCTTCCCCAGTTGTTTTCTAGAACAGCACTGTCCGGTAGGAATATCATGCGAGCCACACATGTAATTTTAAATTCTCTATTAGTCACATTAAAATGGTAAACAGAAATAGGCAAGTTTAGTTTTAATAATATAGTTTATTTAACTCAATATATCCAGATACTATTATCAGTTCAACATGTAATAGAAAAAAAATATTAGAGATATTTTACATTTTTTCATGTCTTCCAAATCCAATGAGTATCTTACTCTTAGATCAATCCTCTTTTTAATGTTTATTTATTTTTCAGAGAGAGAGAGAGAGCGCGCACAAGCGGGGGGAAGGGCAGAGAAAGAGGGAGATAGAGGATCCAAAGCAGGCCCCTTGCTGACAGCAGAGAGCCTGATGTGGGGCTTGAACTCATGAACTGTGAGATCATGACCTGAGCCAAAGTTGGACACTTAACTGACTGAGCCACCCAGATACCCCTACTCTTACCTCAGTTTTAATTGGCACTAGCCATGTTTCAAGTGCTCAGTAGCAGTATGTGGCATGTGTCTATCATATTGGACAGCACAAGTATAGAAAAATAACACATGTAATTTCAAAGAGCCTCTTTGAAAAGCCAGACTTTGAAAAGCTATAGCTCTGTGTCTCAGCAGTTAGTGACTAACCACAATATATAAATTGAGACCCTTTTGAAAAATGAGACACTCTCCAAAATGATTTTAGTATCCATCTGAATTCAGAAAAATTCAGAACAGAAAAAATATTTCTCAAAAGCTTTAGAGATATAGTCTCTGGAATAATTACAGGAAATTATCTTCAGCTCACATCCTTACTTGAATAGATCAACATACGTAATTTTTCCCAAATGGAGATTATCCCAAACAAAAGTCTATGATCGGGTCCTAAATAATGTAGAACTAGTCTAATCAAACGAATTCCAGAATGAACTAAAAGGAAGACATTGAAATGATTTTTTTAAACCCATAAAATGATTATATTTGTATTTCCCCTTTTGTGAAATGTTTGTTCAGGTCATTTACCCATTTATATACAGGGATTTTTTTTTTTTGTTATTGATATGTAAGGGCTCTTCCTAGATTCGGACAAGAGTGTGTAACAAGTGGCTAGCACATGCCTGGTACTCTAGTAACCGTATTAAAAAGGCATATATTAAATTCCATCAACTGGTGAATGAAAATGGATAAACAAAGGTGTATGTGCCTGCAATGGGATGTGATTCAAAAGAATGAAGTACCAACACCTGCTAGGACATGGAGCAACCTTGAATGCCTTATGCAAAGTGAAAGAAGCCAGACACAAAAGGCCACATCGTGTATGATTCCATTTATGTGAAACACCCAGAATAGGCAAATTCATAGAGTCAGAAAGCAAACTAGTGGTGGCCAGGGGCTGGGGGAGAGAGAGCAAGTAGGAAGTGACTGCTTAATGGGTGCACAATTTCCTTTTGGGGTGATGAAAACGTTCTGAAATTAGGTTGTGGTGATGGACGCACAACCCTGTATATGTACTTAATATCACTGAATTATTATACACCTAAAATGGCTAAGATGGTAAACATGTATTTTACCACAGTAGTTTTAGGCAATTTGGATTTATTTATTTATTTATTTATTTATTTATTTATTAAATAATGAGGGTATCCTTTGGGTAAATACCTAGTAGTGTAATTGCTGAATCATAGGGTAGTTATATTTTTACGTTTTTGAGAAACCTCCACACTGTTTTCCTGAGCGGCTGCACCAGTTGGCATTCCCACCAACAGTGCAAGAGGGTTCCCTTTTCTCCACATCCTCGCCAACACTTGTTGTTTCTTGTGTTGTTGATTTTAGCCATTCTGACAGGTGTGAGGTGATATTTCATTGTAGTTTTGATTTGTATTTCCCTGGTGATCAGTGATGTGGAGCATGTTTTCATGTATATCTGCTCAAAGAATACAAAAATACTAATTCAAAGGGATACATGCACCCCAATGTTTACAGCAGCATTATCTAAATAGCCAAATTATGGAAGCAGCCCAAGTGTCCAGTGACTGATGAATGGATAAAGAAGATGTGGTATATATATACAATGGAATATTAATCAGCCATAAAAAAGAATGAAATCTTGCCATTTGCAATGGCATGGATGGAGCTAGAGAGTACTCTAATAAGTTAGTCAGAGAAAGACAAATACATTTGATTTCACTCATATGTAGAATTTAAGAAATTCTTAAATAAATGCGCAAAGAAGGAAAAAAAGAGAGAAAGAGGCAAACGAAGAAACAGACTCTTAACTACAGAAAACAACTTGCTGGTTACCAGAGGGGAGGTGGGGAGGGGGATGGGTGAAATAGGTGATGGGGATTAAGGAGTACACCTGTCACGATGAGCACAGGCTGTTACATGGAAGTGTTGAATTGCTATATTGTACACCTGAAACTAATATTATACTGTGTTAACTAACAGAAATTTAAATTAAAACTTTTTTTAAAAAAAGAGGAAAAAAAGCTGTAAGTTTCACTGCTTAAAAAATAAAAAATAAAAATAGTGAGGGTAAAATAAAGATAATTTTCAGGCAAAATAAAAGATACATATCTAATGGAAAAAATCCTCATAAAATAATAATGCAAACTAAAATACTGTTAACCATTCCAGAAGCAGGAATTATATAAATAAAAGCCAGGAGGGTAAACATTCTGTGCAGCCTGGGAATTGACAAAAATGGCTTAGATGTGAAGTTTTATCAGTACTTGTGAGAAATCCGCCCTACAAATCCCTGTCTTAGAGACACATATTTATGTCAGTCCTTCAACCATGATAAAAATTCCCACACTCTGACTTTCTCCACTTCCTCTCATTCTCCACTCCGGGCCCCGACTCTCTGTGCTCAGAGATTCTGCAGCAACACCCATTCCATCCTCTGCTCCCACCTCATGAGGCTCATGCTGCATTTCTCTTTCACCCCTGAGCTTCCTACAAAGCTTTTATCTTCAGAAAAGCCATTCACGAGTGCAGTACTCCAGAAAAAGAACTTTAAAAGGTAAATGTCAGTGACTCCCAAGTGGTGCCGTGAAGCAGAGGTTTGGTTGCAGTGGCTAAAAGTGCATCTGCTTGGAACCAGCTCTGCCATTCACGAGCTGTGTGACATGAGACAAGTGACTTACCCACTCTGTTCCCTACTTCCCCCATCTGTAAAATGGAGGTAATAACAGGATTCCCTTACAGAGTTGTTGTGAGGATTAAATGAGTTAATATATGTAAAGCGCTTGGCATGTGGTGCACAGAAGGTCTACTTTAAGAATTAGCCCGCTTCTGGGCGATGAGCTCTGGAAGGCCAGGGACCGTGTTATTTGGGTTCACTGCTGTCTCTGCATTCCCTGCACTTTGTAGGACCTTGATCGGCAGCTGGAGGATGAATGCATGGTGCTTGCCCTCAGTAAGTCTGTGGTCAGCAGTAACACAGAGTAGCCCTATAGACACAGTGACAGAACATGAATACGACCACATGCACTTGAGAGAGAGAACAGGTGTCTATCATTAAGGCCATCTCCTGTAGCCCTCAAGCACTGGGCTTGGACGCTGAGGCAAGCCTGACGCGGGGCTGTGGATCTGCACCATCTCCACCTTCTCTCTTCCCAGGCCTCTCCAGACTGTCCTCGGTCCTAGAAAGGCACTTTCTGAACAAAAGCTCCTCAAATTCAAGTCAGCTCCTTGGTTAGAAACTGTCAAAATGAACAGCACCAGAGGAAGGGGACCCCGGTCACAAGGGCATGTCAGGCTCCAACATGGGACCTTCCCAAGGGCATTTAAGTGCATTTTGGATTATATATGATTCTCATCTTACCAACTGCACTATAGTTCCCATGCCGTCTCCTCATCCAGAAGAAAGTACCTACAAAATGCAGTAGCTGCCCAGGAAACTTAAACCCAAACACCCTGAGAGACACCATCCCATCATGACACCAGTGCTCCTGTCCATTTGCGTATTTCAAGTCCAGGGTGGGCCACAGGTTGCTCATTCACATTTCCATGTGTTGGGCAGCCACTGTAAATCTTTCTAGAACAAAGTAAATCCACTGAAGAAGAGAGACAGCAGACACGCAGGGTGGTCATAGCATGGGATGTGCAGTCTCCAAGAATCTGGTTTAAGCTCAAGTTTACCAGGTGATCTTGGGCAACTTTTAAGGAACTTCCTTGAGCCTCACTTTCCGACTTGAAACCAAATCCAAGTCACAAACCAATGAGTCCAGGTCACACAGTCAAATAGCAGCTATTCCTACCATCCCTTATCCCTTACTCTGCTTTGTTTTTCTCCATAGAGTTGATCACCTCCTAAGGTAACCTCTGAGAGAACAGAACTATGTTTTACTCTGCAGCATCCTTTATGCCTACAATGATGCCCGGCACTCAGTAGACACTCAGCAAATACTTAGAGCTAATATTTATCAAGCTGTCCGTGTGAGCCAGCTAGTACGCAAAGCACTGTAAAGAAACTGTTAATGTACTCCTCATAACAACCCTATGAAGTCTGTCTCACCAGGTCCATTTTCCAGTTAGAAACTGAGGCTTGGGAAGTTTAAGAGCAGAAATCAGATGTTAAGGGTCTTACAGACTACGGCAAGTTTTCCAGATTTTAGTCTGAGTGATATGGGAGGCCACGGAAAGATTTTGAGCAGGGAAGAAACACGATCTATGTATTAAAAGGACTGTTCTCAATGCTGTGTAGAGAGGACAGCTGTAGGGGCAAGACAGAGAGGAGGGAGATGGTGAGGAAGTGCCTTTGGTAGTGGGAGGAGGGAGGAGACCTTTGGGAGGAGCAGATTGGGAAACAATAGTCAAGGGCAGACAGATCATCTGAATTGGTATGGATCTCCAAATGGAGATTGTAGTGAGCGGTTAGACATAAGAAACTGTAGAGTATATTCGAGAAGCATCAGCCTTTAGACTGGGAAGAAGCCCCACCTTGGTGAGGGAAGAGGGAGAGGAGTATTCAAGAAGCCAGGGAAGAAAGAGTTTCAGGGAGGCAATGCTCAACTACATCACCAAGTAGGGGAGAGAGAAATGCCCACTGAATTCGGCAAAGCAGGTGTCCCTGGTGACTTGACATGATGAAGTGAGTGGAGTTGGGGACAGAGCTGAAAGGGGCTTGTCTAAAGATTACCTAAGAACAATGTCTGTAGAAAAACTAAGTTGACAAGGATCTTAGGTATTGGCCAGTCTACTGAAGTCATTAGAATATGAGCTCCCCAAGGACAGGAACTTCATCTGTCTTTTTACTGTTTTATTCCTGCCCTCTGGGCACCTGGCACATGACAGATGCTCAATAAATATTTGCAAGACTTTTTTGAACTTTCTTGACATCTCTAGCCAAACAGTACAGGTCAACAGGAACTTTGCATCCCTAACAGGATGGTATGGAAGACAGTGAGGAAATGCACACACAAATTATCCCAAGATGCAATGTTCACATTCCCTTCCCTTGCTAAAGAAACTAGAATTCATGCTACTTGGTATTTATTCAGCATGAGAATAATGTGTTTTCCACTTACTCTTCTCATTGGCATTCATATCTGTATCGTCAGTGGATTGAATGGCTTCTCACTGGCAGCACCAAATTTCAACATTCAAGCTAATTGTAAGCTGGTGTAATTAGCAGAAATTACAGAATATTTTTAAAGGGATGTTTTGTAACAGAGGTCTTTTGGAAATCCAATTTAGGAAAATTATTTTTTTCATGTTCTCAAAGTGCTGACCTGCAGATGATGTTTCAAAAGCATTCAGGGGTCACTTTGAAAAGCAAGGGGATCATTCTCCCTCTCCCCACCTGCATCCATCTGAATTATGGCACATGTTCAATGGGAAAGGCCTCATTACATCCTAAGGAAATCCACATCCTGCACCTCCAGGTCACAGTCCAGCAGAGAGCAGCCTCATGTCCCTCCGGAAAGGATAATTAGTTTTCTACCCTTTAATCAAGGAGCAGCAGATTGTTGTTTTTCTAAAGTTTTGCCTGGGGAGAGCCTGTTCTTTCCCGAATGTGTGTTTTTCTAAACAGGACTCCCTGTACGTACCCAACCTTCCCATGAGCCACCACTGACAGGCACTCCCCCAGCCTTATCTGAAACAAAAAACTGAAGCTCTCCACTGATGACAGCCTCTGGCCCCTCAACTCCACAGATGTGGGATTAGGTCATGGCCCTCACAACTTACCAGCACCAATGAGCTTTCACTTATCGACCAAGAGAATCCTCAATCTCTCTGTCACAGAGGTCATGTTTTTAAGGGTTTACTTAAAAAAAAGTAATAAATGCTTATCATGTGCCAGACACTATTCTGAGTGCTTAATAAATATTAACTCATTTAACCCTCAAAACAATTTTATAAGTAAGTACTTTTATTATTCCCACTTTACAGATGAGGAAACTGAAGCTCAGAGAGGTTAAGTGACTTACCCAAAACCACACAGCTAATAGGTGGCAGAGCCAGGATTCAAACTCAGGTGGTCTGGCTCCAGAGAACAGAGAGACAGATGTTAAAACCATTGCAGAAGCAGTGACAACCAAGAAAAGAAGATGGAAATTGAATTGCTTACTATGTACTAGGCCCAGAGCCAGTGTTACTGGTTAGTTTCTCTTTACATAAAGTGCAACTGGACCTTAAAATCATCATCATCATCATCATCATCATCATCATCATCATCATCAACATCAAAGATTATTATGTGTATTATGTGTTGGTCTTCTACATCTACAAATAAAAATCCATGTAGATTCATTGGTATATTTTTACCGTGTGCATGTTACTTTGATAAAAGTATGATTTTAGTTAAAAAATTTTAATGGCTGAGTTTTCTGTTTTTAAAGTGATTTGAATCAAATAAACAGCCCTTAGAAGGCATTTTTTTTAAAAGCCACCCTGAACTCCCTTTCCAATTTTTGTCTTAAAAAGAAAGCAAGAAGTCTTTGGTATTGTTCTATCAAACTGTATGCAAATCAGACACAAAGAAGAAGCAGATAAACTCATGTTTTTCAAATCCTGAAAAGCTCTAACTCAAAAATTATATTTACAGACACCCTCACAGAATTTTTTTTTTGCTCAGGGTGGGGCAGAAGACAGTCTTCACACTTTATTCAATAATACATTGATCAGAAGCTAATAAATCAGGATGTAGGTGGCCCAACACCTCCAAAATGAAAATCGCAATCCTAAAACTCAGGATTCAGAAATGGGCATCTCTAAAAACTGATTCTAACTCAGCTAAAAACACCAAAAATTCTTAAATTAGCCAGCATTGCTTAAAGCAGTTTATTGACTTTCTGATACAGGACCTACCACAGTCTCCAAGGTAATTAGAAGCACCATAAATGCTGTTTTTGGCAGTGACTGGGGCCACACATAAAAACATGTTTATTCCCAAACCGTCAGTGAAATATGGTGGTGGGGGTGGGACCACGTCAGGCTTGTAGCATATGTGGAGAAAAAGGAAAGGTAATGCCAAGGGCACCATTCAAACTGAGATTATTTCATCACTATGACAAACAGCAAGCCACCCCCCAAATTCTAGGCAAGAGAGTAATTCTGAGCAAGACAATTACTCAGAGTAAGAGAACTTCTGAGTAAGGCAGGCTAATATTATTATTTTAACAATAATGAAAATAATACTATTAGTGCTGTGCTTATTATGTGGATTAATTCATTTAATTTTCATGGGGGCCCTGAAAATAAGAGCCATGACGGAAGAAGGTTCTGAGAGGTTAGACTTGGAAATGCTCCATGGCTACTGAAAGTCAGAGCCAGAGACAGCCCAATTCCAAGATGCCTGCTCTTGGTCCCTGAGTCCTGCTAAATTGTCTAAGGGATTTTCTGGCCACCTAATCCACAAACGTAATAAATTGGAGACAGGAAAAATGAACCGTGTTGGTCAGTCATGTGCTATTTATCAAATATTTCTATCAAACGTGGTCCCATTGCATAGGACAGAGCAAGCCCCCAACCATCCTCCCGGGCAGCTGGGCTCCCAGCTCACCAGCTGGGCTCCAGTGGGAACAGGGCCCGTACTTGCATCAGCGTTGCCATAGCTGTCACCATGGCAACTGCCCACTGTCGCCCAGGCAGAGATGCTCTCCCCACTCTCGGGAGCCCTGATGCAGGGATGCAGTCCAGTAGAAACTCACCCTTTTACTTGCTTCCCAACTTGCTCAAGTCTTTATAAGACTGAGAACCAGTCGGGGGTTCCCCAGGTCCCTGCTTGCATTCGAACCAGACAATACATATAAAGGCCAAGAGGGAGACGGGGTTCATGAAGAGGCTGTCCAGAACTGAAGCGTGGGTAGTTAACCTCTCCAGGGGCCTCCACACCTGGCAGGGCTGAGTCTGAGTTCTGGCTCTGGCACTGGCTACCTGGGGATGCTAAGCAAATGGTTTGGCCTCTAGGAACCCAAGTTTTAGAATATGAAAAGCCAGGATAATGTTAGCTTTTACATTTTATAGAATAGTTGTGAGATATAAGTAAACCCAAGTATATAAAGGATATACAGAGTAAATGCTGGCTATTATTAACTATTATCCCCAATTCAGTGGTGCTGGTGCTGGGAAACATCAGGGACCCTCAACCTCTCGCTACTGCCTTTACACCACAGCAGCCTGATATTCCAAACAAAAAGCACTCCTGTCCACAGCACAGAGGCGCTGACTCAAGGGCTGAATAAGGCCAGCAGATAGCGTAGTCCACACTCACACTGCTGAGCAGTAGGAGACATGATGGTGGTCGGTGGGGTCCCTAAATCCAGTAATCGTCCCTCTGGGCAACACGGCTTCTCTGAAAAGATTAATTTATCAAAATAAGCCTACTAACTGTATTCAACAAAAATGCCAAGGAGCAAAACACCTTTTAAGATACTGAATCCATGTATGAACTTTCAGAAATCTTTAAGGCCAAAGGATGGCACTCAAATTTTCTAGAAAATTCTGAATAAATAATGTCCAACCTGTTGGCAGTGGTGATTTCTCAGGGTTAGGACTGATCCAAGGAACCTGCACTTACTATGTGACACATTTATACACTGTCTGAACTTTTATGGTATGCATACATTAATTTTATAATAAAAAAAGAATAGCTTTAAAAAAAAGTGAAATGCTTTGTAATAACACAGCTAGCTTACAAAAGAAGAAACCCAGTCAATAAACAAATGAAAAGTGTTCACCCTCCTTAGTAACTAGCAAAATGGAAATTTAAATAAGAGTATGTTTGCCTTTCAAATTGGTGATTTTTCTAGGATAACACCCCATTGTGGGCAAGAATGTGGAGAAACAGACATTTTGCTTCACAACTGTGAATGTATAAATTGATATGTTTCCACAGGTTAAGTTGGCAGCATTTTCCAAGAATATTAAAATGACCCAGAACTTCACCTTTACAAAAATTAATTTGACAAAATAAACTGCAAACATAGTGACGAGGATACAGCTTTCAGTGTTATTTCAGAGGGAGGAATGAGGCTCAGCTCAAACAGCCAATACTAGGGACTAGCTACTGGAAAAGTGCCTTGCAAAGTTCTACATGTTCATTATGCAAAACACAGGCAAAGAAGACTTGCTTATTCCACATTGTGAAAATATAGAATTTTCCGGATTTGGTGCTTTTAACGGTATGCTTCCATCCCACACTCACTCCATTTTGCAGCTAAGCAAACCAAGACCCAGACCGAGGAGGCAGTTTGCCCCCAAGTGTCTGGGACAGGGTTCACAGTCTCTTTGCCTTTGCCTTCTGGAGGAAGGGGGCAGAATTGTCACCTTCAAGACCAGACACAGGAACCATAGTGGGGCCAAGCTATGCCCCAGTGCCTAGCTTGGGGTACAGAGGACCTAGCTGGGGGTAGAGACATCTCTTCAAAGGCCTCTCACTCCAAGAAGCCACATCCTTCAAAGAACTCTTGGCTCTATTTCAGCCACCAGAAGCGTTCAAGACAAGGAGTAGAGCTGGGGTCTGGAAGCAAGGCCCCCTCACTAACAGTTAAACAGCCACTCTCCAGAGAAGGTCTGTTCCATGCCAGATCTGCACGCAGTGCTGGTCATCAGTCACCCGTTCCCCACGGCAACCCTAAGGCTCAGCGAGGTCAGCTTCCCTGTCTTAAATCACCCAGCTAATCAGGATGTGAACTGCTCTTTATGGGTGCTTTGACTTCCTCGTCTATAAAATGGGGAGAAAAATAGCAACCACTCAGAGGTTTGGTTGGGAGGGTTAAATGAGCCAATTTATAGAAAGTGCTTAAAACAATTCCTGACCTACAGGAAACTCTGTGTAGCTCTTATTATTTTAGTGAGACTGTAAAGCATTGTGGTCAGAACAAGGACTCGAGAGCCAGTTGCCTGGGTTCAAATCCCACATCCACCCCTCACTGGCTGTGTGACTTTGGGCAAGTTACTTTTTGTGTTTCAGTTCCCTCATCAGTAAAGTGGCAACGACAATGACAGTACCCACCTGAGTTAACATAAATGATCACATTACCTAGCTGAGTTAATGTACTTAGAAGAGTTTAGAAAAGTGTCTGTCACATAGCATAATGGGCCTGTCATGTAATAACCGCAACATGTGTTAGCCATTGTAACTATGATACCCCTCTGTCTCCTGTTGTCTATGACTGCACAGGAATGACACCCGCACCACCAACATCAGTTATTCTGGCTGACAAGAGCCTGACACACGTTCTCCTATTTAATCATGACAAGACCCTAGAACTAGGTGCTATTATTGTCCAGCTTTACAGATGGGGGAACGGAGGCACAGAGAACTCGAGTAACTTGCCCCAGGTCACACAGCCAGGAAGCAGCAATGCTGCTGGGCTTTGAACCAAATCAGTTGGGGCCTAGGGCTCTTATCCTGCACACTGTATTGCCCAGCCCAACACTCACATATCCAGTACTTCCTGTGGAAGGGTGGTGCATGGCTCCTAGCTTTGAGATGAGTAATGGCCACATCCCCCACCATGCAGCACAGACACTGACCCTGCAGACGTCTCATGAACATAAAGGGTAAGTCACACTAGCACAGTCACCAACGAGCCATCCCTGTCATCTCTCCTTATCTTCCCAGGGAAATACACTGGTATTTGTCTACTGTAGAGATGAGACACAACCATTAAGACAGAATTCTGGACCGAGACATCTAATCGGTGTCTTGGAAACTCACACTGACATCCCCACAGCTGGTTTTCCCCACAGCTGTTGATAGTCGTGTGTTGTTTAAAGCATGGCCTGCTCACAAGTTCATGCTGGGAGGTGAAGCCAGGGTAAATCTTCCATAATGCGCCATTCTGGCCTTTGGAGCATGAAATTTTGTGGCAAAGAGTTCATTTCCCATCACCAGACTAAAAAGTTTACAAAGCTTCCTTGCATACAGATGGCCAAAGCTGTAGGTGGCTGCAACCAGGAAATGGCACAAATCAAGCGGGGGTGAGTCTTATGTCCCCCACCCCCAGCTTTCTCAGCAATTCATCAAAAGAGCTGTTGTGGGGGAAAAAACTATCCATGTGTTTCACCAGGATCCATAATCCTGTATTGTTTCAAACCCAGTAATTTAATGAAATAGTGTCTGCTATCCACTAATGTGCCTAAAACTCAAACAGATTGAAGGATCTGGAAGGATCCTCAGAGAACCAGCTAGTCTACCATCCTCATTTAGACACTAGAAAACTAAGAGCTGGCTCAAGGTTGCATGGTCTATTGGTGATAGACTGGGACCTTGACGGTATCCCTGTTTGGAGGCTCTTTTCAGCCCTGGCAAGTGTTACCAGGATGGATGTTTGCTGTTTCTTACTGCCCAGCATTTAGTCTCCCTTCTTTTGCCAATGGCACCCTGATCTCCTGTTGAGGGACCCCCTCCCCAGCTGTCAAACCCTGTGATTCAGGAAGGGCCAACCCTCCCAATATGGGCATGGGACCTGGCAGAATGAGACCTTTGCTGGAGTTAAAGAAAAAGAGATGTAGTCAGCTAGTGCAATATTTGAGCCGATGGGGTGGAAACTTAGAATTGTGCAGAGCATCTTGGTCAGAGAGCCCATCTGAGAAGTACGCTAATTTGGAGAAAGAGTGAGAGATGGTGAGTGATGGACTCCTGGTGACATAGATTAGCCACCTGGATCTAGCCATGCCAAAAGGCAGAACTATCACTGAATTCACCGAATAAGTGAGCCCCCCCCCGCCTTTTTTTTAAATTTAAGCATGTGTACACTGTATTTCTGTGACATGCAACCAAAAAACTAAGTTTGTTTCTAAGTTTGTAAAAGGAAGTAAGTAAATCACAAAATGGGAATGTTCCCAGGAGACCCTCCACAGTGCCCAACACAGTTCCTTGACACAGTCAGAGAGCAATACACGTATAATGGGGTAAAACCCCTCCTTCAGGTCTCTTTTCAGCATGACTCTCCCAGACCACCCTATTGGAAACTGCAGCCCTCCCCAGCTTGGCTCTCCCTACTCCTACCTGTTTCCTATGGTGTTTATCACCACCAGACCTACCTATTATCATTTCTTGTTGGTTTCCCTCACTCAAATCCTACAAGGGTGGGGATTTTTGCCCACTTTGTTCACTGCTGTATCCTGGGGGTAGAACAGTGCTCAACACCTGCAGGTGCTCAGTATATATCTAGTGAATGAATGAATGACAAGAAATGGAAGATGGAATGAGTGTATACGGTACACAGAGGATGGTGCCCTACACGTAAAGGCACACAGGCTCCCACCTACTGCCTCAGTCAACAGCCTCTGGGACCTCTTAGATATGGGTCTTCTTTCCTCTTCTCTGAGCCCATGCTCCAACAGCCATCCCCACAATCTAGACAACCAGATCGTCCCCCACCTGTCCAGATAACATGAACAACAATTCAAAGGTAACTAGCCCTTTGGGTTATAAAGATGTTTTCCTTTTTCCCCCTGCTTATAATAATATTGTATACTCATTATAAAAGCACACAAAATAAAAATGTAACAAGTAAACAATAAAAATCATAATTTAACCTCAAATTTAAATTTTGGGTGCAAGTCGTAAGCAGGCAGACTGCTAATATATTTTGTACGACCCGCAGGATGACCCCCCCTTTTTAAGGTAACTTCCAACATTTAAAAAGCTAGAGGAATTCATTTGGAAATCAGGTATCTAGCTTCAGCTGAATGTCATGGAAGGCCCACGTTCTCACATATGACAATGATCAGCGGGGGTTGGGTGACAGATGACCCTTTCAGGTGTGTGTGGGCTCTTGGGGTCCCTGCCTCTCCCTACTCTGACCCTTGCACTGCCCTGGCCACTGGATTTAGGTTCCTGCTTGGTCCCTGTCACATGTAGAGTTGGTCACCCCTGGTTTGATGTATACCCTTTCAGACTTTGTTGTAGTCATAAGGCTTTCTAGGAAACCCCTCTGAAAATCTCCCTCTGCCTCCAATAGTGGCCTGGGATGCCACACATAAGCCCCTAATTTCCAGCATCAGAGAACACTGCATTTGCAGCACTGTCCCGTCTGCATCGCAGCGAGCCAGGTCAGGTTCAACGTCTTCTCAGACTGACTATCCCAATTCAACGACTGACCTATACACACGTGAACCCCATACAGAAGGGCCCCACAGTCCTGAGCACCGGCTGGATGCCTTTTCCATAGGGAAACTCTAAATCCAGCGTTCAAACCACCCCTCCGATGTGGAGAGGCTCCATCAGTGCAGGACAGCCCCAGAGACTCGGCCACCACTGCACAGGCAGTCTGCAGCCCCACATGTATTGCCCACGGGACCCATGATTGGCTATCTTCCTCTGGGTTGATTATGCTCCAGTCCTACTATATAATAATACCTCCCTCTGGGCAGGGATCCTGCCAGCCTCACTGATTACTGCTTACTAGAACCTAACCCTGTTCCTCGCAGAGGAGGCCCTCAATCTACAAGGGACGGATGGTCAGCGAGGGAACAGACACATGAAAGGCAGGTGGGTGGGTATGTTACAGGGCGGGGATGGAGGAGATGAGCCCCTTAGCTGTGATTTCTAATTTGCCAATGTCATAAGGAAATGATTAGATCAAAATAGTACATTGTAAAATATGGTATAAAGTTACACAGTGAATAAACTCAGATGATAAAAAAATAAGGAAAGCACTATAATATTAATAGTGGTAGAACTTTTTTTTACAATCCTTTTGTGTATTTTCCATTTTTTGTTTTATGAAGTTCACTTTTAACTACCAACATTGAACTATAACCAAACGAATGATCTTCCCCTAGACTTGTATAGATTTCAAAACACCAAGTGGCCACGGAGGAAAGGATAATATTTTGGATTAGTAAGAAGAGAAAACACGGAAGGTGAGTTTGGTCTTCCACATGGAAACTGATCCTTCAAGACTCCTTGGTGGCCCCGTAGTGACCCATTACTCCCCCTTCACCTGCTATCAGCAAAAGCAACATTAGTTCACCCTTCTAATCCTGGAAGTCCAAAATGTTATGGGAGATTATATTTCTTTTGGAGCAAGGGACGGTAATTTTTTCAGCTCTGGCCTATGAATGCTCCCAAAGAAAAACAAAGAAACATAAGGAAATCTTCTAATACAAATACCTGAATTTAAATTTAAATACACATGCGCCCAGAAAAGTACCATTGCTCTGGTACGTCCTTGATTGTGGGACAGCCAAAACAGCATGTGCCTCACAGCAGGATACTCTCCTCTGATGATGTGATGTAGCCACTGCTCCTGGGAGCCTTGGACCAGGTCTCTGCACCTCAACTAGCCCCCAGACATACAGGATGGGCAGCAAGAGCTCAGGACCAGCTACTTTGTAAAGGCAGACAGGGAAACCGAGGTCCTAAGAGGAGGAGTATGTGCAGGGGATGACACAGAGCTGAGAACAACTGCTTTCCTCCAGCCTGGTCCCTCCCCTTGTTCATGTGACAAACATCACCTGAGTGTCCTGAGGTACCAGATACTGGTTGACACCTTGCTATCAAGCAGGGGGGAAGAGTGGGGACCCTTAACAATTAAGTGAATGACCAGGTAACCCCAGACGGCGATACAGGCCAGCAAACAGGAAATAAAGGCAAGGGGTAGAAAGTTATTTCTGATTTCCCAAGGAGCATCAGCCATTGAGTACTGTGCAGTTACAAATGCCTCTGGGGTTCCGCCAGACGCAATTTATTAACAGATTGCATTTGGGCGCTGGAGTCTGTGAGCGATGCATGACTCACCAGCAGAGTGGATTAAATGTAAAAGACACCCACAAACTAGAGGCATCCTCCCCCCCCCCCAACTCTAAGGTTCCCACAGCAAGGCAGGAAGTGCAGGGTGTGGAGTAGGCTTGCTCTTTGGAGACAGCTAATCTGGGATCAGCCCTGCTTCAAACTGCAAAGACTTCCCAGTGCCCTCAGAATGAATTCTCCTTTGCTTACTGCCAACCACTGGCCACAGCTCACCCTCCCCTCCCTGTCAAGACATCTCTGCGCCAGGCCTCACCTCGGCTCAACGTCACTTCCTCAAGGCCTTCTTCCCTGACACTGCTCTGGCCCCACGGGACCCTGACCCTTCCTCCCACACCACTCTTAGACTTACTTATTCTAGAAAGTGAGCTCTGTAGGGGTGGACTGATCCTCAGCTCCCAGAGCAGCACCCAGCGCACGGAGGGGCTGAGGCAGAGAGACAGAAGGGAAGAGAAAGAAGTCTCTCCACCATTTCTCAGGGTCCTGAGCCTCAGTTTCCACATCTGTAAAACCGGGGCAAGACCAACCCGCTGCAGAGTGATGACAGTGTATTCTGTGTTTCTGCCTGGCAGCCTGGATTTTGTTTTATTAACTCATCTTTTAAAAAACATTTTTACATACAAATTCACTTTTTGATGTGCAGATGTGGATTCTGACACTCGTTGGTGTATGACCACAATGAAAACACAGAGCTCTTCTATCACCAGGAAAAAGTCCCCTCGTGTTGCTCCTTTGTAGTCATACCCTCCTCCCCACCCCAGCTCCTAGCAACCATTGATCTGTTTTCTGTTCCTATATTTTGCCTTTTCCAAAATGTCATGTAAGTGGGATCATACGGTAAGTAGGCTTTTACGTCTTTTTCACTTGGCATAGTGCCTTGAGATTCATCTGTGGTGCTGCGTGTATCAGTGTTTTGTTCCTTTTTATTGTCCTTTCCCTGAGGGAAATCTCTTCTCTCAGGAACAGGGTCACAGAAAATAACAGTGGACCTATCCCCTTCTACCTCCCCTGATAATTTAGCCACCAACTTTCTAGAATCCCCTAAAGCTTGGGGAACAACCAGGAAGTCAAAGGTCCCCCTTTCTGGCTGTGTCTATAACCCGAATTCTGAGACCTGTGCAAACCCTTTCCCACCAGTTAGCCTCTCTCTGAGGTCGCTCATTTGCAAGAATGGCCAACAAGACCCAAGCTTCCTCTGGGGTGTTGACTCAGAAAGTGGAGGTCCATTCGGGAACCAGGAGGCAGGACTGGCTGTCTGGAGATGGCTGACCACCTGGGGTGGCTGTTTAGGGGCAGTAGTGGGGGTGGCAGTCAGCTGGCCAAGTCTGGGGAGAAGTGAGTAGATAAGAAAGAAGTAGAGGCAGAAGTGCCCCGGGATGGTGAATTCTTACTCGGGGCCGGGCAATGTTTATACGGGTGTGCCGTCATCTCGTATAATCCACACAACAGCTTGATGGGCAGATTCTGTTAACATCCCATCCACAGATGAGGACCCTGGGCACAAGGAGAGCACCCAGTGTGCTAGCAGGTCTGGGAGCTGAGCTCTGACTCCAAGGCTTGTTCTCTTGGCAACACGGAAGCTTAGAGCAGGAGCCAGGGAAGGAAGTGTGCGGCACAGCAGGGAGGCGGGAGGGAAGAAGCCGGTGGAAGATGAAGGGACCCAGGGGACTGAGTGGATACTGCTCCAGGCATGCCCTTAGCTGCGAGCCATGACACTGAAGGTTTGCTTTGTTCTTTTCAGCTGCAGAACCCATGTGTCAAACCTGATCATACTCAAAACCCGAGACATAAAGCTGGTGGAAATAGAGTTGCTCAAACTGAAGGGAAAGAGGAAATGGAGCCAGACCCACTGAACTGCCCCAATCCCTATGACCTCCCTCCTGGTGGCCTCTAAGGAAGGGACCTTCCAAGGAACGCAGGACCCCTTGGATCTTCACTTCCTGATATATACTCCCTGAGGGCTGGCTCTTTCTTTCCTTCTCGCTTTCTTTCTTTCAGGTTTCAAATGATCAAAAAAACATTCAGAACTAAAATTAGTCAGAGAGGCATTGTATCTTGTGTCTGCACCACACTGTCCAGCATGTAATTAGGACTCAACAAATGGATGATGGGCAGGTCTGGGCAACACCTGTGCAGGATCAAATCCGGATCCTCCCTCAGCAGCTAAGTGACCCTCAGCAAGTGTTTGACCCTCACAAAGCCTCAGAAGCCCCAGAACTTCCCTTGCCTCTTAATATTTGGAGAGGGCTCAATAAGCAGACGCTCGTAAGAGCACTTACCACAGTGCCCAGCAAACGGTAAGAACACGGTGTTACCTAGCATTATTATTAATAGCATCCACGAGACTAAAAGTATATTGGAGGAAAACAAAGAATCCACTGGAAGGAATTAAAATGTCCCCATGGGAAGCACAGTGCCCTCCATGTCCCAGTGTGGTTCGCTCCTAGGACTGGCCAGTGAATGCTCCAGTTTTCTTTCAGTCGTGTCTTTCATTTTTGTACCAACGGGAGGAAGGCCTGGACCGCAGAGGTCTGAAGATCACGAGTCTGACATGCAGGGCTCATCTGGAGCCAAGGAGTTATTAATTGGTGTTTATGTAACACTCTGTGCCCCTCCGGCCTGTTTCTGTCTGAACACGTGCTCCAAGAACCTTGGAGAATGCATCTCTCTCTTCTGACTTTTGGATGCTCAGACAACAGCAGATGGTGCTGCGAAAATAACGGCACCGACACTGCAGCTCTAAAGGGAAAAGTCCACGCCTTGAGGACTCAGAGTTAAATTAGAAATAGCTGGAAGTGGATATCTTCCAGGACTGACCTTTCCGGGAGAGAGCTGGATTCCAGCCTCCATAGGAACACTGCCAAGGAGAAAGAGAGCACCGAATGTGAGTGAAGGGTGTCCTCTGCTGGCCGGCATTAGAAATCCTCAGCAGCGCCCCCTCCTCCACCTCTCTGGGAGGGCTCCGCTTCCTCTGCCTCGAGGCAAGTCTCAAACACCTTCTGTGGTTGTTTTTTTGAAAACATGAATTTGAACTGCCAACAAAAACGATTTCTTTCCTAAAAGGAGAAGAGCTGAGAGAAAGGTCATAGAGCATTTTATTCCCTCCTCACTTAGGTTTTTCTTGCTGGAGCAAGAAAATGCTCACCTAATGAATGTCACCTAAAAAATGGTCCTGTGAGGGGCACCTGGGTGGCTGTGTTGGTTAAGTGTCCGACTCTTGATTTGGGCTTGGGCCATGATCTCACAGTTCATGAGTTTGAGGGCTATACTGTGCTCTGTGCTGACACAGCAGAGCCTGCTTGGGATTCTCTCTCTCTCCCTCTCTCTCTCTGGTACACACTCCCATTCTCTCTCTCCCTCCCCACCCCACTCAAAATTTAAATACATCAACATTAAAAAAGATGGCCCTCTGAATGCTCCCTGTGAGTTCTGCATCAGAGAATCCAAGCAACTTGGGGAACTTGACCAAGTGTGTGCACGTGGCCCACAGCACCACCCCATTTCCATTCCAAAAGGCTACCCTCTTGACCAGACTCCAAACTTCACAGAGAGACACCCCGAGTCAAAGTTGTCTGCCTCCTCCCAGAAAATCCCTATGGGTCTGCACACAGGGACAGCAAGATCTCGGTGGCCAAGAAGACAGGCCGATCCTGGATCAAACCCAGCCATTTCTGATGTCCGGCTCCGGAATCTTGGAAACTCGGGACCAGACCCTCACACACTACTTAAGACCAGAACACAGCTTGTCTGGCTTCCTGCCAGAGTGCTCCCGACAGCTGGGGCCCTTCTGACCTCTGTCTCCAGCTCTCGCACCATCCCCGCCCCATTCCCGAGGAATAACCCTGACCTCCTGGGTGAGTTCTAACTCACCTGGCATGGTGCTCACTCTGACGGAGCCAACGTGGCTGAGCTGCAACCCTAGCTCATCACTTCACAGCTGTGTGAGCATCTCCAATGAGCCTCCTTTTCTGCAACAATGCCAGGAGCTGCCATTTACTCAAGGTCCACTACCTGCCAGAAATTTGACATATACTACTTCTAATTAGTCCTCATGACCACACTATAAGGTGCTCTTCTTTCTGGATCAAGGTCAAGAACTCTTTAAAAGCTGAGGCTACCCACCCTCTTGTCCACTGGCTAAGGAAGGACTTGGCTCCATCTGCCATTTTCTTCCCTTCATTATGCAAAGTGCGTCCTCAGAGGGCAGAGAAGCAGAGATACGGAGAAAAAAGGGAATGCCAGGGGTGGGAGAGAAGGGAAAAGTCTTCTGGAGCAGAGCAGAGAGTTTAGGGTGCCTGCAAGGCAAGGGTGACCTGGAGACAGAAAGGGATGAGGAGGAGAGACAGCAGTCCCTAAAAAGGGCTGCTCTTGAGTGTGAAATGGATCCCCCTTGGACCTTCTTTGAGAGACAGAAGTAAAGAGTGGAACTATTTTAATTGTTGACTAATGGACTTCGAACTTCTGAATGCAACAAAACCCAAAGTCTGGAGTATCAGAGGCTTTGGTATTTGCTCAGATTGCATTCCAATGCTATAGGTAAGGAAACTGAGACTGAGAGGGTCGGTAACTTGCTAAGGGCTACATGACTCATGAGCAGCAGAGCCTGAATATAAACCCAAGTGCACCTGACTCCACAGCTGTTTGTGTGACACTCTGGCCTTAGCCGGAAAGGAATAATAATGCCACCTAGCAGGCCAGGTGAGGGGTAAACTTGGGATAGACTATGTGGACTAAGGCCTTCCTGCAATGAATCGCATATTGTAGGTAATGCCAGAAGTACCAGTTCCTTTATTTCCCTCCTTTGTCCTGATCTCTGGGCTCTCCTTGATTCTTAAGACCCTATTCTCACTGCTGGATTTTTAACATGTCCTTTTATTGCCCCAAATCCTATTTGGGTAACCGCCCTACTACCCTAGCCTCCCCCAGGTCTGCGCAGAAGCTGGCATTTTGGCCCCAAACTCCTCCAGTGGGAAGGTAGAGGCTCAACCCCTAACGGATGGCAGGCCGCGTGTGTGCCTGAACAGCCAACCTTGTCCCCGTGTGTCCATTCATCCAACATATAGTCACTGGTTTCTCCTCTGTGTCAGCACTGTGCTAGCCACCCAAGATAAAACACCATTTTAAAAAGACTATCCAAGACTAGGAAAAAAAGCATGCCTTTTCGAAGTCTTCCACAGCCTGAGCCTACCTACAGGGAAGGTAATTTTGTTTGACTTACTATTCTTTTTTTATTACGGACCAGACTCTGTAAAGTCAGGATGTTAACTTGTAAAAGACTAGTAAGTTGCAAATAATTTCTGTCACAAATAAAAGATAATTCCAAAGGTTACAGTGTTATTTACCTATAGGATCTTAACCAGTTTTATATCTAAGTTTGCAGTCTTATCCCAACATTCTTTTCTCCACATTTTCCCATGACTATACACACGCACACATAAACACACATACATTCATGTATGTATATATGTGTACACGTGCATATAGACACATATACAAGTACATGCATGTCTAAATATATACCCACATGTATATATACACACATATCAGAGAGTACATATGTCTACACACACACATATATCTTCCTGCATACTTTTTTTTTTTAAGATTTTATTTTTAAGTAACCTCTTCACCCAACGTGGGACTCAAACTCACAACCCCGAGATCAAGGGTTGCATGCTTCACCAACTGAGTCAGCCAGGTGCCCCACTCCTAAATATTTCTTAAAACTAGTCTTCTCTTCCTCATCCTTTTTGTTTTCTCATTTGTGAGTGACATAGATATTTTACTCAGACTAAGCATATATTTGCACAACAGTTAAGGTGTTAAGAGAAAAGCAGACCTTTGTATGAGATCTGTGAGATCTGATAGGGGCAAAGTCATCCCAGGCAGGGGGAACAGCATGTGCAGAGGCTCTGTGGTAGGGAGTATGGCACACTGGAGAAACCGAAGTGTGTATGACCTCCAGCATCTGTGACTAGAACCTTTCGGCTAACACCTACTCTATCAATATCATGACATGACTGTCAAGTCCCTCCTGTCTGTCTCAGACACATGCAATGGACTAAGAACACAGAATTGGCCTCATACGGTAGGAGAAGAAAAACGGTGTTGCACCTCTGTGGCATCCTTCTCCAGTCATTGGAGAGGAGCCAGGTAAAAGACAGTTGGCAAAGTCACAGTTCTCGAGGGGGAGAAGACACCGGCCTCATCATGCAGCACAGGTAGCATTAACAGCTCAGTGCCAGGCGCTCTGTCAAGCTCAGTGTCTTCTGTGGCCTGGTCCACCTCCACCGTCTGCTCAGTCACCAAGTCAGTGCGGTGATAACACCTGCTCACAGAAGCCTATACGGTAGGAGGATCATAATCTCTGCACATTTTCACCAAAAACATCACTCTACACTCAAGTCTTACATCAGCCTCCTGAGAACAGAAGTTTTTGTCTCTCATAGTACAAACATCACCAGCAATGGGGGCAAAAGACCCCGGCCAGAGGCTGGTAATTAACTATGTGACATTGGACAAGTTGCTTAACCTGCTGGAGCCTCAGGGTCTTTCTTCATCTGGATATGATAGTACTCACATCTCATTAAAAGGCTGGGTGATCATGGATAAAAGCACATAATAGATTATAAAACACATTATAAACATGAGTTATTTTCACAGTTATTGTGATTATCAGACACCATTTTTAAAAATACCACAAGGCTTTACTGAGTAAACAGTGCAATGCTACATGAAGCTCAGGTAAAATTTCTACGTAAAAATGTAAAACCAAAAACAACAACCAGACAAAAACATGGCAAGGAGGCAAAGTACAGCTATCCAAACTCTAGTAATGAAGGCTGGCAGGCACATTTTCTGGAGTGATGTTGTGTCAGGCACTGGGCTGGGCACTGACCAGCTTTACCTCAGGCATTCAAATAACTTACACAAAATTTAAGTTCATTCATAAACATGTTTGGTTTTTCCAAAGAGCCTACTTTGCAGGAAATGCAAATATTTCTCTAAAATTATTTGCCAGGAAGGGAAAAGAGCTTCAACAGCCTCATTAATTTCACTCCCCCACCCCCGGAGGAGTTCATATTTTCCCAGCATTATGTATGTTACTTGTCTCAAGATACTACTGCTAATATTCCTGGGTAATCTTTTAACATTTTTCCCATTAGGCCTGTAATAACACACAGCATGCTTCCCACATTCTTCTGAACCCGAGATAATAAAATAAAATAAGATGTGTATCAAGAAATATGGCTGGTGCACACAGCATCAGTTCTCAAGCCCCTGGTTTGCAATAGCTCAGGATATGCACTGTATCAAAGAGAAGTGTGAAAAGCTAAAAAATAAAATCTTCCAGACATAATTATGGTTTCACTTACTTAATATGCCTTGATGATCCTTTAGGGACAGACAGAATGGCCATCCTAAGATGAGACAATGAAGATCTTTGAGGCCTCTAGTACATAAGAGACACACAATAATTATTTTTTGAATCCAGCGCTCCCAGAGTGGTTGGAATTGAAAAGAGGCATTCAAGAGTCTGCCACTAGAGGGCAAAAGAGTAAAATTTCTTAGCATAGAATTTTCTTGTTTCAACCTGGTCTCAATTTGAGACTGTACTAGAGGGAAGCCTAAAAAAATATCAGTTGAAGCTAAAATTGGACATTTGAAGTTTTTCTGATTAAATTATAATGAAGCTTTCAGGGCTGACCTAAGAGCTCTGAGGACCTCTTTAGTTCAGGAATTGAGGATCTGTTTAAAATGGAAATAGGTTACCAGGGCCGGGTAACATATTAATACCTACCAATCATTAACTCCCACACATGACTAGAAGTAATTCATCAGCTGACCTAGCAATGGGCAAGAGCTGGGTGAGTGTTGAATGAGAGGACAGGGGAACGCGGGCACCAGTACCTCTAGGAACAGATCTGTGGGAGCACCTTTTGTCTTTGTCATTGTTTCTAACCCCCATTCTGTGCATCTAGGAACTGCGGCTCCCCAGTTAAGGAAGAGACTCTTGAATGGTATCACCACCTTCCCCACACCCACCCTGACCCCAGGGAGTCGGCAGAGACCGCCACCACCATTTCTACACCCATTGTGCTCAGAGCCTTCCTCCCTGACCCATCCCCCTGTCTTAGCTCCCCCTGCACACTGTGACCACCAAGGAGCTGTTAAATCTCAAATACAGTCTTTCCCTCTTCATCCCTGCATCCCATTTCAAATCTTTGAAAGGCTCTCTATCTCTTAGAAAATAAAATCCAAGACAAAAAGTATAGCTAAATAGACTAAACACTACATTCGCCCCACCTGACTTACCCTTGGACCTATTTCCTGGGATCTCGACCCTAGAACCCCTATATCATGCATCCAGCCTTACAGAAGGATGCCCCCCAACTGCACCAACAACATCCAGGCCTGCAGTGCTTGGTTCTCTCTAACCAGCTGAGCCTCTGGAGACTCAGCCTCATGCCACCCTTTCTGAGAAGGCTTCCTGACACCGAGGACCTCCCTAAGGAAACACCACTCCCCCTTTGGCCCCCCAACTCTCAGTTCAGTTCATCTACATGCCCTGTGGGGAGTTCCTTCAGGGTCCACGTTTGGTCATTTCTGCCCTAGAAGGAACAGAAGAGAATTGGCCTCAGGGATGGGGCTGGGAGCACTAGCTTCTTGGAAGGGGCCGCTATCAAGAGGAAGAGCAGCTCATGGTGGGTGGGAAGAGACATCAAAAATAAATTCTGCCCCCCGACAGCTTAGCAGCGGGCTTGTCTGAGCAAGAAGGACTGGGCAAGAGTGGGGTCTGGCAGCCTCTCCATAAACAGGGCTGACTCCGCACAGAGCCTACCCAGGGCAGGTTGTCACAGGAACTCAGAGGAGCTGTTCGGAGGGGCTTTTTCCACATCCACATCCACATCCGCATTTGCCCTACTCAACAGAGAGGGACAGCCCAGTAGAAAAATGAGCAGCCCCAGCAAGAGATGGGGAAGAAGGGATAAATGATCCCAGTGTCCCCTCTGCACCCCTCACCGCCTTGCCCTGCCTTGTCGCTCCTCTTGCAATTATAAGGAAACCCAAAGGGTTTTATATTTTCACTACTCCAGCTCTAACTCTAGAATTCCTGGAGGATGCTTGTACCTTGTAAAACATTTCAAAAAGTCATGCTCCTTACAACTTGTATGCAGTTGTAAGCAATGGTGCATGCAAGCTCTTCTGGACTCTGTTTTCCTCATTTGCAAAATGAGGAGGGCAAGACTTAATTACCTTCGATGCCCTGAGTCTACAATGTATGGTGTAGAGTGTAGTTTTTAGGGCTCTTGAGTTATTTATGCAAATGCCAAATCAGTAACATCACAAAATGCTGCTCTATTTCCAGTGCCAAATTTTTGCAGTCAGCCAAGGCTTCCTGCACACAGACAATTGAAAAACAACCTCCCCTTTATTCAACCCATAGAACCACACAAAAGAAAAGGGGCCAAACATTCTCTGCACAAAAAAAAAAAAAAACCCAAACCAGTAAAATCAAACAAGAGGCCCTCCATTCAATCATGTGGTAAGGCTGTTACTTGGTAACAGTACTACTCAATATTTACAAATATTTACAAACATTAATACTCATTAAATGTGACCAGGAAGGTGGCTTAGCTCCTTCTCTCCCTGTCATCCTGGCTTTTTTTCTTTCCCTCCCTGCAGCCAAAAGCAACACTGGCTGGACCCTGGTTCACTTCTCTGCTTTCCTTGCTGCGGGCTGCCTGGAGCAGAGACCGCATCCAGGGCTCTGTGGGGCCATAAGCTCCTTCGTGGCCTTAGCTGTCCACTGGGGGAGCCACAGCCAAGCCCTCAGGCCACACCCTGAGGCCCAGAGATCTTACAGGCTTTCCTCAAGTTGTCTTTCCCGAATATCAGCAGAAAGCTGGGCAGCCACGCCTGTGGATTTTCTTGGTTTGGCTTTTAACTCACACCGTTTCAAGGAACAGCCGATTCAAACACAACTTGCCTTCATCTTTTTCTCTTCATTGTGGGAAGTGACCATTTGAGGATCCAGAGGAAGTTATGTCCATGTGTTTATGCCCACAAGAACAGAGTCCTATCCTTAGCAGACACCATGAAACAGACCCATGGATACAGTTACGCACGTTGGTCAGGGGCCTCATGATATATATGTACATCCATATGGGGGGGGGGAGGGATTCTCATCAAGCTTTATTATTAGGAAATCCTTAGGACTGACTTCTTGATTTTCTACAAGTAGTGCTTTGCATTAGCTCAGCCAAAGAGAACCGTTCTTTAAAAAAAAAAAAAAAAAAAGTTCATTTATTTTGAGAGAGAGAGGATCTCAAACAGGCTCTGCCCTGTCAGTGTAGAGCACAATGACACGGGGCTCAAACCTCAAACTCACTAACCATGAGATCATGACCTGAGCCAAAATCAAGAGTCGGACGCTTAACTGACTGAGCCACCCAGGTGCCCCTAATCAAGTCTTTTAACCAAAGACATTTAACTTATCACAAATCATGCTTGCCTACTCATCAAATCAATTACTTTGAGAAATACTACTAAATAACACACTAATTCCAAAAATAACCTCCATGCAACAGGAAGAAATATTTTCAGATCATACTGCTTTTCCTCCACTTAATTAAAAAGAACAAGTCTTTATTGAAGGAAACAACATACACGTAAACAACAAGGAAGAGATCACTACGTGTGGTATATTTAATACATAGTGAACAAGTCCTGTTCTGCTCCATAAGCTTGAACCCCAACTCTGCCACGCACTAGCTGTGTGGCCTTGGGCAAATGACTTAACTGCTCTGAGTCTTTGCTTTCTTGGCCACAAAAGGAGATTAATAAGTGGCATCTGTATCATAAACTGGTTGTGAGGTGTCAGTGAAAAATTCCTGCCAAATGTTTAGCCCAGTGCCTGGTCTATGGTAAGGGTTTGAAAAAGGTTAGCTCTTGTGATTGTGAATGCTATTATTACCCATCTACACAGAGCTTCCCATATAACTTTAGGAATGACTTCTCGGTATTTCACATACACTCTTGCAAAGGCCAGTTTGCCTTTGTAAATCTTGCCTCAGCAGATTTACAGTAAAGTCAAAGGGGGTCTCTTCAAGGGGACCCCGTCACACACAATTATATATGCAGCAGGCCCCACAAAACCTGGACCTTTCCCTGATCACAGGTAACAACTGATGCTCACTGTACATGCCTCCCTGGAAACATCCCTCCCTACTTTCTCCCTTTTGAATATGATGCTGATCACTCCTGATCAGTATTTTTTCCTTACTAGGTAACTGGAAGCAACAGTGTTTCTGTGTGTAAACTTTATAGAAGTGGAATCATACTACGTTCTACTTTACCTTCTGCAATTTCCTATTTGATATTTTATATGTTTGAGATCCATCCATGTTGACACATGCAGGTCATAACTGCTTTATATACTTAATTGGATGGATATAAGAGCAGTGTATTTGTGCATTTTCCCACTGATGGATATCTAGGGTGTTCACACTTTGTTGCCATTACAAACTATGTTGTAATAAACACACAGCCATTTTTGTTTAGATCTCCTTGGGGAACTGCACCGGCCAGAGTTTCTCTAGGGAATCACGACAGATGGCTGATGCATCCTTTTGTCCTTACTAACAGAATCCAACATGTTGCAGTTAAACATTCTCACCTTCCGAGACCTCCCTGCAGCTATGGAAGGACACATGCCTCAGTTCTGGTCAAAGATGTAGAGAGAAATCCACTGAGGATTCCCGAAAGCCTTCGCTTCCCTGCTTTAGTGCTGGCCCATCCTTCTCCGTCCTCCCCTGCTGGAACATGGGCATGAGGGCAGGAGATGAGCAGTCATGGTGGGAACATAAGGACAAAAGCCCCACCAAGGGAATAGCAAAGTGAAAAAAGACTTGAACTGTAGCCAATTGGATTATTTAGGTGCTACGTTAACCTCTTCCTACCCTCAGCATTACTTATGTATCATTCTACAAAGGAATAGAAAATTATTTCCTCACAAAAGATGCATTAGTCTTATAGACTTATCTTGTGTCTTAAAACTCAAAGTGAGATTCTTAAATGAAAATATATATATATTTTTTTAATATAATGTATATATTTAGTTGAATATAATGACAAGACTTTTCGGTCTTAAGCGTCAATAGTCAGAACAGCCAAACTGGAAAATAGAACATGTATCCAAACACTTTCTGAGTGCTAACTAAGAATAAGAGACTAACGGTGATAACTGCAAATACTCAAAATGTACTTACTATGTGCCACGCACTCTTCTAAGCCTTCACGTCTATCATTCAAAGTCTCAGAAGGAGAAATACTATTATCAGATGAGAAGATGTGAGAAATGCCAACTAGCTTGCCAATATCACAAAGCTGGTGAGTGTAGAGCTGAGGCTTGTGAGTCTAGCATTACAGGGAATGTGTCTGTGCAGGAGGCTAAAAAAATGGCCCCCAAAAGATGCTCATATCCTAATTCCCAAAACCTGTGAATGTGTTACCTTGCATGGCAAAAGGAACTTTGCAGATGTGATGAAGTTAAGGATCCTTGAGGCAGGGAGATTAGCTTGGACTATCCAGGTGGGCCTGACATAATCACCGGGGGCCCCTAAGAGGGAGACTGGAGGGTCAGGGAGACTGGAGGGTCATAACAGAAGTAGGAGATCTGAGGGTAGAGACACAGGGAAGGGACTATAATCCAAGGAAAGTAGGAAGCCTCCAGAAACTAGAAAAGGCAAAGAAACAGATTCTCCCCCAGAGCCTCCAGAAGCAGCCAGTCACTGAAACCTTGACGTTAGCCCATTGAAGCTGATTTTAGACTTTGGACCTCTAGAACTGTAAAACAATAAATGCGTGTTGTTTGAAACCACTAAGTCTGCAGTCATGTGTTATAGCAGACACGGGAAACAAACACAGCTGATGACTCTGACCCACACATGCACACACACACACACACACCCCTAGCTAGTCCTTACCCTCAAGAAGTTCATCCATCCACAGAGGGAGACAGACAAGCCACCACCTGCTCTTAAGACTAGATGGAATAAGAGTCACAGAACCCTGACCCTGACCAAAGTGCTATGGGAACTGGGGGCAAGTGTTTGGTTCACACCTGCAGGCCCCTGACCATCCCATAAAAATGTCCTTGTCATCTACAACTGGTTACAAAACCCAGGGAGATAATGACAGTCTGGAGCTGCTTACTAACGGACTTGTCAGAGGACTCATTTTCTCATGGATCCACCCTGATAATGTTTCCACATTCGTAAGAGATGAAAACTTGGCAAGGGAAAGGCAACACCCTCCAAGCTTCCTTCCTGGAACCCTCCAGTTGCTTGTCTGGATCTACCACAGGGTCTTCCTTCCACTCCCTTCAGTTGGGCTCCTGGTGCTGTCAGACGGCTGATGCCTGACATTTCCTCTTTCTCTGGCCAAGGTCAAGCACATACACCAACTACTCTCATGTGAGAGCCAGCATCATCTCCGATCCACAGATCCCCTTTCAAGTAACCGCCTCCTGCGTGCACCAACTCTCCACAACATCCTCCCCCACCCAGTCCAAGCACCTGTGGGTTCACCATGCACCTAAGCTAATAGTGCGATCCACGCAATTCCTGAGATAAATGGGGGTGCAAAGAAGGAAGGGGTCACCATCTTTATAAGATGTCTTCTTAAAATCCACAAAGGAGTCCAGCCCTTCCTAAAATGCAGACCATAGAAAGCCAAAATTTTAAGCTATAATGTTGGGGAAAAGAGAGTCCACTTCTGCTGAGTGCCTTCGGAACTCGGGAGATGGGAAAATGCAGAAGTAACTAAAGAGCAATGACAGTGCGTATCTATTAAGCACTTCATCTTGATTACTGTAACAATCCTACATCGTGGGTAGTAATATCAACTCCATTTGACAGATGAGGAAATTGAGGCATGACCACAGAGAGGAAGCAGCAGAGAAGAATGAGGGTCCAGGGAAGCAAACACCACCTTAAACAGTGAAAGTACCTGCCACCTGAGTGCCACCTGAGTGCCACCTGAGTGCTACCTGTCCCCACCTTCATAACAGTCAAATGAGATGACAAGGGCAGAAGGAGCATTCCCAATGAGAAGTGTGTTTATTGTACAACAGAAAAGCCTCAGCATGAATCAGAGTCACAGGAAAGCCCCCTAATCAATGCAACATCCCAATAGCTGGAGAGTCTGTCCCTCCTGTCCCATCAGCTCTGTCTACAGACCTTATCCATCCATGTCTAGCAGCTAAGCGTAAAGATTTGGAGCTGCAAATCCTTAAAGGAATGAGGGCATCACTCCACAAGGCTCCGCTCCCTAATATGTAAAAGGCAGAGAATAATGTTAGTACTGTGCCCAGCACAAGGCCTGCTTCTCATAGCGTAACTTGGCACATAAACAGAAGACTGTGGAATAAAAATAACCTCTTGGACTTACTTGCCAAACATTTTCTAGTGTGCAAAATGCTTTACATGTATCATCTCGTTTGGGATAAATTTCTGGTTAGGACATCACAACACACATCAGGAGAGACAAATGCACAACATATAGCCTTGATATACAATCAATAATTAGCTTACCTGTAACACTGTATGTCAATAAAGGCCAAGGACCCCGATAACTGTAAATAAGGTCATCCCTAGCACCAGGTGCACAGCTGGCACTTAATAAATGCTGAATGAATCCCGAATAAATAGGTACCACTTTTAATAAGATCCACCACTTTCCTTGCTGCCTTGAGCCACACAAAGCAAGTGTATATATAGAAACCACCCCAGGCACACAGTCAAGTAACGTGAGAGCAAATCACTGAGAAGCCCAGCTATGTCCACACCTGCCGGGGGAACTCCCAGCTGTTGGTGTCAAGGACCAATGTGAAGCGCCACACGGACAAGACAGATTTCACTTGTTTTTAAACACACCATCAAAGTGGCTAATGGCTTCCCACAAAGAAACCCCACACCTTCAGCCAAGAGACAAGGAACTCATTAGGCAGACTTGCATCCTCCAGTCCCCATTGTCAACAGGCACCATCCAGGCCATCAGAAAACAGCTCCCAGGAGCCCACATGCTGACAGGCGGCATCCGGGGACGATCAGATTTCTATCAGTAATGACACATGGCGTTTCTCTCTGGCTCCAATTCAGGATGCCACTCCACCCCCACCAGGCAGCTCTCAGCCTTTAATACTTCCTGAACAATCATGCCTTTAAGAAAACGGTCATATATCGGTGGCACACAACATCGCCAACTCAGTCACAAATTCAGTGTACTATCTGCCCTGGACAGCCCTCAAATGTGGTCACGATTTCTCATGCTCCCTTGCTCTCAAGGAGATGCCCACAAACGCATCTCAGCACCAGCCAACATCTGCCCCATACCATGAACACCACGAGAATCTTCCTTCTGACATTCAGAGAATAATCCTCCCTGGCTGAGTTTTCCCTTAGCTTCATGGCACCACCCTGCTTAGGACACTCTAAGTTCAAAACCACTGACCCAAATCCTGGTGATTCCGTTGACACAAAGTCATAAGTTAGGATAATGGTCCACCCCTCCCCCACCCCATGGCCAGAACCACAGAAAAGGATTCTGGGGAATCGGTCATGCTGTGTTTCCTGATCTCAACACAAAGTTGTGTTCTGTGTGTGAAAACCCAGACGGTGGTATGGTTATTTACAACCTCTTCTCATGTATGTTATTCATCTATAAAAAGTTAATAAATAAACTGTTGATTCACATGAATTCTGTTTGTTCTGGAACTTTAGAGATTGGAGGTGGGGGGTCAATTACGCCATACTTCAGCCACATAAATCACAGACTTTCTTTCTCAACAGCCTGAAAAACCAGTTGTTCCTGCTGTTGAGAGTCACAGATCACACTGGTTTCAGAAACCCTTCTAATAGCCCCAAAGGAACAGCGGCCACAAAATAGCTGCCACTGCACATGCCTCCTGCTGAGCCTGAGTTAGAACCAGTTTTGTTTATTCCAAGGTTGGGTTTGGGAAGTGACCACTTGGTCTTCCAGATGAAAACAGGCAGGCAGCACTGCCTGCAGAAACTCCTCTATTTTTAAAACAGCCTGGTTGGTCACAGGGGATGGATGCTTTGACTGTAACACACATTGTTTTTGAAATCAGAGGCCAGGCCAGCAGCGCCCACCCAGCCCTCCACATTTACCTCCTCGCTTAGCCTCTTCCTCGCTGGCCAGGGACGGGTGTGTTCCAGGAACGTTGCTGCTCATGAGTCACCCTCCTGGGCCCTGACAGCTGCTCCTGGATCCTGATCAATTTTCTTCAAGAGACTGGCTGTGGTGTTTGGGGTTCACGCTGCAGTAACTTGCAAAAATAAAACTCCTCTCCTTTTTATGAGCCGACTGAACAGAACACGAGTACATGAGTCTCTGGCAATGTGTCCCCCTCCCCCTGGCCTCCTGCATAACAGGAAACGTTCAGTTCTGAGCCCCTTGGTCAGATACTCATTTGGCCACACCAACCAGCTAACAAATGCAAATTTCTCATCACCTTATCCCAGCAGGGCTGCTCTTCTGGGCAGCTGAGGTTTGAGGTCACAGTCCAGGGGCAGCCTGGTCTTTCCTAGCCAAAGGACAAGGCTGACTTGGCCTGACATCATGGGGATTATCCTAGCCTGCTTTGTGCAAGCTAAGATTTCCAAAATATTTTCAACTGTATAGATTCTTGGGCAGAAAGTTCTGTTGAACCACACTGGATGTACTTTCCTAGAACAGATCAAACTTCAGCAAAATTAAATCCATGCACTTTTCAGTATGATGAATCTGAGGAGGTGGCCCTGCCAAGAACAGCCTCTTCCGGATACGTGCAAGCATCCCGGAGTCAACTGAGAATGGAGACCAGGTTCATGCTTCCTGGGGCCCCTCTCTCCTGCCTCCACAGCAGAGTTTGGATGACCCTGACACCTGCAATAAAACTCCATCCAACAGCCCTCCTGGAAGCCAAAAAGAAACACACTGTCTGGGTAAAACTGAGTTGCGGGGAGAAGGCCTGTGATAGGAGCCCCAGAGACCTGGATTCAAATCCAGCTTTGGACTCATAGATAAGCCACTTCTCTCTGGACCTCAGTTTCCTCATCTGCAAACCCCAAAGGCACAAGTACAGCATTTCTCAACTCCCTTGCAAGCTGGTGGCTTTTCAATTCCAGCCCAGAGATGTGGTTTAAAGTGTTTTTTTTTTGTTTTTGTTTGTTTGTTTGTTTGTTTGTTTGTTTGTTTGTTTTACCAATCAGTTGCAAACATTTCAAAGTCTGGAGTACTTTCATGAGAATTTGGAGATTTTACATTAAGATCCCGATTTCTGGATTCTCTTGGGAAATCAGCAGATCTGGTCACAGTGGGCCCGCATTCCCAGTAGGAGGCAAGAAATGGAAGGAGGAAAAAGTGCCCCAGACTGGGAACAAACCACCCACACTGCTGCTTTCACTGTCATCACTGGCCATCCTGTGAAGTTTGGGACTGCTGTCATAAGTCTGGCTTATTTTCTTTCCCATTAACATATTGCTTAACTTTTTCACTTTTCATTTCAGCTGGAATACTCATGAATAAATTCTGAAGTCAAAATATTTCACAAATAATCAGTGCAGATAATCTGTTACGTGGAAATCCACAAAGCTGGAGGCCTGTGCCCCAGCCTGCCAGCAATTCCGACATGATCATCCAGGGACCCAGAATTGGTTTAAAAGTCCGCCCCAGGGGCACCTGGGTGGCTCAGTTGGTTAAGCGTCCGACTTCGGCTCAGGTCATGATCTCCCGGTCTGTGAGTTCAAGCCGTGTCAGGCTCTGTGCTGACAGCTCAAGGCCTGGAGCCTGTTTCAGATTCTGTGTCTCCCTCTCTCTGACCCTCCCCCGTTCATGCTCTGTCTCTCTGTGTCTCAAAAATAAATAAACGTTAAAAAACATATTAAAAGTCCGTCCCGGACCCTCTGACCTTTGTGGACAGTCTCGACCAAACCCCTACCTCTCATCCAGGTCCCTCAGCCCCTCAGCCAGGGACACGTTTGGGAGCCGGGACAGTGAGGTCAGAGGCAGGCGGGTTTCTGAGGAGGTCAGAACCACATCTGCATTTTGTCATCCTTCTGGACAGCCCAGCATGTGCAGGGCTGCCTGTGAGCCCGCCAAGTCGCTGGAGGAGACGAAACAACAAGCAAGCCACGTTGCAGCGAGAAGAGAGTAAGCGAGTGCACGGAGAAGAGTCTCAGCCAGCTCAGGCGTGTCCCCATGATGCAGGGCAGGTAGCGGGGATGGGCCTTTGTGCCACATGTCTTCAAAGGCAACACCTGAGCCAAGAGGTGCAGGAATGGAAACTGTTCTCAAACCAGTCTCGTCTCATTGGTAACAATGACAACGTAATGACAGTGCCAGTGACAATAGCAGCAGCATACCAGCTAAAACTTAGTGAGCTCTGACTCTGTGCCAGGTGCTGGTGTTGTTATGATCATCATTCCTACTTTAGAGGAGAGGAAACTGAGGCCCGCAGAGGCTACAAACTGGAATAAGATCTCCAGGCAGCACGTGGTAGCATGGAGACCAGATCCCAGGCAGCTGCCTTCTGAGCCCAGCTTCTGCTCACAGGGCTCTCTACTGCCTCATCCAATGTGCAGGCATCACAGCACAGGGCCCTCGTGTTCAGGATTCAGTGACACATGCTCCTTTCCATACTGTCTTACATTAAAAATCACAGCGGAGGGGCTCCTGGGTGACTCAGTCTGTTAAGCGTTCAACTCTTGATTTTGGCTCAGGTCATGATCTCACGGTTCATGGGGTCAAGTGCTGCGTTGGGCTCTGCGCTGACAGTGCAGGGCCTGCTTGGGATTCTCTCTCTGCCACTCCCCTGCTCACATTTTCTCTCTCTCTCTTTATCTCAAAATAAACATTAAGGAAACCACAGTGGAATTTATCTGAATGTGCCCTCCTTGCTCTGTAATAACTATGTACATTGATATCGAAATACACAAGTCACTGTGCAGGACTATACACACAAAACCATGCATGCTGGGGCGCCTGGGTGGCTCAGTCGGTTAGGCGTCCGACTTCGGCTCAGGTCATGATCTCGCGGTCTGTGGGTTCGAGCCCCGCGTCGGGCTCTGTGCTGACAGCTCAGAGCCTGGAGCCTGTTTCAGATTCTGTCTTTCTCTGACCCTCCCCTGTTCATGCTCTCTCTCTCTCTGTCTCAAAAATAAATAAATGTTAAAAAAAATTAAAAAAAAAAAACATGCATGCTATTCTTTATGCGTGGTTTGGAGAATTTTTAAGATTAATTTTGGCCATTTGCAACCTATACCTTACTCCCCAGCTTTAGGTGTGCAAGGTACCCCATTTGCCTTTGGCCCCACTCATAGTAAAGTGTCTGTTCCCTCAGAGCCCTGACTCCCAAGAACCACAACAATCCGTTAGGAGCAAAGGACTCCAGCGTTTGTGAAAAGGCCTAAGGGAAGGGTTCTCTTGAAGAACAGATATGGGTTATTTTACAAAATAGACCTTAATTCCAAGGAAGAGATGTTTGGGCCCTCACTCACTACTCTTAATTTACACAAACTCCACTAAACTCAGGAAGAAAAGATTAGAAGCAGCAAAATTTGAGCAAAAGAGGAGGGTACTAACAGATGACGCTGGATCTCCAGGAAGGTGACCAAAGGGAAATTTCAAAGCAGGATTTAGCACCAGGGACAAGGTTTCTGTTCCCGTCCCTGGTCACGGGGCACATCGCTACAAGCAGGTGCCATCATAAACTTGCAAGCTGGCAACATAGAAAGTCGAGGAGGAAAAGCAAAACTGGGGTCGGTGTGCCCTATTTAATAAAGCAGGGAGGCGTGCAGCCTAATGAAGAAATAGAAGCACAGCTGAACAAATGGCCTTTAGGCATCAGGAGGTAGTTAAACCACCTATAACTTACATGGACATACTGGTTCTGAGCACAAGCTCTCAAACAAGAAGTTCACTTTTCCTGCCCCAAAAGGGAACTCCCTGAAGACCCCCCATCTGGACACACTAAGGACAGCAGTTCACATCTGATACTGAGGCGCTCTCAACCCCACCCACCCGCAGGCAATAGTGCCTCCTCCATTGCCCCCAGGCGACATTCAGCAGTGTGTGGAGACATTTTTGGATGTCACAAGTTGGGGGAAGGTGTATTGGTGGCATCTAGGGGGTACAGGCTAAAAATGCCACTAAACGCCCTACAATGCACAGACCAGCCCCCACAACAAAGAATTACTGCCCTGCCCACAAAGATAGTCATGTCAAGGCTGAGAAATCTAGATCTAAACCAAAGCAAAGTGGGCAGTGAGGGTTTGACCTCAAAATGAAAGGTCTCCCAACACTATCGTGAATTTACCTTGTGTGACCTTGGACTTTGGTTTCCTCACCTGCACAACAGAATGATCCTGAGAGGGCTCTGCTGGTCTCAATGAGACCTGGTTTTGGCAAGTGCTTTGTCAGTCATAGGTCTTGCTCTGTCATTGTCCCCACTCAAGGTTTGCAAAAGCCTCTGATTGGCACTGAGGCTAAAGGAGATGGGGTGGAAAGAAGTGGGGTCTGGCTAGGTGGAGGGGGGTGATGTCTCAGAGTAGCTGGTGAGCACAGATTGCCCCTGGGTCCTGCATGGACCCACTGAGGATGTGACTCCCTTGTGGAGTGTGTTGTCCCTTGTGACACAATGTCCCTTGTGACAGTGTGTTCTAAGGGAACTCAATGGGCTTGGGACATCACTGCTCCCATCAAGCTATGCCAGGATAGATGGGATTGATGATGGTCACAGAGCAACAGCTCCACAACCTGCCTCACAACCCAGAACTGCTACAATCCCTACAACAACACAACCACAACCATAATAATAACAATCATAATAATAATAATGATAACAACAACAACAATAATGTCAAACATCTATTGAGCACTTAACCTGTGCCTGGCCAAGAATGAGGCCCTCTTTGTGGGTGATCTTAACCACAACAGCACTCTCTTCCAAAATTATACCACTTCCATCACCACCTGGACTTCCATATTCTAGAAGAAAACCAGAAACCAAGCTGATAAACAGTATAATTTTAATTAAAATAATCAGTGTGTATACATATGCTTACGAATGCAAGAAAGAAATTTCCTGCAATATTCACTGATTAACAGTATTTGGTGGTGAGTGGTAGAATTACACGTAATTATTTTACTTCCTTTTTATATTTTTCTAAACTTCTCAAAGTTTTTACAATCAACACAAATTAATAGTTAATAATATAACAAAAATTAACCTTACAAAAGCAAAAATTTATAAAATTGGTCTTCTTAACTTATTACTTTTTAGCAAAAAATCTACCAAACAGTCTTAAATTATTAATTATCTAGACCAGAAGTTGACAAACTATGGCCTGCCTGTTTGTGTAAATAAAGTTTTGTTGAAACACAGCCACATACGTTCATAAATGATGGAGCCTGCTTTTTGCTACATCTGTAGAGTTGAATAGCTGCGAGTAGGCACATGGAAACGCTATACCCCTTTTCTAACCTGCCCTAGGATGGACCTCTTACTTCCTCACTTCAATTTCTCTTCACAACATGTCTCTACTTGTTTTGCCACACAGCCCAAACTGGATATAGCAGGAAGCTAATGAAGCTGAAGCCCCTCCTTAGAACGGTACCCATATGGTCTTGTGTTTTTATAAAATTTGTAAAAGGATATTTTTAAATTCTTTTTCTTGAAGAAGCCCCCAGATTCTATGTTTCAGACTCCTCAAGTGTGAATCCACCCCCACCCAAAGCCCCAGACATTTTACCACCCTTACTCCATTTTTAAGACCATAGTGTGTTTGGTGGTAAGAAAGGTCTTGTCCACCAACCCCCAAGGAGCTTTAGGCATGGTGAGCTCTTTTGATTTCCAATCCCCAGATAGCCAGTTCTCACAGACCGAGGCAGCTACCCATCAGTATACAGCTCTAGAGACCACAGGGAAGGGGGCCCACCTGGGCCGGTCCTCAGGATCCACCAGAAAGCTCAGAGCAGACCATCCAGATGGAGGACCCCTGATGGCACCACACCCATAAAAGGAAGAGAAGAACACACTGGTTCACACATACTGTCTCTTAGCCATTCGTTACCTCCATTGAAATCCTACCAGCCAATTTATGTATTTCATGATACAGAGCTTCTGTAATCATAATAGCATTTTCAAATGATAAGAGGCAAGCGGATGCTGTAAAACTGCTTTCTAAAAAGTCAAGTTGACCACGAGAACAAGAAAAAAAGGGATAAAATCACATAAGTGTGCACAAATATCTTGTTGTTTATTTAAAAAACTTCTTCCAATTCAAACCATTATGGTGGGGCATTTATATCAATCCAGAGCCTACAGAGCCCAGCTGTCCAATCAAATGCCCATCCGTGCCTTAACTGTAGGTGGATACTGTCCTTCATTCTCTGGCTCTTGGTCTCTTCCTGGTCTATTCTTATCTTGTCTTTCCCCAGTGTGGGGGAGGGGGCATCTTTGTGGACGGCAGCTGGCGGTTTTGATAAGCAGGTGTCAGGAGTATGAAAATGACCTTGCTCATCAGCTGGTGGGAACCCAGCAGACAAGGGAGTCACTGTATCACTGTCTACTAGGTCCCAGCCCCCCAAACCAAGGCACTGTGAGGCCCAGGAGGAGGGAGAGAGGGAAGCTTTCTCACACACACACACACACACACACACACACACACACACACACACACAGTAGAGGGGGTGGGGGTTGACCAGACGAAAGAAAATCTGCATAATTTCACCCAGGAGAGGAAAAGCTTCCACTGAAGAGGAAAATTAAAACCTAACAATGAGGATGCATCGAGGTGTTTCCCAAACAGCAGAGATAGACAAAGAAAAACAAAGGAGATTGATCTTTAGGAAAATCAAAGGGAAAGTCTACATTCTCTGCAGCTCTGGCAAATGCAATTAGGAGAGAGTTGGCGGATGTGGAAGGAGAGGGATGTATATTCACCCAGCTGATTCCAGCATCCAGACAGCCAGGGCCGTGTCAATGGCCGTTACTGTACCAGCCACTGGAAGGGGTCCAACACACAGGACATGCTCTGGGGGGGGAGAGAATGTCCCCTAACCCAGTTTCCAATTAAATGTGGGTTAACTGGCACTGTTCCTTACAGCTCAAGGGGCCAATTCAGAGCTGAAAGGAGCGTTTTTCAAAATAAAAAAGGCTGAGCCCGCCAAACTAGCACCTTTTATTTTCTCACATCCTTTCGGTTGCTCAGCCTGACCCACTGCTAGCTGAGTTGACTCCCTGGTCCTCAGAGAAATGAGCCCTCCCAGCACCACCAGCTCCCAACCCAGACACCCTCCCAGCACATGTGGGGTTGAACTCCATTCCGCTTTTCCCATGGAGTGGTCACTGCTGCCCAAGTCTGAGTCGCCTGTGAAAGCCACACATTGTCCCCAACAGACAAAACGCTCAACCCAGGAGAGCGGTCCATTCACTCTTCTCTAAGAGCCGACCTCCTCCTGTAACTTCTAGAGGATGCTGCTGCCCAAACGGTCACTCTTCTCTTCCCGAAGCCCATCACTGACTCAAACGTGAGTAAAGAGCTTTCAGTGACACACCAGCACAAAGAAAGTGCAAACTGGAAACCAAGGCAAACTTCCAGCAACGGTTTTAAAGACCAAAGAGAAGTGTGGATATCAATTTGTTGGCAGTAATAATAAGTCACATTTATTACACACCAACTGAGGTACTAGGCTAAGGAAGTGTATTTTACTCGTTATCTCATTTAGTCCTCAGAGCTACCCTATAAGGTAGGTCCTATTATTAGCCTCACTTTACATTCAAGGAAACTATAGCCCAGAGAGGTTAAGTAATATACCCAAGGTTACACCACACAACAATCAGGATTTGAACCAAGGCAGTCCATCTCCAGAGCCTGTGTTCTTAAATACCATGCTATCATTATTACTAAACCGATTCAGAATTGTAAAATTATAGTCATGCTAACGTGTTCATATTTGGGGGGGGGGGTTGTGATTTTTCAGCTTACTTTTAGGTCACTTCTCACCCTCCCCCCAAGAGATGCTATAAACTGGCTTTTCAAATATAAAAATCACAGGTACCAAACAATGTGATGAGTATGTGATACCTGTCATCTTATTTAAACCTCATGACCACCCTACAAGGTTGGTATTAATACGATCTCATCTATAGATAAAGACACTGAGGTTCAGGAAGATTAACAGCCTTACCCAAGGTTATAAAACAGAGCAGGGATTTGAACCCAAGAGTGCCTGTTACCAGCATGTACATTCTTTCTACTATATATATCATCTTTCACAGAGTTTCAAGATTTTCCAGGAAAAAAAAAATCAATAGTATCATGAAATGAGGGTGAGACCACAGTGGATGGCTGGACTATAGCCATGGACCATCTGGCCTTGAACCTGCAGCAGCCTGTGACCTTTGGCAAATCCCACCTCTCTTGAGGCCTCGGTTTCCTTGTCTGTGAAGGAGGAGCAAGAGAGCAAGGGGGCCTTCTAATACTCTAACTGGACAATGTGCATTCACGACCATGTAGAGCATGGGGGGGGCTCTGTGTTTGTCCTCCATGGACAGTAACTTCCCTCTTCTCTCCCGACACAACTCCTCAGGACCAGGTTCCTAATTCTGTCCTTGAATGCAGGCCAGTATAGCCAGGAGAGAGTTTTTAGGCACAGCCTGAGACCAGACAGTGGTGAGGAAGGGACAGGTCTTCTGGGAGGAGGCAGGGACTGGGGCAAAGCAGGGCATCTGGGAAGAAGCTAGTAAAGAGTGTTTGAACAAGTATTGACCCTTGATCTGAGGGGTAGGAACACAGGTAGAAACTCACCAACCTTTGCCTTTAATTTGATACACACCGTACATAAAATAAAGCTTAAAAAACAAAACAAAAAAAAATATTTGAAGAGATGACAATCAGACCAGGCAAGATTCTGCCAAATTAAAACTTTGTTACTATACACACTCCACATAAAATACTTAACATCCCATCAAAGACACCCCTTTAAAATTGTCTACCTTCTAAGTTCGTCATAGAGAGGGGACGAAAATCACCAAGATGAATTATTATGTTCAGTGAGTGGGCCAGGGGTGAGAGCAGGCCCAGGGAAATCCTTCATTTAACAATCAAATCTCAAAGTGCCCAGCTAACACTTTTAACTCTACTCCTGTTTCTATGTGTAATTCAGTAGAACAAGTAAGGCCTAGAATTTCAGGTAGGGACTTAGAATCCTGGCTCTGTCACTGACTTGCTGGACCCTAGGGTTGGATAAGGAATCACAGCCCCTTGTAGCCATCCCTCCTACCTGTGAAAAAGGACAGCAAAGACCACAAAAGAAAGGGGATCGCTGGCCCCGATGGCACAAACATTGGGGGTTTCTGCCACTGTGCCTCTGATTGCCTGTCTGTGGGTAACTGCACTTGGCTTTCCCATTGGGGGAACCACCTTTTCCCCCTCTCAGTCCATGGGTCCAGGTGAGGCTGATCTTATCCCCCCACCCTTGAGTTCCAGAGACAGCATGTGTCCCAAGTGGAACAAATATGAGTCTACTTGGGAAGTCCTATTGGAACAAGTGGGAATGATAAACTCTCCACAGCTGTGGGACAATATCAGCCTGTAGCTTCTGGGAAGTATCCTGTGAAGGAACCTTCCTGGGAATGAAGCCAATACAGAAGAAAGTGGAGCCAAGGGAAGTAAAGAGTGAAACCAAAACCTAATAACTCTGAGCCCCTGGATCTGGCCATGCCTGAAGCTACATACTGTTGGGCCACCCATTCATAGGAACCCCATATTCCCTTAATCCAGACTGAATTTTGTTTCTGTCACTTGCAACAATAACAAATCCTGACTGAATGGAACCACTGCATACAATCACAAGAACTCCTAGTTATAAGGGACACTGAAGGCCATCCATCCAGCAGTGCACATATTAACATTCAGTAGTGGTATATTGGCCTAATGAACTAATGATTTATTCATGACTCTAGTTTCTGATGTCTCAAACTGAAGTAAAGCTATTCTGTTGGCGTTACTCTAAACCACGGGAGAAACCACTGCATCTCCATGGGGCAATAATGCAAATTATGGCAAGTAGCTCAAAATACTTTTTTTTAAGTTTGTTTATATATTTTGAGGGGGGTGGGGCAGAGAGAAAGGGAAAAGGAGAATCCCAACAGGCTGCCATACTGTTGGTGCAAAGTCCCACATGGAACTCGATCCCACAAACTGTGCAATCATAACCTGAGCTGAAACCAAGAGTCAGACACTTAACCAACTGAACCACCCAGGTGCCCTTTGACATACTTTTTTAATTAAAAGAGAGACAGAGCACAACCAGATGTGGCTCACTCCAGGAATGCATGGATGGGTCAATATTAGGAAATATATCAGTACAATTTACCTCATTAACAGGACCAAAAGGAAAAACACATATGTCTTTTTAGATGTCAATCTTGTTAAATTTCAACATTTATTCCTGACTCTTTAACAAAATCTCTTAACAAAATAGGAACAGAGAGGAACTTTCTCAAGAAATATACAGCTCAAACTGAGAGCCAGCACTCCCACTGATGTCAGTATAAGGTAAAAAAATGACCTGAAATATAGTCATTGTTTAACATTATGCAGAAAGCATTTGCCAATCTAATTAGACCAATAAACAAACAAACAAAGCTTTACCAATTGGGAAGGAAGAAGAAGCAAAATACAATTAACTTGCAGAAGATGTGATTATGTGCCTGAAAAAATCCCTCCTCACACACACACAAAATAATAATAATAATAATAATAATAATATCTAAAAAACTATTAGAACCAATAGGACAATTTTACAATATTAGTCAACATTAATAAAATAAATTATTAACCAATAGCTTTCCTACATGCAGAAAACAAAACAAAACCAAACAAGAAAAGTGATTTTTCTAAAACATATTCCTTCTTGTACTCCTGTTTCTGCTTCCTGTTTAGTTCCCAGCCCTTATAAAACCTAAACTAAACTACAAAACACTCCAGGGGTGGGGGCACCTGGGTGGCTCAGTCGGTTAAGCAACCAACTTAGTCGTGATCTCACGGTCTGTGAGTTCAAGTCCCATGTCCAGCTCTGTGCTGACAGCTCAGAGCCTGAAGCCCGCTTCGGACTCTGTGTCTCCCTCTCTCTGCCCCTCCCCTGCTCGCTCGCTCGCTCTCTCTCTCTCTCTCTCTCTCTCTCTCTCTCTCAAAAATAAATAAACATTTTAAAAATTAAAAAAAAAAACACTCCAGGGAAGGGACCCTGTTAGATGTTATCCGGCTCCTGCCTGTCCTAGCCAGAGGTATATCCCTGAGTCCAGCACAGTGCCTGGCATTGAGCCTCCATCAATACCCATCCTTGAGGAAGACGCTGGCTGCTGCTCGGGCTACACATGGCACACACAACACCACACACAGGTGGGACAAAGCCACATTCGGCTACAGTCCCAGCAGTAATCTTTGGGGAAGCCTTACCCCGAGTTCTCATGCTCTCCTCCCACCTACAGAACACAAGCCTCAAGACTCTCCCTATGCACACCCTAGCAGAACTCCCAAACAAAACCAGCACCTCATAAATGTATCTTGATAATTTCCATTAAGGCTACACACCACCATCCGTGGCCTCCCCAGCTCTCCAAACCCAATTCACCACCCTTGTTGTTGAAAAGGTTGATTCATCTCCAGGGAAAGTGCCAGGCTCTAGCCTGGAAGGAATTTTCTATGGATTCCCCAAAAGGGAGATTGCTGCACCTGGTCTCCACCCAGCAAAGGCTCAGCATCAGGACGGGTGCTGCTTTTCACCCAAGATCCATCCTTCCACAGAGTGGGGGCTGGTTCAGCTTCCTCTGCCAGATGAGTGGGGGCCACAGACCAAAACTCTCAAAGACTCTCTTTTCCTACCTGCTGTGTTCCATGAATTGCATTTCTTGGAACACCACGGAGTGCTTTGCCCATTCAAATGCCCTCCAGTTTGAGTGTTTTTAGAGATTTTCCAAGTACTCACTATATGTTAGATCTTGCTAGGCCCTTCTTCATGCCCTTCTTGTGTTCTATTATTTATCTCTCCTTCTTTACTGTAAGCAAGGTCCACATCTGACTATATCCCCCCAGAATGCCTGATGGAGTGCTGAGCACATGAAAGATACTCAAATAATCGCTGGCTGGATTCTTTGAGAAATCAACATACGTTAGGGATAGTCACAGGAAAGCAACAACACAGAACTTAAGGTTCAGGAGCCTGAGTCTTGTCTTGGCTCTTCCATCCCTTGCTAGAGGACCACAGTCCAGCCCCTGACTTCTCAAAATCTCAGTTCCTCATCTGTCAAATAATATCGTCTCCCTCAAGGGGTCTTCATGTGTCTCAAATAATATCACATACACTCACTAAATTACTTTAGCAATAACCAAGTAAACTGTCTGCGGGATTATGCCAATGAATGGAATAAGGGGCTTATTCTGTTTTCACATTTGTTCAACAAATGTTTTCATCCCAGGCACTGCCCAGAGAAGTCAGTGAGAAGGAGACACACAGACCCCATCTGCCCTCATGGGGCTTATAGTTGTTTTATTTTTTTTTAATTTTTTTAACGTTTATTCATTTTTTGATATAGAGAGACAGAGCGTGAGCAGGGGAGGGGCAGAGAGAAAGGGAGATGCAAAATCTGAAGCAGGCTCCAGGCTCTGAACTGATAGCACAGAGCCCGAAGCAGGGCTAGAACTCAGGGACCGTGAGATCATGACCTGAGCTGAAGTCAGATGCTTAACCAACTGAGCCACCCAGGGACCCCATGGGGCTTATAGTTGTTTTAAACAACATGCTGAAAATTTTAGGCTTGAAAGGAAAAACTCACCAACCAACCTCTTTCTTTTAAGCCAGAGAAGAATCTGAAAAGCAAAGAGACACCCCCAAGGTCACAGAGCCAGGAAGAGAGCAGTGCTTGCACAACATTTTTTTAACTTGCATCTAGGGCTTTTTACATGGGAGGGAGAGTTTCTGCTTGAATGAAAACCTTTTTGAAGATGCCTGAGCCTCCTGCTTACCCTCAACTCACTCGCCAGGAGGCTTATAATAGGGGTTGGAAGATTTGTTCTACCTTTTGCCTACTATACTATTATAAAGTTCCTAACGGAGGGGAGCCTAGGTGGCTCAGTCGGTTCAGTGCCTGACTTGGTTCATGTCATGATCTCGCCGTTTGGTTCATGGGTTCGAGCCCTGCACCGGGCTCTCTGCTGTCAGCTTAGAGTCTGCTTCAGATCCTCTGTCCCCTCTCTCTGCCCCTCCCCCACCGCAGCCTGTGCACACACACCCTCTCTCTCTCTCTCGAAAACTAAACATTAAAAAAAAAAAAAAAAACTAAAGTTCCTAATGGAAAAAAAAAAAAGTGCTATATCATTCAAAATCCAGCATCTGTGTTCTTGGTTACTTTGCCTTTCTGTCCTATGCACATCGCTGAAGCTCTGGGAGGAAACTTCAAGATTTCCCAACCCAGCACATCCCCAGTGTGACCTATGCAACAGCAGATGAGGAAGGCTACACACTCTACCCTCTCCTGAGAGGCCCCTCCATGCACACTAGCTCTGTTGGGTCCTGCGAGAAAGGCCACATTTATCTGAGCTTAAGTCAGCAATACCCAAATAAAGTTTGGCAGCAAGCCCCATTGTTCCCTGCAAAGCCTACTGATGCTTGGAAGAAATAATATTCTAATGAGGAGACTATAGGTTACTGAGGGGACCTCTAAGAAGACAACTTGGGGAGGTAAAGCACCTTGCCCAAGGTTACCGGGCTTCTGAGTCTAAGAGATAAGGCTAGAACCTCAGGTCAGGAGAAATTATACCCTCCCTTTTGCTGGGTTTCCAGCTTCTCAAGGTCAGCAGCTGAATTTCTAGAGGAAGTACAGCAGGGCCCCACACAGCCCTGTGGGCAGTGGACAAAGAACTAATAAAAATCAGTGACCAAAACAGCTCCAGCCTAAGGACAAGATGCACGCTGATAAGGGATCAAGAGAACAACTAACAACAGGCAGCAGCACTAAGCTGTCTACAGGTGAGAGCTCTTGAGCATGCGACAAATCAGTGACCTCGAGCATGAAACAGAACACCACTCTGGGGCAAATCTCAGTGTTGGATTCAGCCCTTCATGTCTAAAAATTACTAATCACCATCTAAAAACTACTGTTTTCTATCCAGTTCAGTCAACTGAAGCTGCTCCCTGTGCACTGGACCCTGAGCCAGGTGTGGGTGTCCCTGCACCAGATGAGGCCAGCCTTCCAGGAGAGTAAAGTCTAGCAGAGCTGGCACAAAGGAGGTGCTCAAGACACTAAAATAAAGGAGTGAGCCAGAGAGGATCTTTATTTTCATAAAGAGACATGCATTTGTCTAATCTGAGAGTGAAAGGCCTTAATAATTCCTTATCTGAGCATTTTCCCATAGAGCAACATCCCAAAGGGATGCTGACTGACTGAATAAATGAATGAATGAGTGAATGGATGAATGAGCAAATGAATGAACTTAAACCTCTCCATTTCTCCAGCATGGGCTAAGTGCCATCCACCCACCCATTTCCCCACAGGTCCATTTATAGGATGGATTTACAAGAAGAGTAAGGACTTCTCCCCTCAAAATTTTCCTCTTTGAACATCAGAAATTCCACCTGCCTAACTCCACTGCTGCACAGCTGAGGAAACTGAGGCACAGTCACTGATGGCAGCAGAAAACTGAACTCCCCAGGGGCTTAATCTTCTAGAAATCCTGTGTTCTAGTGAGTTAGCAGCTAGAGCTAGACGTAGTGACTCACGGTTGCTCAGTCAATAAAGGCTGTGAGATGAGGTCTCCTCAAAAAAGTCACTAGACGAAAAAGACAGAATGGCCACAAAGCTCAGGAGCAAAAACTGTGTCCCCGCAGAAGGAAGTGTGGTCTGTAGGCAGGGCCTGGAGCCACTCTCCTCGGAAAAGTGGGGGTGGCCCCAGGTGAGCTGAAGTCCTTCTCTCTGGCTGCCTTTGTCACAGTACCTCACCTCAGGGACCCAGGGTCTACCCCTTGTCACTATTCCACCCCATAACTCATCAGTCCAGAAATACTAGTGGGCACCTACTGTGTGCCACACATTGGGTAAATGATAGGGGAGATTTGGTCCTATGGAATTCACAGTCCAATAGGTAAGGCAGACACTAAAAAGATGAACACATTTAGGATGAGAAATAGTGTCGACTGGTTATCATTTCTAAAATGTCAAGCCCCACGTTGGGTTCTGTGCTGACAGCTCAGAGCCTGGGACCTGCTTCAGATTCTGTGTCTCCCTCTCTCTCTGCCCCTCCCCCGTGCACTCACGCTCTCGCGCTCTCTCTCTCTCTCTCTCTCTCTCTCTCAGAACAATAAACATTAGAAAGAAATTAAAAAAAAATAAACAACAAAAGTGAAAACAGTAACCTTTATTAGGTGCTTACTATATGTTAGGTGCTTTACTATAATTAACTCAGGACATGTCCCAGCAAACCAGTGCAGGAGACACTATTATCCCCACTGACCAATGAAGAATCACTTTTCTACTTAACCATTGCTTATCATGTGTGTGACTACCTCCTGCCCGCCACTCCCCCCCGCCAACTCTGAATTCTCTAACAACTCGTCTTACCCATCTTTTTGTCTCAGGTACACAGGTAGTATTCAATAAATGCCCACTGAACGAATAATCAAATGATCAATGGGCAAGTTTCCTTCAAGGCATTATCTGCTAATAAGCTCAATTTTTGGAACAAGTGTGATCAGTGTTCTAATAATGACATGAGAGGTAGCTGTGATGTACAAAGAGCCAGAGCCACAGCCAGACCCTAAGACCTGAGACAGAGGCTTGTCTGTGTGAACTTGAACAATAACATCATCACCCTAGGCCTGATGGCTTAAAACTGTTGATGAAGAAGCAAGAAATGGTAATAAGGAGCCGAGGATCTTCCAGGTCTAAATTTGCTGGTCTCTGAAACATAATGGGAGGAGGGCCTCAGGAAGCCATCTGGAATTGCATACTGCCTGCTTTTAGAATGAGATCTAAAGTTACAATTTTATTTACGTATTTAGTTTTTAATGTTTATTTTTGAGAGAGAGAGAGAGAGAGAGAGAGAGAGAGAGTGTGTGTGTGTGAACAGGGGAGGAGCAGAAGAAGAGAGGGAAACACAGAACCCAAAGCAGGCTCCAGGCTCTGAGCTGTCAGCACAGAGCCCGATAAGGGGCTCCAATTCACAAACTGCAAGATCATGACCTGAGCCGAAGTTGGATGCTTAACCGACTGAGCCACCCAGGCGCCCCTAAGATTACAATTTTAGAGTAGGGTGACTGATCAGGTCTGTGGGGGTGAGTGACACATCTCCCTCCATAGCTCAGTGGGTGTATTTATCCTAATAAAGCAGATTTACCCTCATGATAAATATGCTCAACCTGCTGTTAAAACAAAAAAAACAAAAAACAAGCCCAGGTGCCTAGCTGGCTCAGTCAGAGGAGTGTGCAACTCTTGATCTCCGGATCATGAGTTCAAGCCCCATGTTGGGGATAGAGAGGACTTAAATAAATAAATAAATAAATAAATAAATAAATAAATAAATAAACTTAACAATAATAATAATAATAATAATAATAAAAACAAGCCCAAATTGAAGTCATTTCCCCCCACACCAGCAAACCAAGACTTCATTAGAGTTTCAACCTATCCCAGGAACGTGACCTTTTTACAAGTCAACCTGAAAATTTTCTAAGCAGCATTAGTCAGGTTATCTGCAAGGTTAAAACCCTGCTGTTCCCTCCCTGACCCTAAAAAGGTGTCTTGGCCTGAAACAATCTTTCTTTTGCTAATAATTTCCTTGCCCCACCCTCCTTCCTATAAAAACTTTCCATTCTGTACACCTCGTCCAAGCTCCTTTCTACTTGGTATGTGAGATACTGCCCAGTTCATGAATCACATAATAAAAGCCAATTCGATCTTCAAATTTACTTGGTTGAATTCTGTTTTCTCACCCTGGAAAACCCCTTTCCAGAGAAGCATTTTGGACAAACTCAGGTGAGGCTGCCACCCCCAACGATATCCCAGAGCAAAGGGGCTAGTTAGTGATCTGAAGGAGCCTGTGCTCACATACCAGCTGGAGACAAAACCCAAAACCAAACTCTCAGCTCCCATCTCTCCTCCAGGAAGACCATGGATGCAGAGTAGCAACCAAGGCAACTGCAAACATGGGCCTGATGGCCCCACAGCTACGTCCTCGAGGAGAAGTTAACATGGGTCTGTTTGCCACTGCAAGTGAGGGCAATGCTAGGAGCTGGGGCTCCGTGGCAAGGTAGTTTTTGTGGTTTGGGTTGGTTTTGAATGAATTTTTGTCTTAATGTTGCCTAGTGGCCACAATGAAGGTAATAACACAACTTCCTATCTTACGGGGCCATGTGAGAATTAAATGAGCTATGTCAGCCCAGTGACCCACACAGAGCCTGACACATACCATAAACTCAGATGGCTGCCAATGATGATGGTGGTGACAGTGGGCGGTGGAAGGAGCCACCTGAAGTAGGAAAATCCAACCAAAGTCTCTTCAAAACCAGGAGTCAAAAGAGAAGCAGGTAATCCTGATACACTCCCCTGGAGAAGCATGCTTAGATACTTTTCAGAAGGGAAAACGAAGTGGTGCCCTCTTCTGGATGGGATCAGGGCTGCCCAAATGTCCTGGGCCTCAGGAGAGGTCACAAGACCCCTGTGAGTATAGGCTCTCCATGTGCCATTGGGAAATGAAACAGGTAACAGAGAGACCCAAGGAGATGAACTTCCCCAGAGAAGGGAGAGGAAATGACAACTATGGAGAGATACCATTGTTCACTCAACATACCAGCAAAAATAAAGGAGCATGAAGAGCTGAGGGGCAGTGGGAGGGCAGGCAAACAGGAAATCTGGCACCCTATTGACAAATGGTCTTTAGAGAATGACTTGGAAATCTTTAGTAAGATCTTAAATGTACACACAGGATGGCACGACAACTCCACTCCTCGGTAACCTCCTAAGAGAACTATCCACGCCTTTGTGCAGGAAGCACACACCAGAAAGTGCCCCCCAACACTGATATAAGGGCAAACAATGGGACCCACCTACCCACCACTCACAGGAACATGGCTCAATAAACAGTGGATTCTTATACCATGAATACACTATTCATTTTGTGATAGACAAAAACTAGGTAGGGGCACCTGGGTAGCTCAGTCAGTTGAGCATCCAACTCTTGATTTCAGCTCAGGCCGTGATGTCACAGTGGTGGGATCAAGCCCCGTGTTGGGCTCTGTAGTGAGCGTGGAGCTCACTTGGGGTTTTCTCTCTCTCTTCTCTCTGCCCTTCCCCTGCTTGTGCATGTGTGCGCACTCTCTCAAAAAACCAAAACCAAAAACAAAAAACAAAGTAGATTCTCATACACAGTCTTGAAAACATTTTAAGGCATATTATTGAATTTTTAAAAAATGTTACAAAATAGACCAACATGCATAGCATGACAACCTATATCAGGAAGGAAGGAAGGAAGGAAGGAAGGAAGGAAGGAGGGAGGGAGGGAGGGAGGGAGGGAGGAAGGAAGGGAGAGAGAAAGAAAGAAAGAAAGAAAGAAAGAAAGAAAGAAAGAAAGAAAGAAAGAAAGAAAGAAAGAAAGAAAGAAAGAAAGAAAGAAAAGGAAGAAAGAAAAGAAAAAAGGAAGGAAGGAAAGAATGACTTTTTCTACGTATATAAGCACCTAGAAAAAGTTCTGGAAGGAAATGTACAAAAGGAGGTCACAGTAGTTACTTCTGGGAAAGGCAGGTGTGGGATGGGGAGGCTGGCAATGAAACCAGGCAGGGTGTGTCACCTATTTTTAACTAAGAAAAAATGTATCTATGCATCTCTTGGGCATTAAAATAAAATTAAATGAATACATTTATTTTTTAAGGAGAAAAAGAGGAGGGAGAGAGAGAGAAAGACATAGCTGCCAAGAGCTAAGGGGCTGTCTTTGCCTCCCTCCAGGACTGGCCACCCACACATACAGACACAGCTCATCTGAGCAAGTGTCCATAGTTCTCAGAATCCAGTATTTAATTCTATACCTCATTAGTTCTATTTATACCAACTCTTCCTTCTGATTCTTAGAAAAATTCCCTCATACTTAACAAAAGTATCCTCCTCTGGTGTCAGAAATTGGAGATATGAAAAGGGGACACATGAAATTCTGCTATCTCCAATTCTTGATGGCCTCCACTGACTTATATAGACTTAGATGAAAGCCTACATTGCATTTAATTGGTGCCTGTGAGAATTTTTTAAATCTTAATTTTTAAAGATACTTTTACCTTTCTTTGTTTTCTTCCATTCCTCTGAAGACGCACTGATTCATTACTGTGGAACTGTCCATAGACACAGCATGGCCAGGCCAGGTCTTCTTTCTGAAAAAAAACAAAACAACCCAATGTTTAGAACCTGGACATATTTCTGTTATAAATGCACAGAGAGTTGCATTAAATACATACAAGGGGGATATGTCAAAGGCTGCCCAGTATCCATTAAAATCCATTCTCCCTTTCTTCCATAGTTATTTGAGTTTTATCAGGGTCTACATTTCCCAGCATCCTTGCAGGTAGGTGTGGCACTGAGTTCCCAATTCCATTGAGTTCCCAATGGAATCAGAGAGGAAAGGTGCCATTTCCCCATATAGGTCTTAAGACATGAGCATGCCTTATCCACCCTTCCCACTGGCTCCCACTGGCTAACTCAGCTCTGATTGTGCACATGATGACCATGCATTTGGAAATAATGGAGTGACAAGACAGAAGGCACCTAGGCCTATGAATGACTGCATGGAGCACGGTCAGCCTCTCACCTTCTAACTACTACCTTAGTGAGAAATTTCTTTTTTTTTTTTTTTTACATCATTGTTTTATTTGATTCTATTTTTATGGCTAGTTAATGCTCATCCCAGATGGCACTGAGTATTCCCTTTGGGGCCCTTCTGAGGGTGGGTTTGGTTATTTGGAGCTTACAACATGTTATGTCTATGGAGACAGGTGCTGTCAGACTATTTTGGTCACAATTTTGGTAAAACCACATGCAATTTAAGTAGTACTTAGTCAGTGTTAGATGGATGAAGAGATGTTAATGAGCATGTAATACCTTCTAGTGTGAAGTCTGTCAAGAGCAGAGCATGTGGCCAGAATTAGGAACACTGGGATCCACAAGTGTGAGTTGTGAGCTTTGCTTCACAAAATGACGACTTGGAGTGGTAAAATATCCCAATGAACATGATAACCACATTTAAGGATTCAAGTCTATGTCCTTGGAAGCAACAGAAACTAAGAGAGACACAGGGATGAGACAGAGAGAGAACATTCCGATGGGTGGAGGATTCCGCCCACTCACTCTTCCACACCCTGAGCATGGCCCCAGGTGAGTCTGAGAGAGGACACTGAGGTTCCATCTCCAGCCTCAGGTACTGCATTCCTCGCCACGCAGGGGGAGTGGGTTTTGCATTAAGGCATATTCTCATTCTTCAGCATGGACCTGAACACAAACCTACTGCTTCATTTGGTGTCAGCCAAAGAAAGAAATGGTCATTAGTTCCAACACTAGAAGGACTCGCTGTGCACACCACATTGAAAGATGGCGTACCGGTCTCCAACCTTGTGCTTCCTAGGGTTCAAGGTAATTTGGACATCTGTGATCTTCTGTGATCTTCCATGCTGATGCATCAGCTGTTTTGACTCTTGAGCAACAAATCCGCTTGGCCAAATCTCCCACCCAGCCTCCTCCATCTGCCACACCATGAGTCTGGCCTTTTCCCAGATCAAAGCACCATTAGTGGGGAGCCTAGCTGGCTCAGTCGGTGGAACGTGTAACTCTTGATCTCAGGGTTACAAGTGTGAGCCTCACACTGGGTGTAGAGATTACTTAAAAATAAAATCTTGAAGAAAAAAAAAGCCCTATTAGGATAAAAACTCTCAGATCCAGGTGAGCAGGACCAGATACCTTGGACTCTGGCACCCCAAGGCATTGGAAAGAGTCAGTGTGGGGGGAAAGCCACAGTCTCCAATGCTGCTCTTTTATGTAACTTACAAAGAGCACACCATGAGATATTTTTAGCATCTGGATCCCTGTCTGGGACCACTGCTCTGGCTTCCATCAGAGCTAACTTCATCAGCTAAGGCATGTGCATTACAGAGGGGCCCAGAATAAGGCAAGAGGGAAGATGTGGATCCTGGAATGAGGAGAGATGGAAGGGTAGTGAGACATAGGCTCAGGGACTCAGAGGGGCCACCACATCCCCACGATCCCCACCATGAAGGGAGAGGGAAGAAAGCAAGAATGCCACACCAGGGTCGCCTCTGCCGCTGTGAACACCTCGGTCCACCTCAGTTCAGCCTGGAAGCCACGTCTACTCAGTGTACATGCCATTCCACAGCCCAGTAAGTGCTGCAAGGGGGGTTAACACCTACATCCTCAAATTATGCCAACTCTCCTCAAAGCCACGTTTCCCAAGCAGCTGTGAGAGGTCAGAGCCTGCCTTCAAAGGGACCACGAGCTAGCTCTGGGTCAGAGTTTCAGGTTTTCCCTCCTGGTATTGGAGAAAGCATTCTGTAGACAACCACTGATAAACCATCACCCTTCTGTCTGTGGCTAAGGGCAGAGATTGGGAGCACCTGACTGTACCCTAGCACTGAGGGGTGCCCAAGGCCAGGCACTGTCTTGAATTATTTCATCAATTTCTCATATCAGCCCTAGGAGGCAGATACTGCCTCACTTAACAAATCAGAGACTGGGCACAAAGAAATTAAGATTTGGCCAAATGCCATACAAACAGCAAATAAAATTGAGACTTGAACCAAGCATTTGATCTGGGAGCCTGTGCCGCTAATCAGTGTATTATAATGTGCATGATAAAGCTCATTAATGGCTGAATGAATGAATGAGCAAATGATGAATGAATAGTTTCAAAAGCAGTTTCAAAAAGGTGGGGGGGGCGGGTATTGTGGGAGACGGTGTCTCTATAAAGCCCTAGAAGGGTGGATCATGAGCCTGACACCCCCCATCCTGGATGCCAACCAAGTGTGTGATAGTCTCAGACCCCTACCCCCCCAAGACAGCCACTTAGCCCTGTTAACACTCTGAATCCAGGGTTGCCAACTTCTATAAAAGAAATTTATATGCTTAATACCACCATCCCTAATAACCACAGCTACCTGTGATTCAGCACCTGTGTGCAGGCAGTAAACTCAGGGCTCAAACACAGAGTCTTCTCATCCATCCGTGGCCCCACAGGGTAGGTAGGACCATGCCCATTTTATAGATGGCAAAACTGGAGCTCTGAGAGGTTGTGGCCTAAAGTCACAGGGCTTACAATGAAGGCAGTTTTCAAATCTGAGCAGTTGGCTGAACAGCACAGGCTTTCTGCCTCTACATGACACTCCCCACTCAGCTTGGTTAATCAAAAAGTTACAAAGATAAGTGGTGTCCTAACTCTTAAGCTAGAAAGCTCTGTATTTTTTAAAAAAGATACTAGTTTTAAGTAATCTCTACACCCAACATGGGGCTCAAACTCATGACCCCGAGATCAAGAGTCGCATGCTCTTCTGACTGAGCCAGCCTGGAAAGTTCTATATTCGCCTAAAGTTATTCAGTATTTCCCATCCAAGTCACTTCCATGGGAGATGAATTCTACTTCTTCCCAGCTAGAAACTCAGGCACTTGCCACTTCCTCATCCCTCTCCTCAGCTATCTGGAGCAGCACTGACCAGCACCAACCTCCTGCAAGCCCAACTGTATCCCTGGGACACCGAGCCCCGCTAATTTTTCACTGAAAAACCTCTCTCCTCAGGAGGCACTAAGTGTTGGTGAGGATTGAAAGCAACCAGAGCTCTCACTCTTGCTGTTGGTAGGAGCACAAATGGGTCCAACCACTTTTGAGGACTGCGGCAATCCTTGCATTTCCTCCTAGGTACATATGTGCACCAAGAGGTTTTCTAGAATGTTCTCAGTAGCATTATGTATAACAACCCTCTATTAGTTTCCTATTGCTGTTGTAACAAATTACCACAAACTTAGTGGCATAGAACAACACAGATTTATCATCTTATAGTTCTGGAGGTAAGAAAAATGGGTCTAAAGTGAGTCAGCAGGGCTGTATTCCTTCTGGAAGCTCTAGAGGACAATCCATTCCTTGCCTTTTCCAGCTTCTGGAAACCACCCGCATTCCTCAGCTCATGGCCCCTTCCTCCATTTCAGAGACAGCAATGTAGTATCTTCAAATCTCTTCTCTCACCTCTGCTTCCACTTTCACGTCTCATTCTCTGAAGTGGACTTTCCTGCTTCCCTCTTGTAAGGATCCTTGTTACAATGGTCCCACCCAAATGATTCAGGATCATCCCTATGTCATGACCCTTGACTTACATTTGCTAGGTCCCTTTGCCATGTAGGGCAACTCAGTCTCAGGTATTACCAGTGAATAGTACCTATGACCAGGGATTAGGTCATGGACATCTTTCAAGGGGCCTACCTCAAGCCCCAAACCAGAAGCGACACCCGTGCTCCTCATCAGTAGAATGAATGAAATAAATGGTGGTAATTCACAGCAATGAGAACAGATGAGCTACAACTATTTGTAGCAACAAGGATGGCTCTTCATGAGAAGATTCTGAGCCAAAGACACCAAACACAAGAGTGTCTGCCATATGAGTCTGTCTGCAGAAATCCCAGAACCAGGTAAATCTATCCCACGCTGTCAGAAGTCAGGATGGTGGTTGTAGTGGGGGAGCAGTGGCTGGAAGAGAGTATGAGGAGGCTTTTGGGGTGCTGGCAAAGGTTGTTTCTTAATCTAGGTGCTGCTTACACACGTGTGTTCAGTTTGTGAAAATCCATCAAGCTACAGTTATGATCTATGATCTATGCCCTTTTTTGCTGGCATGTTATGCTTTAATAACAAGTTTTGAGAATTTTATAACAACTAATTGTGCCTATTTAAAGTTTCCCCCCACCCCACCCAAGTTCTCAGTAAACCTCTCCACAAATAAGGTTGCTGCAAGTTTGGTTTTCTATCAATTAACATAGCGATGCACCCTAAAATTTGCATCCTACAATTTCAGGTCAATAGTTATGAAAATACAATAAAGACATTTATAACTAAGAAAGAGGAGGAGGAAAAGAAACTAGCTTCTCTGCCTCTCTCACCCCATTTCCACTCCACAGGGACATGTCAAATTTTACCTCTGGATGAAGCAGATCCCAGCTGGCCCCCTAAACTCTCCCTACCCTGACAATTGCCGCCCACCAGACTGGCTGGAATGTTTCCCTGCCACCTGCCACATGCTCCTTCCTCTGTCTCTCCTCACTCCTTCACCCATGTGACATGACCACGGGAAGCCCCATCTCCTCCTAGGAGCTCCCCCCAGCTTCTGTAGGACTTGTAATACAAACCACACCATTTGGACTTAATTGCTATTGCCATAAACTAACTGTTAATAGGACCAAGTGCCTTAATCTAATCTCCCCCCAAAAGACTGCAAACTCAAGAGAAATCAGGTCTTGTCCATTCAATTTTTGTTGTATGTGAACTTCTTATGCTAACTAAGAACTACTACCAATATTAACAGCCTTTATTGAGCACCTACTTCACATCACGTTCAGTGCTCCTAATGCATCATTTCCTCTTCTCCCACCCAGGGAAGTGGGTGCTATCAGTATCCCTCTTTTGAATAAGAGGAAACTGAGGCACAGAAAGACTAGTTAACTTGCTAAAGGTCCCAAAGCTCATCACGGAAGGATGGGATTTGAATCCATGCAATCTGATTCCAGAGCCCATGCTTTTGACCCAGACCCTACTCTGCTTCCCTAATGCCCAACCCAAAGCCAGGGTTAGGCATATTATTGGTGTTTAATAAACACCACTATGACATATTTGACCACACACACACACACACACACACACACACACACACATTAAGGGGAAAAAAAAAAAAAACCCTCCCTAGGACACAAATCAAGACTCGTCACCAAATAAGATCATTTCAGCCTCAGATCTCAAAAGAAGGCACAGCCTCTAGAGAGATCTGCAAAAGTTCTGCATATTCCTTGCTCTATATCATGCCTGGCATTCAGGGGGCTTTATAAACATTTATCAGTAAACAATAGCCAGAGTTTGTCCTCCAGGCTTTTATCAGAATAGGGAGAGAGCTGGATACATTTATTTTTTTGCTTGCCAATCTCAGGGTCAAAGCCAACGTCAGAGCTGAAGGCTGATTGGACAACTCGGTCTGTGACCACAAGGTCCCAAGCCACCTGCCCCAGATGACCTCATTTCCTCGACAGCCAAGAATTGTGACCCAGAGGCCTTGGCTGGTAACAAGGCCACCACCCCAGAGGGCTGCTGAAGCCACTAACCTGAACCAGAGATAATGACACCAGCAGCCCTGCTGTCCCTGGAATATGATGTGGTGTGTGGCTCCAGCCCAAGTGCTCCCTCCCCTTGAGGCCCGCCCCACGGTCAGGTACCAAGCAGTGCTCTGGCCGGCGTGGACACAGCAGTGCACCGGTCCCAGCCACTCCCCCTCAGCTTCGCACACATCAGTTCCAGCGTCCATGTGGGTACAAGAGAAAGGGCCTGTGCCCAGGAACATGCCGACAACTGAGAAGACATTATTTTTAAATGGCTGCCTCTGAGGAGGAACAGGAGACTGGCTGGAGGTCAAGGCAGGCTTTAGTTATACCTGTACCACTAGCATTTTTACAGGAACAACAACAACAACAACAACAAAGTGTTTATGTATTCAGGGGCTTATTAAAATTGTCTCAAAGTTTCTTGAAAAAAAAAACTGAGGGGCTCCTCAGTGACTCAGTTGGGTAAGCATCCGACTTCAGCTCAGGTCATGATCTCATAGCTTGTGAGTTCAAGCCCCATGGTGGGCTGTGTGCTGATAGCTCAGAGCCTGGAGACTGCTTCAGATTCTGTGTCTCCCTCTCTCTCCCCCTCCACCACTCACACTCTGTCTCTCTCTGTCTCAAAAATAAACATTAAAAAAATGTTTTAATAAAAAATTAAAATAAAATAAAATAAAATAAAATAAAATAAAATAAAATAAAATACTGATGATTGCAGTACAATGTGACCATGCAGTAATGGAGAGACATATGGTTACAAGGGGATCAGCACCGACATCAGCCTGAGGGAATCCTGGAAGGTTTCTCAGAGGAGGCACTGCTGGGGCTGAGTTTTGAAGGAGGAATAAAAGCTTGCCATGTCAACAATCCAGGGTTGCTCTGGATAAAGGGTACAGAGTACATAATGGCAAAGAGGAAACAGAGGCCACAAGAGTGAGAAGAGAGTAGAAGGAAGTAGGAGAAAGGCTAGAACACCACGGCATCTCAGGCATCTCATCTTGGAGCGTTGTGCACTGCCAGGTTCAATGACATAATCTATGCTGAGGGTTCAGCCAAGAAGAGGTACTCATGAGTGGTTGGCGTTATCTACCGTTGTTTGTATTCCTATTGCATCCTTCCTGGAAGCAGACTCTGTGGACATCATCGGGGGGTTGTTGGGGCAAGAATTTGGAAATGAGGTCCCCACAACCAATTTCTGAAAGACACTTTGTAAACTCAACCACTCATGTGCCCTCGGGTTTTCCTAGAGCCTCCTAGTGCCTCGCCAGTGTTCCCTCCTCACTCCTCCCGCATCCAAAGCCCATCCACATGTGTGCACATGTCTCCCCAACTGCACCGGGTTTCGTGACACCCCAACCATGAGCACAGTAGCAAGTACAATAGTTGTTGAACAAATTAACAAATTCGGCTAACTGCACTTCTCCATACTAGTGAAAGATGATGAGAACCCAACACAGAATCTGGACATCATGGATGCCATCACCACACAGCTGAAGAAATTATCTTGAGGTGTTGGCCACCCCAGAATCACAGAAAAATGAGGTTCCAAGAGGAAAAACCCCATAGTACCCACCCAAGCCCTTAAGTCACCCTATCGAAGGAAGATACATACTGGGGACCCAAGAATTCAGGTGCCATATCCCTAGATAGTCAAGGTGCCCCAGTGATGAAATGGATATAACAGGCTAATACCATTTTCATACTTGCTCCAACAAGTATTTTGGACTCCATTCTTGCTATCTTGCCAGGCAGCCTTTGGGTTAGGCAACTGACTCTCCACATGGCTTAATTACATGGAGAGGCAGAGCTGCGGGTGCCACAGAGGCAGATGATAGTTCCTGTCTAGGTCAAGGCTGCCAGTGTGGGCATGACAAGCTTGCTTGGGGAGGGACGGACAGAAGGTGAGGTCAGTCCTCTGGGCTTCATCACAAATCTCCAGTCTCCCCAGTGTGAGATCACATCCCAGGGTCTAGAACGAGGGTTCAGTGGGGATACTACCAGTGGTCAAGTCCTGTCCAGGCTTCCTGTCCTTAGACAAAAGGTGTTCTGATTTCAACCAAGACATCTCCTCTTCTATATGATTCTTATGTGGGGTAAGTTCTCATACCGTAAACAGTTCCAATGCAACAAAAGAAAGTTTTAAAAACTTCATACAAAACACCTTTTACCTGCCAGCCTCTCTCTAGGTCTCTCCAGTAATGTCTTTAGTGGACACTTGGTACATTTTTATTGATGGACAGAGAGCATACTTACCCATTCACAGAGGACCTAAACGTAGAAGGGATAAGACATGGTAGTCAGAGCAGTTGCAGTCTCCCGTCTGTGCTGCCTGCTGTAAGATAGACACTGCCCAAGCAGAGCCCATCTGATGGAGGGCACACGGGCTACCCAGGGGTCACCGTGGTCCTCACTGTCCTCCTCCTCATCACCACAGGCAACAGTGGTCTCCCTACATGCCAAGTATCCCGTGGAGGGCTTCAAATGCTCTGATTCCACTTCACTCTCTCAGCAGAGAAGGGGGCTCTCATCCCCTTCTCACAGATGAGGAAACGGACGCACAGAGGGGCTTAAGTGACTTGCAGGCTCACAGAGCTAGTGAGTGGAAGGAAGAACCAGCACATGGGCACACTGTCCCTCCTCCCTCAGACAGAGCTCCAAAAAAGGAGATGACAGTCATATAAAATGGCCCCAGAGAAGGCCTCGTGGCAATTTTCCCAGTTGGGGATAAAACTGGATTCCTTGAGCAGTGAACGATTTTCTGACCTGTTCCTTCGCCAACCAGGGCATTTGTGAAAATGAACTTCATAGAACTGACATACATCACACTCACTCACTCAGCTTGAGGATGGTAGTCTGGTTTGCCTTGTCATCACTCATTACCTGCAAGGACAAATGCTTAGGTACAGCACACCACATGGCCAAAGAGTGCTTTAAAACACTTTCAAAGTGGTACCTGGATGACTCAGTCAGTTAAGCATCCAACTTTGGCTCAGGTCATAATCTCGTGGTTCATGAGTTCGAGCCCCACATCGGGCTCTCTGCTGTCAGTGTGGAGCCCACTTCAGATCCTCTGCCTTCTTCTCTCTCTGCCCCTCCCAACTCATGCTCTCTCAAAAATAAATAAAGCTTTTTTTAAATAACACCTGCAAAAAAGGTGAGCTCTCTTTTTATTATTTATTTTAGAAGGAGAGAGGGTGAAGGCAGGGGAGAGGGGCAGAGGGGGAGAGAGAGAATCTCAGGCAGTTTCCAAGCTCAGTGTGGAGCCCAGTGCGGGCTCAATCCCACAACCGTGGGATCATGACCTGAGCTGAGATCAAGAGTCAGACATTCAACTGACTGAGCCACTGAGGTGCTCCAAGGTGATAATGTTTCATAAAATTGCATGTAACTATCCACTTGGAGACAATTTAAGATTCATGGGAATCTATGGGGCTTTAATATAGGGGAGGAAATGACCAAGACCTATCAAGGACCTACTCTATACCCACATTAAGTCACAAGAGATCCCCATGAGATGCACCCTGGTACCCACACTTTGCAGAGCAGGAAACGAACTCCAGCTTAAGCAGCCTGGGTCAAGCTCCAGCAGCTGGAACATGACAGCAGGGACTGAACAGCTGGGTCTGTCTGACTCCTGGTTCCAGGTCTCCACACTTCCAATACCCCATAGGCTCTGGCACCTGAGTAAATACACAGCCTGACTCCCTTATAAAATCAAACTCTCTGCCTACATCTTAGCCCCATCTCTGTGCTCTGACCCCAAGTGTCAGCTGAGAAAGACCCCGCAAAGGAAAGGAGCTATTACAGCCTTCTGACCCTACAGGGGAAATTCTGAAGTTAGGGGAAAAATCTGTCAGAGTCTAAAATGTCCCTGGAAAACCCCTCAGGAAGGTGCATATGGGAGAGGGGCTCCAGCCAGCCGAGAGCTAGAGGTGGCGGCTGTGTGTTCAAATGCACTCCAGATAGAGTCTGTGGTCAGGACAGACTCGTACACGGGGCTGTCCCACACTAGCCTTCCACCCCACAGGAAGTGGGGCCAGCTTGGGGGACCCTCCAGAACACACATTCACTTCAGTGCAACAGCAGGATTAAACAGTTGTTGCTTTTTTCTAAGAGCTTCTAGTTTAGCTCACATAAGTTAAGCACAAGAGAGATATGATTCCATGGTACCATAATTCCACGATAACATGATCTTCCATTTATTTTTTATTTAAAAAAATTTTTTTAATGTTTTATTTATTTTTGAGACAGAGAGAGACAGAGCATGAGCAGGGGAGGAGCAGAGAGAGAAGGAGACAGAATCCAAAGCAGTCTCCAGGCTCCAAGCTGTCAGCACAGAACCCGACGCGGGGCTCGAACTCACAAACTGCGAGATCACGACCTGAGGCAAAGTCGGACGCCCAACCGACTGAGCCACCCAGGCGCCCCTGATCTTCCATTTAGTACTGGAACATCTTACGTGGCAAATTATAAACACATTCACAACACAGATAACAACTGAGGCCTTGGGTTCTGAAGTTAAGACGATTGGGACTGTAATTTGACTTCTACCACTTAGCAGCTATGAGAGCTTGGAAAAGACTCCTGTACCTCAGTTTCCCCAAGTAAAAGAGGTGTCATAATGGAATCTACCTCCTGAGGCTTCTGTAGGAATTCAATGAAACGGTGTAAGTGAAGAGCCCGGCACAGGGCTTCACAAAGGTTAGTGTGCCCCTCCCACTTCACAAAAAAACAAAAAGACAAGACAGCAGAGAGACTCGAGGAAAAGTTAACTTTTCAGAGGTCCCACGGCGAGTAAGCTCCAGAGTGCACGTCACAGTCAGTGCTGCGGGTCTTGGGAGGCTGGGTGTATGAGAGGAGACCTGGCTGGGAGGAAGTGGCCCAGGCATCTAGGTTTAAGAGCCCAGGAAACAGAACCTGAAGCTTCAGGAGGATAGAATGAAGCAGGGGAGAGCCCTTCCACACAATACAAAAAAACACCTGGTGAAGAACCATTCCAGACCCACCTAGAAGGCAAGACTATACAGGCACAGAGATCTCAGGCAGCAGTAAACTGCCACCTCAGTCACAGTAATAAAGAAGATAGTGACTTGAGTGACAGTCACCCTAGATAAGCTTTGGAGCGTTCCCCCCTTCCTGCTAGCCCAGAGAGTCAGCCCACCCAGCCCCCTCCTCCCTGACCCCCAGGCTTTGCCAGATCCCCCCTCTAGGATTCCAGATCCCTACGTCTCCAAGAGTTGCACACACCCACAACGTGCACAAGAAATGACAGCAAGCAATGAGTAATCTGGAGCCATGTCAGCCAAGTCGCATGTCCGACACTGGCCTGGCTCCGCTGGCTGCTGAACATTCACTCACTGCCGAGAATGAGCCGGGGAGGCCCCTCTGACGCCACAGTGGGGCCTCTATTACATGCCAGCCTTGCACAGGTCAAGAGCAAGACTGCACCTTCCACAAAACCCAACTGGAGATTTGCAGACAGCAGGGAGACAGGAGTGAAGGAGGCCCCTTCCACTTGGTGATAATCATTCCCCTGTGTCCAGGGAGGAGCGGACAACGGAAAGGGGCAGATGCTTGCGGAGGCGAAGCCTGGCATTCGAGCCCTGTGAGTGACAACAGCTGTTCCCCATCACTCCCCTTCCAAGAGGCTGGCAGGGAGCATGAGACCACAACCCAAAGCAAAATTGGAGGCACCGGTCCCCAAGTTGTTGGGACATCAGCTGTAATAAAGACACTTGCCCTTGTGTAAGTTTTGGTGGCAGCAGAGGGACACTTGAGTTCAAAACAGCAGGACATTTTAATTCCTGCTAATGGTAGGAGGGGAGGAGCTGCTGCCACTCCCCAGAAACCCCACCTGGTGACCTGGCACCAACTTCATCCAGCAGGCAGGATGTGCCAGGGCATGTGGGTGAGGACAAGGGCCTTGAGTTTCCATGAGAGAGTCACAGGATATCAGAGCCAGGAGGACCCACAGCCCTCAGAACCCACAGGTGTCTTGATGCAGCAAAGCACAGAATCGTCCATGTGTAGAGACATGCTTGGCCCAAGCTCAGCCCTTCTGAATCAATCACCAAGGCTGGGCCCGGGAATCTGCACTTTAAAGGCCCCTCTCAGGTGACTCTGAGGCAGCCAGCCCAGCCCAGGGCTACTCTGGAAACAGAATCAGTCCTGCCTGCTGTTTTATCTGTGGGAGATCACAGCCATATCATGGATGCTTCAGCCATTCATGCATTCGTGACTCTAGGACCATTTACCCACAGTTGCCCATGTGACCAGCTCTGAGAAGACACAGCTCCTGCTATTCATAAAGTAGCTGGGTTCACCTGGGGAAATTCTCAAAAATGCAGACGTCCAGGCTCCACCACCTGTGATTTGGATTCTGAGGGCCTCACAATCCAGTGGGAAAACCAAAGCAAGGCCTGAAAGGGAGAGGAATCTGGAAACTGATGGCTAGGCAGGTAGTTCTGACCAAGGGGCTAGGCTTCGGGTGGCTTCAAGGCACAAGGGAGGGAAGATGTTATCCAGCATCCACTACACGCCAACCCCTTGACCACTGGCAATATTCACCGCAGCCCTGCAAGAGGACTGTCTTAATCCCCATGGTCCAGATGGCAGCACAGGGCTCAGAGCAGGTGAAATGGCCTGTTCAAAGTCCTGGTGCCAGCAAGCCTGGGATTTGAACCCCAATAGCCAGAGCACTTGCTCTTTTCACTACCATTCCCTCCTCCTCCCAAGTCCCAGCCTCAGGGAAGGACACGTCTGTCCACCCACACTGTGAATCCAGAGACCTGAGAGGTGTCCTTGACCCTTCTCTCTTGTTACTCCTTAGGTACAGTCAGGCCTGGCCCACTGTCCTCCACCTCCTTCTCTTGAATTCAACGTCTAGTACCACTAACCGAGTCCATGATGACCTGTGGTATTTAAAATACAAGCCCAGTCAGCCAGGTCACTCCTTGGCTTAATCCTCTGCAAGGCCTCCTCACAGGCCTTAAGTTACAAATCCTTCCCCCAGGTTTGCTGCAGGGCCTTCCAGAGTATCCTCTCCGTTCCCCTCGCTCTAGCTCCTTCAGCTCAGAGGCCTTTAGCAACCTCCCAGGAACACCAGATAGGTCCCCAGCTTCCTCCAGAAGGCAAGGCCACAGAGCAGGGGTAGCTCTGTCTATGGCTGAGCCCCTGGGGACACAGTAGGGGTATGTGTGGTGGGGGTAGAGGGTGGTTGTTGACCGGCCACGGGACTTTGCAGCTGGTCTGAGGCCCAGGTATGGTGGTGGCAGAGAAGCCATGGAGTCAGAGACTGGGCAGACAGGCCAGGGCCAGACTGGGACAGGAAGGCTGTGAACACCACAGAAAGGAGCTAGGACCTAAGCCTGGGGGCAGCCAAAGAGGCTCTTGGAAGCAGGGGGGTAATACGACCAAATTCACGTGTACACACTATTGGTAGAATTACTTCCTCTCTTCTCTTTGAAAGGCATTTTGCCGATAACCACCAAAATTTAAAATCTGCATGCCCTACTGATCCAGTAATTCCAAGTCTATCAAGGATGCTCACCGTAGGATCCTTCTATATTGGCAAAAAAGAAACAGTGACCTAACCAGCAAACTGGAGAATAAACTATAGCAGGCATGTCCACAGTCCCTCTTCCCATCTTGGAGCTGGATGTGCTTCAGAATTCATAATGTTTGCACATTAGAAAGGTAATACAAAGTGTATACACTATGTTCTGTAAGAAACCAGCAGGGTGAGGTGTGACATCCATAGTCAAATCCATAAGTACATCTGCAGGTGTACATGTGACTATTCTGCCACATACTATAAATAGCCTCCTATTAACTCAGGTCAGGTTTGCTCATCAAATGAGTTTGCACTAAACTTTTTTAAAGGCATGCAGTTTTGTGGGGGGTGGGGGGGTGTTTTTTTTTTTGTTGTTGTCATTTATTTAAGTAGGCTTGAACTTACAACCCTGAGATCAAGACTTAAGCTGAGATCAAGAGTCGGACCCTTAACTGACCGAGCCAGCCAGGTGTCCCAAAAGGCATGCAGTTTTTTGATGCTTATACTGTTCCAACCAGCCAGCCCGTGGAACTGGAAATGAAGCATGGCCTTCTCCTGTCAGAAGGACACCTGCAAGAGCACCCAATCCCAGAGCCAGAGACCCTCTGGAGCATATACCATGCCCCAGGGGCACCGAGGGCCATTCACACACCATGCCCTGGGACACTGAGGGCCATTCAGCTCAAAGATCTGTCCCAGCAGGGCCAACTGGCTGCCACAGGCAATCTACAGAACAAGCTTTAATTTGTTGTTGAGGATCAGCCCAGGGTGTGTGTGCTGAGTGATGTGCCCGGGCAGACAAAGGCAGGTTCCACTTCCTCGGCTGGATCCTCTCTAACCTATCTGGTTAACACCAGCCACCACCATCGTTTAATCCTGGGCTTCAGGGAACACTAGCCAATAGGCAGGTTCCCTCCCTTTCCAGGTTGGGACATTACAGGGAGTCCGAGGAAAGCACCAGATAGATGCACCTCTCCTTTAAACAGCATCGGAGCGCCTGGGTGGCTCAGTCGGTTAAGCGTCTGACTTCAGCTCAGGTCATGATCTTGCGGTTGTCTAGTTCAAGTCCCGCATTGGGCTCTGTGCTGACAGCTCAGAGCCTGGAGCCTGTTTCAGATTCTGTGTCTCCCTCTCTCTCTGCCCCTCCCCTGTTCATGCTCTGTCTCTTTCTGTCTCAAAAATAAATAAATGTTAAAAAAAAAAATTAAAAAAAAAAAAAAACAGCACCACAATTAGGAAAGGCCACCCTCCCTCTCAAGAGCTGATCTTATCTGCCAGGTAAGGACCATGCCAGCAGCCAGTGGTGGTTATTGCTCACACTGCAGAGTGTGAGGGGGGATGGGTGAGGACCAGAAGGAACACACAGGAGCAGCAGGTGCTGCCAGCACAGGGTGGGGGTTGGGGGAGAAGGGTTGGGGGCAGGGAGGAAGAGCTCTATCACAGGGAGAACTCAGGCCTCCCCTCCAGCCTGCCCTGGCCTCTGACACTGCTTCATTCCCTCCAGCCCTCCTCCAAGGACTCTAGAAAAAGACTACCAGGCATTTTTTTTTCCAATGTATACATCAATAAAATCGTTTGTGACACACATAAACTACACAAATCTTAAGTGTACGACGCAATAATGTTTTTACATATTTATACTTCCATGTACTCACCAACCAAATCAAAATATAAAACATTTCCAGCCCCCTAGAAGGTTTCACCATGCCCCTCCCAAAGGCTCTTTTACATTATTGCAGTGTATTCTGCTTGGATATGCAATTTGCTCACCCGTATGGCTGTTTATGGGCATTTGGGTTACTTCCATGTTTTGGTAATGATGAATAAAGCTACTATGATCATTCATGTCCAAGTCCTTGGGCGTTCATATGCACTCACTTCTCTTGGGTATACATGTAGGAGTAGAACTGCTGTAGCACAGGTAGGCATATGTTTAGCTTTGGTAGACACTGCCAAAATGACTTTCCAAAGTGGTTGTACCAATCCCTACCCCTACCAGCAGTATGTGAGGGTTCCAGCTGCTCCATATCTTTAACAACACTCTTATTGTCCAGTCTTTTTCATCTAGCCATTCTGGATGCATATACAGTATTATCTCATTGTGGTTAAAATTTTCTGATGACTCCTGAGGCTAAGCACCTTTCCATATGTTTATTGGTCATTTGGAATCCTCGTTGGTGACATGTTTGCTCAAGTCTTTCGCCTTTTTTATATTGGGTTGTCTGTTTCTTATTGGTTCAGAGAAGTTCTTTATATATTCTAGATATGAATCTTTTGTTGGACATATGTATTTCAAATATCTTTTCCCAGGAGCACCTGGGTGGCTCAGTCGGTTAAGTGTCCGACTTCGGCTCAAGTCATGATCTCACGGTCCATGAATTCGAGCCCCGTGTCAGGCTCTGTGCTGACAGCTCTGAGCCTAGAGCCTGCTTCAGATTCTCTCTCTCTCTCTCTCTCTCTCTCTCTCTCTCTCTCTCTCTCTCTCTCTGCCCTTCCCCTGCTCATGCTCTGTCTCTGTCTCAAAAATAAACATTTTAAAAAATTTAAAAAAAAAACTTCTCCAAGACTGCAGTTTGCTTCTTTACTCTTTTAATAGGGTCTTTTGATAAAGAGTTCTCAATTTTAATGAAGTACAATTTATAAATTTTTTCCTTTATGATAGTGCTTTTCATGGTCTTGTCTAAGAAATCTGTGTCTTGGGGTGCCTGGGTGGCGCAGTTTTAACCAACTTCAGCCAGGTCACGATCTCGCGGTCCGTGAGTTCGAGCCCTGCGTCAGGCTCTGGGCTGATGGCTCGGAGCCTGGAGCCTGTTTCCGATTCTGTGTCTCCCTCTCTCTCTGCCCCTCCCCCGTTCATGCTCTGTCTCTCTCTGTCCCAAAAATAAATAAACGTTGAAAAAAAAATTAAAAAAAAAAAAAAGAAATCTGTGTCTAGCCTAATTTTCATTCTTCTCTATTATCTTCTAGAAGCTCTACTGATTTGCCTTCCACATTTAGGTCCTCGACTCATCTCCAGTTATTTTTATATATGGTATGAGGTGGGGTGGCTGGCGTGTACTTTAAGTTCTTTAAGCGTGACCACAAACCAGACACACAAGAAGGACCAATCGCTGTCACCTCCAGAGGAAAATGTGCCTTCCCACACACCCCTAGCCTTTACAGGATTCTACAGAAGCATCTACAGCCCACAACCCACAGCCCAACAGAGTTCAGATGTACATGTCCCTATCATTTGAGAGAATTTCTAGACACAATATACAAAGCACTCTCATCTCATGGGAAGCTTCCACAAATTCCCACAAGTCCACTTGACAATTGTGTATAGGTCAAAATCCTTTTAAAGTGCAAAATGATTAAGTAGGAATATGCACAGAGACAACGTCAGACAGCACCTGGCTGTCAGGTCTGCTGGGTGCCCACTCTCTGCATCTACAGGCTGGAGGTTAGGGAGGCCACAGGGTATGACCAGACATAGCCTCTGATAGCACCATGCTCACAGCCTGGGGAAGGGACTACGAAAACAAAGGGAAGAGAAAGTGAACAGAGAGAACTGAGGGGAATTCTCCCTTGTAAGGTTTGAGCCAAGACCTACATGTGGAAAGGAGCTGGCTCTGAGAAGAGAAGGGGTAAGAGCATTCTGGATGGAAGGAATGGCATACTCAAGGGCGGAGAAAGAACAGAGATTGGGATCTTGCTAGAAGGCATGACAGGGAGTGGCAGAGTGTGTAGCTGAAGGTAAGAAAAGGTTTGGCTTTTTTTCTAAGCAGAACTGGAATCCATTGGAGGATTATGCTACATCTCAATTGTCTTGAATATGTATCATACAAGCTCTCTAAGAGGGTGAAGGGCATTCAGTCAACTGGTCTACTTTGAAATCCTATCACACGACGGTTCAGGCAGGCAAAGACCCATGAAGACTGCTCTCAGCCTTGAATGTGCTGGTATACACATGCATACACACACACACACACACACACACACACACACACACACACACACACTTTCCCCCTTGGTGATACCTCAAGCTGAGAACTCTAAATTCCTCCTCCAATCCTGGGTGGGATGGTGTTTACATTGCAGACTTTTGCATTTCTGCTCATGGTTTCTCAGCCCTTGTATCAGCTGTAGTTTTACTTGCAATCATGTGACGATTTGATTAATACCTGTTTCCTGAATTAGTCTGTCTGTTGACTCCAGAAGGGCAGTTTGAGCCTGTCTTGGCCACCAAGGCCTCCCCAGCACCCAGCATACAGCCTGGCCCAACATAAAAGCTCAACACTATATATTTTAACTTTTTTGAATGCCAAAGTTCAAACACATACAGAATTAGAAAGACGTGTGCCCATCATACAACTTCAATGGTCAACTCATTCCTAATCTTATTTCTTCTATACTCCTCCTGAAAGGGCGGGCCTACACCGGCTGACTCCATCTTGTTCTGTGTCCTTCACCTAGACCACGCCTCCTCCCCTTGAGTAACCTCCCTCTCACCCAAACTTCCTGATCAAAACACGCCCAGTGACCTGCGAAACAGGACTCTGACCGTTCCCCAGCCAATCGACCGAGGCCACGCCCCTTCCCCAGCCAATCGGCTGCCCCTAGACCCCTATAAAACCTTTGTGCTTTTGAAACTTGCTCTCTCTCCCTGGTATCTCACCGCTGCGTCGTATGCAGGCAGGGGATTGAGCTCCAGCTAGCTCGAATAAAGGCTCTTTTGCTTTTGCATCGGACTCGGCTCCCTGGTGGTCTTTGGGGATCACGAATTCTGGGCATAACACTCCCAGTGAAGTAACCTCAACCATATATGGATGGATGAATGAATGCCTCCTAGGCAAAGATTGAGGAGGGGACATCTAAATGAGTCAATTTCACCACCAAATTAGCAACTCCGGTAACATTTCAGGAGACCGTATTGAAACTATTGGCTAAAATGAATTTCCTTTTCCCGTATTTACAGGGCTTTAACTTTTCATGGCTGTCCCTTGCCACATCCCTCAAGAAGTGACTGTAAAACAAGGAAGGCTACATACATATCTCCCATAATCTCTTTTACATAAAAATCTTAAAAAAAAAAAACAAATTTATTTCCATTAGGGGCTCCTGGGTGGCTCAGCTGGTTGAGCATCAGACTTCAGATTAGGACATGATCTCATGGTTTGTGAATTTGAGCCCTGCATCAGGCTAGCTACTGTCAGTGCAGAACCTGCTTTAGATCCCCTGTCCCCCCCTTCCCCTCCCCCCCCAAAAATAAAATAAAATAAAATAAAATAAACATTAAAAAAAAAAAAAGAACCAAGGGGCGCCTGGGTGGCTCAGTCGGTTGAGCATCAGACTTCAGATTAGGACATGATCTCATGGTTTGTGAATTTGAGCCCTGCATCAGGCTAGCTACTGTCAGTGCAGAACCTGCTTTAGATCCCCTGTCCCCCCCTTCCCCTCCCCCCCCAAAAATAAAATAAAATAAAATAAACATTAAAAAAAAAAAAAGAACCAAGGGGCGCCTGGGTGGCTCAGTCGGTTGAGCATCAGACTTCAGATTAGGACATGATCTCATGGTTTGTGAATTTGAGCCCTGCATCAGGCTAGCTACTGTCAGTGCAGAACCTGCTTTAGATCCCCTGTCCCCCCCTTCCCCTCCCCCCCCAAAAATAAAATAAAATAAAATAAACATTAAAAAAAAAAAAAGAACCAAGGGGCGCCTGGGTGGCTCAGTCGGTTGAGCATCAGACTTCAGATTAGGACATGATTTCATGGTTTGTGAATTTGAGCCCTGCATCAGGCTAGCTACTGTCAGTGCAGAACCTGCTTTAGATCCCCTGTCCCCCCCTTCCCCTCCCCCCCCAAAAATAAAATAAAATAAAATTAAATTAAATTAAAATAATAAAATAAAATAAAATAAATAAAATAAAATAAAATAAAATAAAATAAAATAAAATAAACGTTAAAAAAAAAAAAAGAACCAAGGGGCGCCTGGGTGGCTCAGTCGGTTGAGCATCAGACTTCAGATTAGGACATGATCTCATGGTTTGTGAATTTGAGCCCTGCATCAGGCTAGCTACTGTCAGTGCAGAACCTGCTTTAGATCCCCTGTCCCCCCCTTCCCCTCCCCCCCCAAAAATAAAATAAAATAAAATAAAATAAACATTAAAAAAAAAAAAAAGAACCAAGGGGCGCCTGGGTGGCTCAGTCGGTTGGGCGCCCGACTTCGGCTCAGGTCATGATCTCGCGGTCCGTGGGTTCGAGCCCCGCGTTGGGCTCTGTGCTGACAGCTCAGAGCCTGGAGCCTGTTTCGGATTCTGTGTCTCCCTCTCTCTCTGCCCCTGCCCTGCTCGCACTCTGTCTTTGTCTCTCTCAAAAATAAACATCAAAAAAAATTAAAAAAGAAAAGAACCAAGAAAAAAAATTATTTCCATAAAACAAGGCATGTCTTTTACACACAGAAAAGTAACACCTTGTTAATGAATACTATAGTTTGCTCCCTCCTGGGGCAATCTCTGTTACTCCCTATTTTATCTATTGTAATGTTTATGGTAACTTGTTCCCAATGAGCCTGGTCTTTTTGAAATGCCAATGCAGTGTTACAAACTCTGGACGGAACTGTCACGACTCTGATACCCCTAATCTCGCACAGTGAGTGGCACTCAGTACTCAGTGAGTGCTTACTGTCATTCACTTTTCTAGGTCCCAAAGGGACTCATAAGAATGACCTGAAATGTTAGAATGCAACCATATTTAATATGTTTTAATTGTAAAATATGTTCTCTGTATTTTCTTTTTTCCATAAGCATAAGGAAAAATTATGAAATTTCTCTCTAAACCTATGACCCAGAGATAGCTCACCTTTTGGAGTCCAACCTTCCATGAGCAGGTGTGTGTGTGTGTGTGCACAAGTGTGGGTGTATACATTGGCATGGTTACAAATCCAGGCTCCTGAATCTCTGCCCTTTGCAGCCTGGGGGCCTCAGGCAGTTGCTTCACCCCATTAGCCAATTTCCTCTTCTGTAAAACAGGGCTAATAGGACTAGCTGATGGGATGAAGCAGAGGCGTGAAAGAGATAAAGTGTGCAGAGCCCTGAGCCAGGCAGGTCCACACCAAGTGCGCCACGGGTGTAGCTACTGCATAGTAGCTTTTGTTTTCCAAAGGAGGTGCAAAAGAACTCTGGGCAGCTTCTAGCTTCTGCTGGGGAGCCTTCCTAATGGCCTGCATGGCAAGTGGGTACATCTGGCTGCACCTCACAGGGGGAAGCCGAGTTGGAGAGGGCATGCACCTGGAGGAAGCTCAGGGCAGCAGTGGCCTCTGAGTCACAGCCCAGCCCCTCCCTGCCACATCCCTTTGTTCTCTGGGGTTGAGCTGTGACTCACAAGGGCTCCAGTCCTGGGCTGAGCCCATCTGACCCAAGGATCCGACTGGCCTGCCCACAATCACTAAGAACACTCTGTCTGTGCACACTGGCAGGCTGACTTGTTCCTGCCACACCAGATCCCCGCCTGCAGCAGCAGATCTTAGAGGGACACTCCGGGCCCTTGTGAGTGGTTTTACCGGCCACCCCCACCTCTCACCAGCACCTCTTTTTTGCTGTCTGCTCCATTTTGATTTAACTTTAACCTGTGAGGAAAAAGTCCAGGAGACTCGTTGTGACATTCACACCCATTTCACACCCTCTGACTCCTCTGACACTTTTTTGTTATTATAGGAAAATACACATAAAATTTACCACTTTAACCGTTTTTAAGTGTATAATTCAGTGGCATTAAGTGTATTCACAGTGTTGTACAACCATCACCACCATCTGCCTCCAAAACTTGTCCATCATCCCAAACAGAAGCTCTGACCCCAATAAATAATAAATAACTCCCCATTCTCCCCTCCCCTGACTCCTGGTAACTTTTAGTCTATTTTCTGTCACTATGAACCTGCCATTCTAGGAAGAAGTGGAATCACACAGTATCTGTTCTTTTGTGTCTGGCTTATTTCACTCATCATGTTTTCAAGGGTCATCCATGTTGAAACAGGTGTGAGAATTTCCTCCCTTTCCATGGCCAGTAATACTCCATCGTACATAACTACACATTTTGTGTATCCATTCATCTACCAGCAGACACTTGGGTTGTTTCCACTTTTTAGCTTCTGTGAATAACGCTGCTATGAATATGGGTGTGCAAGTATCTGTTTGAGTCCGTGCTTTCAAAACAGTTTCCTGAGGTGGAGTGTGATTATTTTCATCCTCATTTTATAGGCAAGGAAGCTGCGATTACCCCTGTCAGAGGGCAGTGCTATGCCTCCGAACCCAGGCAGATGACACTGTTACATTGTTTCTCCAGTGTGACAAAGAAATGGAGCTGTTTCTGCCCACATGCATTTGCTGCCCTGAACAATGCCTGACTTAGGTCTGTATCATCCTTCCTTGCTCTGACCTAGGAACAACCAAAAAAGGGTATGGGGGGATGGTCCCCTGGTTGGATTTATCTAAACTCACTCCTTGCAGTGAGAAATCCAACTCCATCTAGATTGGTGAAAAGGGGGATTTGTTGAAAGGATACTGGAACAGCTCAGTCAAGACACTGGATCCAAAGATGATGTGCCCAACCTTTTCCTCACACTGTCCCCACTGCAACCCTGGGAACCTGTCCTTACTGCCCTGGACCCAGTGCCTCTGAGCATCTTCTCTGCCGCTTCTAAGCAAGTTAGGGTGAGCTGGGAGAAGCCCATGGCCTGGCTTGGCTGTACCTATATGGGGCCCTAAGCCAATCACCACAGCCAGGGGGTGGAGACCACTATGGGCCCAGCCTGGGCCACGGCCCCCACCCAGCCTCGGGAGAATGGGGACTCCTTCCAGGGGAGAAGGAGGGAGGCATGGCAAACGTCCAACACAGACACTCATGGTGGTGTAATCTACAATAGCAACAAATTGGAAGCTGTCCAATAGTAATGAACAAAACAAGGTTAAATAAATCAAGTTGCTACATCCACACAGTGAAACATTATGTAGCTATTTAACAAGTAATAATCATGAAGATTGCCTAGCAACTTTAAAAAAAAAAGAGGTCTGTACAGGAATGCCTGGTGGGAAAAGACAGAAGACACAGGCACACATAACCTACCTATATGAACAATTCACAGGTAAGAAAAATGCAGGCAAGAGTTGTATCATAATGGTAGAATCATAAATGACTTTTTATCTCTATTTTCCCAACTATCATTTATTGTTTCAACAAATATTTACTGAGTGTCCTACCTGGTGGGAAGCGGGGTGCTAGGGATACATCAGGGAGGAAAACAGAAGAAAAAACCTTGTCCTTGTGGAATCTACATTCCAGTGTGGGAAGCAGACAAAAAAAAAAAAAAAAAAAAAAAAAAACCCAAGATGAATAAGCAAAATATCCTCTACGTCAGATAGTGATAGGAGTAAGGAGACAAAATAAATCAAGGAAGAGAGAGAGGGGAATTGGGGAGAGTGGTAATAGTTTAGACATGACAGTTAGGGAAGGTGGTGTCTGAGTAAAGGCTGAAGGAAGTGAGGGACTAAATTATGCCAAAGTCAGGAGAAGAAAAATCCCAGCAGAGGGAACAGGGAACAGGAAGCACAAAGGTTCTGGGGTATTCAATTAGAGGAGAGCGCTGAGGCTGATGTGACCAGGCTAGGATAATGAGGGGAAGAACAAACTAAGGAAGGAGATGAACACAGCCAGATCATGGGGGTCCTGTAGGCCACTGGGGGACATTAGCTTCTGCTGTGGGAGAAGATGGGAGCCCTTCGAGGGTTTTAAGCAAAAGGGTGGCAATCTCCCCTCCACCCCCCGCTTTAGGAGGATCCCTCTGGCTGTGAATTGAGAACAAGCTGGAAGGAGGGAAGGTCAGAGGCTGGGAGACCAGCAAAGAGATCGACATACTCACTCAGATGAGAGGGGAGAGTAGCTTGGACAATGGGTAAACAGTGGCCACATGCTGGCTATATTTTGAAAGTATGCACAGTGGGATTTTCTGATAAGTGCAGAGATAAAAGATATAAGGGTCAAAGATGACACCCCAAGCTTTGGGTCTGAACCATCAGAAGGATGGAGTCACTGATAACTGACATGTGGGAAGAGGACCAGGAGAGTAAGGTGCCCTGGAAGCCAGGTGAAGAAAGCGCTTCAAGAAAGAGAACATGACCACCAGTGGCCAACGCAGCTGGTCACCAGGCTGGGTGGGTGCAGAGAATAAGCGATGGGGATGAGCAACGTGGCAGTCAGCAGGAGATGTTCATGAGGGGAACCTAAGCCTGCTGGGTTTCATGGGTTCACGGAAGAATGGAACAGCAGCAGAATTCCAATAGCCAAAAGGTGGGAACAACCCAACTGTCCTTCAATGGATGCATGCAGAAACAAAGTGTGGTATATACATACCATGGAGTATTATTCAGCCTTAATGACACCTGCTGTAACATAAATGAACCTTGAAGACATTATGCTGAGTGAAATAAGCCAGTCACACACACAAAAGACAAACACTGCCTTATTTGTATTGATGCCATTTACATGAGGTATCTAGAGTCAGTAAATTCATAGAGACAGAAAGTGGAGTGGTAGTTACCCAGGGCTGGGGGGAGGGAGAAATGGAGAACTGATGGCAACAGAGTTTCCATTTAGTAAGATGAAAAAGTTCTGGAGATTGTTGGATAATAGCGTGAACATACTTAACATTACTGAACTGGACACTTAAAAATGGTCATGATGCTAAGTTTTATGTTATACATATTTTATCACAAGTTTTTTTTTAACAAGTGAGAGAGACAGGGAGACAAAAAATTAGAGCAAGCAAGTCCAAACAATTCTTTCAAAAAGTTTTGCTCTAAACTGAAGAGAAATAGGGTCATAACTGGAGGGAGAAGTAAGGTGACCAGAGTGTTTGGGTTGTGGGGGGTTTTCTTTAAGTTGGGACAAATAACAGCATGTTTGTTTGCTGATGGGACTGATCTGGCAGACAGTGTTCTCAAATGTTTAAATTACTTTCCAAAAAAAAAAAAAAGCTATATTCTGGGCTGATGAAAATGTTTTGGAGTTAAATAGTTGTAATGGCTGCCCAATTTTGTGAATATACTAAAAACTGCTAAGTCACACACTTTAAAAGAATCAATTTTATACCTTAATTATACCTTAATAAAAATAAGAGAAAATGAAAAAGATAATAAATTTAATATTGTCTCGATAACCATGTTCTCATATACAGCCTGAGTTCCCACCCAAACAGCCCCAGGTAGTTCCGGTGGCCAGTGACCCACAGGTTACTTGGTAGCTTGAGGCATCCAAGAGGGGAGCAAAGTCTTCCAAGTTTAGGCTGAGATACAAATGCTACATCAGCACACACAGTCCCTACAGAAAAATCCACTGAACAAGCACCCGCTGGCTGGAGATAAATGGCTCTATTTACTTAGGGCCATGAACTCTCAGGTCTCTGGTCTAAAAAAGAAATGTCAGAAAAATCCATTCAAGTCAAAGCAAGAAAATCTGCACCTGCTACCCCCTCCCATCCGCCAACCCATGCTGTGCTCCTATAACTGCATGGGAACCAGGGACGGGCTTAACTGGCAATCAATCATGGGAGAGGGAGTTCTTTCTGAAATGCCCTCCTATTTGTAACAATATCACAGTCCCACTTCCCACTGCATTTTTCGTTTCTTCTGAACAACTTCAAACAGTATCTTACTCCCTATTATGCTTAATTTTATGTGTCAACTTGTCTAGACCACAGTGCCCAGATATTGGTCAAAAGTTATTCTAGGGGTGCCTGGTGGCTCAATTGGTTAAGTGTCTGTCTTCAGCTCAGGTCATGATTTCGTGGTTCATGGGTTCAAGCCCTGTGTTGGGCTTTGTGCTGACAGCTCGGAGCTTAGAACCTGCTTTGGATTCTGTGTCTCCCTCGCTGTCTGCCCCTCCCCCACTTGTTCTCTCTCTCTCTCTCTCTCTCTCTCTCTCTCTCTCTCTCTCACACACACACACACACACACACACACACACTCTCCCTCTCCCTCTCTCTCTTTCTCCCTCAAAAATAAATAAACATTAAAAATTATTCTAGACGTTTCTGTGAAGGGTCAGGTTTTTTTTTTTTTTAGATGAAATTAACATTTAAATCAGTAGACTTTGAGTAAAACAAACTGTTCTTCATAATTTGGGTGGGCCTGATCCAATCAGTTGAAGGCCTTCATAGAACAAAGACTGACCTCCCCTAGCAAGAAAGAATTCTAACAACAGACTGCCTTTGAACTTGAATGGCCACTCTTCCCTGAGTCTCTAGCCTGCCAACCTACTCTGCAGATTTTAATGTTTATTTATTTTTGAGAGAGAGAACACAAATGGGTATAGGAAGAGGGAAAGGGAGAGAGAGAATCCCAATCGGGCTTCACACTGTCAGCACAGAGCCTGACACAGGGCTCGAACCCATGAACCATGAGATCATGACCTCAGCTGAAGTCAGACGCTCAACTGACTGAGCCACCCAGGCACCCCTACTCTGCAAATTTCAAACCTGTCAAGCCTCCACAATCACACAGACGAATCACCACCTCCTTAAAAATAAATATATCTCTCTTTCTCCCTCTCTCTCCTCTCTCTCTCTCTCTCTCTCTCTCTCTCGCTCTGTATGAGATATATATCGACAGAGACAGAGAAGACATCCTGTTATATAATATATATTATACAATATATATCATTATAAATTATATACATACATATTATATATGTACACATTATATATCTTTATATAATATATACTTTTATATTATACATACTGTGGTATTATATGTGTGTGTGTGTGTGTGTATATACATATATATATATATTTATGTATATAATTTATATGTAAGTATGTTGGTTTTGTTTCTCTGGAGATTCCTGACTAATATACCCCCAAAACAACTGACTCTCCATCAGAAATTATCCCTTATTACCCGGACTTGCATGAAGTTCCAAGTCATCGGATGACTAAGAAAATAAAAATAAAAAATCCACAAAATACAGTAACTTAGGAAGGATAATATGTCTATGTATTGATCCAAGCCATCATAGTGGATACATGTGTTTTTAAATGCAACTTTAGGTCAAAAAGTGGTATTAATTTTATATCCATTTTGTGGCAACCTTCTCAATATGCAGCAACTCATTAGATATTAAATTATACCTTCTCCACTGATTGTTACAGGAGGTAGATACCTGACCTGGGTGCACACCATGAACTTGTAACAGGACTTAGTCTTTTTGGGTGCAAGCCCAGCTCCACTACTCATTCACAGTGTGACCCTAGGAAAGTTATCTCTCTGTGCCTTGGTTTCCCCATCAGAAAATGGAGATACTAATACCCTCTTCCTGAGGTTGTTAAATGAAATAGTACATGTAAAACACACAGCAAACTAACACAGTGCTTTTCAAACAGTAAGTTCTGACCCATTTATGAAATAAATCTAGTGGTCTCTTAGCCATCATTTAAAAAAAAGCATAGGGGCGCCTGGATGGCTCAGTCAGTTAAGCGTCCAGCTCTTGACTTCAGCTCAGGTCATGACCTCATGGTTCATGAGTTCAAGCCCTGCATCAGGCTCCACACTCACCTTGTGAAGCCTGCTTGAGATTCTCTCTCTCTCCCTCTCCCTCTTCCCCTCCTTCCTTGTGCTCACTTTCTCTCTCAAAATAAATAAATAAACTTTAAAAAAAAATTTTAAAGCACAAATTCAGTAGTGTAGGAAAGAATTATCAGAGGACACTAAACATACATAAGGTAAGTCTTGTCTCACCAAACTTTTGTTTCAGATATGCATGTGCATGCATTCGTGTGCGTGCATGTGCACACACACACACACACCCCCCAGGTTATAGCCTAGATTTATCTCTTACAATGTGTCACAGTCAAACGCAAGTGTGAAAGCCCAGACTCCACCATATAATAAGTGCTCCATAGAATTTGGTAGCATCATAATTATTATCTCACTTGAAAAGATAATACAACTTTATTAGTGTAATAAAACAGGGTTGCTGACCCTGGTATCGGTTCTGCCACTCATTCACCGCAGTGCTGTTTAAGAGTCACTCCACCTCCCTAGATTCACTTGCCAGCTCTCTCTCCTCGAAGACCTCGGCAGTCATTTAAATATTCTCTGACTCACAAGGCTGGCCAAGGACTAGTGAGGCCCTGCCCAGCCCAGAACGTACAAAATGTGAGTGACCTGTTAAGAAAACCACTTGAGTGCACAGGGCTTTTGTAAAATTAAAGCCCTGCTGGAGAGAAACAGTTCCCCCCACCCCTTGGGAGATGTGTCACAGAAAGAGGTTACTCAAGGTCGCCTAGGCTGCATCTTCTGAGACTGGAACTTCAGCTCTGACACATGCTTCCTTGTTTGGGGGTTGGGTTATATCATTGTGTTTTTCCCCTAACTTTCCATGTGCACAGGCGTGCACACACACCCCTCAGTAACGAATGCGAATGAAATCCCTACGAACTGCCTGTTCTAACAGCTTGGGTAAAGGGAACCTGCTAAACCCAAAGGAGCTTGGCGTCTGAAGATCTCAAAATACTTTCTATTGGATGTAACTTTTCCCCCTCCAGAAACAAACAAAAACTCTGCCCAAATTAATACTTTTTAAAATTGCCGTGATAAACAACTCCAACCTCTCACACACATTAGCACCATTTTGTCTCAAACGGAGCCCCCAGCCCCAGCTGCGGTGCACCGTGGGTTTGCATTGCCCATTGTAGTGCCCCGGGTTGTTCCTGCAGTCTAGAAAAGCAGACTCCTAGTGACACACACGTCGGTGCTTCACTTTTTCTTTCTTCTTCTGTAAGAATACAATTGTGGACTTGTGCCAAAGCATGACATCTGGAACGCATAAGTGCAGGTAGAGGCGTAAACTAATCTTCTAATAAGTGATAGTATTCCCTTCTTATTTTTATTCCGTTCTTCAAAGCATGATGCCAGTTTGGGGAGAGGAGGCAAAATTGCTTTAGCAGCAGAACCTTTTCCTTCAATGAAATCCTACCTCTTTGCCCGCCAAATAAAAGAAGCTAAAATACGGCCTCCCTCTAACACCCTCCACCATTCCCTGGTGCCTCTGGGGCTGTGGGCGTCCCCAGTTCTCACCACACTTGTCAAGCATGGAGGCAGGGCAATAAAGGAGGATCTCTATGGATCTCCATCACGCCCTCAGATACGAGGAAGCTGAGTCTGCCATATGCTTGGTCAGTGCCAGATCTACTCCCATTTCACACATTCAAGGCTTAAATGTTTTACCCAAGGTCTCCAGCCTTGGATTGGACACTACCCTGTACTTGTCACTTACCTCAATAAGAAAAAGAGATGCTGATGTCCCTGGGTCTTTGTCTTTGCAGCTTCAAGGATGGGACCCTGAGTGTCAACCCATCAACGAGCGAGTGATGCATCAGGATCTGAACTTAATATGGATAAACTAGCAAAACTCCACACTGACATTCTGATTCAAATGAGTCCCTATTAAATCTCAGCTGCCTTTTTTGCAAAAATTGACAAGCTGGTCCTAAAATTCATATGAGGACCCAGAATAGCCAAAACAATCATGACAAAGGACAAAGCGAGAAGACTCATACTTCTTGATCTCAAAAGTTACAAAAAGCTGCAGTAACTAAGACAGTGGTACTGGCATAAAGATTTACATACAGGTCAATGCAACAGAATGAAGGGGGCAGAAACAAACACTTACATTTATGGCTAATTGATTTTCAACAAGGCTGCCCTTTCAACAAACGGCTCTGGGACAACAGGATCTCCACATGCAAAACAGTGAGGCCGTACCCCTACTTCACACCACATATAAAAATTAACCCAAACTGGATCAAAGGCCTAAACCTAAGGACTAAAAACTATAAAACTCTTAGGAGAAAATTTCAGCATAAATCTTCATGCTTTATGCTTTTTGGTGTTATACTTAAGAAACATTTAGGGGTGTCTGGGTGGCTCAGTCGGCTAAGCGTCCGACTTCAGCTCAGGTCACGATCTCGCAGTTCGTGGGTTCGAGCCCCGCGTCGGGCTCTGTGCTGACAGCTCAGAGCCTGGAGCCTGTTTTGGATTCTGTGTCTCCCTCTCTCTCTGACCCTCCCCCGTTCATGCTCTATCTCTTTCTGTCTCAAAAATAAATAAACGTAAAAAAAAAATTAAAAAAAAAAAAGAGAAAATAAGCAACACAATAAAAATAGATAAACTGGACTTCATCACACTTAAAATCCTAGGCTTCAAGGAACACAACCAAGAAAATAAAAAGACAATCCACAGAATAGGAGAAAATATTTAAAAATCATATATCTGATAAGGGACTGAATTTAGAATATATAAAGAACCCTTACAAATCAATAATAAAAAGACAAAGCAACTTTTAAAAACTGGCAAAAGATCTGGAAAGACACTTCTCCAAAGTGAAAAGATATTCAACCAACACAATGTTAAAGAAGAACAAAGTTAGAAGACTGCAATTTCTTGACTTCAACACTTATTACAAAGCTACAAAAATCAAGACAGTGTGCTATTAGCAAAATAATAGACAAATAGACCAATGGAAAAAAATAGCCCATAAATATAGTCAGCTCATCTCTGACAAAGGAGCAAAGGCAAAACAATGGAGCAAAGATAATCTTTTCAACAAATGGTGCTGGAATAAGTGGATATCCACATGCAAAACAATGAATCTAAACACAGACCTTATGCCCTTTGCAAAAATTAACTCAAAATGGATCAGAGACCTAAATATAAAATGCAAAACTATAAAACTCCTAGAAGATAACATTGGATAAAACCTAGATGGCCTTGGCTATGGTGATGCTTTTTCAGCTATGATGCCAAAAACACAATCCATGAAAGAAAGAATTGATAAGCTGGACTTCACTAAAATTTAAAATTTCTGCTCTGCAACAGATAATCCCAGGAGAATTAGAAGACACACCACAGACTAGGAAAAAATATTTGTGAAAGATATATTTGATAAAGGACTGTTATCCAAAACATGCAAAGAGCTCTTAAACTTCAACAATAAGAAAACAAACAACCTGATCTGAAAATGAGCCAAAGACCATAATAGCCACCTCACCAAAGAAGACATACAGATGACAAGTAAACATATGAAAAGATGCTCCTCCACATCATACGTCATCAGGGAAATGCAAATTAAAACAATGAGGATACCACCCCGCACCTATTAGAAAGGCCCAAATCCAAAACACTGACCATACCAAACGCTGACAAAGGATGTAAAGTAACAGAAACTCTTTCATTCATTGTTGGTGGGGATGCAAAATGGTACAGCCACTTTGGAAGACAGTTTGGAGGGTTTCTTACAAAACTACATATACTCTGACCATACAATCCAGTATTTACCCTAAGGGGTTGAAAACTTATGTCTACACAAAAACCTGCATATGAATATTTAAAGCAGCTTTATTCATAACTGCCCAAACTGAGAAGCAACCAAAATGTTCTTCAGTAGGTGAATGGATAGACTTGGTACATCCAGATGATGAAATATTAAGCAGCACTAAAAACAAATGAGCTATCAAGCCATGAAAAGACAGGGAGAAACTTCAAATGCATGTTACTAAGTGAAAGAAACCAATTGCTACATTCTGTCTGACCCCAATTATATGACATTGAAAAAAAGGGGAAACTGTGGAGACAATAAAAAGCTCAGTGGTTGTAGGGGGCAGGAGGGTAGAGATGAATAGGCAGAGCAGAGAGGATTCTTGGGGCAGTGAAAATACTCTGTATGATATTATCATTGTGTTTATAATTATCATTATACATTGGTCCAAACCCACTGAAAATACAGCACCACGAGTGAACCCTTAGATAAACTATGGGCCTTAGATGATCATGATGTGTCAATGTAGGTTCATTCTTGGTACCAAAAGTACCATTCTGGCGAGTGATGTTCATAAATGGTAGAGGCTATGCATGTGTGGGAACAGGAAGTAGAAAGGAAATCTCTGTACTTTCCTTTCGATTTTATTAAAAAAACAAAACTAAACTAAAACTGCTCTAAAAAAATTTAAAAAAAAAGATGTTCGGAGTACTTGGGTGGTCAGTTGGTTGAGTGACTGACTTCAGCTCAGGTCATGATCTTACAGTTTACGAGTTCGAGCCCCACGTTGGGCTCTCTGCTGTCAGTGCGGAGCCCGCTTCAGATCCTCTGTCCCCCTCTCTCTCTGCCTCTCCACTGCTCACACGCTCTCTCTCAAAAAAAAAAAAAATTAAAAAAAAATTCAACACTACTAGCTATAGGGAAATGAGAATCAAAACCACAATGAGATACCACTTTATATGTACTAGGATGGCAATAATAAAAAAAGATGGACAGTAACAAGTGTTGATGAAGATGTGGAGTAATCAGAACCCTCAAACACTACTAGCGGGATTGCAAAATGGTGCTGCCATTTTGGAAAACAGTTTGGCAGTCCTCCAAAATGTAAACATAGAGTTACCATATGACCCGCAATCCCACTGGAGGTATATACCCAAGAGAACTGAAAACATATGTCCATACAAACTTGTACTCTCCTCTCTTGGTGGGAGGGTGTGAAAAGAGAGGAAATGCATATGAACAGAGAAAGTGCTCTTGGACATGTGGTCAAATGAGGTAAATCTCATTGGAGAACAATACATATAAAATGAGCCCATTATGTTGGTTTTTAAAGATATGCACAGGTACACACACCTGTACATCAAAACATAAGAAAAATATACAGTCAGCTGACCATAAATGTTCTCTCTGCAAGCAAGCCAGGGATGGGGGAGGCACAATTTAATTTTTTACTCTACAATTTCTGATTTGTTTGTATTTGTATATGTAAAGAATATAACCAGCCTTTCTTGTACAAAAGAGCATTTCTTTTTCTAGTCAAAGGGGAAGGAAAGAGGGAAAAGGCCATTGGAGCTGGGCAGTGTGGGAGATTCTGAACGTGGATAAGAGTGAAAGAGCACTCCCAGTAGTAGGAACAGTGGATGCAAAGCTGTTAACGTTGAAAAGCCTCTGGGGTATTTGGGGGGCTGTTGGGTTCAGCTCCATTGGAGGGTCTAGCAGGTGACCTGGAATGGGGTGTGGTGACGATACACCAGAACAGTCCATTGAAGCAGCCAGGTTCTGAGGGTCATGGGTACATGGAAGCCACCACTGTAGGGGGAGGCCTGGGAGAGACCACAGGAGGGGAGGGCATCTCATGGCATTTCACACCTGACCTCTGTCTCACAGTAAATGTACCCTCAACTCCACTATCCGGATTTGGCTCCTAATATAATTGTCTCCAGAAAGGATAGCACCTGTCCCTGGTGAGGTCCCCAAATCTGAATGAAGAACTCTCTGTGTGTTTGAGCAAACCTTTCAGAGCACAAAGTAGTGACGGAGTAATGTGTGTCCATTTTAGGTCACCAGATAATGACCACAGCCAGCCCTTCCTGCACAGAGGCTGTGCTAGGAATATGCTCTCTGCACATATCTTCTCACTTAATCCCCACAGCAAACCCATAAGGTACAGCCAACCACTGTCCCCATTCACAGAGGAGGAAACCAAGGCTTGCAGAGGTTAGGCACCTTGCCTGAGATCACTTTGCTACTAATGCAATGCTGGAGCTGAGACTGGAACACGGGACCCCGACCATCACCTCCACCACCTCCGGACATGTCAATTTGCCTTCAAGTCGGCCACTGCCCTGCATCACCACCCCAGCTTCCAGGAAAATAGTAAGCTCAGAATTGAAGATGAATTCAGGGCTTGGGGTTCTATCAGCAGGAGCAGCAAACCCCAACCTATAAAGTTATCATATGCTGGGTGGAAGTAGAGGTGGCAGATTGGACAAAGAACTAAGTTGGACTGTTAAATAACTAGTTTGATCTTTAGCTAGCTGAGCCACACAAGGCACCAAACTGCCTCCTTTGTCTTTCAGCTCCGGCCAAGGACCCCAGCCTCTCTTTCTGGAGCACTCAGCTTTGACTTGGGTCCCATATCCAGCTCTGTCCTGACTTGCGGGTCCGCTTTAGAAAAGTCAGGAGACTCCTGGGGAAATAAGGCAATGGCCTCCTCCAGTCTCATTGCTCCGTGGCCACCAGAGACCCTGGGGATCCACTTAACACCTCAACAAATCCTCACCATGCCAGAGACTGGGCGGTTGGCCGGGAGCAGCCTTTGCAATCCCAGAGCTGACATTCCACAGCGCTGTGCACCAAAGCAAGGCCTGTCAGTGATATTTAAAAGCATCTCTCTCTCTTGACATCACTGAATCAATCTTCTGGGAAGATCCCCCTCATCTCCACCTTCCCTGATACAACTGAACAGAGTTCAAGAAAGACACAGTTGGCAAGTTATTCCACTTCCCACCTTGCTTTCTTGGTCAGGAAGATGGGGATGCTAAGAGGGCATGTGCCACAGGACAGTTTTAGATAATACATGAGGATGTCAGTGTAGAGTCCAATAGCACAAGGCACGGCCTTTCACATCAACTGGCATTTACTGAGCACTGGTATGTCAGTTCCTTTTCCACAGAATACTCACAGAAAACATATGTGCACACATGCTGCCATAACCAATGAGGATCTGGCATCATCTGAGAGCTGGTACCTCTTTATCTGGACCTTTGCACATGCTCTTCCCTCTTCCTTCCATCCCCCACCCCCCGCCACTCCCCAAGAGAAGTGACTTGTAGCCATCCCTTTCTTTTCTTAGATATCACTTTTTCCAAGAACCCTCCCTGTCATACCTCCTTTATGCTTTGTTAAATAACATCAAATGACCAACCAATCAACCACTCAATGGGGAGAATGGGAAGCATACATCTCCTGGTCTATGATCCTATACATTTTCATCACTTCGTTTTTTTTCCATCAAAGCTTTGCTAAGTAACTACTTTCCTTCTAGATGGTTCCCTGTAGGTGATGAGATGTTTGTAACCAAATGGCACAAAAGAGGAGGCAGTCCATGGCGAGGGCAGGTGAAATGAAGCAAGTCTTACTACGTGTAGGTTTGTACTTCTAGCAGTGCCCCCCAAGGCTTATACTCGTCGCCCAGGTGGCAGTTTCAGGAAACACCATTACTCCAGGTGCCTCTGGAAAGGAAGGCACAAGCCTTCTGGTCAACCATGAGAGCACACAGTGTTGAGATCTTACTCCAGCCACCTGCTAGGATCTGGGGAGGAGGTGATGGAGGTTCTGCCCACAATGTCTCATTTCCCCTCCCCCTTCCCCAGTGAGACAGACCATGTCCAGGGCTCAAGAGCTGACTGGCCAAGCCAGGAATTCAACCACAACCTTGGGGTCCACACGCATAGAATTGTCTTCCCCCAGATAGCCACACCCCACATTCATCTAGGTTTCTGTTTGAATTGCTTCCTCAGAGAAACCATCCCTGACCTAAACCAATGCTGCCTCCACCCCACTCACTCTGGGTGAGTGGATCCCATCCAGCTTCATCTTGTTTATTACACTGACCACACTCCCTGATATCATATTATAGACCTAGTTGTCGACTGTCCATCTCTGCCCACGGGATGTAACACCATAATGGAGGAACACTGCCAGTCTTGACTGCTCTGTGGCCAGTCTCCAAGCCCTACTTCCATAAATGGTTCTTGAATAAATGGAGTGAATGAGCTGAGCTAAGGGGATAAGGCACATGTGCAGATAGGATTCCAAATAACTATAATCTTCGATCTTTTTTTTTTTAATTTTTTTTCCACGTTTTTATTTATTTTTGGGACAGAGAGAGACAGAGCATGAACGGGGGAGGGGCAGAGAGAGAGGGAGACACAGAATCGGAAACAGGCTCCAGGCTCCGAGCCATTAGCCCAGAGCCCGACGCGGGGCTCGAACTCCCGGACCGCGAGATCGTGACCTGGCTGAAGTCGGACGCTTAACCGACTGCGCCACCCAGGCGCCCCATCTTCGATCTTTTTTTTACAAAAAAGTGTACCCATTTTCACAACTGAATGAACAGTTTTCACTACAGTGAAGAAGAAGGCAAAGCTTATCTCCAAACCTCTCCACAGAAGACCCCATTCCACCCACCACACCGGCGATCTCCCACGCAGGAATGTGCATTAATTAGAATCATATATACAAGCGTTTCATTGTCACTCAAGTTTCAACCTGTGCAAAGTGATATGAATCAGACAATATTTGTACACACCATTAAGATAATGCATCCTGGGGCGCCTGGGTGGCGCAGTCGGTTAAGCGTCCGACTTCAGCCAGGTCACGATCTCGCGGTCCGGGAGTTCGAACCCCGTGTCAGGCTCTGGGCTGATGGCTCGGAGCCTGGAGCCTGTTTCCGATCCTGTGTCTCCCTCTCTCTCTGCCCCTCCCCCGTTCATGCTCTGTCTCTCTCTGTCCCAAAAATAAATAAACGTTGAAAAAAAATTAAAAAAAAAAAAAAGATAATGCATCCAAGGATTAATTTTTTTAATTAATTAAACCTGGCTGGCTTGGTCAGAAGAGCGTGTGACTCTTGATCTCTGGGTTGTGAGTTTGAGGCCCATGTTGGGCGTACAGCCTACTTAAGAAAAACAAAACAAAAAAAAGCTCTTACTCACCTCACTTCACTCAGGGGATGCTCATTCATTCTGTCACTAAGGAACATTTATAAAGCATCTACTGTGTGTCAGGGGCCAGAGCTCAGTGGTAAAGAGGGCAATACCTCTAGGCTCTTGGAGTCTGCATTCTCCTGTGTGGAGGCAGACAATAAACCCATAAATAGATACATGACTATGAACATTTCAGGTACGCTCCATGAATAAAATACAATGGGAGAGTGTGATAAATACTGATAGGGGAGGGGCTGCTTTGAACAGAGTGGTCAAGGAAACCATCTCTATAGAGAAGACATCCAAGCTAAAGGACAAGATACTGCCGGACATGAGAAGAGTGGTAGAAGAGTGTGCTCTGCAACAGGAAGAGCATGTGCAAAGGCCCTGAGGAGTCTCCTGACAACTTGAAATCAAATTTTATGAACGGCATCCCATCCTAACAGCCCCACAACAGGCCAACCATCTCTGCTCCCTCAGCTTGCCTTCTCCTTTCCCCAATTGACTTCTTTATCAGATTTTCTCAAGTCAAGGCAGACTTGAATTTCCACTGGAAGGTGTGCCCTGAGTAAGGGCACAAAGGAACACGTGTACACTTCTACTTCTAGGAGACACAGGTAATGCTGACATCTTGACACCATAAGAACTTGGGCCTGCTCCTGTACAAGAGGTAAGAATGTCCCCACCAGCAATTCAGGATCCCCTCTTGTGGGGTGCAGGCTTTTTGCAGAAAATGATGAAGAGAGAACTCTCTGGAAAAATACACACCTGTGCTCCAAGCATCTCATGTACATGTCAGAAGATTCCTGGAGCCCCAGGCTCAGGACTCCCATCTGTGGTTACTACCACCAAAAGATGCTAAACTGGTGCAGACTCCACTGGAGGGACAATCTGCTAGAGGTTAGTGAGTGGAGGGGAGGGGACAAGAGCAGGTCTTTGGGCCCCTAACTACACTCCCACACTCACAGAGATGAGACAGTATCAGCCTATCAGGGGGCCTGAGAACTGAAGGAATTCCCATGGAACCTTATTCACTCCCCCTCAGTGAGGCAAATATGCAGTCACACTCTAGAGCTTCCAGAGAAGGTCTGAGACCCCATTTCTCAGCAGCGTCCTTGACAAAGGTCATCTCTAATCTCGTATTCTGAGACACATTTTGCAAAAGGCTGCTTCACCATAGGAAACATTACTGCAAAGCCCAAGGATTTTGCAGCCCAAAACAACTAAAGCCAGTAGAGCTTACCTTGATACAAGGCACAATTCTAAGAACTTTCACCTCACACAACACTTTAGCATTTGTACTATTATCCTCATTTTACAGATGAGAAAACTAAGGCACAGATGGGTGAAGTAACTTGCCTGAGACTATACAACTAAGACAGAGACACAGAAAAGCTTTCTGCTTCCACACCCCAACCAAGAAAAAACAGTTATACCTTGTGTTGTGCCTGAAATGCTGTAAAATAAGTTTCTGCGGGTGCGTCCAGGACAACTACCGTTTGGCAGTTCTCACATCTTTGCCCAGGGCTGGAAGCAAGCCGGGTTCAGGCATTAAAGCGGGAAAGAGTCCTCTAGGAACAAGTCACTCTGTTTCAGCACTGTTCAAGCCCATGTTGAGGCTGACAGTGCAAAGCGCAGCTCTACCCCGTGGCAAAGCCCAAAGGCATCCAGTTCCGCCGGGCTCGGCCAACTTCCACACTCAGAAAATGCTCACCGGCCTCTGGCTATGAGGCACCGAGATTCACCCTAACCCCTTGGGGTCCGCCTTCCTCGCCTCTACCTCACGGTCCTCTGGCCGCACTATTTAAAAGATGCAGCCGCCAGCACACGGGCCGGGCGGTCCCGGAACCGCGGCCGCCGCCCTGCGCGTCCAGAGCCGCGTTCCTCGCGGCGAAGTGACCGGCAGCCCCGCGAGCCACTACCAGCAGCGCCCGACGCGACGCTGACCTGTGGGCGACCCACCAAGGCTGGGGAAGACACCAAGGAAAAGGACAGGTGGCGCCTCCCTCCCCGGAAGTGGCTCTGGGAACGTTCGCCTAAGAGCTCCCAGCACCAAAGTCAGGGTCTCCGGCAGGAGCGGCCGCCGGTCCGGAGTGGCGGTGGCGCTGCCTACCTGCGCCGCGCCCAGGCACCCGAGTTGCGCTCCGAGTGCGCCGGGACCGGACAGCGCGCCGAGTCCGCTTCGGGCACCGGGACGGGTGGGGGCGACCCGGAGGTGGGGGGTGGGGGTCCAGCTCGGGGTTGTGGGTTAAGGCAGGGGAGGAGCCAGCCCCGGAAAGTGCCCGCTCCCGGGCGCCTAGCAGGGGTGTCCAGCCAGGGAGGGTCTAGCGGAGGGGCGGGGTTCGCGGCCAGCCGCCCTCACTCACCTCGGTGCTCAGCGCTGGCTCGGCCCAGAGGAGCGGGAGAGCGCACCGCGGCGACCGCGGCGGTGGCGGCTGCTGCGGGGGCCGCTCCCCCGGGCGGGGCGGGGCCGGGGGCGGGGAGCCCGGGCCGGCCACGTGGGCGGGAGGCGGGCGGGGGACCCCCTCTGGCGCCGGAGCCGGGTGGCGCGGGACCCGGACGCAGTCACGCCCGGCTGCTGCTCGGCACTCCCCCTCCGCTAGCCCCGCCGGGGTCCCTGAGAAGACTATGGAGGGATCTGGGCCCTGAGGCATTCCCCCCCGCCACCTAATCCAGACCCTGAAGGAGAGAATTTACAGCGTCGGGGAGGGGGTGTGCCTCCCGGCCCCAGCTCTTGCGGTGAAGGCGCTGCGGACAGCCCAGGGTAGACTCACGGGGTTAAGTATCGGAGCAGGAGGGGACTGTGGCGACTTAGGGGGCTGCCCTGACGGCGAGGGCCGGAGCCTGTGCGTGGAGCCCCACCCCGCTGCTAGGCTGACCTGGGGCGCGTCGGGTCTTGTCCAAGCCTCCCTTTCCTGGGCTGTGAGGGTCAGCATGAGGACGAGCCAGAGCTGCGCGAATCCCCGCACCACCAAACCCTCAGGAATCGCGGGGTTTGTGGGCGGGTGCTGAGCCAGAAAGAGCAGCAGCCTGCAGTGGCCTGGGTCACCGTGCGGAAATAGACGTGGGAATCCAACTAAAACTATTTTCTGCATTCATTCATTCAGTAGATCACCGCCTGCGGCCCTCAGGATCCCATACAATCAGAAATATAAAGAATGGGGGCGCCTGGGTGTCTCGGCTGGTTAAGCGCCAGCTTCTTGGTTTGGGCTGAGGTCATGATCTCACGGTTTGTGAGTTCGAGCTCAGCTGGCTGAGCGGACAGCCCCTCCGCCCCCGCCCCCTCCCCGCGCATGCTCGTTCTCTCTCTCTCGGTCTCTTTCTCAAAATAAATGGGGGGGGGGGGGAAGAGATACAAAGACTGCCCTACAGGGATGCCTGGGTGGCTCATTTGCTTGAGTGTCCAGTTCGTTATTTCATCTCAGGTCTGTGATCCCAGGGTCTTGGGATGGAGCCCTGTGTCCAGTTCCAAGCTGAGCGTGGAGCTTGCTTAAGGCTGGCTCGCTCTCTCTCCCTCTGCCCCTCTCCCCTACTTGTTTCTCTCTCTCTCTCTCTCTCTCTCTCTCTCTCTCTCTCTCTCTCTCTCTCTCTCTCTCGTTAAAAAAAAAAAAAAAAAGCCATACACTGTATGGCTCTTATAAAAGTAAACCATCGTGATAAAAATCGAAAATTCATTAGTTGCTCTCATAATCCAGGTGTGCCTTTTAAGTGCTTGATCTATTTTAACATTCACAACAGCCTCGTGAGGTATAAGAGTTGTGTGGGCCCACTTCTCAGATGAAGAAACTGAAAAAGTGAAGCCAGCCCCCAGGTCAGAGAAAAGAGGGTCAGCCCAAGAATTATGGCTTTTGCCAGACTGACCTTCCGTTAAATGGCAAGAACAGCCTCTGAGTGGACCCCCTCCGTCTCTAACCACCACCCCCTCATTCACAGGAAGAGGGGGCTGGTGAAGGCTCGCTGGGAGGCACCTGTCCTGACAGCAGCCTCTGGGAAGCGGCCCTCACAGCCCAGGCCCCCAGGCCCCACAGGAGGTGTTCAGAACTGCTCTAGCAAAGCTGAGACTTCACTGAAGCCCCTGTGTATTGTTGCAGGCACTCAGCCTCCTAGTGCTGGGTGGCCTCTTCCTGGCCGACAGCCTGCCTTTGGGGCCAGAAACTAAGCATCTTGAGCAAACTAACTTTCATTTCAACAGCTGCAACTTCATTCCACTACAACTTTAAAGGGACTCCTTGACCCCAAACCCAGTGCCTCATTACCCACCTGTTCCTTGTTCAAAGAACAGGTAGCCTATGCAGTACTCCATTTCCAAGGGCAAAACCTATATCCAGACTCCTAGTCCTCAACCTATTCCCCCAAACCTCTTTTGTTATTCTCTCCTTTACCCCTTCCACACTGAAGAAGATCCCTGTTACAACCAGCCTGTTTATAAAGTAATAATAAACGGCTTCCACTCCCCCATTAACCCGGCAGGAACTTCAGATGCACAAGCCAACACGTGGGGCTCTACTCAGGCAGCCTTATCAAAAATAAAAGTTTTATTCCCATTAGATTCCACTTAACAATGATTTGAGTATCTGCTACATGCTACACACTGTGCTGGTCTCTGGGGAACAGTAGTGAATCTCAACAGGACAGAGTCCCTGACCCCATGGAGCTTGCAGGTGATGCAGGAACAGACAGACCCTCACCAGGCAGATGGGGAGCAGGATGCGGGAAGAGACACACCTGAGGAAGAGCTGGCCCTGATTCAGGCATAGAAAGACTTCCTGCGGGAAGTGGGCCTCAGCTGACCCTTGACCAGGCAGGGAAACCAGCCGGGGAGGGCAGAACCAGAGATGCAGAAGCCCAGAGGTGGGAGAGCACAGGGCACATGTCTGTGAGGTCCAGGAGGAATGAGACTAGAGAGGCCTTGATGGCCAGGGTGAGACACCAGACCTTAACTGTTGAAAGGTGCAGGCATAAGTGATGAGGTCCCTCGGCTGCAGAGAAATGGTCCCATTGCTGCTGAATGTGACTTTCTCATGGGAAAGTCTCCTGTACACAGCAAAGGCAATGTACATTGTTATTATTATTGCTAAAGGTAAACTCCTTGACTTCCTCTTTTATTATTCAGGGTCTCCAGAAGTCAGAACAGATCTGTAAGTAGGATATGTAGGCTAAAAGAAATCAGTTTAGGGGTGCCTGCGTGGCTCAGTTGGTTAAGCGTCTGACTCTTGATCTCAACTCAGGTCTTGATCTCAGGGTTGTGAATTCAAGCCCTGTGCGGGGGCTCTACTCTGGGCATGAAGCTACTTAAACACACACACACACACACACACACACACACACACACACACACATCAACTTAATCCTACAAGGGCTTATATTCAGCATGCCATCCCCTCCCACCCACACCATGCTCAGCCCCGTGGAGGGGGCAGGGGAAAGGACTTGGTTCCTAGACTCATGTTAGGACTCTTTGGAGGAACAGATGATACACCCAAAGGGAGTCCTTTGGTGTGGGGGTGGGGTGGGGGAGGGATGGCAAGAAATGTGGGTTTCTATCCACCAAGTTTTGAAACTGGCAGACAGGCCAGAAGACATTGATGATGAGCTGGTTTTTCTCCTTGAAACAGTTCAGGAGGGCCTGTTCCTGAATTCAGCCCCATCTCCTCCAACTCTCCAAGACAGGATGAAATGGGGCCAGGGCAGTCACCTTACTAACTCATCAACTGGGAAAGCCGGGTGTCTGCAGGAGGCCCCCACATGGCCTGCAGAAAGGGCAGATGATGCGGTATCACTGATCCCAACTAACAAGCAATGGCAGGAAAAGGGCCAAGGTGAGGTGCCAGGTAGCACAGCTGAGGAAAGTGACCACATGTGAAGGCACCACCAAGGACAAGGGCAAGGATGACACATTTGAGACCACTCCCCTGTCCTCCTGGTGCCCACTCAGTACCACGGGGCACTGACTATTGTGTGCAACCTTACATTCAAAACCCTCTGATGAGGGGCTCCTGGGTGACTCAGTCGGTTGAGTATCCGACTTCGGCTCAGGTCATGATCTTATGGTTCATGGGTTCAAGCCCCTCATCAGGCTCTGAGCTCTCAGCTCAGAGCCTGGAGCCTGCTTTTGATTCTGTCTCCCTCTCTCTCTGCCCCTCCCCTGCTCATGCTCTGTCTCTCTCTCTTTCTCTCTCTGTCAAAAATAAATAAATATTACAAAAAAAACCTCTGATGATGTAACACCACTCATTGTAAAACAATGCAGAGGGACAGCCTGGCTGGCACAAAGAAGCGTGTTTACAGAGTATTGAAAATAAATAAATAAATAAATAAATAAATAAATAAATAAATAAATAAATAAATATTTTTTTAATGTAGAAAATACTGACAGGTTTAAAGAATAAAATAAAACCCACACACAAGCACACCACCTAGTGATAACCACTGTTAATTTGTGCCCTTTATTTTCGCTTAACCTACTGTGAGTCTTTCCCTTTGTCATGAAATACTCTTCCGCAATATGATTGTTAAAAGCCACTTGTATGAATGTGCCCTCTTCTTAGAATCAGTCTGACCAGTACTTGGTGTGCTTCTCATTTCTCAGTATCTGGGATAAGTAACGCTTGCTAATGAAAACCCACACACAATAAATGTTGGCACACATATCTGGTTATTTCCTAAAGACAAACCTGTAAGTGGGGTCACAGGGAAAGACACTCAACTCTTCTGCAGGCAGCACTGTACAGACAGATGCCCTCTCCCTTTTGGTGGGGGAGGGGCGTTGTTGAAAGATGGGGAGCATCCAGTTGAAGTGGCACTAATCTGGTACAGTCCCCACCCAGGGGATGGGGATACCTGTGGAAGGATTAAGGTATTGGTCTTACTGTTCAGGCCTCGGCAATGCTCTGCAAGTGGCCACACCATTTCTTTCAAAACAGACCCCTTCTGTTCTCATAATCTTGGTTAAAGGAAAACCTGAGAAGCAAGCTTGAGCAGTGGAGTGGAAAGAGAGAGAGGGGCTTTGGAGTAGAAAACACCCAAGTTCAAATCCAACCTGGGTCCTACTCTGGGGTAGCACATCACCTAAGCTCCAAAGTTCCATTAGGAGGATGTGATGTAGTCAGGCAATGGCATAATGCTTGACACAGTAGCAGCCATCCGACTCACAGGGGTGATTCTAATATGTACCATGTCACTGACCAATCTCGTGTCTACAGGAATCTAAGTCCCACAGGGAGTGAAGCCCTGACACAGTACAAGCCATTCAAGTGACTCTCAGCTCTGGGGATCATGGTAATGGTAAAAGAATAGTGACCTCATTTCAATTTGCAAAGAAAGGAATAAATGTTGTTCCTCCAGGAAACCTTTTAAAATTTACTAGTAACTGTTACTGCTTACTCTTGATGACATCAGAGACAAATGTTAATGGTTTTGAGGACCTGCTATGTGCCAGGCACCATGCTGCGCCCTCTACCTGCTTTATCCTTACAACAACCCCAGAAGTCAGATGCATTTTTACCCCCATCCAACAGATGAGGAAACTGAAGACCAGAGAGATGAGGTGTCTTGCCCCAGTGACAATTGAGTGGTAGGGCTGGGGTCTCTAGCTGGTTCAAGAAATCGAATCTGAGCCCAACCCAGAAGGAAGGCCTACTGTAAATGACACAGCCCTCCCTCAAGGAGCAGCCATTCTTGTGGGCAAGAGGAACCATCACATAATCACACAAGCTGAGCTAAGTGCTCCTGAAGGCAAATGTCAGGACCTAGACCATAATGAACAGTGGTCAGGGAAGGTTTGACAGCAAAGGAGGGATGGAAACAGAGAGAGAGTGTTCCAGGCAGAAGATATGGCATACGCGAAGTTCCAAGGCAGAAACACATGAGTGAGGGATCTCAAAAAACCCTGGGATGGCCCTGAAGAAAAAAGGAACACACAGAGAAGAGATTGGCAAGGGGCCAGATCAGAACATCAGAGGTCACTTCCAGGGCCACTGGCAGTTTCAAGCAGGAAGTGACCTCCTGATCAAGTAGCCATCTCTCATAGAGGTCATTGCCAGTCACTCTTGGAACTAAGACCTCCAAGAGATAGGAATTTATGTCAGTTTCTAGCCCATCAGCCACCCCAGCCAGGCTGAGGCAGACATTTAAGGGATCCCTCTTTATAGCCACACATCCCTTAACCTGCCCCAGGGGACCACCTCCCCACAGGCAGAGGGGAACTCACAGTGAGATCATGACCTGAGCCGAAGTTGGATGCTTAACCGACTGCCACCCGGGTGCCCCTTTAAGGCTCCGTTTTAATCACAAGGATTCTCATCGTAACAATGAGAATAGACACATACACAGGTGCGTAGCGTCTGTAAGTACATCTAACTTCAGTGCAAAAACCAAAGGCAGGACGTGCCTGTGTTTGCATTCTGCTGCCAGGCGTGCCGGCCTTTCTTTGCTGTGAGGTCTCCTTCTCCGTGGCCTGGCCTGGCCCACACTGGTGGGAAGTGTCTATGATTTGTCTGAAAGCTGACACCCGCCCACTTCTTGGAATGTCTCTGACCAGCCAGAGGGGGCACCACCAGGCAGGACCAATCATCCTGGAGGACTACTTCTCTGTCTCTGTCCCCTCCAACTTTGTAAATCAGAGAATTCCCTAATCTTTTCCTCATAGTCAGAGAAACAATCCCAGGGGTGCCTGGGTGGCTCAGTCAGCTAAGTGTCAAGACTCTTGATCTCACGATTTGTGAGGTCAAGCCCCACGTCTGGCTCTGCAGTGACAGAGCAGAACCTGCTTGGGATTCTCTCCCTCTCGGTGTCTCTCTCTCTCTCTCTCACTGTCCCTCCCTGACTCACACGCACGCTCTCTCTCAAAATAAATAAATAAATTTAAAAAAAAAAAGAGTTCTCCTCCTTTAAGACCATTATATAAAAAAATTATATTACCTAAAAGAAAAATCAATGTTATTTAAAAAGACAGAGAAAAGAAAAAAAAAAAGAAAAATTCCCAGCTTTTGTTCACATCTAGAGTGGGGCATGTCCATCTGCCTGGCACAGGGTCCTTGAAGCACCAAGTCCAGAAAAAAAGTCTCTCTCTCAGGGCTGGCAGGTGACTAGGAAAAAAGGAGGCTGGTGAATGGAACATGAGCAGATCTGAGTTCACGGTCCGTTAGCACAGGCTACATACGTTCAATTATCAAGAAAACCAGCATTACTGTCCTAATTTAATTTTGCTAGGAACACATTCTTCCTCCCCAACTCCCATCCCTTCCTTCCTAGACCAGCATCAAACAAACAGGCATGAACCCTGTCTCTTCTTTCAGGGGATAAGATGCTTTAACTCAGCACCTGACAAAGTCCCTGGGCTGAAGCTCCTATCAGCAGGTAACTGTCTCCCTCCCATCCCCATCTGACCCCCACAGAACCCAAGTCTTGCTCTTCCACAGACTGACTGATAAACCACTACTTACCAACTGCCAGGCACTTCCAAGCATGACCACGGGTGCTTCATAAACCCCATCTCATTTCATCCTCACAATAGCCCCTATGCAGTGGGTATTAGTCCCAGTTTGCAGATGAAAAAAACAGGCTCAGAGCAATTAGGTGATTTGCCCACAGTCCCATATATAGAAAGAGACGGACTCAGAAGGGAAGGGATCGTGTATGCATCTTGCCCATTACTGTGTTGCCAGTACACACTTTAGACTCTCAGATGAATGTTGTAAGAGCATTGTATCATCGGTAAATGTGACAGCTGGTGCAACATCCTCTCCAGAAAGAGCCCCGGGAGCCGAGCTCACTGATCTTGCATTACTTTCCCTTAATCCCAAAGACCCTATTTGAATTTTGTCTCATTGCAAAAGGTCTCACCTCAGGTTTGTGTCCTTCCCTCCTTCATCGCATCCTCTACCTTATCGTATTCTTGGACCACTTCTGATTTTGTTCCTGTGAACAGTGAGGGCAGGGTATGCTGGGGCTAGGGGTGGGAAACAGACATTTATTGAAGGCCCACTATGCCCAGGACAGCAAAGATATATTTTTATGTCTCCTTCCACCATCTGCTTAGCTTACTGTTAGTAGTCTCTTATTCAATTAAAGCAGATGAAATTCTAATTAAAGCCTGCAAGGGAAGCTGGTCTTTGCTACCTTTAAAGTTTGCATTTCTAAAACAAAGTAAAGCCAGTGTTGAGGCCCCACAGATGCTGGCGATTATAAGAACCCTAAACAGGAGCACCTGGCTGGCCCAGTCAGTAGAGCATGTTACTCTTGATCTTGGGGCTATGAGTTTGAGCCCCAAATTGGGTGCAGAGATTACTTTAAAACTAAAAAGAGGAAAAAGGAAAAAAAAAACCCTATGCAGCTGTAAAAACAGGCTCTATTTTCTAACACTGTGGTAAAAATTAGGGTTTCTCTGCTGTCCAAAGAGGATTTTCCTCCTAATAGGTAAGAATTCACTTACTGCACCAACTGCCCAGTAAGATTCTTCCAATCAAGTCCTTTTAGATCTATTTGCTTAACCTGTGAAAGAAATCTACTCTCAATATTTGGATAAGGGAACCAAGCCACCATAACTTGGCACTCCAGGTCCTTCCTTCAGCCTATCGGCTATACAGAGGGACAGTTCAGCCTACTGGTTAGGGATGAGGATGCTTCAGTTCGATGCACAAATCTCTGAGCTGCCAATCCCTTGTCTGTGCTCTTGGCAAAGCTAACGGATTTCCTGACTTCAGCATCTCAAAAATGAGAGTGCTAATAGTACCTCGTATATTGGGTTGTGGTGAGGAAAGACACAAAGAGCACTCAGAGTGGGAACTAACATCCTGTGGCTGTCTGTCCTCACTTGCTGTCCCCACTAACGTTATGGGAAAGCACTCTACTGCCTTTGGCCACACGTACACTTGCAAGTCCTCCCCCACCTACCTGGGCGGCCAGACCTTTACCAAGGGGACCTGTGAGCAGCCTCGGCAGGGTTTGCTGCAGCTCATATCCCAGCTCTGCTACTAGCTAGCTGTGAGATCAAGAGTAAGGGACAGCCTCTCCAAGCCTCTGTAAAATGGGGGCAGTACGATTACCCATGTAGCAGAGTATCTGTGAAACTAAATGAGATGATGGCGTGTAAAGCATGTGGCGCTCAAAGGTTGGCTCTTAGAAATGTGGGGAAATGGCAGGGAGCAGGGGAAAGAGGAGATGAATGGGGAAAAACATGCAGTCTCCTGGGTGAATATGAACAGGAAAACTGAAGGCTATGCCAAGCATCAGAGGCAAGAACATGGCTGAATTTCCGCCTCAGCAGTGCTTCGCTCAGAGCGGTTTTTGTTTTGTTTTTTAACAGTCCTGCGGGGAAGGGTAGGGGGAAGAACCAGAGGACAAGGAAAACCCAATGTTCCCAAGACCCAACTCGTCCACCATATTCTTTTCAGACAATGGCCAGGAGGCTTGTATCCTGTGTCCCTGCTGTTTCTTACCACTTGTTGTCCTGTCCTGGATACCTGTCATTTCTGAGCACTGTGTGCCAGTAAGCACTTCACATTCACCTCCCTGTGAGGGAGGGCCTTTGGCCCATTCTAGAGATGAGAAACTGAGGCCCAGAAGTGCAGCCACAGGGTCACAGTGGCAGAAACAGAGCTGGGAACTCACCCCAAAGTTGATGGGCACCAAGAAGTTAACTCACAGAGTGCTGGCACACAGGAGGTGGGATAATGTCTATAGGAAGAAATAAAAAGGCACTTCTTTGTCTTATTGGATGGCAGGAAGTTTGTGGCTCCCACATTTCAGTGGCTCTTTTCAAATTTCTGAAAAGAAAGCCCATTTGTTCTGACAGTCAAATTTCTCCTTGATAGGAGCATCCCTGCTCCTGACTCCACACAGGCAACACATCACTGCCCACCAGAGGGCAAGGCAAACAGCCACGGCAGCAGGTTTCATGTGCAAGAAAGACATACTGGCTACCCTCACCTCCTCACCCTGGATATTCTTCCTCCTTCCCAGAGGCAGAGCCCTCGGAAAGCTGTGCTAAGAACCCAGCTACTCGGGAAACAGGAAAGAGGATCTAGAATCATGAACCACTGCAATCTTAAAACATTTTATTTGATGCAGAAATCCTAAGGTACAAAAACATTTTGCAAATGTCAGCTGTGACCTACTGTCACCTATTTACAGTTATGTACAAATCAGATAAGACATTGTTTTCAATGTAAAAATATAGCACACTGCTACAGTCCTGCTATTCCACCAAACCCCACAAAGGACAAACTTAAAGATGAAACAAAGACAATGGCAACAACCACCATGTTCCAATGTTCCACAGGCTTTCCCCCCCTTGATCGTAGTCACAGGGAGCTTCTGAAGTGAAAAAAAAATAGTAAAAATAGAAGTTACCTACTCTCTAAATGAACACATGTGGTTTTTACAAAAGTTTTTGCTTTGTCCAGACTCACCATGGTTTTTCTTGAGAGAAAAAACACAAGTTTTACATAACAATTACACATTAAGTGTAATAACCCAAAGGAATTTGTCTAACAGATGGAGCAGCCAACTTTGTCTACAGCATGTACAAATAGAAGAATGCTTCTTTGAATATTCTCCACTGACATTTTATTTGATACAAATGTCAGAGATGCAGTCATAATGGTTTGCTTTTCTCAGGCTTCTGATTGTGCAAAACACAGTGCTAGGTCATTTCAGAGCCATGGCCCCAGCCCTTCAGAACACAGGAAAGCTCCTGGAAGAGTCTGTGGTCCCAGCTGAACTTCGGGCAGGAAACAAAGAGCAGGAGGGGGGACAATTGGCCAAAATTCCCAAGAGGTTGTCCCTCACCTTCCTTACAAATTAGCCCTTAGCAGCTGCTATCTTGCCGGTGATTAAGCTGAAGTCTGAACCATCTAATAATATTGAGTCATGAATTAAAGGCAAGGTCTAGAGGTATGTAAAATAGAATCCAAAATTGGGAGGGAGAGGTAGCTACCACTCAGAAGGTAAGAGTTGGTCTTGAAGAGAATTTTGGAGCTCAGGAATGACATCAAACACATCAGGAATAAGCACCAAGTGTCTGACCAGAAGAGGGGAAAAGAAAACACAATAGAAGACGATTGTTGGGGAGGAATGGATGGGGCGACCAAATAATCCTCAAAATGAATGCAGGCGATATACCATTTTTAAAAAGTGCCACTGTATTTGTAAGTAGTAAGAGAAGCTGGGCACACGAGAATTTCCCTGTAATCCCCATCCTGAGCTTGGCTGTCACAAGGCACCAATGCGAAGAAGGCACCACATTCTGTTTCGGCAACCAACCAGAGTGTGAAGCTGGGAAACAGAAGAGCAGTGAAAATTATTAAGCCCTTGGAAAACAAGAGCTATGAAGAATGGTTTAAGTAGGTGGGATTATTTATCACTGAAATAAAAACACCAGGGGGATGACTTCACTGTGGTTTTCAAATACACGGAAGGTAACCAGCTGTTCTTTTTCCACTACATGCAGAACAAAAGAAGGCTGGTTTGAATTTCTGTAAGATGTACAAAGAACTATCTGATCAGCAGGGCAGGTTACAGAATTTCCCTCACTGAAAATCCAGAATCCCATCCATAGCCATATGTCTGAAATAATTCAGGCTCAGCCCTGGCTGACACCGGCAGGGGAGACATCCTAGATAATCCAAACTTTCTCCCAGCTCCAAAACTCTGAAATTGGAATCCAAGCTATTGGCTTACGGTCAGACTTCCTTTTGTTTATTTTCACCCTGAGCCTGGAAAGGAGGGGACACAGAAAGGATGACCCAACACCCCAGGAGGACTCCTAACTGATCTCTCGGTATCAGGAAAAGCTTTTGTCTGGATACTGTTTCACATCTCCAAAACACAGTCACTTCACAGATCATTTAAAACAGAAGACAATGCAAATACCTGGCTCTAGTGGACACTCGGGGATTCCCTGCCCTGCTCCCCACAACGCCTGCTTTTCTCATTAAGTCTTGGCCTAAGCTCAGAATTGCACATCATTTAAAAAATTATGAAGCCAAGAACTAAAACTATAAATAAGGCCCTTTAGGTTGTGGAGTTTAAATGAAAATTGTCCCAAGTGTTATGCTTTTTAAATTGGGGAACATAAATCTGATTTTGAAATTAGTAACTGGCCTGCCTTTCTCTTAAGGCACCACGAAACATAAAGAAGCCCTCAAACATTTCAAATACATTCATAATCGTATCAAACTACCTTGGGGGAGGCAAGGTGGGGAAGAAGCAATCCAGACACCAGCTGCATTTAGCAAGAGCATTTTCTGGTGGTACCAGACATCTGTAATTACCATGAACGCTTTTCATTTCAAATCTTACAAGGCAGAGGTAGCAAACTGGCATCTAGTGGGCCAAATCAGGCCCACTCATGTGTTCTGTTGAATCTGAATTGAAAAAAAAAATCTTTTAATTTAGCTGCCAATACTTTAGAAAATTAGAAACTTTCCTATCAAATTCCAGATTCTCAGCTTCTCTTGAAAAATGGGAAGATCAGGAGACACCACATGGCCACAAATGGCTGGAGTAGCTGCCCTCCTATGGGTGGGACACGGAGCACTTCAGTTTGCCACACTCCCCACCATGCCCTATGGTCTCTCTGACACTGAGAAGGTAGGTCATTGCCATTTATCACCACACTTCATTGATCTGTCGTCCTGGCCCGCTGCACTGGCACCTCCTGAAGGCACAGCATCCGCTAAATAAAAGCGGCAGTCTTCACCAACGATATGAAACAAGAAAGGCTAACAACCTTCACGCTGTTATTGTCCACATCTCTCCAATAAAGACACAAGGAAGGATTCCTCTCCCCTAAGAACCAAATTAGCATTGAGGCTATTGGGGACCATGGGGTTTTCTTTCTTAAGAGGAAGGTGTGTCGTTTCTTCTCTAGGAGTAAAATAGCTTTTTCTTCATTTGTTTCTTTTAAAAGATGCTCAACTCTGAAAAAAGGAAAAGTTCTGAAAATCATGTAACTCCACATTTTTGGAGGAACAGTCTTCCTGTTTATTTGTGCTTAAGTCAGGGAACCTGAGACTAGGGCTTGGCTAGAAAAAAAAAACACCCCACATTTGCAGCTATGAAGTCGCAAGACTGAACTTTAATACACAAACACGCACGACCTCAAATTATGACCCATTGATGCTGATGATGTCATAGTTGCTAAAGACATTTTTGAACTTCTGCTCTGGGACTGTCTTCAGTTATTACTAACGTGTTAACCAAAAATGGTCTCATGACTTTAAGGCCCCATCTCATTTTTGGTTCAAAATGCTATTACCCAACCTGAGGGCCTGGGCCTGGACCTGGACCTGAATGTCTTCTGATTCTCTCTGGAGATCAATGTGCCTCAAAGGCCCAGGATTTGGCCCTCTGGAGGATCCCCTGCAGGACGCTCTGTCCACTGTGTGGCTGGACTGGGTCTGTCCAGGTGGTTCTTGTTGCTTGTGGCCAACCTCTGGGAGAAAAACACCTTTACCTGGGCTTCCACTTCCCCAATCCATCCCTGGACAAAGCTGACTATGTCAGATGCTAAGTCCTTTCTGTAGGGCACTAGGGAGTTAAGATGAACACCTAGCTCCCTACCTTCAACTACCTTCAAGATTTGCTTACCTGGGTCCTTGGACCTACTCCAGGTGTCCTGTCCAGAGAACACCAGCTAACTTAGCCACACAAGCCTCTTATTCTCAGGACCAAGGCTTTTTATTGAGATCATCCTTATATTCTAATTCTTGTTTCCCCAATTTCAAGAAGCCTGTGATTCAGTAGAACCTTTATCTGAATTCCGTGTTATCATTTCCATTGCCTGGAACAATGTATCAGTCAAAAACTGCAGGTCTGCTTAAAACAGATGTTTTGCCTTAATCTACAAGGCAACTGTTCTCATTCCCAGCACAAGATGGGGAGGTTTAAAAAAAAAAAAAGTGAAACTAGTAAGGCAAAACCACGAAGTTGGGACATCTCAACACTGTGGTTTTGCTACTTGGTATGTTAGAGTCTGCTTGTGTTGAACATAAGAAACATTAGTATTTGAAAATAAGTATCCAAACCATAAATCCAAACGAAAAGTTTACCTGATTTTTGGTCTAGCACATTTTTTCCCTTGCATTTTCACAAGAAGGAAGTTCATTTAGCAAGCTCTCTGCCCACATGCATGGAGCTCAGTTGATGTTCCCCACTCCCTGCCAGTCCTCCGTGCTGTTCCTGGGGTCACTTTCTCAGAGATGCCTCATTTTCTGTGCAAAGCTGAATATCTAACCTAAAAGTAGCTCCTCGGGGTTCCTTTGGAGCACGTACCATTTCTTGGCTTCAATCTCTCTTGATACTGTTCCAGAGTGAATTTTCACGTTAGCAAGTTTGGACTGACCAATCTCCCTTGCAGAACGTATCCTGACGGTGGAAGGGCAGGCCAGGCATATGTGGGCAGGAGCTCTGCACTTGTCCCAGACTCTCCAATATCATGGAACATCTCTTCTCCAACCGGATGCCTGGTTCTGTGGGGGAGGTGGTTGTGAGGCTCACTTGTCTCCCCTGCAGAGCAGCTGCAGGAAACTCGATGCCAGAGAACAGACAAACACGTTCTTCCCCCAAGAAGCCGTCAGCTGCCTTTACAGAGCATGGAGTGTGGCATTTGCATCAAAAATACACACAAACCTCTTCTTTGCAGCAAGGCTGCAAACCTTCCCTTCCCACCTGCTGAGCATGTGCTTGGATGGAAAGTCCTGCCTCATTCTACCTCCCAACCCCTCCTTGAGACATTTCTCAGTGTCTCCCTTAATATTGGTCCTACCTGCTAAAGGAGTAAAACCCAGGGTCCCCTGTGTAGTGCTGAGTAAAAGCAGGGTGCCCGAAGCCAACAGCACCCACGGAAAGGGTGGAGAAAGATGCTCACAACCCCTCAAGGACACAGGGAGAAGGGATTCCACAAAGACATCATCACACACATGCTAATAGACAAGCAGGATTTGAACAACTGTTTTCCCTTCGGAAGGAGAAATTCTGTAGAAACTTCATTCATTAAAAACAGAACATTTACTTTTCCTTTTTTAAAGCAAATTCTTTCCTCCTAAACTCTAAATACCTATTTTTGGTAGGAGCACAAGAGACCAATCTTTCACTGGGTAAATACAACAGAAACACACAGCGAAACATGATTCACAGGCTGAGTTGTGGGGGGAGTACTTTGAGATTCAAGAATTGAATGACTTCAGGTCTCATGTCTTCTTCAGATGATATTAGAAGAGCAAACTCATCTTTGTGACAGTCTCCCCTCCACCTTCTTAAAATGAGATTTATCATTAGTCAAAACCAGTTCAGCAGATTAAGTGGCTGCCACCTGCACATCGCCATATTTCAATGGATTCTGATCCCTGATATTCTGGACACAGCTTTAGATCAGAAGCCAAATGAAGCACGGACTCCGGCTTCCAGTAATCCAGCCCAGTTGGGTATTAGTCTTTTAAAAATAAACTTCCAGGCAGCAACATCTAAGACACTGCACAGTAGATGTAACCCCGGGAAACTTGGTGGGCAGATCCCACCCCCACACGAAGCCTACTCAAACCAAGAGGCGGTCCTGTGTCCTGAGTTTTGCTGCTTTCTGGACATTGACCAACCTATGTCAGAAAGAATTGTCTAGATGGTCAGCCTGACCCTGCAGCCCCCACCTCAGTGTGCCATGGCACCCACGAACACATAAAGACTCGTATTATGAAAGGTGATACGATATACAGTCACTTCCTTGACCTTTGACTCAGAGCTTTTTTAACATCCAAGCCATTGTAAATTCTACACCCAAAACAGACAAGAACATCATCTGTAAGAACATGGATTCCAGATAGACTGGCACTTGGTTTCTGTGGCTGTAATGGTACTAAAAGTGCTTCTTCCACAAAGCATTTCCAATCAAAGTAGCCAACAGCGAATGGGCAAAGTCGGAAGAGATAAATAAAATCTGAATGAGCAGTGCAGGTATTTTCCTGTTTCTCTGTGCATGTTTCCTCCCGACCTCCCAGAGCTGGCTCTAATCCAAGGTCTGACCTAATGTGACCAGCTGCCGTCAGACCTTGTGGACATGCCTTCCAGAGGTCCATATGGTTTTAGAAAATTGGAGACTTTGCCAAGATATCAGGTAGAGGGATGGGGCAAGGAGAGCAAGTACTGGCCCGAATTTCACTCCAAATATCCTTGTAGGAGACCTCAGCTCCAAGCAGACTGCTCAACCAGAGAGAAGAGCTGGGGGACCAGAGAGAGGCAGCAGCTAAAGTGGCAATGCGTAGACTCTTCTGTTTTGTTACAAAGGGGCGACTGCGTGGAGTTCACCAGTGTAGCTGCAGCAACCAGGCTCTGCTCGGCACACCCCAGAGGTGAGGAGCTTGGAAGGGAAGGCGGGAGGATCCTCCTCACCTAAGGAAAGAAGACAGGGCAGAGACACGTCATCGCACTTCACTGGGCTGGGGGCTAAGGCCAGAGTGTGGCTGCATCTGGGCTGGGACTATGGGCTTTACAAGCGAGGCAGGCATACCAACCAGCTCAAGACAGGGCACTCTCATCCTGGTGGCGGGCTCCCTTAGCCCAGGGTCAAGGGTTTGCATGCATGACTCCCGCTGGCCACAGGGACCGTAAGGAGCAGTCCCAGATGGCATCCTGCACCTGCTCCCTTGGGAGGTAGGACTCTTCTACAGAGCCCTCCTACCTGGCCCTGTGCTGAGATATGATGGAGAGAACATCGTGTCCATCAACCCCTGGATCACAAGATGTGGCTTTCAAGGGGCGCCTGGGTGGCGCAGTCGGTTAAGCGTCTGACTTCAGCCAGGTCACTATCTCGCTGTCCGTGAGTTCGAGCCCCGCGTCAGGCTCTGGGCTGATGGCTCAGAGCCTGGAGCCTGTTTCCGATTCTGTGTCTCCCTCTCTCTCTGCCCCTCCCCCGTTCATGCTCTGTCTCTCTCTGTCCCAAAAATAAATAAACGTTGAAAAAAAAATTAAAAAAAAAAAAGATGTGGCTTTCAAAGCACTGGCATTGGTGAGGGGTGGTGAACACCTCAAATCTCAACAAAGATACAGGTCCACAGCCCCTCATCTGATACCCCTGGGGCAAGCTGTCTTGGCAGTCAGATGTCTGTGGGGTTCAGGAAGGTGATATAATGCACACACTGCATGTTACATAACACCACTTGTGGGGCCTGGGCAAGCTCACTGTAACTTAGCATCAGTATTTCTGCAGTTCCCGTGAACACTCCCAGTGCCTGGAATAAATGGGGACTACCAATGGAGTTGGGTTACTTCCCATGAGGTTTCATTGCCAATAACTCCACCCGAAAATTAGGAAAACCCTTGCATGGATTTGGGAATTAGGGACAAAGGCTGTGGCCTGCATCAGGAACCCAACCCAAAGATACTCTGGGCTTTGCTGCACCTTACCCAGGCCGGAGGAGGAGGACACGCTCTCCGTCAGTGAAGATGTTTCTGTTTGATCTGCTGAGAGTCCTTCCATTAGGGGCAGAGACAGCTCCGAGGAGGGCACGGATGAGTCGTAGATGCCCGAGTCCCGGGGCATGTCCGAGGGGCTGGCGGCTTTCACCACGTGCAGCAGGGGGCGCAGGACCGAGCCGCTGCCGGGCCCAGGCCCCGCCTCCACGTCTGGGTCCAGGCCCAAGGGCTGGCCCTCCGAGGGCAAGTCGGCCTGCACCCCGGGGACCGCCTCGGCCTTGAGGCAGAAATCGCTGTCAGGGCCTGGTTTGCACATGACATCATTTAACACTAAGCCCGAGTCAAACTTCTCCAGCACTGGCTCCCGGTAGTGAAGTGGGGTAGGGCGTAGGGGAATGAATTGCTTCTCAAACCAGTCGGGCTCCTCATCGATAAATTGGTGCATGTTGCAAATGGCAACGTAAAGGGACCGACCTGATTTGCTGCGAAAGTAGTTCCTTCTGCTCACCTGTCCGGGGTACTGTCCGGGCTCCGGGAGACCGTGGTCTCGGGAGTGCAGGTGGGAACAGAGCTGGGGAAGGTTGTCCATGAGTTTGTACTTGGTGCTCAGGTCCAGGATGCCGGGAACATCTCCCTCGCAGGAATAGTCGAAGTAAACGGTGATGAACTTGCTGAGCTGGGCTGAGGAGCTCTGTTTGGCCTGGCGGAGCTTTTCGGCGATGGCGGACACAGCCACCAGGAAGAGCTCGCCCTTCCCGGAGCCCCGGCCGCTGCCTTTGTGTTTGTAGTTCTTCTTGTCCACAAAGTACTTCATGCCTTTGGAACACACCACGATGATGAACTGGGACTCATGGATCTTCTGGATGACCCATTCTCTCTGTCCTTCTCGGCAAAGACTGAAGTCTTCCCACAAGTCCAGAGCCACCTGGAAATAGATCACAGACTTCACTCACCCCAACCGCCAGGGGGTGGGTGGTCAGGTCAGGTAACAAAAACAAGAGTGTTACAAGAAGGTCACATCATACGTCCCTTGAGTATTCTCAGCACTGCCGTGTGCAGGCTCAGAGCTGCTGGGCTTTGAGAACAGCTCACATTCTGTGGGTGATGGTCACGTGCCAGGCCCTCTGCATTGTGCCCCTGTTTTAGCCTAACGCGGGGTCATTAACACACTCACCCTATGAGGGAAGATCCTGAAGAGAAATCTGGAAGGTGATGATGGAAGGATCTGGGTGAAGGACCCTGAAGCAGGCAGCAAATGGGGCTCACATCTGGATGCCAGAGGCGCCCACAATGCTGACTGACTCACATCTAGAGAGCGTGACTGACAAAGAAGACCTCCTTGGCCCCAAGGTCAGCCACGCTGTTTACCAGTCAATGGCCAGAGAGGAGAGGGTGGTGGACTGTAGTAACACAGCCACTCTCCTTAATGCACTTAGTGAATGACTGGCACCTCCCCCCATGATTTCATGGCAATCTATGGGGTCATCTCCCTAGAAGGCCTTTAACCCCAAGGAGCCTCTGGGAGGGCATTTGGGGGGAGGGGCACTGACAAAGGAACGAAAACCAGGCACGCATGTCCCCTTCAGAGGGCTTCACCTTCTCTGACCATTTTCATGTGATTCTGCTGAAAACGTCTCTTGGCAGTTGTATCAACCTTTCTTTCTGTGGCTCAGAAACTAATTCCCGGGGGTGCCTGGGTGGCTCAGTCAGTTAAGTCTTCAGCTCAGGTCATGATCTCATGGTTCTTGAATTCGAGTCCTGCATTGGGCTCTGCACTTACAGTGTGAAGCCTGCCTGGGATATTTTCTCTCTCCCTCTCTCTTGCCCCTCCTCCATTTGTGCACGTGCTTGCTTGCTCTGTCTCTCTCTCTCTCAAAAATAAACAAATAAACTTAAAAAAAAAAAAAAAGGAAACTAATTCCCAGGGGCTATGCCTGAGTGCAGGAGCCACTGTCTCTTATGAGGAAGGGTGTTCTGAAATGATTTTCTTCCTTTTTGGCTCTAAGGTGTTATCAAAGGGAAGAAGGTCCCCAGCATTCACTCACTTGCTGAAAATAATCCTAAATCATCTTATGTTTCCTTAATTCTCACTAGCATTATACATTCTAAAAGCTAACTAGAAATATATACCAAGCATTTAAAAAATTTTCCCATCTTTGACCCAGCAATTCCACTTCCTGGCTTCTATCTCTGGAAAATCATTAGAAAGGAGGCAAAATTGAACTACTGAGCTGTTTAACAATATGAAATAACTCAATTATAGTAAATTGATATGGATCATGTGGCTAAAGTTGCATGGTGCAGTCATGCTGGAAAACAGTATGGAGGTTCCCCAAAAAGTCAAAACTAGAACTAGTCTATGATCCAGCAATTGTACTATTATGTATTTCCCCACAGAATACAAAAATGCTAATGTACCCCGATGTTTATAGCAGCATTATCAACAAAAGGCAAATTATGGAAAGGCTCAAATGTCCATCGATAAAGAAGACGTGGTTTATATACACAATGGAATACTACTTGGTGATGAAAAAGAATGAAATCTTGCCATTTGCAACAATGTGGATGGAATAGGAGGGTAATATGCTAAACGAAATAAGTCAGTCAGAGAAAGACAGGTATCATGTGAAGTCACTCATATGTGGGATTTGAGAAACTCAACAGATGAGTTGAGGGGAAGGAAAGGAAAAATAAGATACAACAGAAAGGGAGGCAAACCATAAGAGACTCTTTAAACACAGAATGAACTGAGAGTTGATGGGGGTGGGGGATTGGGAGGGTGGGGGATGGGCATGGAGAAGGGCACTTGTTGGGATGAGCACTGGGCATTGTATGCAAGTGATGAATCATGAAAATCTACTCCTGAAGCCAAGACTACACTGTATGTTAGCTACCTTGACAATGAAAAAAAAAAAAAAAAAAGATGTGGCATGTATATATTATATATTATACATTAGATGTTATATATATTTCATCATTACATTATATTACATATACGTCCCACATGATGGGACATTACTCAGCCATAGAAAAGAATGAAATCTTGCCATTTTCAATGACATGGATGGAGTTAGAAAAGATTATACTAACCAAAATAAGTCAGAGAAAGACAAATACCATGTGATTTCACTCATATGTGGAGTTTAAGAAACAAAACAAATGATCATTGGGAAAAAAGGGAGAGAGAAAGCAAACCAAGAAACAGACTCTTCACTTTAGAGAACAAACTGATGGTTACCAGAGGGGAGGTGGGTGGGGGATGGGTAAAATAGGTGATGGGGATTAAGGAGGGCACTTGTCCTGATGAGCACCAAGTGTTGTATGGAAGTGTTGAATCACTACTGTGTATACTGGAAAATAATATTACCCTGTATGTTTTACTAACAGGAATTTAAATACAAACTTAAAAAGTAATGAAATAAAATTACAGTTTACATAGAACTTTCAATAGTGTAAAAAGTTAATGAAGAGACAGGAAAAAATCATTCCAATCACCCCAAAATGGAAAACTGTATGCATGACTTCATCTATGTAGAAAGGAACTGGAAGGAAATACACCAAGTATTAGCTGTGGGTCCTCTTTTCTCCAGGTTGAGATTACAGGCCATTTTTTTTTCTTTGTCATCCTTTAGTGTTTGCAAATTTTCTACAGTAAGCATTACCCTCATAATTGGAAGACTTTTTTCACCTGAGGCTAGTTAGTTACAAAGTAGAGCAAATGGGTTGTCTGTGTCTAAAGACTGTGTGGCACCCGCTAGAGCTTGTAATTGCTTTTTTTTTTTTTTAATTTTTTTTCAACGTTTTTATTTATTTTTGGGACAGAGAGAGACAGAGCATGAACAGGGGAGGGGCAGAGAGAGAGGGAGACACAGAATCGGAAACAGGCTCCAAGCCATCAGCCCAGAGCCTGACGCGGGGCTCGAACTCACGGACCGCGAGATCGTGACCTGGCTGAAGTCGGACGCTTAACCGACTGCGCCACCCAGGCGCCCCTGTAATTGCTTTTTTAGTACACAGGCCAATCGGCCCATCTCTGTAGCTTCATGTGTCAGCCTTGTAAATAGGTGTTCCTGACACTAGGGGGCAGCCTCGCTACATGAAAAGACTAAAACCTACCAGGAGGCAGAGTATCAAAGCACAAACAACTTCAATTACACAATTACTGTACAATTCTTGCATTGGCAAGAAACAGAGTGTGCCTTCCATGAGAGCTTCAAACTTCACTCTAAAATTAGCACTATGACATTATAGAAAAGCTACATATTTAGAGCTTAATTCAAAAGAATAGGCAAGAAACCTTAGTGGACCATTTGAGTACTTCACAAATTATTGTTCTTTCTTAGCAAAACTTCTCCAAAGAGCTGTCTAAACCCAATGCTTTATTTTTCATGTTCTCTTAGACCTTTCAAAGCTCACCAGGATATTGTGAGTGACCACCCCCCAACACTCCCGTTGCATGTTTCCAGGGCACATGCTGCTTCCCTCCATGCAACTGCATGGTCTTTTTGATGTTTATAAAACTTCCTTCCAGGTAGGTACCACTAAAGGCTTTTGAGCAGGAGTGTTTCAGGGTTAGGACTAAGCATTAGGAAACATTTAGTGCTGGCGATGGGTAGGACACACTGAAGAAGTGTGAGGCTGACCCCGATTTGGAAGCCAGCCCCTGGTGGAAGGCAAGAGTCACCAAAGGAGGCAGGGAGGTGGTGAGGAGCATGGGAGCATGTGTCCTGCCCAGGGGAACAGAAGAGACTTCAGACTCCTCACCTCACAGCCGCAGAAGTCCTGGAGGAAGTAGGCAAAACACCGGACAACGTTCATGTGATTCTGGCCATCTTTACTGGAATAGCAGAGGAAAACCTTCGGCCGAGGCCAGAGCCTCTCTCTGGGGAGTGCCGTGGTGTACGAGGAGGACTCAGAACTCTCTTCATCTAAATGTGAATATATATTTTCTAAATTGGAAAAGAAGATAAGGTTGATGCCTATGAGCAATGCTTTGTCCTGTTCCCTGAGACTCAGGACCTAATGCCATCTTCAAGAAACAACAGTTGACATGTCTGCCTGAGCATGTGCCCAGCGGCCCCCGCCCCCAGCCCCTGGGGACACCACCGGGAATGGGACAGCCGATTTCTCCAGTGGAGCAACAAATGGCCAAGATTTGTTGTTCGCCTGACACTGACCTCAAGTAGGCTGGGAAAACTGCAGGGACCACCCTGGCCAGCAGAGAGCACCCAGAAGCAGCTGGTGCTCCAGGTGTTAACTACCAGACCAATTAAGCACTGACAGCTGAGCTTCTTAAACAAAAGGGGTGGGCGGGAGAAAAGAAAACCCTTTTACTGAGGTATAACTTATAAAGTATATAACTCTTAAGAGTACATCTCAACAGACTTTTAACTAAATATATACCTGTGCAACCACCACTCAGATCAAGGTATGAAACATTTCCAAGCTCCCCCAGGAAGTTCCTTCCCAACACCTGACTTTTATAAGTGATCACGCCCTACCTCTGCCCTTACACCTTTAAACTTCCTTTATGTTCTTGAATTTACTACCTTAAATTTGAGAACAGAATTACAGCTTCGTGTTCATGGCTCCTGAGGTTAAAAATCAAGCATTTTAATGCCAGGAACTACAGGAGCTATGTGGCTTCCCAGATGCCCACTCTGGGTGGGACCAAGGGCTCCCAGGCTCCCTCTGTTGGCCGTGGTCCTGCCAACCTGGGGGGAACACACCACACAGAGAGATACCTTGTTGCTTCTTGCGGCACATCACGGTGAAGAGGGTGGCAAATGCGGAGATGACAACCAGAGGCACGGTGATGGCAACAGCCCTAATGGGCCCCGCCCACGGGGAATGTGCTGGGAAATTTCAAAGACAAGAGGCTTGAAACTTAAGCAGCACAAGGTCAAAGGGAAATCTCCCCCCTACCTTTTTAAACACAAGCTGCATAACAGATTCTAGAACCTCTTGACCACATTTCTCTAGTACTGGTCTGGTGATTATAAAAGGATTTCTTTTAAAGGGTTATAGGATACAATACCACAGTTAGAGTTGCTCAACAGTAAATACCTATGAGTGGGAATTCTGCCCAAGGAAACCTCACCTCCCACCACTTTTCTTCCGAGGACAAGTGACTATTTAGTCCCAGCTACACACAAATACACACCAAACACACTGGGGTCAGTTTTCCAGACACTGACATTAGGATGGAAGGAAAGTCAGCTTTGATGGGATAGCTTTTCTTTTTATTGTTTTTAAGTTTATTCTGAGAGAGAGTGTGCACACACATGTGAGAGGGGGAGGGGCAGACAGAGAGAATCCCCAGCAGGCTTTGCACTGTCAGTGCAGTCTGACTTGGGGGGATGTGGGGCTCAATCTCACAAACTGTGAGATCATGACCTGAGCCAGGTGATCCAAGATCATGACCGGAGCTGAAATCAAGAGTCAGATGCTTAACCGACTGGGACACCCAGGCACCTCTGATGGAACATCTTTTTAAAAGACAGGAGCTCAAATGCTGTGTTTTGATTTTGTAAAACATGAAGTATAGAATGTTATCAAATAGCATGGTCTGCTGTAGTCCTGTGCCAACATTTCACACAGAAAATTAAAAAAAAAAATCATACCTGGCTTTAAGGCATAATGCATCACTTTTCTTGTTGTATTAGTGTCATCCACCAGCTACAAAACAGAGGATGCTGTATCATTATTTTATAAAAGTGATAACATCTCAACAGATTCCGTCCATGTTTCCATATGTGGACAGTGGGGGGTAGGAGGAAGGAGAGCTGCTGTCTATGATCACGAATGAGCCAGGACTAGACATTACATCAGATCCATCTCTGCTTTACCAACTCAAAACCCTCAACCTCATCACCTTTCCTTTCATGAATCAAACATGGTTCACTCATCGATGAATCAGCTGGTGAGTTCCACATTCTAACAATCTTCAATTACAACGGCATCCTACCACTAATTTTATGAGGCCCCCATTAATGCTTTAAGAGGGTTTAAAACCCTCTTAAAACCACATACTGCTACCAAGTCATACAACCAGTGTTTCTCCTAAAATGTTGAAACATGTTGGTTTCTCTGAATAGTGGGGCTATGGGCAAATTTTTAATTTCATTTCCTATTTTTCTTTTTTTCTATTTTTGTTTGACTCCTATTTTTTGTAGTATGTTTGATACTAAAAAAGTAATCTAAAATAAAGAAGAAAAATATATATCCCTTGCATGCTTTTTTCTGTGGTGTTTAGAACTTCATATATATTAATACAGAAAATGTCAGCAGAAACCTAGAGAGGGATAGGCAGATATAATGGACAGCACTTTTGCTGTTTTATTACTAAAAGTTTTTATTTTTTTATTTTTATTTGAGAGAAAGAGCAAGCGTGTGAGTGGGAGAGGGGGGAGAGGGAGAGAGAGAGAGAGAGAGAGAGAGAGAGAGAGAGAGAGAGAGAGAATCCCAAGCAGGCTCCACACACTATCAGTGCAGAGCTCAATGCCAGGACTGTGACATCATGATCTGAGCCAAAACCAAGAGTCAGACGCTCAACCAAATGAGTCACCCAGGCGTCCCACTAAATAATTTTTAAATCTAAATTTTTAAAAACATATTTTTGTAGTATGAAGATGTAGGGGCCCAGGGCAGGTTGTCCCTGTAGGTATCACAATGGCCTATTGATAAATACTTTGAAATGAAGTTACTTGGGGAACAAGCAAGGACACTCAGACCCTCCCTTCTGTCCCCCTGAAAGCAGGAAACAGATCTCCCATATAACAAATACTCTCACTATACGAACAAGTAAAAACGACGTCCTTCTGGTCTGAGATGGGGACTTGAAAGTCGAGAAAGCTGTAGAAACAAACCTTGTTATTTTTTTTCTAATTTATTACCCCAGCCTAAATTCCACTTAGAATTCCTTATTAAGTAAAGCTCCCAAACATCTATTTTCTTTATCCTGTCAACTCCTCACTAATTTGGTATCTCTTTGCTTAAAAAGTATAAAAACTACACCTGCCTTTGTCATTTCTTTGGGTCTCAATTTCATTATTGGGCTTCTGTGCCCACTCAGTAAGACTCTGGTTTTTTCTCCCCATAATCTGTCTCATGTCAATTTAATTCCTAAAACAGCTAGAAGAGCCCAGGGAGGAAAGAAGGAGGTTTCTTCCTCCCCTACAAAGGAATACTGTCTAAAAATTCTAAATCATGGACTATATGGTTTCATGAAAATATTTATATGAAATATTTGAAATAATGAATGAGAAAAATCAAAGATTGATTACATATAAACTTTTTAAAAAGCATGTTAAGGACCATGTAAAAATATAATTGTACACACCCTCAATGGCTTGAAATTTTAGTGTTTTTTTTTAAATTTTTTTTTTCAACGTTTATTTATTTTTGGGACAGACAGAGACAGAGCATGAACGGGGGAGGGGCAGAGAGAGAGGGAGACACAGAATCGGAAACAGGCTCCAGGCTCTGAGCCATCAGCCCAGAGCCTGACGCGGGGCTCGAACTCACGGACCGCGAGATCGTGACCTGGCTGAAGTCGGATGCTTAACCGACTGCGCCACCCAGGCGCCCCGAAATTTTAGTGTTTTAAACAGTGGGAATTCTACATGAACTAGATTCATTCTGTAGAATTAATAATAGGGCTTTCTTGAGTTATACGTACCTCAATTATATAATCCCCAGGAGAAACATTTTGAAGGAGGCAGCTGGTTGTCTCTGTATTTTGCTCCTGCAAAGAAACAAAACAACACTTTTAAAACTCACTTCTTGGATAAAGGTCATCTGGACTGCTCTTTTCCCCCTAGAGCTGAAGGAGACTTGCCACCAGTCTTAACCATGTTCAGAACACTTTGGTTAGGGCAGAAAGCAACCATGTGTATCTGCTACATGTTATCTGAACTTCACTTTGATAAAAAGGCCCGGGAGAGCCCAGGACCAACCCCCCACCCCCATAGTCTAAACTTAGCTGGTGATGCCCTCAGCAGGCATATTTCATCTGAAGACAAAGAAACTAGTTAGAATACCCTTGACTTATTGAAAGGGTGAGGAAAGAAATTACCCGCCCATGTTTGTGCATGTTTTATGTGCTGTAATTTTAACTCGAGCAGAAGGTCAAGGAAGATCAATGACACAGATGAGAGCCCACAGGAAAACAAAACTCAACAATATAGGAGCACGTCCAGGAAGGCACTAAGTTCTGCTACCCTGACCCAAACCCTCTCCTGGTGCTCGCTAGAGGCAATCTAGCAGTCCTGTGCACTTGCACCAGACATCTTCCCCTCTTGCTGGCCACCCTCAGTTTAAGAACTTGGCTGCTGAGCTTCTACTTGACTTTGGCCTATGTGTAAAATCAGTAGGCCCCTAAAATCCTAGTGGTTTGACTCCTAGATGTGGCATTTCCACTGACTAGCTGTGCGACCTTGAGCAAGCTAGGTGACCACCTGAGCCTCAGGTTGCCCATCTGTAAAGTGGGGTGACAGCAGCCTCTGTTGCATAGAGTTGTAACGATTCAGTGAGCATAAAGCACGGTGACTGGCACACAGTGAGCGCCCAATTAATGTTTAAAATGTAGCAGAAGGAACTAGAAATACTTCATTCTTTTGGCTCCTTGGTAATACCTTTCCCAGGCTACATCACCACGGGGATAGCTGGGGTGTAGGTAACTGGGGAGTGAGGATATCCCTGAGACTATGCTGGAATATCTACCAACTGCTGAGAGTCAAAGCCTAATGTTCATGTTGAACCACCCAGATTCCAGGGACCCAGGGGTCACTTTAAAACATGTACTATTCCAGGGACACCTGGGTGGCTCAGTCGGTTAAGTGCCTGAGTTCGGCTCGGGTCATAATCTCACGGTTCGTGAGTTCGAGCCCTGTGTCAGGCTCTGTGCTGACAGCTCAGAGCCTGGAACCTGCTTCAGATTCTGCATCTCTCTCTCTCTCTCTTTCTGCCCCTCCCCCACTCATGCTCTGTTTCTCTCTCAAAAATAAACATTAAAAAAAATTTAAAACATGTAGTATTCCTTAATGTACACATAGCAGCTCACCTGTTTACAGGTCTTTCGCTTGAAGGGCCCTTCATGCTTGAGCTTATAATGAAGATAGAAGAAACGGAAGCCAAAGGTGTGTGGTGCGTGGTCGAAGGACACCTGCATGTCCAAACCGTGCTGGGTGATGTTCAGGTTCCGAGGCTTCCAGACTGGGAGGAGGAAGGACCCGGATGAGCACCCAGAGGCCACCCCGACACCACTGTGCTGGAAAGACTTGATGGATAGGAACGGCTATACTCACAGGGTTTACAGGCCAGGTTGTCCGGCTGTAGCAGTAGGTCGCAGGCTATTAAGAAAGATGTGTATTTTTAGTTATAGTACAGTCTGACATTTTCCTCATGCAATAATTCAATAAGATGTAAATATATGGAGCTGGGTACTGCTGGTCAAAGTATAAAATAGATCAATTGGGCAATGATTTCCGGTACAGTGCAGTTATATCTCATGAAAATTTAAATTGTACAATATAAAAATATTAATGCAGTTCATTTTGTGCCAAATAAATGGAAACAGTGTAAAGTCACCCAACCTTTTAAAGCTTGTCAAGCATTACATAGTTTCAAGGCCAGTGGGACTGTGTTCAGCCCACGGCCACATGGAGGCTCTGTTTCAGCTGTAAACAGAAGTGACGCCAGCCCTGCTCCACTGCACAGGTGCTTAGGCGCAAGAGAACTTTGGAGTGATCCTAGTAACTGCCTTGGGTTGTTTCCACATTTGCCAGCATTCTATTTTAAAATCCTTTTGGGGGTGTCTGGGTGGCTCGGTCAGTTAAATGTCTGATTTCAGCTCAGGTCATGATCTCAGGGTTCGTGAGTTCGAGCCCCGAGTCAGGCTCTGTGCTGACAGCGTGGAGCTTGCTTCAGATTCTGTATCTCTCTCTGTCTCTCTCTCTCCCCCTGTCCCTCCCCCACTCATGCACATGCACACACACACACACTCTCTCTCTCTCAAAAATAAATATATAAATAAATAAACATTTTAAAATCCTTTTGATGGAGTCTAAAAATGGCATGCAGGCATCTACTAAACAGTGGCACCAGCACTGAAAACTAGGCTGTAGAGTTTTGAAACAGGACTTAAATGTGATAAAAACACGAGAGGGGCCAAACAGCTAGTCCAATATGCCATGTTGCTAACCCAGGGAGAACCTTCTGGAAAATGTCCACATACTGCCAAGAAAATCAAAGGCAGCATCACGATCACAGGGCACGGAAATGGTGATAAACACATCTCCCGCCTCTGCCTCACCCCCAGATAGACACAATGATTCTGATGGGAAGACTTTATCTTAAATTATGCTAGTTCTGATTAAGGCAAGCTTTTCTTAAACATATTTGAATCCTCTAACTGGTTCTGTGTAAGGCACTGAGATGTAAAATGCACATAGTCTTTGCCCTATGGAATCATATTTTAATTAAGAAAATGAGACCAAACTGTTATAAAATAATTGTGCTGCACAGGAAACACAGTTTAAAAAAGAAAAGAAAAGAAAGGCAAAAAGAAAACAACCAGAGTGTGAATGCTGCAGCCGAGAACAAAAACATCACAGAGGAGGAGGACGGCACCTGGGCCACATAGGAAGGGCTGTTGAGTTGGCCTGACAGCTGACCATCAGGGGTCTGGTATGCCGGACAGAAAGACTGGACGGGAAGGCAAGAGGGAATGGCTGCAGGTTTCAGGATGCCTCGGCACCAAATTTGAAAGCAGCGATTCAGGCTGAAGAAAGACACACCGCACCGTGCACAGAACAGACGGAAAAGGGTTGGCTGGTCAGCATGGTTGGCTGGAGAGTGTGGACTCCAGAGTCAGACTTCTGGGTTCAAATCCCAGCTCCCACCAGGCTCTTTAATCTCTGGATGTATCACTGCACATGTAATAAGTGGACATGAGAGGATTAAATTCTTGAAGGGTTGGAATGGGGGTAAACTGAGTCAGTGTTTAGAAAGCATTTAGGGGTGCCCTGGGTGGCTCAGTTGGTTAAGTATCCAACTTCAACTCAGGTCATGATCTCATGAGGTTTATGAGTTCAAGTGCCGTGTCAGGCTCTGTGCTGACAGCTCAGAACCTGGAGCCTGCTTTGGATTCTGTGTCTCCCTCTCTCTCTGCCCCTCCCCTGCTCATGCTCTGTTTCTCTCTCTCTTTCAAAAATAAACAAACATTAAAAAAAAAAAAAAAAAAGCACAGGACCTGACACGTGAAGGTTAAAAAAACAAACTTTCTAGAAAAAAGCAATCTCAGGGTTGTTGCTTAATTTTCTTAATGTAATCCTGAAAACAGGCAATCACTCACAGAAGCCACCTTCCTGATGACAGGTAAAAGATGGATTATTTCACGCTCTCCCCTTCACCCCAAAAAATCAACTTCTACTGTTTATTCCTGCTCTTCTTTTTTCCTAAATGGTTTTAATATATGGCTGTCTGACAGCACTTTAAAAAAAAAAGAAAAAAAAAGAAATCAAGCATCAACATCTACTCTTGAACAAGCGTGAAATGGGTGTCGTAGGCAGTATTAGGTGAATACTGCCTAGGCCAAATCCTAATTCTAAGAATTGCTTTTCTGGGTACTTTTCCTGGATGCTTTTCTCCTCACAATGCTGGTGTCATACCAGTATTTGGTATATTTCTCCAAAAAGTCATTAGAATCAGGAGCAGTCTCATCATGGGAACCAGGCAAGAAAGGCCATACTCACCGCGGGTTCTGAAGAAGAAAGGGTGGTAATTGCTTTCATTTTTAATGGAAGGAAAAGGGACGATCTTCACAAAGTAATCCGTTTCAAATTTCATATTCAGGAAAGGTTGAGATTCCATTCCCTAAAAGGGAATAAAAACAGACATGATATCATGAAGAAATTACCCACCCCTCCACCTACATACAGGACCTTCAGTCCTCTCTGATAGTCACCCAGACACCGCTCCAGAGCTAGGGGCTATTTTCTGGACCAAGTTTAGGTTTGGATCCCTAACCGAAATAAAGACTGACAATGCTGCCTGTGCTCTGGCAAAGAAGCCCTAGGTGGTGAACGCGGAACCTCAAAGCTGGTGGGGAGGAGTCCGCGTGCTCTTGAGTGCACAAAGCCACCTTCCAGGACATGTAACCTGAGAGGTGTGTTTACCAGCGAGAGGTGCTGGAGGGTTTCTCTGGGTGTGGAGCAGGCTCAGGGTGTTGCCGAGCTGTTTCTCGCCCACCTTGGCAGGAGGGGTGGACCCCACAGCCCCTCCTTCTCCAGTTTCACAGACATTCAATAGACCATTCAGACGCCCAGAACAATGGCGTGTCTCCAGGGGCACATTCCCCGCGTGTGACTTACAGTTCTTTTGAAGCTACTGTTGAGCTGCTTTGGGTCCTTTAGAATCAGTTGTTGGCACCGTCTTCCCTCTGACTTCAGCTCCTCCAGTATTACTCGAAATCCTTTTAGGAATTCGATGCCTAAGCAGAGCAGAATGCTTTTATTAAAAGCCGACCTAATTACTTTTGAACACACTTTCCTTCCTCCAAGATTACCATCCTTTCCACCTACACAACGGAGGTAAAGGAATTCTTACTTTGGCTAGCACATCTGAGTCTTACAGAAAGGAAAACCACATACCCCGCATTCCTCTGGTACAGGCCAGGTGATTGTCTCCATCCCATCATTACTAATTAATTAGCTCTAATCCAGCCAGCTACTTCACAAATGCCCACTGCCTCTGTGACATTAGGGTTCAAATATATAGACTCAAGTCACAACTGATCCTAAAAGTCTACAGTGGAATACACAATTTCTAGGTCCTGACAGAGTGTATTCAGCTGATGGTAATTCCCAATGCTGACTAGGGACTCCCGTAAACCATGTTTCTGCTTTAAGTTTTCGTCCTATATTTTGCTGGCATGGTTCATCCAAGTAATGCACAAAATTCCTAACAAAGTGTGTGTCTACACCCAAGGGGTTTCTAGGCTTGGGATTAAATAGCTCAGAACGCCCATGTGATTTACAAAGTTCTTGCTCTAATCATGCCTGAAAGGCAGACACCCAAGGGCTGCCCAGTGTGCGCTCTTCATACAGCCCTCAGAGGCCCCGAGACGCCCACAGTGCCACTGAAAGACGCCCGGCCCAGCCTCCCGCCACCTGAGGATTAAGCTCCGCTGATCACAAGAGCCAGTACCAGTGCTCTTCGTCATTTGGAGACTGGAGCGGTCCGGCTGCAGCTGGAGATCCCCAAAGCCGGCCTCAATTGGCACGGTATTGATTTCGCATTCTTTCTGAACACTAGACAAGGAGACAATTTCAACCCTTCCCCTCCCGGGGCAGAAGTAATGACATAGGATGCAATTAACCAGGTGGAAAAAGTACCGATGGCAAAGGACAGGGAAATCTTTTTCGAAAAGGTTCTTTAAGCCTATAATTATTTGATGAAGAACACGTATTTTATGGTGAGTAGGGCAAAGGAGTTACAATTAGAGCTTCACATTTTCAGGGGTCATGGGGTACAGTGTGCAGGCACTGACTCTGCTGTACTGTATTTCAAGTTTAAAGCTTCCTGTGGGGGTGAGAGCCACCTGACCCACAGCCCAAGATTCAGATGCAACAGGAGCCACAGTCTCTGACCAGCAACTAAGATTTAATTCATGTCATGTCCTTAGAACTCCTGTTTAACAAAAGCTGGATGATTCATATAATTAAAGACTGCACACCTCACAGTTTCATAAAATTCATCAGCTGAGGTAGGAGTAGGTGGTTCTAGTCCTTATTTTTATTTATTTTTTTAAATGTTTTTTCAAGTTTATTTATTTAGAGGGAGAACACAAGTCGGGGCAGAGAGAGAGAGAGACAGAGACAGAGAATCCCAAGCAGGATCCATGTTGTCAGCACAGAGCCCGACGCGAGGCTCGATCCCACAAACTGTGAGATCATGATCTGAGCCAAAATCAAGAGTCAAATGCTTGGGACACCGGGGTGGCTCAGTCAGTTAAGGGTCCGACTTCGGCCTGGGTCATGATCTCACGGCTCGGGAGTTCGAGCCTTACGTGCTGACAGCTCAGAGCCTGAAGCTTGCTTCCTATTCTGTGTCTCCCTCTCTCTCTGCCCCTCCCCCGTTCTCTCTCTCTCTCTCCCCCCCCCCTCCAAAATAAATAAATGTTAAAATTTTTTTTTTTTTTAAAAGGGTCAGATGCTTAACCAACTGAGCCACCCAGGAGCCCCTAGTTCTAATTTTTTTTTTTAATTTTTTTTCAACGTTTTTTATTTATTTTTGGGACAGAGAGAGACAGAGCATGAACGGGGGAGGGGCAGAGAGAGAGGGAGACACAGAATCGGAAACAGGCTCCAGGCTCCGAGCCATCAGCCCAGAGCCTGACGCGGGGCTCGAACTCACGGACCGCGAGATCGTGACCTGGCTGAAGTCGGACGCTTAACTGACTGCACCACCCAGGCGCCCCGCTAGTTCTAATTTTTAAGAGGTTAGTGTGAAAAACCACTATGCCAAGTCTGGCAGGTGGGGGTAAAAGCAAATGTAAACCTTAACGCCTTTATCACAACGCTCTGAATTCCTTTTAGTTACACATTTAACAACTTTACAGAGCAACTTCCCATGAAGGGACGTATTTACTCCTTCTCATCATTTAAAACTCATTAATCCTTCTGGCATCCATGGGAGGAAGGTATTGTCCTCATTTTACAAATGAGGACATAGGTACAGAGACAGTGAATGACTTATCCGGGATCACACAGGAATTAAATGGCAGATGTGGGATTCAAACCCAGGAGTGTCTGGCTCTAAGCTGGTACACTTTTTTTTTTTTTAACGTTTGTTTATTTTTGAGAGACAGAGACAGAGCGTGAACAGGGGACAGGCAGAGAGAGAGGGAGACACAGAATCCAAAGCAGGCTCCAGGCTCTGAGCTGTCAGCACAGCACCCGATGTGGGGCTCAAACCCACGAACCGTGAGATCATGACCTCAGTTGAAGCTGGACACCCTTCTAAGCTGGTGCTCTTAACCCATATGCTTTTCTGTCACCCAAGGAGTCTTTTTTTTTTTAATGTATATTTATTTTTAAGAGAGAACACAAGTGGTGGAGGGGCAGGGAGAGAGGGAGACAGAAGATCTGAAGCAGGCTCCGCACTGACGGTTTGAGCCCAACGCGGGGCTCAAACTCACGAACCAAGAGATCATGTCCTGAGCCGAAGTTGGACACTCAACCCACTAAATCACCCAGGCTCCCCAGGAGTTTCCTTGATAGAACCTGATAGAAACAGATAGAACCTGTCCACCCACAAATCGTCATTCAGGAAAAGCACCACATTCTGCCCTCACTGCTCCACCTGTTAGTTTTCCAACCACCTAGCTTCCATCCCTTACTTGCATTCTAAAGGAGACTGCAATTTGTCAGGCCAACCCCTCAACCGTATAGCCTTACATGGAATGACCACTTCCTGTTGATCCACAGAGAATGTTTTTATCTTTAAATGTTAAGATAATGTTATTTTTGGAAAACCCACTGGGTTCAGACCCAGCAGTATTTACACGGATAAATGAGTCAGGCCCATGGATCTAATCCTTCCTCCCTCACTCTGCACTCACCTCTCCTGCAGTCTGGTTTTTCTGAGAATTATCCTGTTCAGATTAAGAAATCCAGACTTTACGTTACTTTTCCCTTATCCAGATTTCTTTTTCTTTTTTTTAAATTCTAAGATTCAGTGGCAATGTCAAAGAAACAGGTTTGAGGACCAGGTTTTGATGATGATAACAGTAGCCTTTTTTTTTTCTTCTTAAAGATTTTATTATTATGCTTTTTTTTATTTGAGAGAGGGAGGGAGGGAGCACAGCAGAGGAGAGGGACAGAAGGAAAGAATCTCAAGCAGGCTCCAGGCTCAGTGCAGAACCCAATGCAGGGCTGGATCCCACCACCCTGGGATCATGACCTGAGCCAAAATCAAGAATCGGACACTCAATCAGCTGAACCACCCAGGTGCCCCTAAAGATTTTAAGTAATCTCTACATCCAACATGGGACTTGAACTCACAACTGAGATCAAGAGTTGCATGCTCTACCAACTGAGCCAGCCATGTGTCCCAATAGCCACTGTTTTAAATTTTAAAAGCTCTTTCTAGAGATGGCTGGCTGACACAGTTGGATGACTCTTGATCTCAGTGGTCGTGAGTTTGAGCTCCACGCTGGGTACCCAGGTTATTTAATAAAAACTTAAAAAATAAAAGAACTCTTTCTAGAAATACTGCGTGCATGCGTGTGTGTGTGGAAATCGTACAAAAACCAGGAGGCCGTCAGTCGTCTTCACATCACAGATGGGGAAGCCAGGGCTCAACAAGGCTTAACAGCCTCTGGTGGCAGGTAGAATCTGGGTTCACACCCAGGCCCATCTGAACAAATGGGCCCTGACCATGTCCCCCACCCAGCTGTCCCATCCTCTCTTACATCATCAACTCATTAAAGAGGACAAGCAAACTCTGCCCTAATCTGAATCTGACCAGATAATGTGGGTTTGCTTTTTTTCTGTTTCTTCATTTTGCATTTTTTTTCAGCCCACACAGTTCACATAAATTCAGTTAGTTGCCAAGATTTAAAAACTATTGACTTTAGAGTCACTTGGGTGGCTCAGTCAGTTGAGCATCCGACTTCGACTCAGGTCATGATCTCATGGTTAGTGACTTCAAGCCATGCATCAGGCTTGCTGCTGTCAGCATGGAGCCCATCTTAAATTCTCTGTCCCCTCTCTCTTTGCCCTTCCCCTGCTTGCTCTCTCAAAAAAAAAACCATTTTTCTTAAATTATTGATTTTATGGATTCTTACGAGCACTGAGATATTCCTGTAAACTCACAACACGTGCTGTGCTGTGCCCGGATATCCATGTGGGCATACAGATGGCCAATGCTGGACGCTAAAGCCATTATGCCCTTGGACAGGTCACCTGTCCCCTGGCTACTGCTTAGACCCAAAGGCTAAGGCCTCAGCACGATTTATTGCCATACACTATTATTCTTCAAACCCACAGCTCTCTCAGTAACAGCCAAGAGAACAAAAGATGAGCCATGGGGTACAGTATTAAGCTCTGTACATGCCCAGGAAGTACATGCAATGAAGCAGGAAGCATATCTGTGCCCAAGCACACCTAAGCTACACGTATGTCAAGACCTGCCTGGCCCCTGCAGGTTGCCACACTGGGACCCTTGCACTGGTCACCACCCACACAGGCCACATGCTGGGCTCCATTTTGACCACTTACCAAGGGCCCCTGGGGACCAAAGAATGGTGACTGCCACTTGCTCATGGCAAGCATACTGACTGATGGTGATGTTCTGGGCATCAGCAATCACGTGCTTCCCCACTGGATTCAAGTAAGTGGTGCAGTCTAGACAGTTGCGAGAACAAAAACAGTTAGATTAAAACTTTAAATTTTACAATTTTTTATTCCCAGGTTCATCTTCTCAAATTACACAGAGCCATCCGGAGGCAGCCAAAGCCATTCTGTTTAAAGATGTGTGCCTCAAAAGCCTAAATATGACAGTAAAGTGTGACTATTTGGGAAACTGTAAGATGCAGTCGTGGAATTTATTTATAGCACCACCACCACCCCACCACCCCCCTCCCCACAAGTTAACTTCTAGGACAGCATTAGGGGAGGATCATATACAGTCTGGAGTTGGACTATGTATCTGGCATTAACTTTTTTTTTTACTGTTAAGACATCTTACCTAAATCAAGAATTATTTACATTACTTCCATCAGTTTTCAGCATTAGAGAGTGATCTGAAGCAAAACCAATGGCTAAATACTGGGGCTTGTTTTTAGAAAAAACCTGGAGGCAAAGTGAGCAGGGAAAGGAAGTAATAGGGTAAGACTCATGGGGGAGGGGCGCACAGCAAGACAGTTAAAACAATCCAATTAGTACCTGCAAAAGGTACTAACTGACTTCCTGATGAGTGAAGCACCTCCAGTGTTAACTGGCATCGCAAAGGGAAAACACCATGTGTTAATCCAAGACATCCACAATGCCCACCAAACCCAAAGAGTTCCACATTACTCAGCCAATGAAGACCCGATTCTCTGATTTTGCCTGAGGACATTACTTGCAGCCAGCTGTCAATGCGGCCACTACCACGTGAGCAACTGTGACACCTGGTATTGCTAAACACATCTTCAAAGTCTACAGAATCCTAAAAAGCTGCCAGAAGCTTCCAGCCAGACTCAGCATGGGACTCCAGACAATGGCCGTGGGCTGTTCTGGCCACTGACGCAGGGGAGACCCATCGGCCCTCCTCGGCAATTTTTTTAAGGTTTTTATTTATTTACGTTGAGAGAGAGCGGGCGCGAGCGAGTGAGCAGGGGAGGGGCAGAGACAGAGGAAGAGAGAGATTCCCAAGCAGGCTCCACACCATCAGCACAAAGCCCAATGCATGGTTCGAACTCACAAACTGTGAGATCATGACCTGAGCCCAAACCAAGAGTCAGAAACTTAACAACTCCCAGGTACCCCAACTCACAATTTTTATGCTGCTTCATCTCCATTTCTTTCTCAATGGTTAAACTTGAAAACTCTCTTTGGTATCTGCTGCAAAAGGTCCTCAGTTCCATCTAATGTCCAAAACTACTCATTACCCCTCCAAAGTCGGGGTGTTTTTCTTTGAGGTGAAGCAGAAAGGGGTTATTTTCTAGGCTCAGTGAGTCTGCTGCACTCCCAGTGCCCCTGCTGTGCACCGTAGCATACATTTCCCATTTTTATGACTAAAAACCTTCCCTCAATACTTGAAAATTATAAAAGAACGTAAGAAAACTATAGAAGTCATCCATACCCTCCCACCACGGAGATAACTACTATCAACTTCTAAAGGACATGCTTCCAAGCCTTTTAATGTGCATATAACATAAGTCCTTTTAAAATTTCTTACTAAAATTCAAAACACATGCACCACAATGCACCCCCCCCCACTCGGGTAACTCCCATCCCTCACAGAGCTTTGTGCCCTGCTTTCTTGCCTAACTGCACCCCCTTCCGGAAACTCCATCTGCTTAAAAAGCAGCCACCTCTACATTTCAATATTACTTCTTTTGAAAAGATGTTAATAATTAATAAAACCAAATTCTACTTCTAATGAAAATTGACTCTTGAAGCATACAACATATGTTCTCTGGGTGCAGAAGAGAATTTTAGAATAGAAAAAAATGTTTCTTTAAACATCTGGTTTAACACCCACATTGTACAAATGAGGAAACGTTTTGCAGTTAAGAGGCCAGCTGGGTGGCTTAGGATTCCGCTGCTGACCAGCCCTGGGTCTGGACAGAAAGCAGCCTGGCTCATGAATGGCTCTTGCCATTCTAGCCTCAGCACAGAGATTACGACTATAGTAAATTCTGAATCAGAAGTGGTTAGCCTGAAAAAATCCCTGGCTGAAACAAGCTTCCCAATATTAAAAAAACAAAAACAAAAACAAAAAACCATCAGACTTGTCAATTTCAAGCATTTTTCATTTTTCGAAACCTCTGACTTAAACAGCTGTTAGGAAAAGATGCACGAAAACAAGAGCAAATCATGGGTTTTTTTTTTTCCTTTGTTCATTCCTAATGCCAAAATTAGCACTCTCCAGGTTTCTCTAAATATAATTATGCAAATATAAAGTCAAAGAATTAAGAAAATGTATTACAACCTACTCAGGCATTACCACTCAGAGCCCAAAGAAGAAACGAGAAATGCAAAATGAAAGGAGGCGTAGAGACCTAGGAGATTCGGTTTTGACTTAATGGCAAGACATTACCTTTCTTTGTAACATCAAATGGCAAAAGAGCAGAAATATAAGATTTTGTAGTTTAACCCTTTTGGTGAAAACCTGATCATTGGCTCTCAGCTCTTTCAAACAGAATGAGTAGCCAGTCAACTGAGCAAGAACAGAAACTTCCTTGTGGAAGAGAGAAAGAAATATCTTTTCAATGGAAAACAATGAATAAATTTTTTACACAAACCTGGATCCAATTATTAGCAACTCTAACATTTTGGATTCTGGTTACCAAAAAACTATGCCCAAATGACATTTTGCCAAAATGCAACCGAGCTTCAGATGTCTCAGGAGTCAATTCAAGTTGCGAATTAAATTCTAATTAAATGCTGGAGAGTAAGAAAGAAAGAAATGACTAAGAGACAGGCATCAGGCACGTGGGCCAAATGTTTAGTCCCATGAAGAAAACAATAGATACTTTTAAGTTTTACAGGTACAGATCCTCTTTCACAAAACCCCGTATTAAATTAGAGCTGCAAATACTTGTTTGCAGCTGACCGGAAAATTTTGAACTCTTGAATGTAATACAAGATCTGCCAGGACCAAGAGCATATATTAGAAATTAACTTTGTAGCTCAAAGAGAGATCTCTTACACATGTCTTTACTTAGCTGAATTAAGTGTCCTGGACTTGCAAATCTTTCATTAGCATTACAGCATTTACCCAGAACAGGCACCCACCACTAACTTGAAATGTCTGTTTCAAATGTAAGTCCTCATTGGTTAACTTAAAATACTCACGTCAGCAACTGCGGGCATAAATTTGACACACATATTTGTATCTTAAAATTGTTAGATTGTATACATGACCTCAAAAATCTTGCTCTAGCAGTGATCATTTCAAAGGCCTCACTGTGACCTACACCCATTATTTACATGGATTCACAACCCTCTCCAAGAGATGAATCAAATGTCAGGAGTCACTTAAATAGGAGTCAAGCTCCCTCTTGTTAACGTTTTTACATATAAATTATGGCTCATAAGGCTAAAATGCTCACAATTCCATATAATTACCTTCTCAGGCATGCAAGCATTTGCTGAGGGGAGATTCTATGTGCTTAATCAGAAAAAGCACCCCACCTTGCCCTTAGGAAACAATTCAGACAGATTAAGTCACACTTCCTTGAGAGAAAGGGCCAAAAAGATGCTGTATTCCAATTCTGGTTGGAATGACTTCTCATATTAACAGATATCAATTACTGAGTGCACATCGTAGGCCAGCCACTGAGTTAAGCAGTTAAAAGCATTACCTCATTTAACCCTCAAAATGATGCCAAGGAAGAACCTAATCTTTATTTTATATGATGTGAAAGCTGAGGCTTGAAGTCAAATCACCTGCCACAGCTCACAGCTGACAGGTAGGGAACCAGAGCTGGAATCCAGGCAAAGTCAGAGATGGCCAACTGGAGACCCTTGGGCAAATCTGGGGCAACGTTCACTTGGCCCACTCTATGTGTGTGAAAAATTTTAAATAGATGACAGTATTAAAAAATGGTTAGACAAAAAATGCAAATTTCTTACTCTTCTTCGAAATCACATCTGGCCACACTCAGGGAATTTCAAGGCCACCATGAGCTGGAATGGAGAGAAGCCAGTGCCCCCTTCAGACCTGCTACTCCCTAGCATCTTGCACTTGAGTAGCTTTGTCCCATGCTGGGCCCTACAGGCATCTGCCTTAGTTCTTAAGGACATGACTATGTCCTGAAGAAATCAGGGGAGGTCTTCCTCCATCCAAAATTTCTCCCAATACTATGGAGGGCACTTGACCTATCCAGGCTCCCAAATACTTGAGTGACTTAATGGAGACTCAGCCAGCTGCTTTAGCTCTATTGATAAACCTGAGCAGGTTCAGAAAATTCCTCAACCCTAGGACCTCAAGTGTCCTTGATTGAGCATGACTGTGTGAGCTTTAGATCGCTGAACGGGCCCCATTCTTCGGCAGTGAAGCCAGTTACTTACTGTCATATCTGAAGGTGATGTTGTGCAGCCCACTGTTTCTGCTGGCCGGCCCCACTCCCTGTGGGAAAACAAGAGAACATGATGAGGAGAAAAGCCAATTTGCTTTTCCAGCACAGATCCCTTGGAGTCAAAATGTACACAAGATAACAAAGACCCAGGGTCATGCCAGTCGCTGAGCAGTATCTACCACTCTTCCCGCCCACTCTGTGCCTCTTCTCCCCCACTGACCGCCAACCTCCCTCCAGCGCAGGAGATTCCTACTGCCAGGCCGACAGCATCATGAGAACGTACTTCCCTAAGACAAGAGGAGCATGCTGTTCCATGTTTGGGGGTTAAATAATAATTCATTAACAGTAAAATTGGGAGAGAGATCATGAGCTGCCAGCTGGAGCCCTTCCAGTTGGATCTGCTTTGAGCACTGATTGGTTATAAAATTCGCCTACCAGACACTCTCATCCAAAAGCTCTATTAAGCCACGACAGATAGGCAATTCCTCAAGTCTAAGGAAACAGGTTTCTCATTCCAAGACTGGGAATGAGTGTGGGAATAAGCCATTACTTTTAATGAGAAAATTCTTCACTGTATCCATACCTATGGTTGGAATATATAGGGTGGGTCATAAAAGAAAAAGAAAAAAGACTTTAAAAGGGCTAACTCTAACTCTTGGTGATGTGGCCGTTAGCCATCTGCACTCTTAATAGCAGGGATAACAACTCCGCCAGACTCCCCACTTTAATTACAGCATCCACAGAGGGAGCACCGGATTCCTCCCGTTGCCCAGCCTTTTCCTAACCCACCACTTATCCATCATGGGAAAGAGCAGCTACAGACCTGCCGACTCTGGTTTAACTGTTTCTGTAATAATCTGCAAATGTGCCATTCAGCATTAATTGCAGAAGTCTCCAAAAACAGTTAATTCTGAAATGCTAAATGATGGGAAAATATTCTAACCACACAGCTAAAGTTTCCACTTAACAAAGGGGATGTTGGGGAAAACCATATGCTGGCATGCCGGTATTTAATGGGCAATTGTCACACTGAGACACGATGTGCAGAATACTTCTGATGGAGCCCAGGGTCTCAGGCCACAACCCCATCATATCCATATGCTGTAGACATGTTCACGCTTTTTATCCTGAAGCCAGGCATGCCCACTGAAACCGTATCCTTGAGCTCAGATAAACATGGACCTTAGGAAAGCACAGCTGTGCAGAAAGGGACACACACACACACACACACACACACACACACACACACTTCTAATTCAAGTGAGAAATAAGCAGTAACAAAATCTAAATCAACATGGTACACTAGCCCATGATCTACAGAGGCTCCCTTTCTTCCTGATTCACCTTCCTCCTCCAGCTTTCCTGTTTCCATCCTCCTTTTCCCACATACACAAGATTCCAGAATTCCTCCCCTGAGCTAAAACACTTTGGAAAGGGTTGTTTTCTTATTAAAATCCTAAATGCCTCCGTAAATCCTTAGGGACAAGGCCTCTAATGTGCCACAAGAGTCTGCCCAACTTCCAGATGGTCAAGCCCAGACAGACACAACCAGGCAGGAGAAAATGCACTCTCTCCAAAACCCTTAGGAAATGCCCCAAACCACACCTTTCTCCCTTAAAAACCCCCGAGATATAAAATCACTTACCATTAATTACTATTATGAGCTAGACATCATGCTAGGTATAGTGGTGAGGAAAACAGCCACTGGTCCTGTCCTCAGGAGCACAGTAGTTCATTCCTTCAAAGGAGACTAGTTGGGTATGTGGATCACATGCAAGGTATATAGACAAATTTCAAACCACACCTTGACTCTCCAGGAACCCTCAGCGTGGCATACAAGGAGGGTGCAACTAGGTGAAGAGCCGGCCATAAATAAACATACAGCTTATGAAATGCCATAAGGTAGCACCTTTGCTACCATGCCATGAGGTAGCACCTCACAAAGGATGATTCAAGGGTGAGGACAGCACACACCAGAAGCTTGAAAGAAGGAAGGGTAACCGGACTACAAGGGAGAGGAAAAGGGAGCATCACGGAAGGCAAACATCTACAGGCCAAGGTAGGTATCTTAATCCTTCCATCCTCCTGCTGGTGACCAAGGGCAAACCTCTTCACTCCACCGGGTTGGAGTGTCCTCAACTATTTTCCTAAAAAGATAATTTGCATGACTCTCCCCTGGGACAGGAGTTTGAGGAGGACCACGTGAAGCCATGTAGAGGAAGCACTTTCCAAAAAGCGAATGCATTTCACTTAATAGCATGCTTTGAGGTCTGTAGGACTCTAGTGACCAGTGACTAGTCACCTTACTTGTAGGACTAGCAGCTTTTCACTTTGTTCTTGTTCTCCTCATATTTCCATTGCAGCACGTTTTTTTTTCTTTTTTTAAAGATTTTATTTTAAAGTAATCTCTACCTCCAAGGTGGGGCTCCTACTTACAACCCTGAGATCAAGAGTCACATGCTCTACTGACTGAACTGGCCAGGGGCTCCTGCTGCAGCATGTTTTTAACAGGTATGTACTGGGCACTTGCGATGAGCTTGCATTGTGGAAAGAAGCCCAATATCGTGAGATGTGTTATATCTTGCAGACAAGAACCTAAATCCTTCCAAATAAGGTCTGTGCTGTATGCAGAGCTGTTCAGAAGAGGGCCCAGTGAGCGTGGCCTCAAAGGACAGTGAGGCTTGCATACAGCATCGATTCACTACCCACAGGGCATTTCACCTTGACCCCACCCCTGCAGGGCTGGGCACTTTTGGTCATCGACCAGAACTGGGTCCTAATCTCAGGGGCTTTGGCCACCAAAGTGATCTCCTAATGTGCAATTCTGCCCTCATTCCTCTGCTCCAAGCCCACCACTAGCTCCCTGTCCCTCCTACAACATTCCCAATGTGGCTCCTGCCTGTCTTCTCAGCCGCTCCCCTCCCCACCTGCCAAACTCCTCCAGGCACTGCATTACTGCTCAGCACAAGTTCAGGAGCACTTCTGTATCCCAGAATGCCCTTCGTACCAGCCAAGACCTGCTCCTCCCATGGGCTTCTGCCTTAGTCCATCTAGCTCCATCACACGGTGTTCCTGACACACAGATGTGCCTGCATATTCACCCGATGAGAGTACAGTAACCCACCCTCACAACCTGACTGGCCTGGCACTTCTGTTAATGCACATGCAAAACGGTTATTCTAATTCCACACAAAAATCAGAGACCAAAAGACCCTGTGACTAAGCCTCATCCTTGAGTTCAGAGGCAATAGAGCACAGAGCTCAACTCCATCAGAAGTACCAGTTCCTGTGTGCACTGGGAGATCTGTCACTCTTGGCAGTCATCCAGGGCATGGCTTCTGAGCACATGCCATCAGACAGATGCTCCATCAGGCTGTCCTCACTTCGCATCCAAATGCTCCCGCTGCTCCGGAGCCCTCAGAAACCACAGGAGAAACGGTGTGCCCAGACCAGCCCACAGAGCACTACTGTTTTCTTTATGCTTTGTGGTAGACAGAATACCAGCCCCCACAAAACAACAGGTCCCCAGGACCCATGCGGTTACTGCACACAGCAAAAAGGACTGTGAAGATGCAATTAAGTTTAAGGAACCTGAGATGGAGAAAGTATGTTGATGAGCCCAATGTTATCACACAGGTCCTTGTAACTGGGATACAGGAATATCAGAGAAGGAGATATGGCCACAGAAGCAGAAGGCAGTGAGGCAGACATTGATTTAAAGATGCTACACTACTGGTTTTGAAGATGGGGATAGAAGGGGCTCATAAGCCAAGGAACATAGGCACCTCTAGATGCTAGAAAAGGCAGAAAACGGTTCTCCCTAGAGCCTCCAGAAGGAGCCAGTCCTATCAACACCTTGATTTTTAACCCCACATAAGACTCATCTTGGAACTCTGACTCCAACAACTATAAGATAATGAATTTGTGCTGTTTTAAGTCACTAAATCGTGACAGTTTGTTACAGCAGTAATTGAGAGCTAACACATACATATACTTTAGCTGCAATATGGATGAAATGGATCTCAGTGTCACACATGTGCCGCGTGTTGTCATTTTCCCCTTCCCACACCCAGGGCAGACTGATCGATCACTTGTCATGGCCCTCTATCCCACCCCGGCTGCAGGCAGACATGAAACACTGACCCATCAAGCTGTTGCTTCAGATTCTGCCATCCTAGATGCACGCTTTTGAGGGCTAGCCTGGGGCATATCTGGAGTGGAGGAGTGGTTAACAGGATGGGCTTTGGAGTTGTACAGATGTGTGTTCAAACCTCCTCCTTTCAGGCTGTAGGACCTTAGACAAGCTTCCAAACTTTCCTGAGCCTCGTTTTCGTGAGCTATTAAAGTGTTTGAATAAAACTTCTTGGAAAAGTTCGGTGTGGGACTGACTGTATGAGAAGACATGTTATCAAGTATTCTGCACAGCACATGACACATTGAAATAGTTATGTTACCATTCCTAGGAAGATTCCTGCCCTAATAAGCAAAGAGCTGTGCAGCATGGGAGTACGTGAGGTAGACAGGGGAACGCTCACAGGAAGGGGCATCTCCAGATATGACCAGTCTTAGCATCCAAACCTGGGGGGTCTGGCAGATGGGTGGAAAGGTCAGGGCAAGGTGACAGAGGCACTAACCACCAGACTAAGGAATGGTCTTGGTGGGAACTGGGCAACCCAGTGACCCCCATCACTGGTAAGTGCTCAGGCTGGATCAGATGGGAAGAGACTGGAGGCAAAGTGACCAGAGCGGCCCCCTACTCCCTCATCCTTCTCCAAGCTTGCACCACAGTCCGGCCCTGGCCCATAGCCAGCCCTTGATATATATTGGTTTTCTGCCTGAATGAATGAATACACGATGAAACTAGGGAATGCAGACCCAGAACCCAAGAGGACCTAGCCTTGCGTGACAGGGTGAGTTATGGGCTTAGAATCAGGGCTCGCACTAAGAGAACATGGTGAGCAACTTACAAAGCTGGTGAATGGTTTTGCAAGCTGTTTTTCAGTAAACAATCCAAAGCTTTTAGCTACTATACCTGGTTTGATATTTAATGAGCTTACAATGAAGAATACTTGTTTGTGGCCTGTTACTTAAAAACTATAAAATGCCAATGCTGTGGCCTTAGGGTGTCACATTCTTAATTAACCACCCTCATTTGCTGCACTTGGGGGCAGCTTTTAATTTGTTCCAATGCTAGGGGAGAAGCCAGCCCCAGGTGCCTGGGGCTCTGCTATGAACACTCTATGGTGAGCAGGGACGGAAGCAGCAAATGGGAACATAATGGAGAAAACATCTTTTACTCAGGAAAGGGGGAGGGGAGGATAACCCATAAGTGCTCTAAAGGAATAAAATTCAAAACCCACACTATGCTCCACCCATATGGCAAAGAAGCAAAGGCCTGGACACAAAGACAGCCACAGGGAGGGATCCCACACAGAGCAGCTAGCGCGGGCCATGAGGGGCCATCCGAAGGCCCATTTCCTGAGGGGCCCTTGGGGATTCTAAGTCCATTGAAGACACCAACTTCCCAGAGCAACATTTCCAATCCAGCTCCAAAATAGCTTAACTGCCATTTTGGAAAGATGCATTTTGAAAAGGACTGTGCTAATTATAGTAGCCCCTTTCCAGTGGAAGGCATGGCCAAACTACAAGGCCTAAACAAGACTGCTTTCAAATCAGTTAAGGGCCTCTCAGAAAGCTAGCAGTGTTTTAGTGACCCGAGTTTGGATGAACATTTAAATAAGAGCATCCATCATAAGGAACTGAGAGAATGGGTTGTTGTTTTTTTTTTTTTTTTTTTAAAGATAACTGAACAACTACTTAAAAAACCAAGGCCAGCTTATACTTTCTATTTTCCCTTTTCCTCCACCTTGGGTTTCCAGCGTGTCAAGGAGATTTAAAAGATAGCAGACAATTCTGTGAGGCTTCAAATGCACTACAGGACTGACATTTTTGCCTGTGACCAGTGGACGTGGTAACAAGAGGCAGAACATGGGGTCAATTTACTCTGCACAAGTTCGGTTCAGATGGTTTCATAGATGAATTCAGATCCCACTTAACTTCAGTTCAAACCTTTAACTAAAAAAAGGCCGGCGGGGGGGGGGGGGGGGGAGAAAAGTCAGAAAAAAGGAGAGAAGCCCCAGGTGATGTAAGCTGAGGAGAATGCCGGCAAACCCAAAACACAAGGAAAATAAATCACAAAGCCAGCCTGGGTCTGGATCTATTCAAGATATTCTTCTCCACATTCCCGAGAGCTGTTCTCTCCCACTTTCCAACTAGATGCAACCAACTTCAGAAATGAAGGGTGCCAGCTGTCTGATTTGGGGAGGTAGGGCTTTGGATGTCTAGTGGGGAACACACAAGCTCTGGGGGAGTGCCGGTGTGTTCCCACCAGCAATTACCACGTCGGCCCAAAAAGACCCAGAGATCTTAAGCTAATTAGAGAGATTTGCTCGAGGAGGTAGGAAATCACTACTCCAAAGCATCGCCTGTGTACCAGACCAAAGCCGTAATCATGATTCATCTCTGACATGTTGCTAATCAGCACACACATGTTCCTAATTTCACGCTCCCCAAAGGAAAGCTGAAGGGACAATTGTTTCTGAGCTCGAACATGGAGCCAACCTATGCCAAGTTACAATGTGTTTTGCTTATCAAACTGAGAGCTCTGGTTTCCAACTAAGCTGCCTTTCACAATTTTATCCCTCCTCCACACCCCCACCCTCACCTCACACCCAAGGAAATCCATTACTAAAGATAAAGATGTGTTAAGGCATTTATAGGAGTTGTCTCTCAGATAGTAACTTTTTTTTTTAATTGAAATAGAATTGACATACAATATATAAGTTTAAGGCATACGATGTATTGACTTGATATATTTATTTATTGCAATAGCAACTTTTCTAACTGGCCATTACCTAAATGGAATTTAGTATGTTTTTAAATGTCTTTCCCTGCTCCAGATTTTGATTTTCTTATTGCTTTGCCACTGGAATATACACATGCAGTTAATGCCCAGAGATATCAACACACACACACACACACACACACACACACACACACACTCTGACTTTTCTCCTGTGTTTAGAAACAAAACAAAACAAAGCTCTCCAGTCTCCTTGGTTTTCACAAAGCAAAAGCCCAAATACTTTTTTCCAATTAGTCTGTTAAGGATCTGGGCTGTGTGTTCTCCCGTGGCTGATACTCACAAATAGACAGGATTGTTCCATTTCTCCAGTTCTCAAAACGTTAAAAGCAAGCTATAAAACATGCCTCCGGATAGCGAGCCAGACCCTCTCCCTTGGCTGCACACAGCACTCCCATCCACTCAAATGAGAACGGCATGTTAAAGAACTGGCATCTGTAAGGTAACTATCAGCCCATCTGCAGTTTAAAACGCACACACAGACAACTTCGCAGACACAGATTAACTGGTGTTCTGTAAACACTGGGTACGAAGAGGAAGCAAGCAACCAGCCACCCAAACACCCACCCAGCAAACCAGCTACCGGCTTGCTCTCACTTAGCTGTTAAAGGTAGTTACAAAGACTTCACTCCAGAAGCTCAAGAAAGTATCTCCCTGCAAGGGCAAAACAGTGATTAGACAATAGAGGAAAACTTCAAGCTATACACATGCCTGTTATGCCTAAGCTCAGAGGAAATGTTCGGATCAAAACAAAACTACTAATAAAAAGCCTTAGGACCACACAGAGAGCGTGCACTGAATTGTACCGCTTCAAATACTGTTTCCGAGGCCCCGGGACAGAGTCTCCAAATACTGTATCACATCTGGAATTCTGCTTTTACAGCACAAATGCCTGCAGAAATAGGGGATTGTGACGTTGCCATGGGGACCAAGCCTCCTCCAGTCAGGCAGGTCCCCAGTGTGTCCCACACATGTGCTTCCTTCAAGGTGGATTTCACATATTTGGAAATTATGGAAGACCGCCCTTTTAGGTTTTAGTGCAAATCGAACATCACAGGCTACACTAGAAAGCAAGGGACCTTCTGTCAGCCTATTATTTCTGTCCACATGGTGGTCTCAGAGAGAAAAACCTCCTTAAAATAACAGTGGGAAGCAGCAAGTCAACATTAGACCCTTTTTCAAAAGTTATTTGTGGCTTTTCCCCCTTCCTCCAGGAGGGAGACAGGCTTCAAGCACCCCTTTTAAGCTCTCTTGTTCTCTGGCTGCAAAAATCCAAGTGAGTCCACCTATGTGCACAGCTGCCTCCCATTGCTGGTCTACGGGAGGGACCCCAGGCTCCGGCTCTGTCACTTGCCATCACAAGAAGTGAGCCACTAATGCCTTCCCAGCAGGGCTACTGGCCAAGGTAGGGGGTCTTCATTTTTAATTGTTGTTAAAGCAAAAAGGTTTCTAGAACCCATAGGAGAATCCTGTGAGAAACATTCTTTACCCAACTTCCCCCCAAAACATTCTTACACAATTTGAGGGCATTCCCAAAACTCCCAGAGGCCACCGAGGGCTTCACAGAACCCAGGTCGAAAGCCATATATAGACACAAAGAATCTGGAGCCCCCACTTAGAAATACCTTACGAGGTACGTCTGGGCTTCTCCACCTCTCTGGGAGGCAGCCTGTCCAACCAACCCCCCCCAGGTATGGATTCATACATACAGGAAAGCAACCCTCATTGGGTGCTGGCAGGTGCCCACGACCACTCCTCAACCTGCCATTCATCCTACCTCCCTAGGACCCCAGCTGGCTTAAAACAATAGTCAAGACCCTCATCTCTCTTTCCCCTGGGAGCATTCTCCCATCAGTTCTAACTAGAATGTCTCAAGCCAAAGCAACAGTGACTCCTCTAATACGTATCTGCTTCTCCGCAAGGTCTGGCCTTTCCCAGATTTCCTGGGGGGAAGGGAGGGAATCAGCCAGCCCAGAGGTGAAGCAGCAATCACCAAGTCCCATGGGCAGATAGAGGGGGCTCAGGGGGAACTTGTTCTCAGCCCTGCCCCAGCTCAGTGTGACCTCCAGATTGAACCATTTCCATCTAGTCTCTTAGATATCACATCCCAAAATGTCCCCCTAAGATGCAGCCAAAGTTCGTGAATGTGTGTGTCTGTATGTGTGCATACCCAGCCACACAGAAGGAGAAAAAAAAAAAAAGCACCAGGAAGTCAGCCGCTCTGCTCCAGGTGTTAACACTTAGCGCATCCTGCCCAGCCCCCTCCAGCTTGAGGCCGGCCGCCTGGGAGCCGGACACAGCAATTAGGCCCTTCCCGGGCTGGGCGCCTTTGTCCCCTCACTAACATCATTAGTGTCTGACTTCCTGTGCACAACAGGGCCTCCCGGGGGGCAATCGCCGGCTGACCGGGGCAGGGCATTAGACTTCCTTTGTCAAAGACCCTCAAATGTTAACAAGCATGTGAACAAGCTTCTCCTCCCCCACAACACCCCCCCCCCCACCTCCGCCACTCCTCCAGCCCACCAAACACTCAATTCTCTGAGGCCTTGGTTCTCCCCGACTTGTGGGAATCTGAGTTACTTGAGAGCAATATCAAGTCTCTGGGTTGAGTGAGCATAGCTTCCTTTTCTGCAGAAGAGGTCGACAAATGTGATTTCCTACAGCAGGTCCCCTACAAACATGCTACTTCCATTTACCCAGCGCCTGCCGGATACCAGGTCTGTATCACTTGTCTGACATTAACTGGGGAAAAAATGAACAAAGGTGAAGGTGCTCGGACAACATGAGTCCCAGGCTGTGTAACACCCAGCCCAGCATCTCTGTAGGCACAGGTGTCCCATTCATGTGTGCTCATGGGTTCAAGTGCAAGATGGTCTCAAGATGCAAGGATGTGCCGAAGGTTTGCGTGATACTCCCAGGCTTTGAAACACTGATCACATCTGAAACTGGGGGAAGTGTAAGTTGCTACACAGCTACAACCCTACTGTCACCTTCCCTTTTCTCAGCAATACTAACACCATCAGGACCAACATCACTAAAATCCTCTCGTTTATTCCTCCAGCCCTCTCAACAGAGGGTCTCAGCTTCTTACGTGGGGACACAGATGTCTTTGAGAATTTGGTGAGAGCTGTGGCACACGTACAAACACACAAGCTGCACACAGTATGTCAGGAAGCTTCTGGCTGGACCCATGCAATCCATTCAGGGGCCCCCACCTGCCTGCCCTAACCATAGATCAATAGCTTAACACCAGGTCTGTAGAAGGACACCATCAGTGATCCAAGGGAAACTTTGGTGGTTAAAAGCTAAATTCAAAGGGCAGAGGAAGATGGTTGGTAATAAAATCTCAATTTTAAATAGAACTCTGGATTGATTCCTCACTTATAATCCTTTATAGGCAATATTTGTTACAATTCAATAAGTAAACACTAGGTTCAGGATGTTGGGACTCACAAACTTTACAAAGTAGCAATATAAAAGGCAAGTATTTTTTTTTTAATTTTTTTTAACATTTTATTTATTTTTGAGACAGGGAGAGACAGAGCATGAACAGGGGAGGGTCAGAGAGAGGGAGACACAGAATCTGAAACAGGCTCCAGGCTCTGAGCTGTCAGCACAGAGCCCGACGCGGGGCTTCAACTCACGGACTGTGAGATCATGACCTGAGCCGAAGTCGGATGCTTAACCGACTGAGCCACCCAGGCGCCCCAAAAGGCAAGTATTTCTACTGTTATGCAAAGGAGCCCATTATGAGATGTGCCTAGCACTTTTCAGACAAGTGACAATAGTCATGTCTGCAGTCAAGTCAGTTTCACTGAATCAAGTTAAAAAATAAACAATGTGGCTACTTCTCACCCCCATCCACCATAGTTAAACAGTGGAGGAACATATTATGGTATCCAGAAGATGAAGAACTGATTGCTCCTGCTCAAGTGCCTTTGCAGTCTGTGGTGTCTGTGGTCAACACACAAAACTGGGTTAGGTTTTGGATGCATTTTAAAATATTCGCCCAAGAGCCACACTGGAGGATAATCTAAAACTCCCCCCCCCCTTTTTTTTTAATGAAGAATAATCTATGGTTTTGACTTCTACTCCAGACATACCAAAACACCTTCAAAGCTTCAAAAAGATGTTGGTAGACAGCAGAGAAAGGACACCAGCACATCTATGATACCAAGTCCCCCACAAGTTTATTTTGATGAACTTTACAGGTTTCAAAGGGTAAAGTATTTCATCATTGGTTCTGATTTTTACCTTCTGCCAAGCTAATTTCAAAATAGTAGGCAATCGGAAGAATATACTCAGACATTAATGATCTTTGCAACCTTACGTCTCCCCACTTTTTGGATGGAAGCCAGCAGTCTGCCCTTAAACTATAAGCAATAAATCTACAAGACTCTCCTAATTTCCCAATGATACCACATGCAATTCCCATTAAAGCACACACGTACACAGTGACATACCAGTTAAATCACTGTGTGATTTAGGCCAGGAAATAATTGTGTTCGCCAAGAAATATTCAGCTTTGTTTTAAATTCCTTGAACAGTTAAAATGTCATTCTGAGAAGGAGGGCAAGAATGATGTAAAAATGGAGAATCACTGTCTTGGTTGATTTCAGACTTAGATAAACCTTCCCATGGGTGGAGGAGGCAGTACAGACTTCCCAGGAATGAAGGCCTCCCCAAACTACCTCTCCAAGGACTCCTGGCATGGATTGATAGAGAGGGGGAAATCAGATTCACGTGAGACAGATGAGGCAGTGGAACCACACACTTCCTCCCTGAGAAAGTGGCCCTGGTACTAGGCTCCAGCTCCTCTCTGATGGGGCTGAGACCAGCAAAATGGCACACACCACTTTCTTGGCCAGGCAATAGGAAGAAATCAATGCACCTTGTCCCCTTCATTAGGTTTCCCATGAGAGATGTTTACAAAATCAAAGCAATATGGGGGAAGTAAATTAGAAGCTTGTTATATTTTGTCATGAGGTGAAACAGAGACTTCCCAGAAAAAACATTAAAGCAGTGACTAAGTATTTAAAAACTAAAATTAAAAAGGGAGGTCAAAGTTCCTGGCTAAAATGATTGCAATCTAAGAATGAGGAGCTGAGTCAATACAAGGCCATCCTTCAGGTAAGTAGCACTGTTTTGTGGACACAGAGCCAGTGAATTCACAGGAGGGCTGAGAAGGAAAAGCCCCAGACAGGCACAGCTGTCCAGGACGAGGCGGGCAGGAAGGTGGGACGGGTACCATGTTGCACCTGCCACTTCCCCATCTGCCCGTGAGGGGTGCGATATTCTCTGGTTCTCAAATAGAGCACCTGAGGACTGGGTTTTCAAGTTTCTAGGAAAAGTGTAGCTTTTCTTTTGATGAGGGCTTTCTTATTTTTTGTAAATATAACAAATTCAAAGCAAAAGGAATTTAAGTACTGAGAATATGAAAATCCTCCCTAGTCAACCTCAACAAAACTGTACTTTATAGTTCCAGATTGCTAAGGGACCAGATCTTAAACATTCTCACCACAAAAAAGAAATGATAATTATGTGACTTGGTAGCGGTGTTGGCTAAGGCTTCGGTGGTAATCCTATTGATACATGTAAGGTAACCAAATCAACTTATCATATACCTCAAAATTACACACTATCTCAATTATACCTACCTTAAAAACAAAAAGAAAACCCTCCCAAACATCCTCCCTGCCCCAGCATTTTGAAGACTCTTCCGGACTGTCTCTATTTCATGCATCACATGGAGTATGGCTTGACCTAAGTTAGATCCTAACATACAGAACACTTGTTCTGATAAATCTCCATTAGCAAATAATGAATACAGTTCCTTTTGGGAGAAGCATGTGGGACGAATGAGAAAAACAACAAAAGATCCTAATGAGGTAAGAATTAGGACCACTGGGCCAAATGGTTTCTTAAGGTCCTGCCAGCTTTCATTATCCATCCATTTTTCACAAAGAGAAAACACCACTATTCAAAAGCAGTAAGACAGGCCCTTTCACCTGTTCCACAGCTGGTTGTGTACATGGAAAAGGCAACAGGACACACATATCAAGAAGGTTTCCCGGTGAAGTGCCCAACACATGTAGGCGACCTGCTGATGTGGGTATCCTGAATGCTGTTCTGTTGGGTAACCCAATTACTAATACTCATCCTGAAAGTTTTCAAAAATTACACAACATTAGGGGATTTTATGATTCGTTGACTAGTCTCATGTAAATAACAGAATTGGGTAAAATGAAAAGGGAAACTCTGACAAACCCAAGAAGAGGGCTGACAACATCCTCTAGCCCACACAGTAAATAAAAATCTAGGAGCACCACTCTTCAGAGTAAGGCAGCTGGAAGAGCGCCAGGGTGGGGAGATTCTACAGACCGAGTGGTGGAGAGGAAGTAATTTGCTTGTTAAAACTAAATTCTCGGTTAAGCGATCGACTCTTGATTTCGGCTCATGTCATGTCACCGTTCGTGAGTTCAAGCCCCACATTGGGCTCTGCACTGACAGAGTGGAGGCTACTTGGGATTCTATCCCACTCTGTGCCCCTCCCCCAGTCATGCTGTCTCAGTCTCTCTCTCTCAAAATAAACACATAAACTTAAAAAAAAACTGTAAGTGCCATTTGTGATTAAAATCACAACACATGCGTTAGCCTGGTTATCGAAGAAGAATGATCTCTGCCTAGAAAACTTTGCCTGATCTAAAAAGCAGTATTTAACTGTACCCCAAGGTTCTCTCTTCTCATTTATTCACGAATAACCTCAGATAATGTCCCAGAATTTATTAACTGATATTTTAAAGGTTAGAAATGTACTTTACACTGGCAAGGCCATTTTGCGTGCTTGAGAATAACTTTCCTCCAAAAGTTTATAGTTCATTTTTGGAAACAAAGCTAAAAGGCATGAAATTAGAGATAATAATGTTATACCTTATAGAATGAATGCACTTAGTTATTATGCAATTGAGCTCCAAGTGTAAGGGAATTTCAGAGAAGGGGGGAGTTGAACAGAAGAAGGCTCCCCCAGGGGCGCCTGGGTGGCGCAGTCGGTTAAGCGTCCGACTTCAGCCAGGTCACGATCTCTCGGTCCGTGAGTTCGAGCCCCGCGGCGGGCTCTGGGCTGATGGCTCGGAGCCTGGAGCCTGTTTCCGATTCTGTGTCTCCCTCTCTCTCTGCCCCTCCCCCGTTCACGCTCTGTCTCTCTCTGTCCCAAAAATAAATAAACGTTGAAAAAAAAATTGAAAAAAAAAATTTTAAAAAAAATTTAAAAAAAATTAAAAAAAAAAAAAAAAAGAAGGCGGCTCCCCCAGAGAAGTGTCTTCACAAGGTAGACAGGTCCCTAACTGGATCCTAGGGCACTGGGAGCTTTGAGGTAGGTAGTGAAGAGACCATTTCAAGCAAATGTATATACAAAGGCACATGTAACCAACTACACCACCCCCATGGTAAGCATTCAGTAAATGGCCATTACACCTCAAGGTAAACGTGCAACCTTCCTCATCAGCCAGAACAAATTGCTCTAGAAGCCGTGGAGTAAGCGACAAACACAGTAATGCTTCTGTCTGAAACACCCCAATCAGCCTGAAAGAATGCGCACCAGAGGGGCTGGGAGGCACAAAGGAGCTCATTTTGGCATGTGGCACATCTTGCAATCAGGCGAGACCTGAACACCGTGGTCCTTACAGAGGTGAGCACAAGCCTGATTTGGCAGGCAGGAGTTCGGGGAAGGGTCCCTGATCCAAGCCAAGGTGGCAATGGGCTAGGATCCAGGTAGTGAAGATAGAAGAAAGAGGCAATAAAACAGCAGCTTCAAAGGATAAACCAAAAGGACCAGAAAGTTGAATCAATGGAATGAGTCAAACCCCAGGGCCTGCAGACGAGAGGTGCCAGTGACAAAACAGAGAAGACTAAAGCTGGGGTCTCGTTACACACATCCCCTTATTTCCAGAATGGGCCTGATTCTCTGCCCATGATACAGATGAAAGGCATTCAGGAAGGAAGAAGTGGAGTCCTGGTCACCATCCACTTCCCTCCATGACCACAAACATCACTGGGGCATCTGGGTGGCTCAGTCTGTTAAGCTTCTGACTCCAGCTCAGGTCATGATCTCATGGTTTCTGAGTTTGAGCCCCGTGTTAGGCTCTGCTGAAAGCTCAGAGCCTGGAGCCTGTTTCAGATTCTGTGTCTCCCTTTCTCTTTGCCCCTCCCCTGCTCACACTCTGTCTCTCTGTCTCTGTCTCTCTCTCTCTCTCAAAAATAAACACTTAAAAATTTTTTTAAAAATTACTAACTTTTGGTGTTGGTGAGTGGAAGCATCAGGACCCTTCCCATCTTCTCCAGTCCCTCCCACACATCCTGACTCCCATCTACAGCTGGAGTAAACCAGTGTCATGCTCCCAGGTAGAGTTCATTGAGGAAGGGAAGGAGGGATGGGGGGGAGGGGGGAGAGGGAGGCAGGAACGGAGGGAGGGAGGGAGGGAGGGAGGGAGGGAGAAGGAGAGGGAGAGGGAGAGGGAGAGAGGGAGAGAGGGAGAGAGAGAGAGAGAGAGAGAGAGAGAGGAAGAAGACCCTGAAATAAAGGCCCTTTGTTAGCTTTTACCAACTCTTCAACAAAATTTGTAAAGACCAGAATCACTAAATACAATAAGTAGGATATTGGAAGGTACCTGGGTGGCTCAGTCAGTTAAGTATCCAACTCTTAATTTCAGCTCAGGTTATGATCTCACGGTTTGTGGGATTGAGCCCCATGTCAGGCTCTGCACTGACAGTGTGGAGCCTGCTTGAGATTCTCTCTCCCCCTTGCTCTCTGCCCCTCCCCCACTCTAGATAGATAGATAGATAGATAGATAGATAGATAGATAGATAGATAGATGGGGCGCCTGGGTGGCGCAGTCCGTTAAGCATCCGACTTCAGCCAGGTCACGATCTCGCGGTCCGTGAGTTCGAGCCCCGCATCAGGCTCTGGGCTGATGGCTCGGAGCCTGGAGCCTGCTTCCGATTCTGTGTCTCCCTCTCTCTCTGCCCCTCCCCCATTCATGCTCTGTCTCTCTCTGTCCCAAAAATAAATAAAAAACGTTGAAAAAAATTAAAAAAAAAAAAAAAAAGATAGATGGATAAATAAATAAATAAATAAATGGGGTGCCTGGCTGGCTCAGTTGGTTAAGCATCCAACTTCAGCTCGGGTCATGATCTCATGGTTCGGGAGTTCGAGCTCCGCGTCGGGCTCTGTGCTGACAGCTCACTGCCTGGAGCCCGCTTTGGATTCTGTGTCTCCCTGTCTCTCTCTGCCCCTCTCCCACTCATGCTCTATCTGTCTCTCTCTCTCTCAAAGATAAACATTACAAAAAAAACTTTTTTAAATTTTTTTTAATGTTTATCTTAGAGAGAGAGAGAGAGAGAGAGAGAGAGAGCGCGCGCGTGCGCATGAGTGGGGGAGGGGCAGAAAGAGAGGGAGACACAGAATCTGAAACAGGCTCCAGGCTCTGAGCTGTCAGCACAGAGCCTGATGTGGGGCTCGAACTCATGAACCATGAGATCATGACCTGAGCTGAAGTCGGATGCTCAACTGACTGAGCCACCCAGGTGCCCCTACAAAAAAATTTAATAAAAATAAACAAAATAATCTGGTATTGGCACAAAAGGACAGATACTGTATGATTCCCTCTGATCTGAGGTTCCTAGAGTGGTCACATTCACAGAGACATAAAATAGAATCAGGAGGCTGCGGAAGGGTGAGAGGTTCAGGGCGGAGTAACTCTTTAATGGGCACAGAGCTGCAGTTTGGGAAAATCAAATTCTGGAGATGGATGGTGGTGATGGTTGCCTAACTATGTATATGTACTTAACGCCACTGAATTAATACTTAAAAATGGTTAAAATGGTACATTTTATGTTGTGTCTATTTCGCCACATTTTTTAGCAGGATTCTGAGCAGGAAAGTAACACAAATACAATAATGCTGTAGCACATCTGCAGGAAAAACTAGGAGAGTGGTCAGTTGGAGCTGAGGTGGGTAGGCTTGCGAGGCAGCTGCTGCAGACATCCAGACGTGAGGTGGGTACAGCCAGCAATGGTGGGAAGATGACAGAGGACATGCTTGAGGGGCATTTTTAAGAAAAAATGGTGGGACTTTGGGACAAATGGGATACAGAGGTGATGATGAAATATTCCAAGGTACCTTGAGGTACCTATTTTGGGAACTTGGGAGAGTAGTGGTTTTTGCAGCAAGAAAGAGAATACTGCAAAAGAGAACTTTTCTTTTTTTAAGGAGGATGTAGAGAAGAACTTAACGGAGGTGACTAGAGAGTATCTTCTAACACCATATTTTGTTTTTTGGAAATGTGGGATTCAGAGACAGGAAGTCAGGCATGTAGTCACGTCACAGAAACTTAAGGACACGTGGGCTAATTAATAGGAGGAGTAAAGAAAAGCAAAGGATCAGGAACTGGGCTTTGTGGGACTACCCAGTTAGAGCACATGAAGAGGAAAAGAAGATAGAAAAAGTGAAGGTGGCCAAGTAGAAGAGCCAGGAAAAGCTATCAGGCAGTGAAAAATGAAACAGAATTAAAGAATATCAAATAGGTTACATGTAAAAGAATGTCAAGATGGATATTTTCAACATGAAAACCACCTTGCTGATGATACAAATCCCTGAGAAAATCATCATATTGATGGATCATTTAGAATCACTCCTCCATATCAATTCCCAGGTCTTTGGCTGCTATTCAGACTCATCCCCTGGTTTCCTATAAAAGAAAGCATATTTTAAAAGTCCATCTAAATAAAATCTTTTTATATGTTTGAAAACTTAGAAGAAAACAAGTGATGACAGCAGTGGGAAAAGGTACTGAAAGACCGTCACTGTCAGGCTTTTGTGTGCAGGTAAAAGTTACTATGCAGGCAAAGCTACCTTCAGACTCAAGATCCTGCCAGGACAAGCCTCCAAACTCTCATGTGAGGGAGAAGAACACGGGACACCAAGTCACCATGCCTCCCAAGATCTGCTCAGTGCTTTATAGTCTGAACCACTGTTAAATGTAGAAGACATTTTTGCAGGTTTTGAAACAATGCTATCTGAAAAATTTAGAGGCAACCAATACCGAATTTACCACTCATTCTAAATCAGATCATTTTCCTTAACCAAATACTCCCAACTGGTTTAATAATAGCTAGCATTCTGACTCACTGACAATTTCCTAGAACCCAAAGGAAAAAAAAAAAGATGGAAAGATAAGTTAGAACATTATCAGTATGACTCAAAATTACCAATTTCAGTTGAGTTGATGAAAATGATAAATTTCTGCACAAAGGCACCAATACAAATATTAATTTTCAGACTTCTGTTTGGACATTACTCAACACTTGTGGCCATTTGACATGTGCACATCCAACAGCAACGACAGGTTTCATAGATCAATTTTGGCTTCTGAGGCTAACAACCTTCTTCCCCAAAAGTAAAGAAATAAAGCCAAAGTGTGGTCTTCACTGAAATTTAATTCATCTCTGAGAAGAGGATTATACTGTTTCCAGACACTCAGGACAGGCCAAGAGAAAATCATATTCTAAGAAGCAGTAGCTACCACACTGGTTAATGCTTATCACTAATGAACATTTTTGGGGCAGTAACAAAGCCCTAATCCTCATAACTTAACCATACTACACTACACACATACATACATACATGCATACACTACAGGCTTCTGAAGGTACAACTTCATTTCATAAACCTGATTTTTAAAGGCATAAAAAAGAACTCCTGCAATCACTAGTTTGAAAAGAGTGACATCATCTTACACGTTCCTCAACATGGCAAACGCCTCTTATATCTTGTGTTTAAGTCTGACATACATTTAAGCTCTTTTGAAATTCTCCTGACACTAGAAAAACCCCATGCCAACAACTAGGAGACTAATATTAATGAAAGATTAGCCTTATTTTCTCAGCAGCAATAAGCTTCTAGAAGATTTCCTTCTTTTAGAAGAAAACAAATACTATCTGATAAAGGGAAGATAGAATCCATTGCAAGACCTCTGGGCTCTTAGATCTGGAACATTATAAGCCGATTGTATCTATATGGTGTTCATCATAAGGGCAACGCATGGGTAGAGAGGGCAGAACAGAAGGACCAAGGCTATGAACACCTCTGCCTCCTGGCCCCAAAAAGGCTACAGGAAGGAGAAAAAGTATTATCAAAAGGGACATATGGATCCCCTACACCTCCCTTCCCCACTCCCACCAAAAATAAACTCCCCCCAAACCATAAACTTTGAGCACCTCTCAAAGACTTCAAGAGAAGCATAAAGGAGATTGTGTTGGCCTAGCTAAGGACCCTCAAACCAGTGCAATTTCTTTCTTTACAGTTTTATTAAAATATGCAAGCACAGTACTTATAAACAAAGGAGTCATTTCAGTTTTTGCTTAGAAAAATGGGAGCCAATACATTCCTTCTGGGAATTCAGGGTAAGAGCTTTACAAAAAGTGTCCAGATGTGCCTAAAAAGTTAGTCTGTTCTTTCAGGGAAGAGTGAAGGGAGAAACAAAGGGTGGGAGAGACGTTTTATTAAAAATTGAAAGGGCTATTAGTTTTTCTTGGCTCGTACCCTAACCTGCCCCCGCCCCCGCCCATGGACAAACCACACGGGAGCACCTAAGGACCACTGTGGTCTCCCGCAAAGTTGCAGGCAGGCAGGGACTGGCTGGTGGCAGCATGAGCCTCTGGACCTGTGCAAACCTCCAGAATGCCCTGAGTGGCAACTGGTTCTACCAGGTGATGAAATGGGACAGAGACTCTGAAAGCCAAGGATCCTCAAATGAGAATCAAGTACTTTTGTATTAAAACATAAAACGATAACCCTTGGGACAAAGTTTCACCAAAATAAAAAAACAAAAAAACCAACAACAACAACAACAAAAACTTTCTTAACTGAAATGTTTTGTCAACATCACATCCCAGTTTTAACCTGGAAGCTCTGCTGAGATTTGAAACTTCCTCAGCCCAGTGACTCATTCCCAGAGTCCTTTGTAACCACAGAGAGATCTAAGTCTGTTGTTAAGTGCTGCTTCGTTCTCACAGCCGTTGATGCTGGCTCTGGGTCCTGAAGGTAAAGGAGTGTTTCAAAAAGAGCATAAATAAGGGAGACAGAGAGTCAGGCACATATTGTGAATAAAAAGATAATCCTAATAATAGTTTACATTATCACGAACCAAAGTTTATATGAGCAGCTAAGCCCCCTTTCAAAGTAGAGGGCAGCTGCTGGTACGGGCTGAGGAAAATGGTATGTCAGAAATGTGACCTACCTTCAAGTTTGTTTAACTCAGCTGTCAGCCACCGCTTCCTTCCGCCACCTTTCACTGGGCCAGGGGCGGAGGCGGCATCCTTTTTGAAGTGTTCTGTTTGCAAAGGCATGGAACTGTCTCAGTACCGAGCACCTGATCTCCGCTGTTCCTCGGCACTCCTGACAAAGGCCAAGTCACCCTCATCAGTCCCCTCAGGGTGACAGTGGTGACCCCACCAGAGAGGCAGCCCTGGGGGTGCCCTCCTACTGTCCCCCCTAAGAGTCAGAAGAACACATTCCGGGTGAACAGTCTTCATCCCTGAGGCTGCCGGGAACCCTACATGAAGGAGGCTGGGGACTCAAGGCTGCGCTTACATGGGGACCTGCCAGGTCATGACGACCCTCCAGGCCTCATTCATTCCCCAAAATGCCGCCCCCACATAAACCCCTTTAGCCAAAAGCCTTAACATGTGTAAGCTGAATATCTGCACTCAGTAGCATAATCTAGCCCTTATTCATACATCACCTGTATGAAGGTGAAGGGGCGCCTTTCAGAAGTAGCCAGCATCACCTTTCCAAATTAGAACAGGGTTACATCCCCAGACATTTGGAGTTAAATATTTCTGTACGTACAGAGGCGGGAGGTACACCAGAACAGGAGAAACAGTCTATGTCATTTATCTCCTTTTCAATCGGGAAATGAAGCCCATTTCAAGATGCTTTCACCCAGCCACAAGCTCTCTGCAAAGGTTGCAGCTTCGACCAGCCCAAGGCAGCACAAGGGGAAGAGCCCCACAAAGAGCGAACCCCAAGGAGGCCACCTCCTCCCTCGCCCCATCAGCCTCACCTCAGCAGTCTGGCCCCAGCCACAGGAGCACACAAATACACTCAGTGAATGACCAGCTGGTGACACCGGGGAGACCCTCAAATGATCTCTCAAGCATAAGGGAATAGCCACTGTGCCCACCGTTCTTCTGGTGGAGCACCAAAGGCCTCAGGAAAGGGACCACCATTCACGGGGTGTTGGCAAAGGTTCAGGGGAGGTGTTCACGACCAAGATGCCTTTGGGTGAGAACACCTGGAGGTACAAGCTGCAGGGACTGTGCGATCTCAGGCCTTCCCACAGGGGATTAAGACACTATTTGCTCTGCAACCTGCTGTGCATGGAGCCTCTGGTTTAAAACCGCCCTGTAGTCCCTACTACCTATTTTCTTCAAGCACATCTCTGCTTTTATCTTCTCTCTCTCTCCCCACCCATGAATTGTAAGTCCGGGTCCCCTGCTTGGTCTGTTGAGGGTGGCCCAGACTCGCCTTTGTGGAAAGGAAGGGGTTGCTTTTACATTAGCTCTTCCAGAAATGCTCTTAGTGTACCCAAGGACCATCACCTGGGACCCACTAAAGCAATACCACCTCAACCTGGGTAGGTGGTGATCACTCAGGATGACAGCTCCCGGGCCCCAAAGGAATCCCGGGGGACAGCAATCCCTGGGTGAGGAGCTAGGGTGTCTGTGTGTCACAATTCCTAACCTCTTTGGGGTGCCTGAGTGGCTCAGTCGGTTAAGTATCTGACTTTGGCTCAGGTCATGATCTCACAGCTCATGAGTTCGAGCCCTGAGTCGGGCTCTGTCCTGACAGGATTCTGTGTCTCCCTCTCTCTCTCTCTCTGCCTCTCCCCCATTCATGCTCTGTCTCTCAAAAATGAATAAAAGTTAAACAAAATTTTTTTTAAAATCCCTAACCTCTTTAGTGTTTTTAGTAAGACAGCCTGGTACAAATCGGGGTGCAAGAGAAACAAAAAATGAAGTTAATCTCTCAGCTCTGCAATTACTCACACGCAGATTATCTGCCAAACAATTTCTCTTCTCTGATCAATTTTATCTGTGGCTGCCTTTGCCCTGCCCCCGCTACCACCCAGCACATACCCTGGATCCTCTCCTCCCCTGACAGTTGCTGACAGAGTGGTCCAGTCCTCTGGTTCTGTCAACACCCCAATGTAATTCGGAGCTCATGGGGAATCTGAGGCAGTGCCCTTGTTTATGGATTCAGTGATTGATTAGGCCCTAAAAGCTCCTGGCCCAGAAGACTAAATGGGCTGAAATCAATCATTAACAGTAGTGCAATGTTAAAAAACGAGTGATGCAAAGGGGCCTCTGGCCATGTGAACAAACTGGAAAGTGCACAGGAAATGTTAAAGATGAAGCAGAGGGATACCCTGGGCACCTCCCGGTAAACAACACAGGCACACCAACAATGCCCACTGCAGCTGACGGGGCACACACTGTAAAAAATAAAGTCTTCTGCATAAGAATTTTTTTTTTTTTGGTCTCTATTTCTTTTCTGTTTAAATTCCAGTTAGTTGGGGCACCTGAGTGGCTCAGTCGGTTAAGTGTCCAATTCTTGATTTCAGCTCAGGTCATGATCTCAGTGTATGGGATCTAGCCCCACATCAGGCTCTGTACTGACTGTGTGGAGCCTGCTTGTGATTCTCTCTCTCTGTCTCTTTGCCCCTCCCCCACTTGTGCAGACCCTCTCTTGCTCAAGATAAATAAACTTTAAATACACACACACACACACACACACACGTACATATAGATACACACACAGGTAGGGGTGCCTGGGTGGCTCAGTCGGTTAAGTGTCAACTTCAGCTCAGGTCATATCACAGTTTGTGAGTTTGAGCCCCACATCGGGCTCTCTTCTGTCAGCATAGAGCCAGCTTCAGATCCCCTGTCCCCATCTCTCTCTGCTCCTCCCCCACTTGCTGTCTCCTTCTCTCTCTCAAAATAAATAAACTTAAAAAAAAAAAAAAAAACCCTCATGTTCACTTAAACATCTTCCCTTAATATTCTCTACTAAGCAACATCTCATCCACACCTCACTTTAAAACTACCAGACTTAGGGGCACCTTGGTGGCTCAGTCAACTAAGCATCTGGCTTCAGCTCAGATCATGATCTCATGGTTTATGAGTTCAAACCCTACATCGGGGTCTCTGCTGTCAGCCCAGAACCTGCTTCAGATTCTCTATCCCCCTCTCTCTCTGCCCCTCCCCCACTCACACTATCTCTCTCTCTAAAATACACATTTTTTTAGAAATCTTAAAACTACCAGACTTAAAAGCAACAAAACTTACTCAGAAGGTAAATCATCAGGTGGAAAGATTTAGGCCTTCTCTAATAAATGCATAATAAAACAAGTATAAGGTACACCCAAAATAACAATGAGTAAATGAGGATTATAAATGTCCATATTTTCCAGGATGTGAAAAATGAGCACACTTATTCCTCTGATAACAGACTGCCAACCAAAGACTAAGCACTTGCTATGGGGCTCGGTGCAAAGTGAAATGTTTTAAAGACAGTATCTTATTAAGTCTCAAAACAATGTGGGGGATAAACTGTTAACCCATTCTACAAATGAAGAAAATTGCCCAAGGTCATAAATGACAGCAAATGGCAGAGATGGGATTTGAAAACCAAATCTTCCCTCTTCCCAAACACAATTCTTTGTCATTATACAGGACAAGCTGGCAAACAAGCATGCAGTAAGACCTACAAAACTTTCCCCGTGGGGGACATATGCCAAGCGAACTAACCAAAATGGCAAAGGGGGCAGGCAGGAAACCAGACTGCACGACCATGTTCAAGCAGCTTGATAATGGCAAAATTTTGGAAATGGCACAAATGCTTCATCAATGGGGCTAAAGGGCCAGCAAAGGGCCAGCACACAACATGAAAGTATTATATGGCCAGTGGCAGTGACATGTCTGTGAACTGTATCAATACATGGAAATGTCTTCAGAAAACAAATTTACCTAACTTGAAGGGATACATGCACCCTGATGTTTATGGCCGCATTATCAACAATAGCCAAATTATGGAAACACCCCAAGTGTCCATCAACTGATGAATGGATAAAGAAGATGAATGTATATGTGTGTATATATATAATGGCATACTACTCAGCCATAAAAAGGAATGAAACCTTGCCATTTACAGCAAAGTAGATGGAGTTAGTGGAGGGTATTATGCTAAGCAAAATAAGTCATCTGAGAAAGACAAATACCATATGATTTCACTCACATGTGGAATTTAAGAAACAAAACAAATGATCATTGGGAAAAAAGGGAGAGAGAAAGCAAACCAAAAAACAGACTCTTAACTATAGAGAACAAACTGATGGTTACCAGAGGGGAGATGGGTGGGGGATGGGTGAAATAGGTGATAGGGATTAAGGAGGGCACTTGTGATGAGCACAGGCTGTTGTATGAAGTGTTGAATCACTAAATTTTACACCTGAAACTAAAAACAAAAACAAAGTTAAAAAAAACAAATTTAAGTAAATTATAAGTAAATTTAAGTCAAAAATAACCATAAAAAATAAATTCAGGGGCACCTGGGTGGCGCAGTCGGTTAAGCGTCCGACTTCAGCCAGGTCACGATCTCGCGGTCCGGGAGTTCGAGCTCCGTGTCGGGCTCTGGGCTGATGGCTCCGAGCCTGGAGCCTGTTTCCGATTCTGTGTCTCCCTCTCTCTCTGCCCCTCCCCCGTTCATGCTCTGTCTCTCTCTGTCCCAAAAATAAATAAATGTTGAAAAAAAAAATTAAAAAAAAAATAATAAATTCAGTTCTTATAACCCTGCAGCAAGATGCATTTGTGTGTTCAAGAGTGGAAGAACCACATTTAGTGTTCATTAAGCCCTGTTTTTTTCCCCCCACTAGATTGAAGTTACTGATTTGTAAAGGTAACCCAAGGAAACCCTGCCTCAAAATCCTATGATTCAGAATGTCCTTCTCTTCTGGATCCAAAGAAGTAAAGTTTTTATATAAAAATAAAGGAATAGCTCCACTAATTTTAAACCTCTCCCTCGTTTAGGCATTTATTTTCTTTTTTTATTTTAGAAAGAGAGAGAGAGAGAGAGAGAAAGTACAAGCAGGGGAGAGGAACAGAGGGAGAGAATCTTAATCAGGCTCTATGCCTAGTGCTAAGCCCAATATCGGGCTCGATCCCACAATCATGAGATCATGACCTGGGCCAAAATCAAGAGTCAGATACTTAACTGACCGAGCCACCGAGGTGCCCCTATTTTTACTTTCTTATTGAAGTATAGTTGACATGCTAGGCATTCTTATTTTTAAATCAGATTAACCAAACCTCCTAAGCCCAGACCTCATGAAATTTTTGTTAGCCATTTAGTGAATTTATTTAAGACCAAATATGTTTGCAAATGGAACATTATTTGTTACCATTTGGTTTGCACTCATCTGAGGCCACACTCTCAGAATCTTACTCTTTTATAACACATTTGAAAATTTAACGCTATTTAAGATAACATAACTCCATGGGGGCTGGAAGAGAGAAGTTTAAGAGTGTCTGAATGGGGACACCTGGGTGGCTTAGCCACTTGAGTATCCGGATTTGAGATAGGTCATGATCTCACAATTTGTGAGTTCAAGCCCCACATCAGGTTCTCTGCAGTCAGTGCAGAGCCTGCTTCAGATCCTCTGTCCCCCTCTGTGCCCCTCCCCTTCTCATGCTCTCTCTCAAAAATAAATAAACATTAAAAAAAAAAAAGTGTATGAACATAAGCCAATATGGAGGTTTATGCCCCAAATGCAATTTTTATAGGATCTCATTCCCCGAAGAGGAGCAGGATAGGCCCACATGGTTCTTCATTACACTCTCTCTAGTTTGCCAGGTGGGCCCAGCACATCTCCAGCCAGGCCACAGACATTCCCTGACACTGTCTGCACATCACTCCTTTGGACCCTCCAATGGCTTCCTGTATAACCGATCACCTCAGGCGAACAGCAGCACAATTAAAGAGCATCCAAACTAACTGCTGCATCTTTTAAGATGGACAAGAAAGTGGGCCAAAGTCTGTGCTATCTGATCTGCATTAGGGAAAGAAAATCATTTTCCTCTGCTCAGCAAGCATGTCCTCTGCCTGGGCAGATCCCGCATCAGTCTTCATTCCAAGGTTCCTTTTTCCCTGTCCTTATCAACCTACACATCCTGTCCATGTTCCTGTCTCGCTCTCTACTTAGAATGACTTAACTATTGTCCCTCAAACATAAAGAATCACTGGGCTCCATGTGCACCTGGCCCCAAGCCAAAGCTTCCCCCCCCCCCCCAGTATGGCAACGTCCGCCTCCAAGGGCAAGCTGTCCAACATGGTAGCCTCTAGCCATGTGTAGCTATTTAAATGTAATTTGAGTAAAATTTAAAATTCAGTTCCTCAGTTACACTAGCCACATTTCAAGTGCTCAATAGCCACAAGTGATTAATAGTTACTGAACTGCATAGTGCAGAGAAAAAAACATGTCCATCACCACAGAAAGTTCTACTAGACAGCACTGGGCTAAGAGGTTTCAGCACTCACCCACCTGCCTCTGCAGTTCCAGGTGTCATTCTCTCACAGGTGGACAACTTTTCCTAGCTGTCACCAGGCACCATCTGTCACCTCATCTGACACCAAGGTGACAGCTCAGTTTCACCTGGGCAGGTTTTTGGGGTTTTTTTTAGTGTTTATTTAGAGACAGAGAGAGAAAGAGAGCAAGAGCAGTTTCCGTGCTGTCAGTGCAGAGCCCGATGCCCAATCTCACCAACCGTGAGATCATGACCTGAGCTGAGATCAAGAGTCAGACAACTGACTGAGCTACCCAGGCACCGCCATTTTTTACAGCATATTTATTTATTTATTTTGAGAGAGAGAGAGAGAGAGAGAGAATGCACATGTGGGCAGGGGAGGGGCAGAGAGAGAGGGAGAGAGAGAATTCCAAGCAGGTTCCATGCCGTTAGCACAGAGCCGGATGCAGGGCTCAATGCCACGAACCACGAGATCATGACCTGAGCAGAACTCAAGAGTATAGCAGGCTTAACCAACTGAGCCACCCAGGCACCCCTGGGCAGTTTTTTGTTGTTGTTGTTGTTTTAGACCTAGTAAGATGAACATTTCCATGAGTTTACACATTTATCAATGTTTACATTTGTGTATCCACCACCACACTCAGCACACCAAACAGTTCCATCATACCCCCCAAAATTCCCTGGGACAACCCCTTTGTAGTCAAATCCTGCATCCACACCAAAAACCCTGGCAACCACTGATCTGGCAGCTTCCTAAAAAAAAACCTCAGATTCCTGGCCTTCTCCTGAAACTCTCACTTAAGCAGGTCTGGGATTTCCCCCCCTCCCCCCCTCCCAAAATGTTCCTTAGGTGATTCTGATATTCAGCCAGGTTTGGGAACTTCTGGGGTAAACTCCGAATCCTAGTTTAATCTAATTATCTGCAGAGAGCTCTCTGGTATCTAGACTTGCTCTCTTCCCACCCCCATTAGCTGCTCTGCTGCACATGGCAGACATCCATCGCAGGCTGGGTGATCGGAAGGCAGGGTGAGCTAGGCTGCTGGGGGCACGGGCAGGGTAAGAACCCTGTGACTCTGGTTTCTGGCAGAGAGAGGCCTTTCCGAGTCACGTGGCCTGCCATCCTAATCCCTTCCTGGCTCTTTGTGCCATGGAATCCTCATCTGGAAAAAAAAAAGGAACCACATCAGAAATAATTGCCTACCTCCAAGGTTCTCTGGGAAGCGATGATTCAGATAATATGTTCAAAGGCACTGAGCAGCCATGACAAAAGGTACCCTGTCCTGGATACATCATCACCACACAGGGCTACCTTTGGATGGAACTCTCCTTACTTTGACTATTTATCTGATGGATGTGGGGGATCAGGATGCAAATTACAATAAAATTGCAGGCATAGAAAATTAAAAAAAAAAAAGTCAAACTGCTTTCTCCTCCTAAATTCATGATCCCGAGGGCTAGGTGCCAAATTCCATTTTTAAAGGGGAATTCGGAAGAGTCAACATCATCCCAGAAAATGTCCTCTGCTCAGAAAGTAAGCAATTATTACAAAGAGGGTCAACACTTGAGCGTAGCCACTCTGTCCAGCTTGCCTCGGCTCTGCTGAGGATTCCTGGAAAACACTTTGAAAAGTTTAAGATGATCAAAGGAAAAGCATGGCCAACACAAGAAATGCTATCACTTAACATCGCATGTTTATTTAGCCCCACCAAGCCAAAGAGAGAAGATTGTTTGAAAGGGAGAGAATGCCTGCTTAATCAACTAAAAATGCATTCATTACTATGCTATTCACCGTGGCTTTCCTGAAATCAGACACTTTTGCCCCTAGACCATAAGATTGAAGCGATTTGAAATGAAAATATTTCCTGTCCACTGCTTGCCAGTTTCTAGCCCCAGAGTGATATAACAGATGACATCCAGTACAATAAATGCTTTTATTAACCATAAATTTGAGACTGCTTTAGGGATTTGAAGTGTTGGGTTTCATGCTGAAAAAATGTAATGTTATCCACAGACCATCAGTGAGTAACAAAAACAGAGGCACAGGTTATGCTACTTTGATCAAATTATGGCAAAAAAAAAAAAAAAATCGTCTTTTGCATTTAAAATAGTAGTTGCATTCAGGGCATATCTTTCCAGGAGCACCACAATAGTTAAATCATATGTCTTGGAGAGTTTAATAGAAATTCATCCTGAATGCAGATTTATAGAACCAGCAGCTTCTGTTAAACAGGAAGTTGAAAAGTGTTATAAGGCTAAGTGAGCTGAGAAATTCAAATACTAAAATGGGACCCCTAAATCAGGGTCTGTCAACCTCAGCACTACTGACACCTTGGGCTGGGTAAGTTTTTACTGGGGAGGGCCGGCCTGTGCATTTCAGGGTGTTTGGCCAGCATCCCTGGCCCCTACCCACAAAAAGCCAGTAGCAAACCTCTTCCCCATTGTGACAACCAAAATGTCTCCAGAGAGTCTCCAAATCACCCCCAATTGAGAACTATTGCTCTAAATCAAATTCTAGGCCTGCTTATTAGCAAATGCTGCCTGATTTCTCTTTATCCAAAGTACGGGTTTGAGCCCTCGGAGTCTCGCGGCCTCAGCTCTCTGCCCCAGTGCCTCCCTCTTCACAGAAATGGTGAGCCCCGAGTGATTTCTGAAAATCAGAAGCACTCTGCACCCCCTCTCCCACCGAAACCAGAGGCAGCACAGCCATGGAAACAAGAACGCTCTCCCCTGTGACCACAGCCCACCAGCCTCAGCAAAGGCAAACCGCCACCCCCTCCTGAGGCACACCCTGGCCGGGCCTTTGTGTCCAGCGCATTCCAGCACAGGAGCCGGGCCCTGGGCTGGGCTGCACCGCATCCCTGCCGGCCTCCAGACTGCTGCTTTCTGGCCTTTTACTGTCAGGCCAAGGAGGGGACTAGGGACCTGGTGCCAGAAAAGAAAATGAAAAGCAAAGTTGAACCTCTGCGGCCCATTCTCTGCATGCTGAATGTCCCACTATTACAACTCGGCATGACATTTCACGGCCAGCAGGGGAGGAGGCCCGGTCCTGAAAGCTGAACAAACGCCGGGCACACAGGCCCGCCTGCGCCCTCCCCGTCTCCCCGGACTTATGAATAAAAGATGGAGGGTTTGTCTCTGCGGCTTTCCCGGTACCCTGTAAGAATAACAACTGGTCACTTTCTGACGTTTTAACTTACTTTGAAAAATAATCAATATTAACTTTACACGTCTTTTACCTTACACGCCCTGACATCTGGGGTAAGGACAAAGAAAAGAAAGAAAAGCCATGTAATTAGGGAGAAGATAGTAATTCACGTTAAACTAATGGAACGGTCTGTGAGGGACTCCAATAAAATAATTTAGACACTAGGCAATCACAGAACCAAAGGGCTGGAAACTGACTTTGAGGACATGTTTTGAGTGAAGTGACCTTTACTGGAAATAAAGTTCAATGTTTTCTTAGCACAAAGGAAAGTAATGGCTGAATTTTGGTGTGAGGATGCATTCAACCGTAAACCTGCCTGAGCCAAATAGAGGTTTTAATAGGAACTCAGTTCCCAGTCGCTGAGGGCGATATCTACAACTGTTTGCAACAAGCCTGTGTGAATAGCAAAAGCCTTAAACATTCTCCAGACACCACACTCCTGAGAGCACAGTTGATTTCAAATAGTCTTTAAGCAAAGAGATTACATGACACCCTGCATTTTGGACTCTCAGCAAAGTAAAAGGGAAGCCTTAATGTAAAGCACCAGCTTTTTATTGTTTTTAAAATTTTTTTTAAGTTTATTCATCTTTTTTGAGAAACAGAGAACGAGCCAGTGGGGGAGGGGCAGAGAGAGAGAGAGACACACACACACACACACACACACACACAGAATTTGAAGCAGGCTCCAGGCTCTGAGCTGTCAGCATACAGCCCAATGCGGGGCTCGAACTCAGGAACCGGGAGATCATGACCTGAGTTGAAGTCAGCCGCTTCACCGACTGAGCCACCCAGGTGCCCCGGCATCGCTTTTTTAAAAAAGACAATACAAGACTGAACTGCGTTAAACCATTGGAAAGGTCTCTGTGGGCAACAATTTCAAGTAGAAAAACCAAAGTTTGCTCATCGCTGCAACTCCACCCATATTTGTAACCTATTGATATGTAACATATCAACGTCCCCATATCACCTTTACAGGGATCTTGCCAAAATATTTAACTTGACCCTAATCATGAGGAAACAATCAGAAATCTAACTGGGACTGTCCACACCACAAGTAACCCTGACCCTTCAGAATGTGTGTGTTACAAAGGACCAAAGAAATAGGTGAAAGGACTGTCCTCAATTAAAGGAGACAGGATGTCTGTGTCTATGTAAAAGCAATGAATGATCCTCGTCTGAATCTGGAATGTGATTCAGAAAGAAATCACGAAGGACTCTATGTAAGACAACTGAGGGACGTGTGGCAAGGAACTAGTGAGTCTAGGCAAAGGGGAAATAGGTGTTCATTCTACCATGCTTTCAACCTTTCTATAGCCTTGAAAATTTTCAGAATTCAAAATGCAGGAGGGAAAGTAAAGAGAAGCCCAGGCACTAGTGACTGGCCCACCTACACAGCAACAATTTAATCTTCCTGTTTAGTTTCAGAAAATTTATGCCCGAAATATTACTAATGTTTTTTATAGGAAAATTACATAAAGTCGTCACACAGCATAGATCCAGAATAAAGATAAAAATTTAAAAACATAACATGACTTACTAGTCACTTCACTGGGCAAGGGGGGTGGAGATGTGCACACAGCAGACATTTAAGACATTCAAGACGTTCATGTTTCTACTTTTAAAAAAGTCATAGGTCCTTTAAAATCTGTTTTATGCCTTTCCCTAAAACTCTCCTGCAATTTATCATTCTCTTTCTGCTCATGTCAGAAAGCCTACTAATTTAAAAACTTCTTAGAACAGTTCTTTAAAACCCCCCACTTTCCGTCCAAAGTCTCTCCCATTATCCACCCTCATCTTTCTTTAATGAGATAAAAGCAATAATTACACTCGTCTTGACCAACTCCAAAACTATGCACTTAAAAAAAAAAAAAAAAAAAAAAGAAGTGTGACCCTTTAAGTAAAAAGGAAGAAAGCTCAGTAAATGGGAAATGTGCTCAAGTGAAAAGATGTGGGGGTAGAATTTCTGTCTGCTAAGGACTTCAAAACCCAGGCAGAACAATGAGAGAGGCAGCCTTATGAGGGACCTGGGTGACTGTCACCTTGGGCGAGTCAGACACTGGGAACCAAAGCACGGCTCCCTCCCGCCGCCCCGAAGCAGCCTTGGGGCAGCACAACCAGATGTTACATTTTCTCTGCTTAATTTCAGTAAAACTCCATGACCTCTTTCTCAAATTAAAAAGGCAATGCTATTTTTTTAAGCCACAGGAGCTATCTTTAGTGAAGCCTTCTAAGGATTTCATTAATTCATAGCCAGCCAACCAGGACCTTTCCCACAGTCTCCCACAAAAAAGCCCGGGAAGTCACTGACTGCTTGGCTGGATCTGAATATGAGCAGAGGTAAGATCAGAAATATCTAGTTCCTCCCACAGGGAGGCAAGCCATGAAAATCAAAGCAGAGCAAAAACTCATTACCACAGCTGGCCGGCAAACCCACAGCCCTGGAAAGAAGGCAAAGAGCATCTTTGATTCTGGATGGACCGTCTGGTGACTTCAGAAAATGAAACGTGTTCACAACCAGAGGGGATGAAACAGAAAGAGACCTGTACCTCTGTTAAAAAGACAGGGTTTTCATACCAGCTGGGGGCTGCTGCCTGGGAGTGAGAAACATTTCATCCACGTCATTTCATAAAGTCCAAAACCAGGATGCATCGTTAGCACTGGGTGGTAACTTTTTACATTTTTTTTTTTTTTAATCCACAGTGCAGTGTAAACTGTGTGGTCCAAACATCCTCTCTGGAGGCAACCAACACTTTACAAAGTGGGATCCCCATCCAATACCGGCCCGATCGCCACCTCAGTCATCCGGCAGCCCAGCAATTGGCCAGGATGGGCACATGGTGCCAATAATCCATGATGTGAATAAGTGGAGCATATTTTATGCTAACTCTCAGCACCTAATGCCACATGATGCACTAATGTTGAGGAAAAGAAACTACAGAACTTCCGAGGAAATCTGTATGACAATCGCTCGCCTTCTGTGCCACCTGGTCAGAGAGACCGCCTGAGATCATCTGCTTGTGCCACCATCACTCTCCTGGCTGATTTTAATTTCCTGAAGAGCACTTGGTCATTCAAGGAACAAGCAGGAGAAACCTACGATGTGCCGGCCACTGATCTCCTGCTGCAGCACGAACAAAACAGATACGGGCCCAGCCCTCATGCAGCTGACCCCGAGGTGGGGGAGACAGACAGAAAACACCATGTGTGTCTCATTGTGAAAAGTTCTGTGGAGAAAAGCAAAGTAAGGAAAAGAGGGCAGGTTGCTATTTTAAACAGGGTGGTCAGGTTGGTATTGTTGTTCTACTTGTCTCTATGTTCCAGAAACCAGTTGCAGTTCATAGAAAATACCAAATACTCACTGAATAAAGAAATGGTCACTGAGGGTCACTCTTATCAAACCACTCATCTGCTGGAGAAACCTGCCAAGCCTCATCATTCTTGACAGGTGCACACAGGCAAAATTCAAGGCACCACAGAATCCTGTCCCCACCCCATCCCCCAGCTTTGCCACTTCTTTCTTTCAGCCACACTTTCCTTTCAAAGGATCCCCCCACCTCCTGGATGCACTCACAGACAGGGCCTGCCTCCTTCGGCCATCCAATCCCTTCTTCTAAGCCTCCTAGGAACCATCCAAATGAAGTTTCTTCTTCATAAACAAATCAAGTTTCCACTTTTTCTTCAATGCATCACTGCAAAAGGCTGGATGCATTCTTACTCAATCTGGAGGCATGATGGGGTGGGTCTGAGTTTACTAAATGCATGCTTTCTGGCACAGGTGATGTTCACATGGGGAGGCTGAAGGAGGAAAACACAGTGTGGAGAAGCCTCAGAAAGGTGAGCCTCTTCCAAAGCAGGGGAAACTGAGGCAGAGCAAGAGATCAGAGTTACATGGGCTAAAAAGCCAGATTTCCAAAGGTGGGTGCCAAGCAGTGCCTCGGGCACTGGCACATCATTACCCAGCTTCTCACACTGGCAACTGCATAAGCTGGAATGTTCTAGGATAAGAAGCAGCAGAAACTGTGGTTCATGTTTCTCTGGGAGGAGTGGGGAGGTGCAGAGAGTTCCCTGTACCTTGGAATCCTTCCTGCACCTCCCCGTCTCTAGGCCCCAATCCCTTTTTCTTGCAGCCTCAGCTGGGTGGGGAGCCACTGCAGACAGGGGGACCTGACCTGGTCCTACCATCTTTGTCCTTTCCCTGGAAAACATAAGTAACTACAGAACCACACTGAGACTTGACACAGAGTAGCTACTCAAAAAAACCCTGTCTTGCCTCCTCACTCCATGTAAGTCTTCTTGAACTTCAGATATTGAGCAGTTACAATAACTCCTAACCATGTGAATGCTTGTGTCCTAGCCAGAGCGACCTTGAGAGGAAGGCAGAGATAAACTGTCACTTAGCAGGGACCACACTTGCTAGGGCTGAACACTCCTGCATTGGTCTGGATTGCATTGCATTTTCCTCTGATGAAAGGCGGGGAGGGGGGGGGGGCGGTATTGGGGGGGCATTTCAGGAGAGGAAAAACCAGAAATCACCTGGACAGAATAAAATCACAGAGAAAGGGTTTTTAAACCATATGGACTGTCTCAGGAAAATGTACTTCTTCGTTCCAAGGAAACCTTCCCTCTATCCCCATCTCAGAACAGAAGTCTGGGGCCACAGCCAGCATTTTTTAAAGGGTGACCATTCACTGGGGGGCGGGGGGGGGCGGAATCTACAAAACTGAGAAATGAAAAAAAAAACTGACAAATGAGAACACTTGGAAAAACTCCTAGTTTTTAAGGGAATGAAGTACTTTTTAAATCTAAAAAAGGTTATATTTAAAGCCTAATCCCTTGCGATTGCAAAAGGATTCATTTGAAGTATTCATTTAATGTGTGAAATGTAAATATCCACTCAAACATTTAATTAATGCTATCAATTTCCATTCCCTTTCAAAGTTGCTGCTTCAGTTTTGTAGGACATCTCTGATAAGTTCAAGCAAGCTTTCCTACAATGTAGTAATTTTAATTAAAAAAGCTTCATGATTAATGTCTATTAGTTCAGGTTTGGAATGAAGGAACATACAGTAAAATTACAATTTATAAAATTTCCAATACTTGCAGTCTACTGCCCTTTCAACTCTTAAAGTACCAGCTTTATGCAAATAAGACATTTTACCGTTAGGTTTACTATAAAATAAATGCTTCTTAAAAGCACACAGTAGTTTTTTAATGGAGTTAGTTTCCATTCATGCTATTAAATCAGACAATTTATAGGCCAACTTCCGTTTTAGAAGAGAATTACATGTGTGTTCACATCACATCTTTATTTTGTCATCCACCCAGTGATTTGTTGAGGACAGCTGGTACCTATTAAGTCCCCCCTTTAAATGTTGTAGCCTTAATTAGCTACATCCACCTTCCCCCAACATTTCCAAACAAGGAACCAAAGAAAAGAGAAGCCGTTTTTATCACAGATGCTTTGAACAATGGAGTTGCAAATGTTAAAATAATAGTCTCCATTAGAAACTAGCTAGTTATTCCTTAGTTAGGCCCCTCACAAAGACAGGGTATAGACAGGGTTTAAATCTTCTGCCTGTGTTACTTCGGTAATTTTTAGTTTCACGCCTGGTGTTATTAAACTTTCTCAAGAAACTGCTTGGGAAAGGTTGAGGGACAGTCTCTCCAGAGGCTTTTTTGGTATTATTCAGCTACAAACTTATTACTTTGACTTCTGAGCACATGAAACCAGCAGACAGAATCTGCAAGTAGAGAATAAGCCTGGCATGGTTTTCTATGAAGACATCATGCTCTTCCCAGATAATGAAGTTTCCAACTCACACAACGAGAAATCCACTTGACTGTATGCCTGTAACCTGCCACACTAGATAAAAACTCTTTGATTTGGTTACAATTTTGGCTTCCCTTCTTAAAAACAAACAAACAAACCAAAAAGTACCCTATTCTGTACTCAGAACTTGAAGTGCGAATTGTGTCAACAAGCTACATTTCCAGCAAGATAAGGAGCTTCTCTAGCATTTCCCCCTTAGGTTTGGTTTCTTCTTAGAGATGTGCCCCCGCTTTAATCTGCAGTAAGACTATCTGTTTCAATAGGATGTGCTCACTCCTGGGTTTGTGTCTTTTCAATCAGCCGGTGGCCCTGCCGGGTTTAGAGTGGCAGAGAGGAAGTGGCCTGTGGTTAAACAGAGGAAATACCAAGGCATTTTAATAGAGCAAATAGTCTCTTTACTTCCCACAGGGAAGAGCTTCAAAGGCCCCGGGGCCCTGGAGGAGACAATGTGTTGTGGGGCCATCAGTCACCTAATCGTGTGTCAGGACCATTCAGAATGTCCCAGCAGCCAAGACAAACACTGCCCAGAAGGACATTGCCTCCCACAGGATGAGCAAGCCAGGCTGCTGGGAGATGGGGCCCGTGGCACCAGCACAGACAGGCCCCCTGGGCTTGCTGAGGGGCAGGGGAACCTCCAAATCTGGGGGAGACGTGAAACAGAAAAGGTCTCAGCTACCAGGGTAGGGGGCAGGAGAGAGGTCTCCTGCAAGGGCACTGTCCTCCACCCCAGCCTGTCAAGCTTCTAGGGGTACCTGAGCCCTTGCCTCTCCGCCCATACTCTTATAAACTGAGGAGTTGGGGGTGGGGGCGAGCTTCCTGAAGCCTAAAAACTCATCCCTCAGAGGTAAAGGCAGTAAGAAACGAAAAAGTACAATTAATTGCTGATGGGGTGGCCCCAGCAGCAGCAGACATCTGCTGGGCATGGTGTGTGAAAAGCTCAGGGACCAATAAGGGGAAAAGAGGGTCTAAAAGCTTAAACACACACACACACACACACACACACACACACACACACACACACACACACACACACACATTTTAGGCCAAATGAAGCATGAAAAATACTCAACTTAAAATAAAGACTTAGGAAAGCATTAGCAGTTCTTTCCTTTGTAGGGACGCTGTAAGGTTTGAACTGCAGAGAATACGATTTGGATCCTACCCTACTCTTTCCTAAGACTGTTTTCCAGACAAGCCCAGCTGTTCTGGGGAGGAACCCATGGAAGTCAGGGTCCCCTTCACTCGTGACCTCCCCTTCAACCCCAGGCTAAAGGCACCCACCCAAACCAGGGTGACCTGCCCAGCTGCCTCCCCAGGATCCCCTTAGCCAGCCTGACCCTTCTCACTGGTCGGGGGCTCTGACAGTCTCCACTTCCTCTCTAAGTCCAGAGAAGTACTTTAAAGTCAAACTGATTTTAAATGTTTAGAATGTGGCTTCTCTCTCCCTCATCTGGCCTGGGGAAGCCTGGTCTTCTAAAAGCAATGGCTCTCATCATTGAGAGTGCATCAGAAGAACTGAACCCCCATCTCACTCCCATTCTGGAGGCATTATCTTTGAATCTGCCTTTTAACAAGCTCCCAAGGCAATCCTGATAGTGGAAGCTCCCGGACTTCACTTTGAGAAATTGTGTTCAGCGGGAAAGGGTCCACAGCCGGTACTTACTTGCTGTTCTCATCCACCCAGCTGTATCCCCTTGTTAATAACTAGCACAATGCCCCAGGCACTGCAGGGGCTCTGGGGGGGTCGAAGGGATGGATGGGGGAGGGGAGACAAGGGAGGGCGGTTCAAGAAAGGTGGACTTGGGCTGACAGAATTCCCAATTAACATGGCAAGACAAGCCGGAGGGAAGCATTGCAGTTCTTATAAAAATGTCTCTCTGAAAAATGTGTCAACCAGGGCTGAGTCATTTTTAACGAAGAATTCTGTAAGAGACACAAGAGCATGTACAACATGGAAGACATGGCCGCAAGACAGGCCGACCAGATGCAGGCTGGGGAGCCATGAGCTGCAAGTGAATGAAAACGCATCCAATTCAGAATCAAATAAACATGCCTGGGCCCACAGCCAAGGAGAGTTCTTGGATTGGACTTTTATCAGGACCTAAATTTTAACCAGCTGGAACTTCTTTTCCAAGTACCACCCTATTCCTTCCTACCTTTCGAAATGAAGTTATTTGCCTTAAATGGGAAACTTGCACTTCATTGTAAAGATGATGCCAGCATTCTGGCTTCCTGAATTCCTGAAGGAGCAGGCTTTTTGCAGGCTAGACATTTGTTTCAGAGATAAAAGACCAGAGAAGATGTACCTCACCTAGCCAGGAAGGCATTCTTGTTCCCTCCTTCTCCACTGCAGAAAATGCCACTAAATAAAAACCTGTGGAAGCTGATGCCTAATTCTTTGTTCCATAAATGCTTTTCAAACAACCAGCAAGACGGGGGGGGGGGGGGGGGGGGGGGGACCTCAAAGCAACTGATTGACATAAAGTTACCCATCACAAACACAATCATTCCACTATCAAGAAACAAGAGTTAAGGTCCAGTGTAAATGAGGATGCTAGCCCCTCAGGAAGTTTTAGAAATTGTTACTTCTTTGGGAAAACTATTTATTACTCTAATAGTTTACCTGCCAAGGGCCCTAAGAGATTTTTTTTTTAAGCAGTTGAGGAAGTGTGCCCACAACTCATTTCTAAAACACTGAGCTGTGTTCAAGATGGTATCAGCCCCTTAATTGTCCCACTAATAATGGGGAGGTTGTGAAATCTGACCACTTAAACCAGGCCGGCTCCTCAGAGAGGTGTGTTAGCAGAGCTCCTGTGGGTTAGCTGGCTGCGGTCTACCTTGCAAGTCCTGGGAAAATACACATTCCTGCAGGGGCAAGAGTTCGTGGAACAAATGCTCCATGGAGATCAAGGGGGTCATTTGCTCAGTTCCTCGGCAGCACCCAGATCCTGCCCCTCCTTCAGAGCTCATTTTTCCACCCTGGTGTCCCCTTCTCAGGTTCCATGTGACCTAGACCCACAGGAAACTGTCTCCTGTTTGCCTCACACACAATCGACCCTTCTTGTATGTCTGCATGGCCCCAACTAGACTGTAAGCAACCTCATAACTGAGACCAACATCTATGGGCTAAACACCACTATCTGGTAGGGGGCTCAGACATGAATCAAATGCCCAAGTCACTGTTCACCAGTATTCACTGGCCAGTCCTCTGACAGAGCAACTTCTGGAAGAACTGATGCAGGGAGGTGGGGGCAGGGAAGGCTTCCTGCAGGAAGTGCTGCTCGAGCAGAGAAGGGACGCTGAGGGGTAAAGAAAAGGAACACAGACAGGAACAGCATGTGCAAAAGCGTGCTAAGGAGAGGACCCTGGGGCTCAGTGCTCTCATCTCTCCAATCCACTTCCTAAAATATATCACTTAATACAGGATTTAACAGGAAGGCTGCAGAGTCTAATTGGGCTCAGCCAAGACTTACAGGGCTCCAGGCTTTGAGGCCACTAAGATGAAGTATCTAGTTAAGGAAAACCATCCTAAGACACAGATGTGAACAAATATTGAGATGGTAGTCTGGTGGGAACCAAAGTGCAAGGACCTGCATGAGAAAGCAAACCAAGGGGAGTGGCATTTAGGGAGGTCTTCCCTGCGGTGGCATCACCTGAGCTGAGTCTTTGGCCAGGGGGAAGGCATCCTAGGAGCAGAGAAAGTATGCTTCAGCAGCTTTACGCTGGCACAAAAGTTAGGGAGCAGGCTGGAAAGGTGGGCTTGCAAGACAGGTAGGCAAGGGGGGTTGGGGAGAGCTGGTGGCTCCATCAGATGTACCAAAAGGCAAGTCCAGGAGGGAAGCAGCCATGTATCAGGTTGGAAAGAATGTAGAATCTGAGAGATGGTCCAGAGACTTCCATGCTCATTCAAGAAGGAATGAAAATGACCCAAGGAGAGGATTAGTGGGACCAAAGTAAAAGCTGTTGAGAAGGTCACTCCCAACTAGGAATTGTGGTGGGAGAAAAGAGGCCAGCCTGAGTGTAAGCCTGCTGGACCAGGGGCCACTATTAACTTGTGGAGAATGCACAGTTAGGAGACAAACACATTCCCACAGGCAGAGAGAACAAAACCGCCAGCCTGGCTCTTTTAGGTCACTATTATACCCAAAGCATTAAGACTTCACAAGTTTTGTGCACTGACACATAAAGCCACCTAGACAATGCAGAAACACAGCAATTAGGACTGATCCACCTGTGCTGTCATATGAAAACTCAGAATAAAATGCATGTGATGCTCCTACAGTTCTTCAAAAGCCAAAATACCTGTTTAGACCCAAAAAGTTTAGCAGGATCTTGGGCACCTGGGGGCTCAGTCGGATAAGCATCCGACTCTTGATTTTGGCTCAGGTCATGATCTCACAGTTGAGTTCGAGCCCAGCATCAGGCTCTGCACTGTGTCCTTGTGGAGCCTGCTGGGAAATCTCTCTCCCTCTCTCTCTGCCCTTACCCCATTCACACACTCTCTCAAAATAAATAAATAAACTTAAAAAAAAAATTTAAGTTTATCAGGATCAGTAAGTCAATATGAGACAGCCTTAAGGAAAACTTTTTTATCTACATACTGGGAAAAACTCGGTATCTTAAAATATAATAATAGTGATATTTTACTAAAGTGGGACAGAGTACGAAAAGGTGATGTTTTACCCAAAAAGGAAGGCTATATTCACTATGATGTGGTGGAAGAGTGTATTATAGCTGTCTATAGCGAAGCTATTGGGTTTGAAGACATCCCATCTGCTGCCTCATACTTGGTTTTCTGCACTGCGTTTCTCTGAATGTGGGGCAAAAGAACTGAAAGCAATAGCCTAAGATCCTAAAAGGGTGCTAGGCCTGGACTGCTCTGAAGCCATTCAGAACATCCCAGAAGAGGTGGCACAACGTTGTTCTAAGTAAATGACCCATCTCTCAGAGAAACAGTGCTGAGATAACTAGGAAATCTCCATCTATTCCCATTTTCCAAGTGAAGAAACTGGAGCCCCGAAGCACAGACAAGGTCATGTTCGTGGCTGCCTATGTCCTCTCCACATGTCTGAATGCCTTGAGTGCCCTGACGCCAGGCCGCCCTGGCTTCAGTGGGAGGTGAGAGGCAGACAGATGCACTCTCCCTGTTCTGGTGCCGCCCAAACCCAGAAACCCTGGTGGGGACATGGGAACTCAGCATCCCCGCGCACACAGCCTACCACCCCACGCCCGCCACCGGGACAGCATCAAAGTGGTCGGTTACTGGGGGAAGTCTCCAAGCACAAGGCGAAATCTGTGCACCTCTCTAGTCTCCTCTGGGGCTCCTGACCGAGGTGATAAACTCATGCCTCCCTCTGGTCTAGAAAAATATCCGCAGGTCAAGCTGGGGACGGGGAGAGGGGGTGTAGGTCATCCGTGAGACCATTCTCTAGACGAAGGACGACGAGCAAAATTTCCCAGCAAGTCAGGAGTCGGGGCTGGGGTGAAAGTGGGGTAAGACTGCACAGCCTAGAAGGAACAATGCGGCCACGAGAGGGGGCGCATCCCTCCCCTGCGCTCTGGGTCCCTTCTCTGGCAGTCCTGGGCCTTTGCAGAGTTGTGAACCGGAGGTCCGCGGGAAGACCCCCACTGCCGGGTCCAAAGCGCCCCAGTTCGGACAGCTCGGAGGATCCCAGACCCGGGGCGAAGGAGGTACCGGTCCGGGAACAAAGGGTGGGGCGCCCTTCTCCCGCCCGCCGCGGGACGCCCTTCTCACCCGCCCTCTGGGAGCCGGACCCCAGCCAGTGACCGCGCCTCATTAGCAACACAAAGCCGGGGGTCGGGCGGCCCCTTTCATCCGGGCCGGGGCTGGCGGACGTGCACCCCGGGAGGGAAAGAAGGGCGGGAGCAGCGGGGATCCCAGCCCTGCCGCTAACTCTGCGAAGGGCAGGCACGTCTGCACCGGCTCAGCTGCCCGCGAGCACCTGTGCGCACCGCGCCCGCCGCGCTTTTGGGGACGGCGAGAAGTTTCTCCTTACCCTCCAGCCGCAGGTGTCGGCGCCCCGCGCTCTGCTGGAGCCGCCCGCGGCCACGGCCAGCTGCGAGCCGTTAAGGCAAGCGTTGACCGTGAAGAAGACGGAGCAGAGCTGCAGCCACGGGGCCATGGCCGTGCGCTTGTCCAGCCCTACCTACTCTGCACCCCGGCTGCCTGCCTCTGGCCAGCCCCAAGTGGGCGGTGGCGCCGGCGGCGGCGGCGGAGCTGGCCCCATCAACGAGCATGCGCCGCCCTCCCGAATCCTGCCCCTTCCCTCAGGGCCCCGCCCCCAGCCTCCACTTTCGCGTCCTGGCCCCGCCCCTCTAGCCCAGCCCTCCCTTTGGCCCCACCCCACTCTGTAGTCCACGCCCCCTACGGCCACACCCCGAGCCTCCACCCAGAAGCCCGAAGCTGCAGTTTTTTTCCCTTCACCTGACAGGTCTGTTTTTTAATCCAAAGGATTTGTCCAAGTGACGCCTGCGCCCAGCAAAAACTCGGAAAAATACCAAGAATGTAATAATAATGGTTCTAGTAATAATTTAACCAGCGCCTATTTGCCAGGCCTCTTTTTTGTTTTTAATGTTTATTTATTTTTGAGAGACAGAGAGACAGAGAATCCAAAATAGGCTCCACACAGTCAGCACAGATGCCAGGCTTCTTCTTTAATCCTTCCAACCACACTGGTAAGTGTCACTATTGTTCTCTCACTTTGGGGGGGCACAGTAAAGTTAGGGCAATGTGATGGTTAGAAAAATCCTGGCTGGGACCTCCAACAAATGACTCGCTCTCTCCATGCTACTGTTCCTGCAAACTGAAATAACAAAAGTATGCTAATTTGGGGAGGATTGTACTGGTTAGCACATAGCAAGGGCTCAATAAATGCTACAATCTATCATTGACTGGCAGAAGGACACCCAGCTGGTACCCACCTGAGATTCAAATCCAAATCTGACAAAAGCAATACTCTTAGTCACTACGTTTGTCAAACTTACATTGTGAAACAGGTGGTGTCTCTGTTTGGAAGAGGAAGCTGAGGCTCAGAGAAGTGGAGAAGCCAAGGTCATATGACTTTTCACCACAAGCCCCTTCCCACTTTCACTTGTGTCTGTGCACCTGAATCCCACCACTTCACTCTCCTCCACTGCCCCACCCCTCATCTAGGCCCCCACCTCCTCCTCCACAATTGCTTCCTAAGGGCTAAATTGCCTGCTTCCACTTTTGTCTCAGTATATAATGCATCTCTCTACCTGAAATCAGATCACTGACATCTGATTTAAAATCCTCCAGGGTGGCATTTATTCAATGGCCATTTACCATTAAATCCATACTGACCTCCTCTTCCCCTACGTTATCTCTTCCCACTCTGCCTTCACCACCTGGCTCCAGCAGTGTGGATCTGCTAACTCAACTGCATCTTGGGCTTCTTGTCCCAGCAAACTCTCACCTCTGTCTTTCCAACAAGGCATCCTCCTCTACTTGACTTTCTCCTTCTAGGGCCCATAATCCCCTTCTTCTCCTCGTCTGTCTGGCCTAAATGTGGTGACAGCTCAGTTGCTGCTAACACTGGGTTCCTGCAGTTTCCCTCATGGCTCCACACACCCTGCCCATACCTTGTATTTAAACTCCCTGTGGAGACAGAGGCGGCCCCAGCTTTGCATGCTACCCCCGTGGAGAAGGAAGACTCTTCTCAGTACAGCTAGCAGAAGTCCTGGGCACTGGCTCTGACAAGACCACTTTGGAACCAGGGAGCAGAGCTAGCTTCATCTGAACCCCAGAGGCTGGAAGTGAAAAACAACGGTTGTGCAAAGAAAAACTGGCATTGTTGCCAGAGAAAGCGAGGATGGGTACCGTGTTCACCAAACAACAGCGTCCACCACAAGCCCCAGGTGCTGAGACTTCTGTCCATGTGCACTACTGGACAGAAATGTTTTCTTTTTTATCTCGCTGCCAGGATATTCAGGAATTCAGCCAGACCCAGTGAGGGCAAGAACCACAACTTCTTTGGTCAACCAGAAGAACCAGGATCCACAGAAGGTTGCCTACAAAGTAGCCTTCTCTGAATAGACCTCACACAGCATGTTGCTTCTCTGGGGGGAACTGTTGGTTCAGTGCTCTGCTCCCTTCCAGACCTCTGCCCACCTCCCTGACACTCTTGGTACTTCTCTCTGGGTCGTTCCCAACTCCTATAGCAGGGGATCTTAGAGGTCTGGGCATGAATATCAGGAGCGCCAGGGGCTGAGACAAGGCCAGGACCACATGGGTGTCAATGAAACACCATGGAAACCATGAGGCTGCCTGCTCCTTAAGCTCCTTAATGTGTATGACATTCCAGCCTAGATAAGCTTCATAATTTATTAACCAATCACCTGCTGAGGGACTTGTCTTATAATCAGTGATTCAAAAATATCCTCACACATTTAACTCGATACATCCATTCACCTATTTTCTTAAGATACATTCCTAGAATCAGAATTGCTGGATTATACACATTTAAAATTGCCTCGCCTGGGTGGCGCAGTCGGTTAAGCGTCCGACTTCAGCCAGGTCACGATCTCGCGGTCCGTGAGTTCGAGCCCCGCGTCGGGCTCTGGGCTGATGGCTCAGAGCCTGGAGCCTGTTTCTGATTCTGTGTCTCCCTCTCTCTCTGCCCCTCCCCCGTTCATGCTCTGTCTCTCTCTGCCCCAAAAATAAATTAAAAAAAAACGTTGAAAAAAAATTTTTTTTAATTGCCAAACTGCTCAATATCTACTGCAAGCTTAACTGCTTTTCTGATTCATAGTGAGGCCATGTTCCCAAGTATTTAGTGGCCCTTTGCATTTCTTCTTTGTTCCAGGGTTGGACTCTAGGAAAGGCAGCAGTACTTGGAGCTTATGACCAAGGGAGAGACTTTAGGAGGGCGCTGGGGAGAGGAAAGTGTTTCTTCTTGGGCTTTACTCACATCACCATATGATTGAGTAAACAGGGAAGGCAGAGCAACACTCTTGCTCCCTTTCCAGTCTACACACACACACACACACACACACACACATACACACCACCTCCCAGCTCACTGCCCAGCCTGGCAACTGACAGCCTCTGAAAACATGCTGCAGAGTGCAGAGTGCTCCAACTTTTCTAAAGGAGTACAGAGGACACAAGAAAGAAAAGGCCTAAATGTCCATTCCAAACCTTGTTAGAATGACATCCCTCAGGACCAAGGATTGAGAGGCCCTCCTATTTACCTTCTAGGGAGGCCATACGCCAGTTGGGGGTAGGGGGTGGGTGGTAGGGGAGGGGAGAACCACATACATCAAAGGGTCAAATTTGGTCAGGAAATAAAGGTAGTAAATTGTCATTTGGCAACATCCTCCCCATTCTGGTCTTCTCCATTGATTCCTTGCCTCTCATTCCCCCCCCCCCTTTTTTTAAAGAACATTTTATTTTTTATTTTTTTAATTTTTTAAAGTTTATTTATTTAAAGAGAGAGAGAACAGGAGAGGGGCACAGAGACAGGAGAGAGAGAGAATCTCAAGCAGGCTCCCACTGGAGCTGTCAGTGCTGAGCCCAATGCAGGGCTCCAACCCGTGAACTGTGAGATCATGACCTGAGCAGAAATCAAGAGTTGGACGCTCAACCGACTGAGCCACCCAGACGCCCCCTTCATCCCCTCTTTTTACCCAGGACCCTTCAGAATATTTGTGAGACTGTAAGAAGTGAATCTCTGTACTGAGAGCTGAGATAAAATGAGGGGGCTGGGCCTCTACATGGCCTCCATGGACCATACCGTCCTCCAGACTACAGTGGAGCCCAGCTGTGTACGTAGGTGACCAGAGGATGAAGCCCTCCTCAAATACAACATATGGGCTCATGTACCACAGCCAAGATTGCCTGTGGCCCAGTCACAATTTCAGCCATCCCTCACCACCCCTGACTGATCCACCTCTCCTGCCTCCACTGCCTGGCTCTCTGCCTGGTCCACATTAGTGGGCAAGAAACTGATGCTGCCTCCATTCCAGTTTGGAATGAAGCTGGAGATTAAACAGATTAAATCATCTTTAAGCTGTTGGTGAAATGTAAATATATTTCCCCAATTTACCTAAAACCTAACCAGATAAGAAAAACCCTTAATATAAAGACTGGATTTTGTTAGGAGTCAAATTATCCCCTGAAACATAAGAAAGGGTAAAGTGATGATAGAAATAATTTGAATCCTGGAATCATTTTTAGCAGAGAAAAACTAAAGACAGTTTTAATAAGCAGTGGTTAGAATCACTGAGCCAAGCTTCAATTTTATTTTCGGTATTATGCTCAAGTAGTATGTTTTATATACTAATCAAGACATTAAAGGTAAAGGGTGTTCCCAGCCAGGCTCCCAGCAGGCTTGGGTGCAAGTTTCCCAAGGCTTTAGGGGAGCAGTATGCGGAGAACTGGCAGGGTCCTGAGAGCCCCAGCCTCTGTCCTAGCCTTCTAAGGCTGCCGGGATGCTAGCCCGGCCACGGGCAGTCCTGGATCCCAGGAGGTAGATGTCCACTTCACAGATGGGGAAGCAGAGATTCAGTGAGGAGGTCCTAAACTCGTCTGACTCCCTCGTCGCCTTCCTCCTCCCTCCTTCCCTCACACTGCTTCTGGTGCCCCGCAGTCTTCCCAAACTGATCTTGGCTCCGCCAAGAGTGCCCAGAGGCCCGGAACGAGGACTGGAGGTAGTCCTGGGGCAGACGACCGAACCCCGCGCCCGGAAATCCGTGGACCCGCAACCCCAAAGTGCCGGAGGCGGTGCGTGCTGCAGCCACTAAACAGAATTCACGGTTCCACCGCCACTTCCCATTTTTTCCCCCCAGGAGGAAAAGAGGACCGAGGCGCCCAGTGTCCACGGTAACCCCTAGGGGGCGCGCGTGGTCCAGATCGGAGACGCCAGAACAATCCTGGACCGCGCCACTGCGAGCGCACTTCATTCTAGGGCAAAAGCCCCAGCGCAGGTGCAAATACTGGCTGTTAGAAGACCCGGTGCTAACTTTGGGGGTAAGTAGAGTTCGGGAAGTGGTAACAAAAAAGGGTTAAATATGGGCTTTCAGTAAAAAATATGGGCTTTTAGTAACTGTATGGCTTTGAGCAATTAATTCACTGAGCCACTCTTTGAGTGTCAATTTTCTCAGTGGTCACACAGGAATGAATGATGTGGATGAAGTCCTCAGTGGGTTTTTGAAATAAGCAAATGGCTATGAGGAGTGCTACTACTGCAAGCAGTAGACCAGGAGTTGATGCAGACAGGCCCAGGGGCAGCTGGAACCCAGACAGTAGCTTAGAGAAATGGGCACTTTTACCTCCTTCAGGAGCTAGTGCCCTGGTTTGGATCTGCACTAGACTGGAAGGCTATGGGCCATATCCTGTTTACCATTCATTCATTCATTCATTCAACAAGTGCCATGGAATTCCTGCACTACATCAGGCATTATGCCAGAAGCTGGGAACCAGTTGAACAATCAGATACTGTACACAACAGACACGGTCCCAGCTGTCATAGAACCAACAAACAAATGTTCCATGGGAAACGCTGGCATTACTCAACTACATGCCCGGGGGATAATTAAAATTAGATGGATTGCCTCTAAGGAAGTGGTGGCTGAGATGAGGTACCTGGACAAAGGAGAGGGGAGCAAGGACAGGAAGAATGTTCTAGTCAGAGGGAGCAGCATATGCAAAGGCCCTGGGGGATTGAGAGCATGGCATCTTCAAGGAACCAAAAGAGGCCAGTGTGATTGGAGAGCAGTGAGATATGGAAGAATGGTACAAGGTGAGCTCAAAAGGCCTGCAGGGATAGGCAGGCATGACGTTGTACCCTGGTTTGAACCTTAGAGTACCCAGCGGCTTCTGAGAGGTTTAAGGGCAATAGCAGGACTGTATTTTGAAAAGGTCCCTGCATCCCAAGTGCCAGGCACAGGGTACTACCCTGTGTGTAGTAGGCATTTGATACATACTTGTTAACTGAATAAGTTACTAGGATCATTATTGAAATTCTGGGATTTAATGTCCTGAATGCAAAAATCATTAAAAACCCTGGAAAAGCGTCCAACCCTACTAAAGTTCTAAATAATGCAAATAAAATAAAATGCATAAAGTTTTCTTGTCTTTTAAGGTTATTTATACTATAAAGCCCTTTATTATCTTTAATAGACTATTTTTAAGAACAATTTTAGATTTACAGAAAAATCAAGAAGATAATACAGAGAGTACCCATATACCCTGTCTCTAGTTTTCTTTATTATTAACATATTACATTAGTATAGTACAGTTATAATTAATAAACCAATATTGATACGTTATCATTACTGAAGTCCAAATTTTATTCAGACTTCCTTAGTTTTTACCTCATGTCTTTTTTCTGTTCCAGCATCCCATCCAGGACACCACATAACTTGTAGTTGCCATGTCTCAGGGTCCTTTTGACTGTGACAGTTTCCCAGACTGCCCTTGTATTAGAAGAACATTGGTTAGGTACTTTGTAGGATGCCCCTCTATTGGGATTTGTCTGATGTTTCTCTCATGATATTACTGGATATTACTATGTTTTTACTTTTTTTTTTTTTTTTTAATTTTTTTTTTCAACGTTTATTTATTTTTGGGACAGAGAGAGACAGAGCATGAACGGGGGAGGGGCAGAGAGAGGGAGACACAGAATCGGAAACAGGCTCCAGGCTCTGAGCCATCAGCCCAGAGCCCGACCCGGGGCTCGAACTCACGGACCGCGAGATCGTGACCTGGCTGAAGTCGGACGCTTAACCGACTGCGCCACCCAGGCGCCCCTTTTTTTTTTTTTTTTTTTTTTAATTTTTTTTTTTCAACGTTTATTTATTTTTGGGACAGAGAGAGACAGAGCATGAACGGGGGAGGGGCAGAGAGAGGGAGACACAGAATCGGAAACATACTATGTTTTTACTTTAATCAAAGTTATACATAAAAAGTTTTGAAAGTCTCATTAGTTTTAATAGATGGAAAATGAAAAACAGTAACCTCTGACCTGTCCCTTGTGACCCTCACTCCCCAGAGCATCTTGGTTCAACTCTTCTTGCTATTTTCCGGCATTTGGTGCCATGTTTCTAAATCAAAGGCTGATCTTGCTTTTCCTGACCGACCAGTTTAGATGCTGGCTCCTAACTTCCTGCTCTTTATGACATATGAAAACTGTGCTCTCTTTGTGTTCTCTTCCTCTATCCACGCACTGAGGTTTGTCCTGGATGTCTCCCTCTGCCCTTCCAGAGCCATTCTAACCTGTACAGACCTCATCAATGGACTTTCTTGCCCTCAGTCTTCAGGGTGGGTTGGGTCAATGTGGGGCACAGGCAGGCAGTTGGGGGAGGGAGAGAGCTAAAGTGTTTCTGCCCTCAGTTACCTCTCTGTCCAGGTGCTGTGGGGGCTGCATGTCTGGCATTGGTGTCAGACAGACTCTCCAGTTCCTGACAACTGCTCCCACCCCCTTGCCACCTCAGGTCTCTGTGTGTGCGGGGTGGGTAATAGCCCCCCATACTGGTACTGCACCTTCCTTTTTGGTTTCTTTTCATCCTGCCCACAAAGCCTCTTTCATGAAGTTCTCCTCAAATTACCCCACTTGAGAGTTGTTTTGTTTTGGAATCCTGACTAATAAATTACAATATTTTGATTAAATCAACATTCAGCATTTATATCATTGTGATAATAATTATGACACACCATTTACTTTACAGGCAAGTAGTGTTTTATGATAATATTTCCTTTCTTGGGGCATCTGGGTGGCTCACTCGGTTGAGTACCCAACTCTTGGTTTCAGCTCAGGTCACGATCTCAGGGTCATGAGATCAAGCCCTGCATCAGGCTCCACACTGACAGTGCAGAGCCTGTTTGGGATTCTCTCTCTCTCTCTCTCTCTCTCTCTCTCTCTCTCTCTCTCTCTCTCACACACACACACACACACACTAAATAAACTTAAAAAAAATATTTCCTTTCTTGTTACAACTTTTTTTGGTGTGTGTGTGTATTTAATATTTACCTTTTTAATATAACCCTTGTTAAATTTTCCCATACAACTTTCCACATGGTCAGAGGCATTAGCTTTTCCCCTCAGGGTTTTATTTCAGGAGAATTCCCCCTGGAGTGCTCATGCTTCTGCCCAGGGTTGGAGTCAGGGTTGGAGGTTCTTCAGGTCTCCAGCCCAGCTGTTCTTTCCTTTCCTTCCCTTCTCTCTGGTGCTAAAATCCTATTTTCTGTCTCTTTAAAACTTTTTTTTATTAATTTTGTAATGTTTATTGTTTATTTTTGAGTTGGGGGGGGAGGGCAGAGAGAGACAGAGACACAGAATCTGAAGCAGGCTCCAGGCTCTGAGCTGTCAGCACAGAGCCCGACACAGGGCTCGAACCCACGAACTGTGAGATCACGACCTGAGCAGAAGTCAGAGGTTTAACCAACTGAGCCACCCAGGGACCCCTCTCTTTTATGAAAATCCTCAGTTAGCTGATAGATATGCCAAGTTTATCCTTCAATTTTCTTATTATCAGCTATTTTCCATCTCCTACTCACTTCGTTCCATGCCTTAGAACATTTCTCCAACTAGATCTTCAAAATCTGATGAATTTTTATTTTATTATATTTCCTAATATCCAAGAGCAGCTCTTTCTTATTTGGTGATTGTCCCTTTTGCAGAACATCCTATTCTTGCTTAAAGGAAGTAATTCCTTCTCTTATCTCTCTGAAAAGTAGTTCCATTCAAGTTTCCTCTATTTTCCCAAATGCCTTTTTTAGTTTGTGAACTTTTACAAATGGAATTGGATTTTTCTGGATTTTCTAGAATTATTCTTAAGGAAATGGACATGCTATGTCAGCAGGTTAGGATTCACACTGGGTAATCAATGTCCAGAAACAAAGATCCCAGACAGGTCACATATGTCAAGAGGAAAGAGGCCCCACTGAGCCACTCAGATGAGACACGGTCAATAAACAGCCTGGAGCAACCATGCAACTCAGCCATTGTATTTCTCAAATTGTCTCACCTATAATTTTTAATTCTCCTTTTACCTTCTATCACCAGATTTGTTTATTCTCTCCAGTACCATCTTGAACCTGAATGATACGGCTTGTGACATATACAAGTGCAGAATCATAATGACTAGTGTTTTATTTTTATTTATTAAAAAATTTTTTTAATGTTTTATTTATTTTTGAGAGAGATGGAGACAGTGTTTTTATATTCAACTGTTTATTTAGCAAACATTTATTGAGTGCCTACTGTATGCCAGGCACTGGCCAGGCACTGTGCAAGGCATTGGAATAGAACATGCACAAAGTCATGAGGTTCCTGACCTCCAGGAACTCACTTTCCAGGACAGTACCTCACACTTAACAGAACCTCCTGAGTTTTGGAGGCAGCCACTGAGAGCTCTACTTAACAGATGAAGGATCTGAGGCTCACAAAGGTTTCCTGGTTTGCCTGAATGACACACAGCTATTTAGAGATTATGATGCATCATGAACCCAATCCTCTTTTCAAAGTGTGTAAAGAGGAGCTGTAGATAATGAACCATGGAAAGAGGGTTCAGAGTAACAGGAAGAAAGCTAAAAGGAAATGGTCTTAGGGTTCTCCAGAGAAACAGAACCAACAGAATATGTAGAGATATATATAAGAAGAGATTTATTATAGGAATCTATTCCTATAGGAATAGGTTCATGCAGTCATGGACGCTGAGAAGTCCCACAATCTGCTGTCTGCCAGCTGAAGAATCAGGAGAGCTCGTGGTATAATTTAGTCCAAGTCCAAAAGCCTGAGAAATAGGGGCTGATGATATAAGTCCCAACCTGAATCTGAAAGTCTGAGACCAAGAGTACCAGTGTCCGAGGGCAAGAGAAGATGGATGTCTCAGCTCAAGCCGAGAAAGAGAATTCGCCCTTCCTCTGCCTTTTTGTTCTACTGGGGCTTCAACCAGTTGGAAAATGCCTACCTGCATTGGGGAGGGCCATCTGCTTTAGTCAATTCACCAATTAAAATGTTAATTTTTTTTCTGGAAACACACATCCAGACACAATCCAGAAATAATTTTTCACCAGCTATCTGGGCATCCCTTAACCCAGTTAAGTTGACACATAAAATTAACCATCACAGAAGCCAAGGGGAAAAAGTGTTTCAAAGTATTTGCTCAGGCCCTAGCTGCCCCAGTTTACATTTAAGCAGGAGTCAGTTCAGGGCAAATGGCCGGGAACAAGGGCTCCCAACGCACTTAGAGGAAACAGGACGGAAAGGAAGGAAGAAACACACGATGCTCATTTTGCAATTGCAGGGTGCATCTTCTCTGCTCCTCTGGAGTTAATGCCAGTGGGGGAAGAGCCTCACAGTTGAATAACTTGCACAGTTGAATAGAAGCAGCAGGTGGCAACCCCAGTGTCAGAGCCTTCGAGGGTGTGCCCTCACTGTGGAGATAGGGCCAACCAGTCCCTCTCAGTTGTGAGCAAAAAAAAAAAAAAAAAAAAAAAAAACAACAAAAAAAACCCACAGCACTCCCTGACTCTAGTCTCCCAACCTAAGGCCCTCAAGCAGGAAATTCTAGAGCTAAATTTCACTAGAGATGGAGCAAGGGAGTGACAGATTGCAAAAACAGACACAGAACAAGGCATTGAGCCAAGTTCACGAGCAAGAGAAATCAGCCTCGCACCAGCAACAAAAACGTACAGAGAACCCTGAGGGGTCTGCAAGCACCCACCAGGCCAGGCCTCTTCTTCCTCCCAGGGAACAGCTCTGAGGATTCAGGTGAGATGGCAGCTCCATAGCCCTGCCCCACAGGTGGACCCCCCACTCCTTGGAGGGGAGATTAGCATAGGCTGGGGGTGTGGGGACAGGAGTGGCCCCTGTCAGGGACAATGGTTCACCCTCCCCTCTCTGGAGAGGTCAGACGATGACTTCCACTGGCCTTCCCTGGTGCACATAAATATATATACTTAAACTGGAGACCTAAAATAAATTCTTCCATCGCTGCTGGCTGCCATTATGTAATGTCTCACAGTGTTTCCCTGGGACTCTCCAGGCGGTCTCATTTATTGCCTTGGTTGTGCTTCCAGCTTTGTTCATGACTTCCAAACTGCTTTCCATAAAATTGAGCCATATGTACATTGGCTACTCTTGACATAGTTTGTACCGTTAAAAGTATGCATATATTGTTGCGAGGCCAATGTTGAGAGTGGTGTGCAAGACCATAGATTGGATTCCTTTTTTAAAAACTGGCAACATTTCAAGCTCGTTTTTAAAAAAAAATGTTTTTGAAATATTTTTAAATTTACAGAAAAGTTGCAAAAATAGTTCAAAGAGTACCTGTATATTCTCCACTCAGCTTCCCCTAACCTCTTACATAACCTCTTGTGTAACCGTAGCCCAATTATAGAAACCAGAAACAACATTAATATGATACTACTGCGTAATCTACAGATGTTATTGGGATTTTACCATTCTCCCTACTCGTAATGTCCTCTTTTTAAAAATAAATTTTTTAATTTTAGAATTGTTTTTTTTTATTTAATTTTTTATTTTTTAAAATTTACATCCAACTTAGTTAGCATATAGTGCAACAATGATTTCAGGAGTAGATTCCTTAGTGCCCCTTACCCATTTAGCCCATCCCCCCTCCCACAACCCCTCCCCTTAACCCTCCATTTGTTCTCCATATTTATGAGTCTCTTCTGTTTTGTCCCCCTCCCTGTTTTTATATTATTTTTGTTTCCCTTCCCTTATGTTCATCTGTTTTGTCTCTTAAAGTCCTCATATGAGTGAAGTCATGTGATTTTTGTCTTTCTCTGACTGACTGACTTCACTTAGCATAATACCCTCTAGTTCCATCCACGTAGTTGCAAATGGCAAGATTTCATTCTTTTTGATTGCTGGGTAATACTCCATTGTATATGTATACCACATCTTCTTTGTCCATGCAACCATTGATGGACATTTGGGCTCTTTCCATACTTTGGCTGTTGTTGATAGTGCTGCTATAAACATGGGGGTGCATGTGTCCCTTCGAAACAGCACACATGTATCCCGTGTATAAATGCCTAGTAGTGCCATTGCTGGGTCATAGGGTAGTTCTGTTTTTAGTTTTTTGAGGAACCTCCATACTGTTTTCCAGAGTGGCTGCGCCAGCTTGCATTCCCATAGAATTGTTTTTAAAATCACAGAAAAATTGAGAAGAGTACTGAGTTCCCAGGTACTCATACCCAGTTTCCCCTTCCATTAACATTTTATGTTAGTATACTATATTTGCCACAATAAATGAATCAATATTAATATGTAATTATTAACTACAGCCCATACATTATTCAGATTTCTTTCTTTTTTCTGTAATGCCACTTTTATGTGCCAGGATCCCATCTGAAATACCACATGATATTTAGTTGTTATCCTGCTTAGGTGCCTCTGGGCTGTGACGGTTTCTCAGACTTTTCTTGTTTTTGATGACTTTGACAGTTTTGAGTACTGATCAGGTATTTTGTAGGCTGCCCCTCAACTGTAATCTGTCTGGTGTTTTTCTCATGAACAGATGGGGATATGGGTTTCTGAGAGAAAGACCACAGAATTGAAGTGTCATTCTTGTCACGTTGTACTGATGGTCCACTAACGTCCTATTTCTGGTCCAGGCTCCATCTGGAATCCTGCAATGCGTTTAGTTGTCATGTCTCCTTAGTCCCCAGTCTCTGAAAGTTCCTCAGTCTTTGTGCTTCATGATCTTGACACTTTTGAAGAGTATTCAAAAATGTTCCTTAATTTGGAATTGTCTGATGTTTTTTTATGACTGGATTCAAGTTATGAAATTTTGGTAAGAATGCCAGAAAAATGATGTTGTGTATCATATCATGGGGGACATGGTGTCACTATGTATTATTTCACTTTTTAAAAAGTTTTTATTTATTTATTTATTTAGAGAAAGCATAAGTAGGGGAGGGGCAGAGAGAAAGGGGGGCAGCGGATCTGAAGCAGGCTTTGCACCGACAGCAGAGAGCCCAATGAGGGGCTCGAACTCTCAAACCATGAGATCATGACCTGAAGTCAGACACTTAACCAACTGAGTCACCCAGGTGCCCCTTATTTTCTTTTTTTCCTCATATTTATTTATTTTTGAGAGAGAGAGAGACAGACAGACAGACAGAGCATGAGCAGGGGAGGAGCAGAGAGAAAGGGAGACACAGAATCCAAAGCAGGCTCCAGTCTCTGAGCTGTCAGCACAGAGCCCAACGCAGGGCTCAAACCCATGAACCTCAAGATCATGACCTGAGTCAAAGTGGGAAGCTTAACCAACTGAGCCACCCAGGCGCCCCTTTACTTTTTTTAAGTAAGTGCTACAACCCAATGTGGGGACTGAACTCATATCCCCAAGATGAAGAGTTGCATGCTCTACTGATTGAACCAGCCAGGCACCCTTCTTATTTTACTTCTTTTTTCTTTTTAAACATTTTATTTATTTAAGTACTCTCCACACCCAATGTGGGGCTTGAACTCACAACCCCAAGATCAAGAGTCTCATGCTCTTCCAACTGAGTCAGCCAGGCTCCCCCTCTTATTTTACTTTTGATCACTTGGTTAAGATGGTGTCTTCCAGATGTCTCCACTGTAACATTACCATCTTGTCTTTGTACTTCATTTCTTGGTGGTGATACTTTGAGATGACACAAATATCCTGTTATCCTCAACTTCTGCTAGCTAATTTTAGCATCCATGAGTGGATCTTGCATCCAACAATCATTTTTGGGATGTTCTAATGCTGATTTTTCTATTTCCCTTATTCCTTCTACATTTGTTAATTGAAATTCTCCTATAAGGAGATGCCCCTTCCTCCCATTAATTTATTTATTCATTTAATTATTTATGTAAGCATGGACTAATGAATGTTGTGTGGGTTTTGTTCTAATGCCTCTTTCTTTCTTTCTTTCTTTCTTTCTTTCTTTCTTTCTTTCTTTTTCAAATTGTTCCAGCTTTGGCCACTAAGAGCCCCTTCAAGATGGGTCCTGTATTCTTTCAACATGCCCCCATAATTTTTTGAGCATGTCCTACTTCCTGGTAAACAAAATGCCCTGGGATCACCTTGTATTTTCCCTATTCCAGTGCTAGCTAGATCCAATAATTTCTTCGAAAATTTCTGGCTCTTTTTATCAGAGAATCACCTTTTGAAACCAGTATCTGGACATTAAATGTGCTCATTGCTGCTGGGGTGTCTTTGCTTGTAGGCTGTGTCATCAAACACAGCTAGGAAATATGTCCACGTGGACTAGCATATGCATATATATATATATATACCTATATTTGTTTCTTTATCCATGTATATTCAGGGGTTCTCCAGGGTATTTCTTAGGACTTTCATGTCTAATAGTAAAGGTTAATGGAAAACCAAAACAACCAAGAAAAGCAGGTACAATTAAGTACCTAGAGTCTTTGAGAATTAAGGTTTGGGTCACCCCAACCAGCTGAGGTTCTGCCTGAGGGTGAGGGAAATAGTGAGTGGTGGTAAAGAAGAAAGTCATAGATACCAGTTATAGCCTTATGACCAATTATAGAAACCACATTTTATTTGCTTGTCATACATATATGTTTATTTGTATACGCTAACCATTTTCTTCTTTCTTCTTCTTCCCATTTTATGTACAGATTGCTGAAGCTAACTTTACAGTTTAGATTTTAGGTAACAGAATTTTCCGTGAGACTGTGGTTGAATTTAAGGGTTAATTAACATAGTCAATGATGGATACAATAACTGTTGGGACTGTTTCCTCATTAGGGGGAGAGGATGAAAATTTCTTCATTTCTTTTTTTTTTTTAATGTTTTATTTGTTCTTGAAAGAGAGTGTGTGAGCAGGGAAAGGGCAGGGGCGGGGTGGGGGGCAGCAGCAAGCCCAATGTGGGTATTCAATTCATGAACCGTGAGATCATGACCTGAGCCTAAGTTAGACGCCCAACTGACTGAGCCACCTAAGCACCCTGAAAATCTCTTCATTTCTCACATAAAAAGGTGTATCTTGTTAGGTGGAATTATAGAGAGGTTTTGTTACATGAGAGTTCAAATGTGGGTAAAAGGTAGCATATGAAACATGAGTTGACAAAAGCGTGAACTCAGCCAGTTATCAATTTATTGAATCTCAAATTCAAATTCATCCTTCATTATCTGATATGCAAAAATGGAGCTGGTTCATTTAAATACGGCACCATGTTGAATTTCATCAGGAGAGGGCGATGGAGAGACATTGCAGGAAAAAGGAGGAAGGCATGGTCTGGTGTGTTCCTTCTGGTAGGCTCCCGCAGTATGGGCTGCTCCTCCAGCATCTGCAGTGTAGGCAGCTTCTCCAATGTCCAGTTCCTGCTGTGTAGACAACTTCTCCAATACCAGATTCTAGCTGCCGGCTCCTGCAGTATGCAGCATCCAGAAACACTAGTGCCTGGCAGCTTCCCCCTGGCACCCTTTTTGGACAGTTTCATAGTCGAGTGCCTCCAGTGAGATACCTTCCCATGAACAGTTTTCCTGGCACCATAGCGAGTGGGTTTCTGGCAAGTTCTGATAGCATGGGACCACAGTGACTTCTCTGCCATTTACTGAGCCACGGCTGTCCCCTCTCCAACTGGGTCTGAGTCTCTGCCCTGGAGGAAGGAGACTTTTCCTTGGGTTGTCTCTCTAAGCCCAGGGAAGTAGCTGCTCCTTAGATATGCTATTCCTATATTCTCTAGAGTTCTCTCTGCTTCTTACTAGCCAATCACTCATTTCTCCAATCCCTTGCTATAGTTAATAACTCTTTTTATTAAATTTTCCCTGTTCAAATTACTGTGGTTTCTGTCTCCTAATTGGACCCAGACTAGTCTGCACATAAAACAGTTTCAGAATTGCTAACTCATTCCCCTGTGAGACCCATAGAGAGGAACAATTTTACCGACTAAACTACAATCTCTGTGTACAGTCCTTCCACCTTTTGTCTTATAGTATCGAAATATCATTTTTCAGTTACTTCCATTAGGTGTTCTCTTCCCCATCTCCTCCAGTGTGGTTATATTATTTGCCTGTAATACACTTAGATTTCTTATTGTTGGTGTTCCTTGTTGGGTTTTCTTCTCATCCTGGTTGATTTGAATGATTTATTTATTCTGGGAGTATGTAAACTGATTCTAAGAATCACAACTACATAAAAGGGCTTAGATATACTCAGAATGAGTGTGGCCACCTCATTCCCACTACTTGTTCCCATTCCCTCCTTCTTTATGTCCCATCTCTGTATACCCACCTTCAACTAATCTTTTTTTTAATCTAATATTTAGCATGTGGTTTAGCCTTCCTTTTGCCAGTTGATATATGAGGGCTCATAGATGAGTCATAAGCCTTCTTAGAAGCCAAAGACTCAGTTCATAGTCCTCCTGTCCCTGTTTTGTTTGGAGCCCAGGGTAGCCCATTCTGAAGCTTAATAAAAAGAAATATTGAGGCACCTGGGTGGCTCAATTGGTTAAGTGCCTGACTTCAGTTCAGGTCATGATCTCACAGTTTGTGAGTTCAAGTCCCACGTTGGGCTCTGTGTTGTCAGCACGGATCCCACTTGAGATTCTCTGTCCTCCTTTCTCTCTGCCCCTTTCCCTCTCTCAAAACTAAATAAGCATTAAATATATATATACATATATTTTTCCGGAGTTGACCACTAAAAGTAATGTTGTGGGGAAAACTGGCCATTTCTATTAAAACAAAACATATGTAGAATTTCTCATTTCTTCTGCAAGGCCATTCTGCTTTATGAATATTTAACCTTGGGGAAAAAAGTCACATTCGCATATCGGTAGGTATATACAAACTTGCTTTCTGTCATGTTTTTAATGGTGAAAAGAAAAAAGTAGTCAGAAGCAACCTTAATGTCTATGAATAGAGAAATAGCTAAAAACATGCATGGAATAGCCAACTTGGCACACTATACAATTCATCAGGGTTGTTCATTTTAATAAGGTAGAGTTATGGAGAACTTAGAAAAAAAGCTCTAAGACATGTTGATGGGGTGGGGGGGAGAGAAAGCTAGTTATAGAATGATAAATATGGATTAATACCATTTATGAAAAATCAACAAATAACAATTGGAGATAACAATACCACATATATTGGATACCACATATATATATGTGTGTGTGTATATATATATATATATATATACATATATATATATATATATATGAAAGCTTGGAAGCATGTATATCAAATCAAAAAAGTGATTTAATTTGGCAGGGGCTGGGAAGAGAAGACTGGAGATTTGGGGTGGAGAGAGGGTTTCAAAAGGAATTTTAATCTGCAATGTGTTCAGTTTTTCAGTGTTAATGTATTCATGTGTTATTTATATAATATTCTTTAAAATTAAGACAAACAAAGGGTGCCTGGGTGGCTCAGTCGGTTAAGCGGCAGACTTCAGCTCAGGTCACGATCTTATGTGGTCGGTGAGTTCGAGCCCCGCATTGGGCTCTGTGCTGACAGTTTAGAGCGTGGAGCCTGCTTCAGATTCTATGTCTCCCTCTCTCTCTGCCCCTCCCCCCGCTCGCACTCTGTCTCTGTCTCTCAAAAATAAAATAAACATTCAAAAAAATTAAACAAATAAAGCATTGACTACATTAACTAAATCTCAAAATCCTCAGAAAGAGACTACAACCTATTGTGGAAACAGGTGACACACTCAAATACTCAGTATCTGCCCTTCCTAGAAAAAATTCCAGAAATGACTGAGAGTTTCTACCTCTCCCTCTCCCATTAAATGTAAGAATCCTTTCCTGAAAGTTGTCTGCCACTAAGGCTTGTTGTCAGCTAATGAAAGCAAGTAATATAAGTAACACAATAACTTAGAATCTGGATTTACAGTGAACACCATATACCTATTACCTGTATTCTATAGTTAATATTCAGCTAATTCAGCTCTATCACATTAGATCACTGAATGAAAACCCCAATATGCACGGTCTACTTTGATTTTTTTTCTTTGCTGAGCTGTAGGATGGATATTCAACCTGAGGAAAGCAACTAATGGCTAACAGGGTCCAGGTATCCCAAGGCCTTTGCTTTCTGTTTAAACCATTTGATGATGAAGGTGGAAAAAACCAACATTCCCACATCAAGGTTGTTAAATACATTACCAGAGATAAAGAGTATATAAAATACCTTCAAGTTTGTATTTAAATTATTTTCCTCTGGGGGGAAATAAAAAATAAAACTAGAGCCTTAGCCTTATTACTTTAATAGTAATTTTTTAAAAAGATTAAAATGATAATGAGCAAGAAAGCTGACTAAGCCACTAATCAAAGACACAGACACAAATACAATTAGTGTTTTGGGCGAGTTGCTCTGAGGATTCTTGGCTAATCCTGAGATATCCAGAGGCTTCACTTGGGGAGCCCCATCCCCGCCCGGACACAAAAAGGCACTTCCTGCCACTGCTCTCTGGTTTTTTGTGTAGCTTGAGTTAAGACCATGCAAAATAAACAACGGAATTTTGTCCAGGCGTCACATTCCCTTCTGGGAGGAAATTACTACACTCGTTTTGTAGCTCCTCTGTTTGGAGTTTATTTTCTGGTTTTTAATTTTTAAACCCCCTAGGCCCTTTCCCGCTTTTTAGGAAAATTACTCGTGTTTTCTAACTTTATAGACTCAAAGTTGTACCTTTTGAAAACCTCTCTTTGAGGAAATTTGCACAAACAGCAAAGAAACCTGGTTGAGTGAGATTCAACTTCCCCTCATCAAATGCACATCATCTATGCACCTGGAATCATACTTCATCCAGTAAGAAAAACACATTATAAAGTAGTATGTGTAGTATGATTCTACTTGGGCAAAATGCATGTGTACTCATGTAGAGAATGTCTGGAAGGATGGTAACATCTCATGGCGGTGAGATTGCCAATGATTAATTTCTTTTTTTTACTTGTCTGTATTGTTTGCATTTTAAATATTGAGAATATATTGTTTTCATAATAAAAATAACATTTTCAGGGTGCCTGGGTGGCTCGGTCAGTTGTGTGTCTGACTCTTGGTTTCGGCTCAGATCATGATCTTAGGGTTCGTGAGTTTGAGCTCTGTGATGGCAGCGAGGGGCCTGCTTCGGATTCTATCCTTCTCCTTTTCTTTCTGCCCCTCCCCACCTTTTGCAAGCACGTGCGCTCTCTCTTGCTCACTCTCTCTCTCTCTCAAAATAAATAAATAAACTTAAAAAAAAAGAATACTCTCATCTTGAAGTAGTAGGGGTGAGTAGGGGATAAAATAAGTGGAACAGAAGGGGATGCAAGCAGAAACAAAAGAATGCACCAGGACTGAGGTTAGTACTCAGAATCCTCACATCTCACCCTCCAGAAGCCTCCTGTCTTGTCCCTCTGCCTACCTTCTTGCTTTACAGTCATCCATTCTGTACACAGCAGCCAGAGTGATTTTCTTTTTTTTTTTTTTTTTTTTTTTTTTTTTTAATTTTTTTTCAATGTTTTTTATTTATTTTTGGGACAGAGAGAGACAGAGCATGAACGGGGGAGGGGCAGAGAGAGAGGGAGACACAGAATCAGAAACAGGCTCCAGGCTCCGAGCCATCAGCCCAGAGCCTGACGCGGGGCTCGAACTCACGGACCGCGAGATCGTGACCTGGCTGAAGTCGGACGCCTAACCGACTGCGCCACCCAGGCGCCCCAAGAGTGATTTTCTTAAAGTGACAATCTGATCTGGAGTTCTACCCACTTAAAACCTTCAGTGGCTCCTAGCTGTACTTAGATAAAAACCCAATCTCCTTATCCCAGCCTCAAGGCCCTGCCTGTTGTGGTCCTTGCTTCTTCATCTCCTGCCTCTCAGTCTTTTTCTCACTTTATTGCTAGTTCCTGGAACACTCTTTCCTACCTCAGGGCCTTTGCACTTGTTCCTTGTGCTCAGATAGCTCTTCCCTCGGCTCCTCATCAGCCTCTGTTCCTCGGAGTCTCCAGCGGTAGGGTCCAAGGAATCTGCATTTTAAATATGTACTTGAGATTCTCATGTACACTCATGTTGGAGAGTCCCTATTCCAGAGTACTGGCTTTTGATGAATATTCAAGGGGCAGAGAGTTCAGGATAAACTTCTGGAAGATACCTGGAGTTATTCTCTCTCAGCCCCCTGTGAGGCTACCTAAATCCTCTGGGCTTCAAAAAGGACATAGGTGTGGCAGCTCACAGAAGGATGGGATGTTAGGGTCTCAAAGTTCCTCTACCAAAGGTAACGATGGCTGAAATTTCAGCTAGGAAGATTTTTTAGTGGTGACTATTACTTATTCATCTATTGGTAAATTAAACATAAAATACCTACAGCAAGTTAGCCCATCCTCTGAGCTTGGGTTTGGAAACTGACCTGGGAAGAGTTCCGAGGCAGGTATGTTCAGGTTTCTGTCTTGGGCATTCACTGCCTGAGAACTGGTGCATTCTGGAGGGCCCTGTCGGACAGACAGATGATGGGGGCAGGAGGGTGCGGAAGGTACTGTAAACATGAAACAAACAAACGCTCTCTGAGCTTGTGCTGAGGGCAAGCCCCCATGCTAGGCACAGGTATGTGGGGGAGGACCCCACAAGACACACCCAGGTCTGCCCAGCCTGCCCACGAGGGCTCATGGTGAGCCATCAGAGAAGCTTGTCATGGGCAAAGTGGTTAAGGTAGTTTTATTTTTTATTGTTGTTGAGGAATTTACCTAGTCCCACCTGGTGGGCATAAACAGAAGTCAGAACTTTACTAGGAGGCTGTGGCAGGAAAAGCAATAGAGAGTCATTAATTTTGTTGGCCTCTCCTATGATTCCTTTCAGGAACCCCCCCCCCCCACTCCCTGTGGTTTTGGGGCTCACCAGTCAAGGTGGCCCCATCTCTCTTACCCCACGAGCTGGACCAATCACAGTCCTTCCTGGATCTTCTTGACAGAATCTAGGAGGCAGGCTTTCTTTCTGTTGGGCTTGCTAAACTGGCCAGAGATGACCCTTGTGCTGTCCAGTTCCATCACACCCACCCAGCAGAGAAAGCCCGAGTGACAAAGAGAGAGAGCCGCAATGATATCATTCAAGCCCCTAGATCCAGACGGACCTGAAGCTAGACCCACTCCTAATCTTTCCACGGTAGGTACTAATAACCCCCCTTAGTGCTTCGATTAGTTCGAGCTCAGTTTCTTCTCTTGCAACAGAAAGAGGCCTGACTAATGCATAGGACTTAGACTGTTTCTTCCATTATTATTCCAAGTCTCCAAATAAAAAATGTGCTATTGGCAGAAAGTCATCTTTGTAATGTAATAGTGAGGCCAATCTCATAATGTAGATGGGCAATGTTACAATCCTACAGGGTGTGGGGCTTCTATAAATAATGGGCCAGGCACAGCCCTACCATTTATGGTTCTCAGAAGCTGTTCTTGGGTGCGGGAGTGTCACAGTCTCTTACCAACAAATGCTCTGGTCTCATACACCATGAATCCCCACTATTACTTCCAATTCTAGTCCAACACCACGGGGTTCATTCCAGCTTTCCTCCTTTCCATATTTGTAACTCCCTTTCCCACCAGTGACAAACTGGCTCCCACTGTACTCAACATACTTACTGACTTGCTCAGACCTACAATGCATAGAGAATAGCTTCAGAATGGCTAATCCATACCACTACAAAAGCAAGCCTACTAACTAGAGCTCAATATTTGTTTACAGTTTTTTGTCATTAGTCTCAGGGGATATAGCCAAAACACAGTGTGCAACAGTTGTCCCTGCCCTATTTCGCTATGTTTATGTTTTTCATTTGAAATAACACTAAGTTCATTGTTTCCGCTTCTATTTAAATTTAAGGGATTTTTTTTTCTTCCATCCTTGTTGATATTAATTTTTGAGTATGTGAAACATGAATACAGTCCTGAGAGAAAACTATGTGTAATATATATTCAGACAAGTGTAACCCCTATTCCCACCTCTTCCACCCTGTTCCTCTGCTTCTGTCCTCTCCACCCGTCCCTACCCCCCAAAGGGGTCTCATTTCCTGGTTTATCCTTCCTGTGTTTCTCTGTTTAAAAATAAGCAGATATATCTATGTGTTCTTACTGTTCCTTCTTTTCACACTATGGACACTCTTTAGCACTACTCTTTGTTCACTTAATAATATGTATCCTGCATATAGCTTCTTATTGGCTCATAGAGATGTTAAATCTTTTTTACAGCCATGTCGTGTTCCATTGTGTGCATGTACTATGGTTTACGAAACTATTCTTCTATGTATGAGCATTTCGGTTGTTTCCAATAGTTTGCAATGACAAATAGTGCTTCAGGGCATATAAGCATATATATGGCATAAGGATTTTTGTGTTATTGGAAATTTTCGTTTTCTTTTTTTTTTTTTTAAGTAAACTGTGTTCTGAATGTGGGGCTCAAACTCATGACCCTGAGATCAAGAGTCACATGCCCTACCAACTGAGCCAGTACCCCTGAAAATGTTTCTTTAAAGTAAATCTCTAGAAGTTGGATTGCTGAGTCAAAAGTAAAACACAAGTCATTTTAATTTTTTTTACTATTTATTTATTTAGAGACAGAGAGAGAGTGTGTGCATTTGTGCAAGCAGGAGAGGGGCAGAAAGAGAAGGACAGAGAGAATCCCAAGAAAGCTCTGCACTGTCAGCGTGGAGCCTGACATGGGGCTTGATCCCACGAACCATGAAATCATGACCTGAGCCAAAATCAAGAGTCAGACACTTAACCAACTGAGCCACCCAGGCACCCCGTATGTCATTCTTTACACATTGTCAGATTTCTCCTTAAATGAGTTATAGTAATTTGCATACCTACCACCAGTGAAACTGCCTATTTCTCCACAGTCTTGCCAGCAGAATGCTTTGTCAAACTTTCAAGTTAGTGCTTCTCTAATAGGAAAGACACAGTATCTCAGTGTAGTTTTTTTCATATTTATTTATTTAAGTAATGTCTACACCCAGTGTGGGGCTTGAGCTCATGACCCCAAGATGAGGAGTCACATGAGCCAGGCAGAGCCAGCCAGATGCCCCACCAAAAAATTTCTATGTGATGAAAACATTTTGGTATGCAGTTCTATCACTTTTAACATATGTATAGATTCTTTTTTTTTCATGTTTATTTTTGAGACAAAGAGAGACAGAGTATGAATGGGGGAGGGTCAGAGAGAGAGACACACAGAATCTGAAACAGGCTCCAGGCTCTGAGCTGTCAGCACAGAGCCTGATGCGGGGCTTGAACTCACAGGCTGCGAGATCATGACCTGAGCCAAAGTCAGACACTTAACCGACTGAGCCACCCAGGCGCCCTAGATTCTTGTAACCACAGTGAAGACATGGAACTCCCAATCCACTCCATGACTCCCCCAAATTTACTCATGGGACCCCTTTTTAGTCAGACACTCTCTTCACCTATAAACCCTAGTCACCACTGATCTGTTCTCCATTCCTCATGTGACTTGTCCAGTGTCATATGAATGGAATTATACAGTATGTAACCTTTTGAGACTTACTTTTTTCATCTAGCATAGTATCTTTGAGAGTCACCCACACTGCTCTGTGCATCAATAGTTCACTTCTTGGTACTGCCCATCAGTGTCCCTCTGTACTGATGCACCTCTGTGTGCTTATCTATTCACCTAATGAAAGACATTTGGATTATTTGCAGTTTTTTCTGATTATAAGCAAAACTTCTATAAATATCTGTGTACAGTTTTAGAGATAAATGCCTAGAAGTGGGATTGCTAAGTTATTTGGTAAACATATGTTTAACTTTATAAGAAACTGAAACCATCGAACTCCCTAGAAGAAAATATAGGTGGTAAGCTCCTTGACGTCGGTCTTGGTGATGATTTTTTGGACTTGACACCAAAAAAGGCAAGAAAAACAAAAAATGAACAAGTGGAACACTACATCACACCAAAAGCTTCTGCACCAGCAAAAGGAAACCACCAACAAAATGTAAAGGCAATTTATTGAATGGGAGAAAATATTTGCAAATTATATATTTAAAGAGGGTTAATACCCAAAATACATAAAGAACTTATACAACTCAGTAACAAAAAACAAACAGTCTGATTAAAAAATGAGCAGAGGTGGGCACCTGGCTGGCTCAAGTCTGTGAAGCATCTGACTCTTGATCTTGGGGTTGTAAATTCAAGTCCCACCAGATTACTCAAAAGAATAAATAAATAAAATCTTTAAATAAATGGGCAGAGGAACTAAATAGACATTTTTTCAAAGACATACAGATGGCCAGCAGGTACATGAACAGGTACTCACCATCACTAGCCATCAGGAAAATGCAAATCAAAAGCATAATGAGATATCACCTCACACATGGTAGAATGGCTAATATCAAAAAGATAAAAAATAAAAAGTGTTGGCGAGAATGTGGAAAAAAGGAAACCTTTGTCCACTGTTGGTGGGAATGTAAATTGGTGTAGCCACTAGGGAAAACAGTATGGGGATTCCTCAAAAATTAAAAATAAGGGCACCTGGTTGGCTCAGCCAGTTAAGTGTCCAAGTCTTGATTTGGACTCAGGTCATGATCTCATGAGTTCGAGCCCTGTGTTGGGCTCCACACTGGGTATGGAGCCTCCTTGAGATTCTCTCTCTCCCTCTCCCTCTGCCCCTCCTCCACTCTCTCTCTTTTTCAAAATAAAAATAAATATAGAACTATCATATGATCCAGCAATTCTGCTTCTGAGTATTTGACCAAAGGAAATGATAGCACTAACTCTAAAAGATACACGCACTCTTATATTCATTGTAACATTATTTATAATAGCCAAAACATGGAAGCAACTTAAGTGTCTGTCAATGGATAAATGGACAAAGAAAATGTAGAATATATATACAATGGAATATTATTCAGTCATAAAAAGATGGAAATCTTGCTATTTGCAACAACATAGAATGCCCTTGAAGGCATTATGCAAGTGAAATAAGTCAGAGAAAGACAAATACCAAATGGTCTCACTTATATGTGGACTCTTTAAGGAAAAAAAAACTGAACTCATAGAAACAGAAAACAGATTGGTGGTTGCCAGAGGCAGGGAGTAGGAAGTGGGCAAAATGGGTGAAGATGGTGAAAAGGTACAAACTTCCAGTTGTAAAATAAATATGTCTTGGTATTACCAAGTAATGTACAGCATGATGACTATAGTTAATAAAACTTTGTTGTATATCTGAAAGTTGCTAAGAGAGTAAATATTAAGTTATTATCATGAGAAGAAAATAATTTGTAGCCATATATGGTAATGGATATTAACTAGACTTACTGTGGTGATCATTTCACAAATGTACAACTATTGAATCATTATGTTGTGTACCTGAAACAAATATACTGTTATATATTAATTATATCTCAATCCTTTTAAAAAGGGGGAAAAAGTTTTTTCAGATATTTCCAGTATTTGAGTCATCTTGGGGATGGTATCTGTTTATTTTCCCATGATAATATGTCAGACTTTTGTGTTTCTTTGTATGTCAGGTAATTTTGGATTGCATCCTGGCCATTTGTATATTATGTTATGATACTCTAAGTCTTTTTTTAAATTTTTTTAAATGTTTATTTATTATTGAGAGACAGAGAGAGACAAAGCATGAGTATGGGAGGGGCAGAGAGAGGTGGAGACACAGAATCTGAAGCAGGCTCCAGGCTCTGAGCTGTCAGCACAGAGCCTGACGCGGGGCTGGAACTCACAAACCGCGAGACCATGGCCTGAGCTGACGTTGGACGCCTAACCAACTGAGCCACCCAGGAACCCCTGATACTCTAAGTCTTGTTTCATCCCTATGGACAATTTTTTTAAGTTTATGTATTTGTTTTAAGAGAGAGATAGCGTGAGTGGGGGAGGGGCAGAGAGACAGAGGGAAAGAGAGCATATGCCAAACAGGCTCCGCACTGCCAGGGCAGAACCCGATTCAGGGCTGAACTCATGACACAGCGAGATTATGACTTGAGCAGAACCCAGGAGTCAGACGCTTAACCGACTGAACCATCTAGGTGTCCTGATAATTTTTTTTAAGCAGGCAATTGACCTGGTTAGGTACGGATTGCAAGTTCTGATCTGCCTTCTTCTTATTATTATTATTTTTCTTAATGTTTATTTTTGAGAGAGAGAGAGAAAGTGTGAGTGTGCCAGCAGGGGAGGGGTAGAGAGATAGGAAGACAGAATTCGAAGCAGGCTTTGCACTGAGAGCAGAGAGCCCAATGTGGGGACGGAACTCACAAACCCTGAGATCATGACCTGAGTTAAATTGGGTGCTTAACTGACTGAGCCACCCGGGCACCCCCGATCTGTGTTCTGTGGGCTGCATTTCCAATGTCAATTTAATTTTCATTGCCTTTGTGGTGCCCTTAGATCTATCCTGCATGTGTGCCACCCACAGGCCAGCTGATACGTTGACAGTTACCTATCCTGTTTAGTTCTCAAAGATTTTGATGCGTGCTCAGCACAGGAGAAGTCCAGGAAGTTGTTCATAACTTTATAAGATTACCTTCTGAAGCCTTGTCTCTGTGATCACTCCTCTCCTCTAGTTCACAGGGGTTCCCCTTTCTAGTCCTCTGGCCAGCCAGGGCTTTAGTCTCCCCTTTGCTATGCATTTCCTATGACTATAACTGCTTCTGCAGCCAAGCGGTGGGAAGATCGGGAGATTTAAATAAAAGAAATGGATGAGGTGCCTGGGTGGCTCAGTCAGTTAAGCTTCCAACTTCAATCTCAGCTCAGGTCTTGATCTCAGGGTTGTGAATTCAGAAAGAAAGAAAGAAAGAAAGAAAGAAGGAAGGAAGGAAGGAAGGAAGGAAGGAAGGAAGGAAGGAAGGAAGGAAGAGAGAAAGAAAGAGAGAAAGAGAGAAAGAGAGAAAGAGAGAAAGAGAGAAAGAAAGAAAGAAAGAAAGAAAGAAAGAAAGAAAGAAAGAAAGAAAGAAAGAAAGAAAGAAAGAAAGAAAGAAAGAAAGAGAGGGAGGGGGGAGGAAAGAAAAGGAAATGGAGATTCCCTCTATGCTCTTTGAACTATGGTTCAAACTGTGGTTCATCAAGGGGCGCCTGGGTGGCGCAGTCGGTTAAGCGTCCGACTTCAGCCAGGTCACGATCTCACGGTCCGTGAGTTTGAGCCCCCACGTTGGGCTCTGGGCTGATGGCTCAGAGCCTGGAACCTGTTTCTGATTCTGTGTCTGCCTCTCTCTGCCCCTCCCCCGTTCATGCTCTGTCTCTCTCTGTCCCAAAAATAAATAAACGTTGAAAAAAAAAACAAAACTGTGGTTCCTCTGGTCAGAGTGAAGAATTATCTTTGCTCTGAGAGTGAGGACAGAATAGAATGGGTTTAACCCATCTTAATTGGAACTGAAGGGTTCTTGGTGTGATTTTAATTTGCATTTCTCTTATAATAAGTGAATTTGACATTTTTTGGTATCTTTAAACAAAGTCCATATTAAAATGTCTTTAATTTCTTGTTCATATGTTTTGTTCATTTTTCTACTGGATCTTTGGTCTTCTTTATCTTCAAATATTTAAGGGTTATTAGCTATTTACCTGTTATATATGCAGAAAATATTTTCTCCCAGTTTTTCATCTTTTACTTTGCTTATATTTTTAACCATGAAAAAAGTTTTTATTTTTCTATAATTAGATTTATCAGTCTTTTCCTTTATTAAATCTGGTTTTTGGATCAGTTAGAAAACTTTTCTTTCCTTATGTACAGATTATAAAGAAATTCACTGCTGTCTTTTTTTAATTTAATTTTTTATTTTTTTAAATTTACATCCAAATTAGTTAGCATATAGTGCAACAATGATTTCAGGAGTAGATTCCTTAGTGCCCCTTACCCATTTAGCCCATCCCCCCTTCCACAACCCCTCCCCAAAACCCTCCATTTGTTCTCCATATTTATGAGTCTCTTGTTTTGTCCCCCTCCCTGTTTTTATATTATTTTTGTTTCCCTTCCCTTATGTTCATCTGTTTTGTCTCTTAAAGTCCTCATATGAGTGAAGTCATGTGATTTTTGTCTTTCTCTGACTGACTGACTTCACTTAGCATAATACCCTCTAGTTCCATCCACGTAGTTGCAAATGGCAAGATTTCATTCTTTTTGATTGCCAAGTAATACTCCATTGTATATATATACCACATCTTCTTTATCCATGCAACCATCGATGGACATTTGGGCTCTTTCCATACTTTGGCTATTGTTGATAGTGCTGCTATAAACATGGGGTTGCATGTGTCCCTTTGAAACAGCACACCTGTATCCCATGAACAAATGCCTAGGTGTCCTGATAATTTTTTATCAGGTCGTAGGGTAGTTCTGCTTTTAGTTTTTTGAGGAACCTCCATACTGTTTTCCAGAGTGGCTGCACCAACTTGCATTGCCACTAACAATGCAAAAGAGATCCTCTTTCTCTGCATCCTAGCCAACATCTGTTGTTGCCTGAGTTGTTAATGTTAGCCATTCTGACAGGTGTGAGGTGGTATCTCATTGTGGTTTTGATTTGTATTTCCCTGATGATGAGTGATGTTGAGCATTTTTTCATGTGTCAATTGGCCATCTGAATGTCTTCCTTGGAGAAGTGTCTATTCATGTCTTTCGCCCATTTCTTCACTGGATTATTTGTTTTTTGGATGTTGAGTTTGAGAAGTTCTTGATAGATTTTGGTACTAACCCTTTATCTGATATGTCATTTGCAAATATCTTCTCCCATTCTGTTGGTTGCCTTTTAGTTTTGCTGATTGTTTCCTTTGCCGTGCTGAAGGTTTTTATTTTGATGAGATCCCAGTAGTTCATTTTTGCTTTTGTTTCCCTTGCCTCTGGAGACGTGTTGAGTAAGAAGTTGCTATGGGCAAGATCAAAGAGGTTTTTGCCTCCTTTCTCCTCAAGGATTTTGATGGCTTTTTGTCTTACATTGAGGTCTTTCATCCATTTTGAGTTTATTTTTGTATGGTGTAAGAAAGTGGTCGAAGTTCATTCTTCTGCGTGTCACTGTCCAGTTTTCCCAGCACCATTTGCTGAAGAGACTGTCTTTATTCCATTGGATATTTTTTCCTGCTTTGTCAGAGATTAGTTGGCCATACGTTTATGTGTCCATTTCTGGGTTCTCTATTCTGTTCCATTGATCTGAGTGTCTGTTCTTGTGCCAGTACCATATTGTCTTGATGATTACAGCTTTGTAGTATAGTTTGAAGTCTGGGATTGTGATGCCTCCTGCTTTGGTTTGCTTTTTCAAGATCACTTTGGCTATTTGGGGTCTTTTCTAGTTCCATACAAATTTTAGGATTATTTGTTCTAGCTCTGTGAAGAATGCTGGTGTTACTTTGATAGGGATTGCATTAAATATGTAGATTGTTTTAGGTAGTATCGACATTTTAACAATATTTGTTCTTCCTTTCCAGGAGCATGGAATATTTTTCCATTTTTTTGTGTCTTCTTCAATTTCTTTCATAAGCTTTCTATAGTTTTCAGTGTATAGATTTTTCACCTCTTTGGTTAGATTTTTTCCTAGGTATCTTATAGTTTTTGGTGCAACTGTAAATGGGATCGATTTCCCATTTCCCATTTCCCATTTCCTTAATTTTTCTTTCTGTTGCTTCATTGTTGGTGTATAGGAATGCAACTGATTTCTGTGCATTGATTTCATATCCTGCAACTTTGCTGAATTCATGAATCAGTTCTAGCAGTTTTTTGGTGGAATCTTTTGGGTTTTCCATATAGACTGTCATGTTGGTGTTTTCCTCTAATATTTGTGTGGTCTCCTATTTAAGGTTTAACTTTCTAATCCTTTTGTGTAAGGTATGAGACATAAATATAATTTAATTTTTTTCTAAATGGCTGTCCTGTTTTCCCAGGACTATTTATTTGAAAGTCCAACTTTACCCCCATGATTTTAGTTACTAAATTTCTATATGTCTTTGGGTCTGTATCTGAATTTTCTATTCTGTTCCACAAATCTATTTATCTATTCATGTGCTAGTATGATACTTTATATTTTTATTTTTTAAAGATTTTATTTTTAAGTAATCTCTGTACCCAGTGTGGGGCTCAAACTCATAACCCCAAGATGAAGAGCCACACACTCCACCAACTGAGGCAGCTAGGTGCCCCGTATGCTTTTTAACTTAGTTTTTGTAGAATGTCTTAAGGTCTGATTGAGCTGTTGTAGATTTTTCTCTTTTGGTGTTTCCCTTGCTATTGTTCATTTTTATTTTTCCCTATGAACTTTGGCATTAACTTTCTAGCTCCATAAATAAATTTGCTGAAGGAATGCCTGGGTGGCTCAGTCAGTTATGTGTCTGACTCTTGATTTTGGCTCAGATCATGATCTTATGGTTTGTAAGATAGAAGCCCACATTGAGCTCTGTGCTGACAGCATGGAGCCTGCTTGGAATTCTCTCTCTTTCTGTCTTTCTCTCTCTGCCCCTACCGTGTGTGCATGCTCTCTCTCTCTCTGTCTCTCTCAGGATGGATAAATAAGCATTAAAAAAAAAAAAGAACTTCGTATTTTTGATAGTGCAGATAGAGATACCCTTGCTTTGTTCCTTATCTTTATGGAAATGTCCCTAGTGTTTCCCAGAGAAATAAAATATGTTAAGAAACTATCCATTAAAAAAAAAGAAGAAAAAGATGAAAAGAAAAAAGAAAATATCCATCAATTTCTATTTTCTTGCATTTTTTAATAGATGTCAAATTTTGACAAAGCCTTCTTTAGGATCTATGGAGGTAATCATATGATTTTTCTTTCAAGATCTATTAATGTGATATTTTATTAGATGTCCTAAGATTGAACCAATCTGCATTCCTGGAATGAAATCCTACTTGGTCATGATATATTATTTTTCTTAATGTTTACTTATTTTTGAGAGAGAGAGAGAGAGAAAGAGAGGGGCAGAGAAAGGGAGACAGAGGATCCAAAGCAGGCTCTGTACTGACAGCAGACAGCCCAATGCAGGGCTGGGACTCGTGAACCGTGAGATCATGACCTGAGCCATAGTCAAATGCTTAACTGACTGAGCCACCCAGGTGCCAATGGTATATTATTCTCTTAACATGGTGTTGTATCCTGTTTGCTAATGTTTTATTCAATATTTTTGTATCAATAGTCATAAGCAATCATAGTTTGTGATTTTCTTTCCTTTTCTTTTTTTATTATCTTTTAAAAGTCAACTTCATTTGATTTGGGTATCAATGTTGTACATTTGCTACATTCTACAATAATTTATGTAGCATTGGGACTATGTGGTGTTTGAAGGTTTAGTAGAATTCCCCTGTGAAACTATCTGGAGCTGGTTCTCTTTTGTGGAATAATGTTCTATTTCTTCCACAGAAATTGGTATATTTAAGATTTCTATCTTTAAAGGAATCAAATTTGGTAAACTCTGATTTTTTGTTTTATGTTTTTTGGTTTTTTCAAAAGGTTTTATTTTTAAGTAATCTCTACACCCAATGTGGGGTTTGAACTCACAGCCCCAAGATCAAGAGTCGAGTGTTCTGGGCGCCTGGGTGGCTCAGTCGGTTAAGCGGCCGACTTCCACTCAGGTCATGATCTCGCGGTCTGTGAGTTCGAGCCCCGCGTCGGGCTCTGTGCTGACAGCTCAGAGCCTGGAGCCTGTTTCAGATTCTGTGTCTCCCTCTCTCTGACCCTCCCCCGTTCATGCTCTGTCTCTCTCTGTCTCAAAAATAAATAAACGTTAAAAAAAAAAATTAAAAAAAAGAGTCGAGTGTTCTACCCATGAAGTCAGCCAGGTGCCCCTGTTTTTTGTTTTTTGGGGTTCTTTTGTTTTTAATTCACCATTTTGTCTAGTTGTTTTTTTTTTTTAAGTTTATATATTTATTTTGAGAGACAGAGAGAGAGTGAGAGAGCAGGGGAGGGGCAGAAAGAGAGAGAGAGAGAGAGAGAGAGAGAGAGAGAGAGAGAGAGAGAATCCCAAGCAGGCTCCACTCTGTCAGCACAGAGCCTGATGCAGGGCTCGAACCCACGAACTGTGAGATCATGACCTGCGCTGAACCAAGAGCCAGACGCTTAACTGACTGAGCCACCCAGGTGCCCCTGTCTAGGTTTTTAAAATGTATTTGCTTAAAGGTCTACCAAATAGTCTCTTATGATTTAAAATTTTTCTTCTATTTAAATTACTCTTACTATTTCCCCTGTCATTTCTTATTTTGCATATTTGTGTTTTCCTTCTTTTGCCTGATTAAGTTAGCAAGTGGCTTATCTATTTTGTTAACTTTTTCCAAAAACAAATCACGATTTTGACTTGTTCAAACATACTATTTCTCTATTCTCTATCCACTAATTTCTGATTTTATGTAATCTTTGTGGTTTCCATTTCTGTACTTTGTTGTTGTTTGTTTATTCTGTAATTATTTTCTGATGTCTTGAGCTTGGAATCTTTTTACCACTCTCTCATTTTTAATGATATATATGGTTAGGGGTATGGATTTTCCTCTCATCCCTACTTTATATATACATTTATTTAATTGACTCTGTTATACAGTTTCATCAGTCTTCAGAGATTCGATAATTTTGGTTTGTCTCCCCCTCTGTACCCAAGAGTTAATAGGTTTAAAAATTTCCAGGTTGAAGATTCTTTTCATATTTAAACAATATGAAACTTACAAAAGTTGCAAGTATAGTACAAAAAATATTTTTCCCTGAATCATTTGAGAGTAAGTTACCAACTTCTAGCCCTAATCACCTCAAACACTTAGTGTGTATTTCCTTCAGACAGGTATGTTTCCTATATAACCACAATACAGGTACAGAAATGAGGAAATTAACGTAATTAACATAGATGTTCTTGTTTTTCTTTTGTCCTGCAGAATCCCTCGGTTTCTCCCTTCTGCTCCTTTCCCGCTTTTACCGTGCAGTCTCCTCTCTCTCTTTTTACTCTTTTCTCCCCCAAAAGCATTGCCTTTCCAAAGGCTTCTCATGCACACATTTTAGTCCCTTCCCTGTAATCAGTGCTTTGATGTACCAAGACTCTTCACATTTAAGGTGGACTTTCCCTATTGAAAAAAAATTTTGAGATGTAATTCACATACCATAAAATCAATTTTTTTAAAGTGTACAATTCAGGGAGTCTGAGTGGCTCAGTTGGTTAAGCATCTGACTCTTGATTTCAGCTCAGGTCATGATCTCATGGGTTTGTGAGATGAAGCCCCAAATTGGGCTCTACATTGACAGCATGGAGCCCTCTTGGGATTCTCTCCCTCCCTCCCTCTCTCTGCTCTTCCCCCACTTACGCGCACACATGCATGCTGTCTCTCTTTCAAAATAAATAAATGAATGGGTTTTTTTTAAGTATACAGGCGTACCTGGGTGGTTCAGTTGGCTGAGCGTCCAACTTCGGCTCAGGTCATGATCTCACGGTTTGTGAGTTGGAGCCCCGCGTCAGGCTCTGTGCTGACAGCTCAGAGCCTGAAGCCTGTTTCAGATTCTGTGTCTCCCTCTCTCTGACCCTCCCCCGTTCATGCTCTGTCTCTCTCTGTCTCAAAAATAAACGTTAAAAAAATTTTTTAAAAAACGAATAAAAAGTATACAATTCAGTGGTTTTTAGTACATTCACAAGATTGTGAAACCAGTACCATATCTAATTCCAGAACATTTTTATCACCCCCTAAAAACCCCATTATCATTAGCATCATTGTCCAACTCTGCTCCCAGCCCCTAGTAACCACTCATCTACTTTCTTTCTCTATGGTTTTGCTTATTGTGGACATTTCATAGAATTGGAATCATATAAAAAGAGGCTTTTGTATTTGACTCCTTTCACTTATGCTTTTTTCAAAGTCTATCCATTGTAGAATATATGGTAGAATATATCAATACTTCATTCTTTTTTATGGCTGAATAATAGTCCCTTATATGGCTATACCGCATTTTCTTCAATTCATTAGTTAATGTTAATTGAGGTGTTTCCACCTTTGCACTCTTATGAATAATGTTGCTGTAAATATTCATGTACAAGTTTTTGTATGGACATGTTTTCGGTTTGAGTGTATATCTAAGAGTAGAATTTCTGAGTAATATGGTAATTTTATGTTTAATTTTTTGAAGATCTGACAAATGCTATCCAATGTGATTGCATAATTTTACATTTCCACAGCAATGTTTGAGGGTTTCCATTTCTCTACATCCTTGTCAATATTTGCTACTATCTGTCTTTGTAAAAAATTATATCTATCCTAGTGGTCGTGTGGTGGTATTTCATTGTGGTTTTGATTTGCATTTTCTGGGCTTTCTCTTTCCTGTGATTTTAACCCAGTCTGCCTTTACAGCCCCTACTCTTTTTGTTTGTTTGTTTGTTTGTTTATTTATTTGAGAGAGACAGAGAGTAGGGGAGGGGCAGAGATAGAGGGAGAATTGCAAGCACGCCCCGCACAGTCAGCATAGAACTGGATCTCACATTCATGACATCATGACCCCAGGCGAAATCAAGTCAGATGCCTAACTGACTGAGCCACCCAGGCAGCCCAGAGTCCCTACTCTTAACCTCTCTTCTATAACAGATACCACATAAAGAGTAAAAAGTAAAAATCCCCTTTGGACTACCTCTTAATGCCACAGTAACCACTTGTTACAGCTTCAACAGTTTATTATAAATTTATTATATATCCTTATAGACCTTGTCCCTGCATATAAGCACTCTTAGGGTCATTTTAGTTTACTTTTGTTTTTTACATAAATGATGCTGTAATATGCATATTCTGTAATTTGCTTCTTTTTACTCAACATACTATTATTTTTAAAAGTCTATAAGCATGTATTATGTAAATAAGAATTATTGTAAGTGGAATAATGGCATCTTCTAGATGAGCGAGTACATCTGGATTTCGTCTATAAATTTCTGATTGCTATTTTAGGGTAACAGACTTAAATCTAGTGATTTTGTTAAATCTTAATTGTAAGTTTTAATATTTATATAAACAAGAATGTACATATCTCTAGCCAAAATACCACTTATATTTAGAGAATATGTTATTTCTAAGGAATTCTGGGAACTTAATAGATGTGATTACTTTAACTATCAAACACTCAGCCCTCCTACCTCCCCTACCTCCAAAAAAAGAAAAGAAAAAAACAAAACTTCAGTGTACTTCTTTTTAACTTAAAAAATTTTTTTAATGTTTATTTTTGAGAGAGAGAGAGAGAGAGAGAGAGAGAGAGCATGAGTAGGGAAGGGGCAGAGAGAGAGGGAGACACAGAATCAAAAGCAGGCTGCAGTCTTTGAGCTGTCAGCACAGAACCTGACGGGGGGCGTGAACCTGTGAAGCGTGAGATCATGACCTGAGCTGAAGTCAGACTCTCAACCAACTGAGCCACCCAGGCACCCCCAGTGTACTTTTTAATATATTGCCATTAGAGCTGTTAACTATGTCTCCTGGAAGGTTTAGTGGGAAGAGGCAACTGTAGAGTAGGGCAGAACTTAGTCTGAATCATACCTAAACCACTTCCTAGCTGTGTGGCTCTGACCAAATTATTTAGTCTTTCTGTATCCCACAATTTACTCATCTATAAAGTGGGGATAATAAGTCATCATAATAAAAATATCTGAGGTTAGGTTTTCTTATCTTTTTAAAAAAAAAAATTTTTAACGTTTCTTATTTTTGAGAGAGCGAGAGCCAGAGAGCAAGCAGGGAAGGGGCAGAGACAGAGGGAGATACAGAATTGGAGGCAGGCTCCAGGCTCTGAGCTGCCAGCACAGAGCCCGATGCGGGGCTTGAACTCACAGACCGCGAGATCATGACCCGAGCTGAAGTCGGCCACTTAACCGACTGAGCCACCCAGGCCCCCAGGTTTTCTTATCTTTAAAGTGGGTTGGCTATATCCAACCTGCAGAGCTGTTGTGAAAATTAAATCAGATAACTTATGTGAAGTACCATATTGCGTAGCTCGTGGTAGGCAGCTAATAAATGGTGATATTAATTATTGTTTTTATTAATAGTATCATCTTTTATCTTTATGACTTTGGTGAGGAGGCTCATTCAATTCATTGTTTGTTATGCAAAAGGATACTGATAGGCTAAAAAATGTCATAAAGATCTGTAGATCATAGAAATAACCTATTAAGATACTAGAAACACAATGGGTAATCACAGGGATGGGAAGGTGTCAGATAAAGCAGAGGGAAATAACCGTAAAGGATAAGACTGAGATTTGTCTAAAAATATTTCAATTTAGGGGCACCCAGACAGCTCAGTCCGTTAAGTGTCCAGCTTCAGCTTAGGCATGTTCTCACAGCTCATGAGTTCAAGCCCTGCATCAGACTCTCTGCTATCAGCACAGAGCCTGCTTTGGATCCTCTGCCTCCCTCCCCTGCTCTCTCTATCTCTCAAAAATAAACATTGAAAAAATAAAAATATTTCAAATCATGTATGTAAAACTCATAAGATTAAAAGGTAAATGTTAAGAAATTATGAGTCAAACTATGGTAATCAAATGTTTACTGTATAAGGAACTGACACAAATCAGTAAGAAAAACTGTAAGACTATATTGCTTACAACAGTGCTGTTTTTATAACCCCTCAAACTCAGTGGTTGGAAACTCTCTCACAGGCCTGGGATTTGGAAGAATATAGGCAGGTTTGGCTGGGCTTGCCTTGGCTGCAGGCTGCAGGTTAGGTTGAGGTCTGCTTCATGTTTCTCAATTTGGAGGCTAACCTAAAGGGGCAGTAGGTACTCAGAGTGTGTGCTTCTCCCGGCAATAGCAGAAGAGCAAGTAGATAAGGGGAATGTCTCTTGAGGCCTCTTCCTGGAACTGGTACTGCATCACTTCTGTCCACGTTCTATTGGCTAAAGGAGATCACATGACCAAACCCAACAGCAGCGGAGGTGGCAGATGTACTCTTTCCTCAATAATGGGTGGTGCTGCAAAGCCACAGGCCAAAGGGCATGGATGTATGATTTTAAAATACGGAGGGCATGGGGCACCTGGGTGGCTCACTCAGTTGAGCATCCGACTTCGGCTCAGGTCATGATCCCATGGTTCATGAGTTTGAGCCCGGCATCGGTCTCCCTGCTGTCAGAGCAGAGCCCGCTTCAGATCCTCTGTCTGCCCTCTCTTGCACTCTCTCTCCCTTTCAAAAAAAAAAAAAAATACAGAGGGCATGAAAAACTGAACAGTGACTCAACATACCACAGACTGCCAAGAAAGTAATAGGTGAAGTAGGATTGACCAAATGAGAAGATAAAGTTATCAGGTAACATGCCAAAAGTTGAATCTCAAAAAATCAAGTTGAAATAACAATGAGAAATCACTTTTCATCTGAAAAGTTAGCAAAAGTATTTCTAAAAATGATTAAACTCAGTCAGGATGAGGTAAAACAAGCAAATAAGTAAAAGATTTTCATTTTTGTAGTAATAGTGCAAAGAAACAACGACATCTTTGAAGGTACTTAAAAGCTCGTTATTTATTTTCCTGAGCATGGTTTGAATTTTTGAGAGAATACATCAAAAAGGTAAAATTTGTCCTAAATTTCAATTTCTATGCCTAATACAGCTAACACACACACATGCAAATAATTGTTTTGGATCCCATTTAATTTTTTTAGGAATTCTCTGCCTTTTTAACATAGTTCTAACACTTTTCTCTAATGTACTTTTCCTAGTAATAGTGATTTTCGAATGTTTTAAAGCTTTGGGACCCTATTTGAAGTCTAGAACAAACTAGCATGTGGCAATCAAAGTAGAGATCATCGGAAAATTCTGTTAGCATGGTTACTGTTATTACTCATAAGGATGATCATTACTTGTAAAATTATTATTTGCAGGGATTCACTTGCAAATTGCTAAGAAAACCCTTTCTCATGACAGTATCAGAAGTAAAAGAAATAGAAGTAGGTAAGTAAAGTCCCCTACCTCCTGAGTGTGTAAGTTACAGGGCCAAACACGATCCAGTTCTTGCATATTTAGTAATTTTCAAATGTTCCAAAGCTTGCAGTACTTTAAATTCACTGCCTTCTCCTTTTCCCACATAGTAGCTAAAGCCTCCCAAATTTCCCTTCTCTCTCTATAATCTCCACCTTTCCATCTCCACCACCCCTACCTTTACCCAGGTAAGGTAAAGGTCAACAACTTCAAAAATACGTATTGCAACTATAGGTAGGTGGGTCCCCTCAATCCGGCCTTTAACTTCACCCCGCATCCTGTTTCTGTCTTCCTAAACCATGGTGCAACCCTAGTTTAGTAAACAAACATGGTTCGCCATTTCCCACCACATCGTTTTACTTCCTTGGCCTTTTTCAAAGGTTCTCCATAACCTGTATCCACCCCTAATGGGCAGGTCTGGCTGCATAATTTGGGGGGTTCAGTGCAAATTAAAATTGTAGGACTATTGGGCCAAAAATTATTAAGATTTTCAAAATGGCAGCAGCAGAGCATCAAACCAAGTATGGGGCCGTTCTGAACACAGGGTCCTGTGTAACTACAGGGGGTGCATTGTGCCCACAAAGTTGGCCATGCCAACAGTCATCCATCGCTGTAGAGAGGCCACCATTCTTGCTGTCCAGCTTCCGAGTCTTCTTACATATTGTTTCCTCACCTGGAACACCGTCCTCCCAACACCCAGCTCCTGCCCACATTAAGCTTTAGTCTTTTCACAGACCTATTCATGTAGAGGCAACGAGTTGAGAGTTGGTCTTTACATATGTCTGATCCATCCCCTCCTATAGCTTATAGTAGTCCTGACCATCTACAAATCTACAAACATTAATTTAGACTTTAATTATATGCTTCCATGTGTTATTATCTTACTGTTTCTTTCATTCATTCATTCATTCATTCATTCATTCATTCATTCACCAGATATTGTATGCCAAATATTTGCCATGGCTTTGCTAGGCACTGGGTATAGTAAGTCCCAAAACAGCAGAAACCTTGTTTTACTTGTTCACCATTCCATCCCCATAGTCTCACATAGTGATGGGCTCGTGGCAGATACTGAACAAATTGTTGTTGAATAACTGTTAACCAGTATTTTCTCTCCATCATATAGTGAGCTCCTAGAGACCAAGAACTGTTTTTATTTGTTCCAAGACTGCTGATTGAGAACCCGCTGTGTGCCACATATTGTTCCAGACATAACAACACTGTTCTAGACAACTTACTTTACTTCTTCTATATTCCCTAGCACATTATTATAAGTGAACATTTCCTGATCATTTTGTATTTGCCAGGAATTAGTCTAATCCTTCTCCATTATCTCATTTAATTCCCCCAATGATTCTATGAAATAGGTCCCATTTTATCCCCATTTTATAGATGACAAAATCGAGGCTCAAAGAGATTAAAGAACTGATCCAAAGTCAAATACCTATTGGGGTTTGAACCCGGGTGACCAGACTCTACATTGCTAGGCTGCCTCCAATGAGTACTTTTTGATTGACTGACTTGACTGAAATAGAGAGCTCAAGGAAGAGTAGTATTGGTGGCTCAATACACCATCAAATAGGGGCTGTGTCCTGTAAAACCACTGTTAGGCAATTTCTTGACCAACACCAGATACAATAGGTGTATGGTTCTTTGCAAGCTTGTAATGTGGTAAATAGGACATAAACTGTGGCATCATTTACTTCATCATATGAACTTCCAGTCATAAAATGCTGAATAAAGGAGATGCCCACTAGGCTATCCAAGGATGCCTGGAAGAAGAGACCAGACATGAAGCTCCTAAATGTTAACTCTTTACTAGACAGAAGGTAAGCAATAAACTTTTTGGGCTGGGGTTTGGTTGTGGGACCCAGTAATTCCTGTTGACACCAACAAGCTTCCTAAGGCATCAGCAGGGGAAAAGGAAAAGGGTGGGAATAAGAAAACAAGAGAGAGGAAAATGGGAAGGCATGAGTCTAATGAGATGTGGACTGGTCAGAGCCATCAAGAGCTGCCTTGGCTGCTTGGCCACTGTGGGCTGCTGCCCCAGCAGGAGACAGAACACTTCAAATGAGCTTTAGGGATGCCTGGGTGGCTCAGTCAGTTAAGCATCTATCGACTCTCGATTTTGCCTCAGGTCGTGATCTTGCAATTTGTGAGTTCGAGCCCTGTGTTGGGCTCTGCGCTAACAGTGCTGACAGTTTGGAGCTTGCTTGGGATTTTCTCTCTCTCCCTCTCTCTGCTCCTCCCCAGCTCATGCTCTCTCTTTCTCTCACAATAAGTAAAGTTAAAAATAAATAAATAAACAAATAAAATGAGCTTTACATGCAGCCAAAGGGACACGGAAGGGCTTTTAGTCCCATGGGGCTCAGCGAGATGGAGAGGGCAGGTCACCATGTCATACTTTGATTTCTGTTCCTCATCAAGTAAATGGACTCAGCTCCCTGACTTTGAAAGAAGTAAAAACAAGGCCCAGGTTGATGCTGTGTGCTGGGTTTGGTAATGGGGGATTCATGCGATTCGTGTGATGTGTGATAAGATGCAGGGAGTGAAAGCAGCTATTAACACTGATTAACTCAAAAGTTGACCACCGGCACACACAGCCATTGTTTCCAACAGCACTCTCTAGCAATGGGCTTTGTCTGGCTGGCTTCACAAGAGACAAATGCCATTACAGGAGACCAAATAACCTTATTTAGGCAGCCGTCAGATAATAGAGACGCTCTAGGTATTAGCCTGACTGCATTAGTTTGATTTGTTACTACTGTTCACCTTGTCCTGGGTATTAATGGAGACAAAGGCTTGGAATTACCAGGAGCAGAGATAAGCTGTGGATTAGAGCCTGTGTGTTTTGAGGGAAAGACAATTCTATCTTGGGTTTTCATTTCCATTTCCACCTTGCTTGATTTTTCCTCAAAGTTAAAGTCCAGCTTTTTCCCTGAATATCATTATATTCACTCCAAAGTACTAGCAGTTATAATTGCTTTAAAAAAAAAAAAAAGTTACTAACTCATTATTTCCTCTAACAAGATCAATCAGCCTTTATCTTTGGAAATGATTTTGGGGGAAATTCACTTATAATCTTGTATATTATTTTGCTTCTTTGAATATTTTAATATATTACAGACTCACTTCAAAACACTTAATGATATTATGTTATTAGTATCTGAAAATATGTGAAATATCGTGCATATTATATTCATAGTTACTTCTTTAATATTACAAATTCTAGTATTATTTAAATTTTTTCTTACTTCCAAATGTCATTTTTTATAGATGCATCGTTTCTATTATAAATGATTTCAGTTATAAGTATGTACCTTCAGTTGTAAACACAACTTATCTCAATGATAGATAAAATTGAATTTTAGACCCACGTAAATAGGTTATATTATGGTCACTAGAGAATTCTGAGATAATGATATTCTAGAGTTATTGTTTCTTTCCTCACCAGACTTTTTATAGGTATGACCAGGTTTTGTAACTAAAAAATAAATTTAAGTGCATTATTAGTTATTAATCAATGTTTGTGATATTGTTTCATTTTTTTCAAAGTCTAGCACTTTATATAGAAATTTCCCACTCTTGGGGCGCCTGGGTGGCGCAGTCGGTTAAGTGTCCGACTTCAGCCAGGTCACGATCTCGCGGTCCGTGAGTTCGAGCCCCGCGTCGGGCTCTGGGCTGATGGCTCAGAGCCTGGAGCCTGCTTCCGGTTCTGTGTCTCCCTCTCTCTCTGCCCCTCCCCCATTCATGCTCTGTCTCTCTCTGTCCCAAAAATAAATAAACGTTGAAAAAAAAATTAAAAAAAAAAAAAGAAATTTCCCACTCTTCACAGGTTTAATTTCAGGTAAATTCTAGATAAACTATGATTACTCTCTGAAATATCAATTTGTGAAAAGTACTGCTTTAAAAATACTTAAGTGTTAATATTGTAAAATAGCTTGTAATATGCAGGGCTGAAATCCTCTTCTAAACTAAGCAAACATTAGGAAAGGGATAGAGCTAGATGTCTGACATGGCAAGATGTCAGAAAGATGCACAGAATGTTAAGTGTGATGACATTTAAAAAAATAATAAATAGAGGGGCACCTGGGTGGCTCAGTTGGTTAAGCGACCGACTTCAGGTCATGATCTCATAATTCGTGGGTTCGAGCCCACATCCCCACACCCGGCTCTTTGCGGACAGGGTGGAGTCTGGTTGGATCCGGTCTTCCTCTCTCTCTGCCCCTCCCAGCTTGTGCACACACACCATCTCTCTCCCTCTCTCGCGAGAATAAACATTTTTTTAAAAAACTTTTAAAAAAGTAACAAATAGAAATGCGTGTGTATATCTATGTATACATATGTACCTGCCTTCGTGTAGAAAAAGAGACATAACAATGTTTAATGATGATTATCTGGGAAGGATGAGGCTTGAGAGAGATTTTCTTCTATTTCTACATTACTTGAATTGTTTACAATGTGTAAATATGATGTTTGGGATAAAAATAAAAGACTGTTTGAGAAGCCTACCCATCACGTGACACTTTCCTCTCCAACGCACTCCAGTTGACTTCCAGTCCTCAACTTAATATAACTTCACAGAAACCTAATGAAGAGCAAAGAAAGCTCCCAGTGGATGAATTCTTACTGATATATTTCATAAATAGTGCTTCACATTTTGTATTAGTGAAAGCAGCTCCTTATATTGGGAAAAATGGCCCAGTCTGACAGTAGACTTCCTTGGAAAACATGTAATGCCTCTGGTTTTCCAGTGGCTGCCCTTCTGTTCTTCCTCCCTCTCCATCTCAGCAATAGTGGAACAGAATAAGACCGTCTATTGCTGACTAGTTGTTGGGACACAGAGCTCTCTATCCCCAATGTGCTCTCCCTAAATGATCTTTTAAAAGCTCTAAAATCTGAGTCACACTCCTTATCCTTGTGATAATATGCACACTCCTTTTCATCTTTCTCATGCAATTAAACAAACAAAAATGTATATAGTAGGTAAAGATTCAATAATTCAACAAGAATCTTCTACTGTGGTCATTGCTAGGAAAGAAGAGAACAGAGGAGCAGGAAAGAAAAGGGAGGGGAGAATTCAACTCAATGAGGACAGCTGAAATATAGTTTCCAGGAGACCAAGTCAAAGTCCTCAAGCAAACATTTCAAAGAGCATACCCACTCTGGCCTTCCACTAATTAACTAGAAAACAAACACCCAGACTTCCAGTGGTAGGACTTCTTTTTTGTGATGCATCTTACCTATTCCTTCCCATCTTTAGTTGATAGGTACAATGGCAAGTGCAAGGAAAATACATAGTTTTTGTCCCCAAAAAAGTGCCCTGATTTTTTCTAGCGACTATGTTGCAGCACATACAAAAGGCAGATCAGTTACCTCATCAGTCAACGTATTACTTTTAACAACAAAATATACAGTTGTTTGGAAACCACTAAACTAGAAATAGATATTAGCCCGATGATCATTATTCCTTTAATGAATGAAAGTAAAACACAACATTAAATAGCTAGGAAAATATTTTAAAATTTGCATGTATTTGCAGCTCAATCCTTTTTGCAATATAATACCAAGGGTATGAATATGACAACTGATGTCTTTCTATCTCTACTTTGGCATAATGATTTTGCTTAAAAAAAAAAAAAACAGCTTGAAACTGGCATGCTAGAAGGATTTGTATTGATACGTGGTGAGAAAGTTTCACTGCTTTATGTCAGAAATTAAGAGGAGCTAATAATCATGTTTCAAAATGCACTTGAAGAAAACTAATTGAAACAGAGCATATCTTTGTGCCATTCTCCAGATTATTTTACTTGAATTATTCTGTAAATAGAATCCAGCTTGTGGAGTCACTTAGTCATGAGCTTGCTGATTTTAGCGAACTACTTTCTTAGATTAAATTTGCTCACTTAAAAAATAGCTGGCTTTTTCTGAAAATGTTTATTAAAATATATAGGAAAGGCCTTTATTGTAACTAAAAGTGCCCATGTATAATAGGTACCATGTTTTAATAGTGAATATTTACAATATATTTTCGGAAGAAAAATGACAACACTCAGATTAAATGCAGAAAAGATCACATTTTTAAAATTTGATATCTCCATTGATTCCTCAGGTTCTGCAATTGTAAAATAATCTCACGTGGTCAGTTTTCCGTCTACTCCAGGAGATTCGTGTTGAAATTTTTTTTCGCCATTAGAAACTGTGATTCTCTATGGGACCTTTTCAGCTTTGCACGCCGATTTTGGAACCAGATCTAAAATTAAGGAAAAATAAAGTAGATCTCAGGAACATTATTTTACTATTCTTAACATTTCCATCATCACAGGTAACAGCTAAGTTTGAAAATTACCTGGATTCTGTCTTCCTCTAGATTCAGTTTTCGAGCTAAGTCTTCTCTGATATCAATGCCAGGATAGCAGTTTACTCTAAAGACATTTTCCAACACTTCAATCTATGAATAAGGTAATAGTTACATAAAATGTTGATATTTCGTATGTCATTATAAAATGGGCTTTAATTCGTATAGCAAAATAATTGTATTTACATCTTGGGCAATTAATCTATATATGCCTTTTACATTTTTTAAATGACTATCCAGAAACTGTCAAAAAAAAAAAAAAAACAAAAAACACCTCCATAGAGTCTATTGTTTCATTAACAAGGCTTCTTTCTAAACTGAGATCCCAAAGTGATTGGGCTTTTGCCCAACAGGGCGTTAGTTAAAACCTTTGTATTATCATTACTGCTTGAAAAAACTTCCCACCTGGTTTTGAGTAAAAGCGGTTCTTGGTCTTCGTCCTCTATACCAACTCAGTTCTCTTTTCAAAGACAGTCTTTCTGAGGGTGAAAAGTAATTTTCATATTTCAAAAATCTTTCTTCTGGCACTGGACGATCCACAGTATAAGGGAATGAGATCCCGTTAGGAAGGCTCGGGATATGTACACATAGGTTAATATCTTTCCCTGAAAGCAGAAAAATAAACTCCATCTTAGATGTCCAAACCTGTATTCCACAAAGTTCTATAAGAAGGAATTTCAGGAACTTGTCTTTAATTTTCCTGGAGAAATTCCTCTGGGTTTCACAAGAGAACTGACCTCTCATCAACCAAAAACCAAAAAGCAAAGATGGAGATCCTGCCTTGCTGCTAGAGAACATTTTGATCTCTGAATGTCATGTATTTTTTCAGTGAAAAAATAGAATATCTGATGTGTCAAATACAAGAGACCTTTTGAAATAAATGCAGGTTCTTGGCATTTCCTGTGAACGAACTTTATACTCCCTTGGATCTAAGGCCAATTCTCTTTTCATTTCCTATAGAACTCAGCTGGAGGCACTGAAAGTCCTAGATACTTCAGTTATGTAATTGGATGAAACTGCAGTTTTTCTCTAACTCTACGTAATATGAAATAAAGGCCAAAATAAACACTGCAGACGAAATAACAAAGAATTTAAAAAATTAACTTGTGGTGTACCTGAGGAGCCGCAGGTGTCTGCCCAGGGCCTGTGGGGTTTCATTGATGGAACACAGTCTTTCTTCTGGTCCAATCCCAAAATGCTCTCAATTGAAAAGGAGCAGGGCGAGGGTTTGCTTTCCCCGTGCCGAGCCCCTTCCTGCAGGCTGGGAGACATCCTCGAGTGGGCTGCACAGAACAGCGGCTCTGGCCTCTCCTTGCTTCTTGGCTGGCTCTGCCCCATGTGTACAGGGCTGGGATCTTCCTGTGGTTCACCTCCTGGCTCCGCTGACAAGGGGGCTGGATTTAGAACGTCACTAATTAAAATCCTGTCTTAGAAAGTTTTAGCATGTCAATGAACACTCTCCCAGCCAGCAGCTTGAGGAGTTAATTGTTTATTTGTTTGCAAGTAATTAGCAACTAATGGCTACACCAGGGGGGCCACCTACAGGGACAAAAAGTGTTATCTCTCCTAAGCAGAACACAGACTTAACTTTCTCGAAAGAAGTGATGCACAAACTAGCACTCCTCTTTTATTTGAAATCATTAATGTATAAAATCATGCCTTTTATTCTGAAGTTTATACTTTCATGGACTCCAGTTACCTAAACACACAGGCAAGATAGGAGAGCAGTCAAGTAATAAATAATCTAATTTAAGTGAATTTTCTTCCAAGGAAATTGGAAAAAATAATAATCTCTTAATGCTATTACAGTAATTCCAATGAAAATGCCTGTTTTTCATATGCATATGTAATAGTGAATGTTGTCAATGAAAACACAATAGTATTTGGAGTGCAGCATACCGGAAAAGGTTGGCAATGTTATTAACACTGAGTGTAATTGTCTTCCAAGTGCCTGGATTAATTCATAAGGAACAGTTGCACCAAGTATTTTAAATAATTAATGAGCTAATTCCATTCTTTCATCTTTTCTTTTAAATGAGACAGATACAAGTTTATGTGAAGATCGTATGTAACCACCTGCAAGTAACTTAAAAGCATGACTGTTCAAACTAAAAGGAAGAATTTCTCTTCCCAGCAGGGTTGTTTCAAAGAACAGAGCATGATTCACTGTATTTTCTTAAAGAAGAATTTCCCTGTGTTGATTTTTTGAGGGGCTGGGAAGTCTTCACGAAGACAATAAGATTTGTCAAAAATAACCAAGAAGAGAATATTTTCATTTCATCCTCCTAAGAAAACTTGAAATTAAAAGAGAAATGCAGCTGCTAATTGGGAAGATTGTGAAGTAAGCACACCCTCAGATAGTGCAATATTTTTAGTCCTTGTACTCTGCGGCTCCTCTTTTTCCAGTACCTTCTTGAGGATAAATTTAAGAGTTCAACTTTATCCAGGATTTAAACAACTACGAGACAATTCTTCAGGGAAGAGGAAAAGTAGTCTCCACTCATAGAGGAAATGGACTCTACAGGATGGAGCTCAGCTTCATCTGATTTTATCCTATCATGAGGTACAAATATTGAACTAAATTCCTCTTTAAACAACTTCTAGAATCAACAAAGGATTCACATACAAAACATCAACAGGCACATAAATACAGGTGTAAAGCCATTGTAAGAATGAACAAACTAGTAAACATTTAATGCCTCATGGAGGTTTTGCCTCTAGCGTCTTGGAATGTAGACGAGACCTTACCCTGAGAAAGACTTGGAGGAAGACAGAGAATTCAAGATCTTCACAGATTCCTTTCTCTCGAGACATTCATCCATCCATCTGTTCATTCCACTATTGGTTGAGCATCTACTCAGTACCAGAAAGAAAAGGATCCTTGCCCTCATGAAGCTCACAGTGGTATGGGGTGGGGTGGGGGTAGGGAGCAAACAATATTTGTAACAGTAATTATAAGTCAGTAAATTACCTCATATGTTAACTGGTGATAAAAATGGAGAAAGGAAGCGGTGAGCCAGGTAAGCCGGCTCATCAGTGCAGGAGGTGGAGATCCTGAAATCCTAACCCCACAGATTAGTGCCCTAGTGCACAAATTGCAATGCTCCTACAGCACACACTGAAGCAACTCTAATCCCCAATTTCTTCTTTATCAACAAGGACATTCCAATATCTTTACTGTTTGAGTTGACTTTATCTGGACTTACATAATACCATTTTATACATGGATGGTAGATGAAAATGAAAGGTAGGAAAGAATGTCTCTAAAAATATCAGGGAAACATTTTCTTATATATTTATTCAACAAATTTTATAGAGCACTTACTATGTGCTAGACACCATTCTAGGTGCTAGATATCAGTGATGAACAAGGTAATTTCAGAGAGGGATAAACTCACTGAGAGGAAGAAACAAAATGTCCACCTCTCCCATTTACTACCTTTTGCCTTATTACGTTATATATCTGTTTATTATGTTTGTTTCCTATTATCTGTTTCCTATCTCTAGAATTTTTGTCTTTTTGTTCATTTCCTAGCATCCAAAAACAGTGCTTGGCTCATACTAGATGAAAGAATCTCATTGTTTCTTTTTGCATTCCTTCAAGTAAAGTTGGGCATTTATTTCTTCATGTTTTTCAGCCAATACGTGCTCTTTCTATTGTGAAATGATGGCTTATGTCTGTCTTAGTCTGTTCAGGCTGGTCTAACAAAATACCACAGACTGGGTAGCTGATAAACAACGGAAAGTTATTCCTCACAGTTCTGGAGGCTGGAAGTCTGAGATCAGGGCACTGGCATGGTTGGGTGAGGGCTCTCTTCCAGGTGGCAGATTTCTCCTTATCTTCACATGGCAGAAGGGGCTAGGGAACTCTCCAGGACCTTTTATAAGAAACTAATCCCATTCATGAGGGCTCCGCCCTCATGACCTAATCACCTCCTAAGGGCTCCCACCTCCTAATACCATCACAAGGGGTATTAGGATTGCAACATATGAATTTTGGTGGGACACACATTCAGACCATAGCATGTCCTTAGCCCATTTTTTTTTAATTAGGGTATTTTTTTGGTTGATGTTTCTTAAGGATAAGAGTTTTTCATATATTAAAAGATGATAACTCTTTGGTATGTGTAATAAATATTTCCCCCATTTTGCCCTTGATATTTTGACTTTATTGATGCTTTTTTTTTCTCATATGAAGCTTCATATAGTAAAATGTGTTGATATTACCCTTTATGATTTCTACCTTTAAAAAGGGCCTTTCTGGCTCCATTTATGGTAGTAATGAAGTAGCTTCTATTGTACCTACCTTCCCACAGATACAAATTATAAACTCTGGACAAAATGTTTTTTAAAACTACCCCAAAGTACCGAAAAGTAGTCCCAAACAGGGAAAATACATTTAGAAGAGATAAATAGCACTGGGTGAGCTTTCCATTTTTATGGCTTTTTGTCTGAAATCAGGCACCAGTCAACACTATTTGGGAGGATGTACAATCTTATTGGCTTAAGGAACCAAAGGAGAGAGGTCAAGTCAACCACAGCAGCTAGGAAGTGACAGAGAATCCTAGGAAGGAAAGAGATAGGAAAGGCCCCAAATTCTGCATATAAATTCTGCCCAAATCCCCGATGACTTCTGAATTTGGCATGCACATGGAAAACACCAGACATCTCAGCTAATCCTAAAATGATTGAACAAAAATTTCAACCAATGATGACCACAAGGGAAACAGAGCTTAGATATAGTTTGAGCACAGACTGATAAAACGAACAAACAAATGCAAATCAACATTCTTCAGACAGATAAAATAGAATCTGGAGACTGTAAATATCATTTACAGAGTCCAGGATACAACACATTATTAGACATATGAAGAAACTGGAAAATGTGTCCCATATTGACAAGAAAATGCAATCAATTGAGACAGATCCAGGGGTGATACAGATGTTGGAATTAGCTGACAAGTTTTGAGAGCAGTAAATGTAAAGATGCTTAAGGACATAAATGAAAATGTGCTCATAATGAATGTACAGACTGTATCCATCATCAGAGAAATAATAACTACAAAAAAAATCAAATGTAACTTCTATTACTGAAAAATAAAATATGAGAGATAAGAAATTCACTGGGTAGGCTTAACAGTATATAGGAGATGCCAGAAGAGTCAGTGAACTTGAAGATATATTAATGAATATGATCTGATCTGAAGAATACACAGGAAAAAACATTAAAAATAAAATCAGCAGAGTCTGAGTAACCTGTAAGACAATAAAACAATATCTAGCATATGTGTAATTGGAATTACAGAGGGAGAAATAGAGAAGATATGGTAGAAAAAGTATTTGAAGAAATAATGGCTGAAGTTTTCCAAAATTTGGTGAAAGACATAAATTTATAGTTTCAAGAAGCTCAAAGAACCTCAGTAGGATAAACACAAGCAAAACTACATCTTGGTATATCATAGTCAAATGGATAAAACCAAAGATAAAGAGAAAAATTTGAAAGCATTCAGAGAAAAATGGTATACTATATACATAGGAATAACAATATGATTTGACTGAGTTCTCATCAGAAACAATGGAGGCCAGAAGACAATGAAACAACATCTTTAAAGTGCTAAAAGGAAAAATAAGCTTTTCAACCCAGAATTCTATATCCAACAAAAATATCTCAGAAAATGAAAGCAAAATAAAGACATCTCAAGATAAATAAAAACAAAGAGATTTATCACCACCAGACCTGTACTACAACCAAGTGACCAGCGTGACCTCCACTGTTAGGTGTTATGGGGCACTGTGGGTTCTGCTTTGATCTTTTGGATAGCTCTCTCCAGGGGAAGCCAGCCACCATGCCCTGAGGACACTTAAGTAAACCTGTGGAAAGCCCACATGGAAAGGAATTGAAGTTTTTGCCAACAGTCAACACCAAGTTGCCAGGTATGTGAGTGAGTCACTTGGGAAGTGAAACCTCCAGTCCTAGTAAAACCTTCAGATGAATGAAGCCCCAGCTGACATCTGACCACAATCTTAATGGATACTCTCAGACAGGACTGGATATCCAAATCACTCCTGAATTTCTGACACAAAGAAACTGTGAGAGGTATTAAATAAACACTGCTGTTTTAAACCACTTTTAGTTGATTTGTTATACAGCACTAGATAATTTACATAAGCCTCCATCATAAGAAACTGGGTTGGGGTGGGAGGACAAAATAATATCATAGTTAGAGGAAGAGAAAAAATATAAGCAGAAATGAATAAAATCTAAAACAAACAAAGCTGGGCTTCTGAAATAATCAACAAAATTGATAAACTATGGGGCGCCTGGGTGGCGCAGTCGATTAAGCGTCCGACTTCAGCCAGGTCACGATCTCGCGGTCCATGAGTTCGAGCCCCGCGTCAGGCTCTGGGCTGATGGCTCAGAGCCTGGAGCCTGTTTCCCATTCTGTGTCTCCCTCTCTCTCTGCCCCTCCCCCGTTCATGCTCTGTCTCTCTCTGTCCCAAAAATAAATAAACGTTGAAAAAAAAATTTTTTTTTAAAAATTGATAAAACTATAGGCAGACTAATCAAGAATAAAAGAAGGGTGACTAGCTGGCTCAGTTGGTAGAACATGCAACTCTAGATCTTGGGGTTGTGAGTTGGAGCCCTGTGCTAGGTGTATAGATTACTTAAAAACAAAATCTTTAAAAAAAAAATAGCAAAAGAGAGAACACAGAACACAAATTACTAATATCAGGAATAAAGAGGTGATATTACTATAGAGACTACAGATCATTAAAAAGATAAAAGAATATTATTAACAACTTTATACCAACAAATTCAACAACTTACATGAAATAGATAAAAATCTTGAAACAATATGATTACCAAAATTGAGACAAGATGAACTAGAATATATGACTGGTTGGATATCTATTAAAGAAATTATTTCACACACACAAAACTCCAGGCCCAGATAACTTCATTGGTGAAATTTATCAGATATTTAAAGAACAGTCTTATACAAATACCATCTTACACAAACTCCTTCATAAAATGGAAAGGGACCCTTCTAAATTCATTGCATGAGTCCTGAATAACACTGATAACAAACAATTTCCAGAAAAATTATAGACAAATATCCCTTAGGAACACAGACACAAAATCTTTAAGACATTAGCAAATAGAATATAGAAACACAAAAAAGATAATAAATTATGACCGAGGCTTTTCTCAGAAAGGAAAGATGGTTTAACATTCGAAAATCAATGTAATTAGCCATTAATAGAAAAAAAGATAATTATGTGATCGTTTTATCAGATGCAAAAAAATACTCATTTGTGACTGTAAAAAATCAGCACATTAGGTTTAGAAGTAACTTCCTCAATATGACAGAGGGCATCTATAGAAATTGTCAACTAACATTTATTTGTTTGTTTATTATTTATAAAGCTTATTTATTTAATCTCTACACCCAAAATGGGGCTCTAACTCACAACCCAAGATCAAGAGCTACACACTCCTCTGAATGAGTCCACTGGGTGCTCGTTCTAAACATCAAATTTAATGGTGAAATATTGGGGTGTCTAAGTGGCTCAGTCAGTTAAGTATCTGACTCTGATTTTGGCTCAGGTCATGATCTCATGGTTTGTCAGTTTGAGCCCTGCACTGGGTTCTGCATTGACAGTGCAGAGCCTGTTTGGGATTCTCTCTCTGCCCCTCCCCCACTCACACATGTACTCTTGTGCTCTCTCTCTCAAATAAACTGGTGAAATATTGAATGATTTCTCTCTAAGAATAGAAACAAGCCAAGGATGTTCACTTTCAGTATTTCTATCCAACACTATATTGGATCTAAGCCAGTGTAATAAGGCAAGAAAAAGAAAGAAAACTCATATAGATCAGAAAGGAAGAATTAGGGGTGCCTGGGTGGCTCAGTCGGTTGAGTGTCTGACTTCAGCTCAGGTCATGATTTTGCAGTTGATGAGTTCAAGCCCCGTGTCGGGCTCTGTGCTGACAGCTCAGAGCCTGGAGCCTGCTTCAGATTCCATGTCTCCCTCTCTGTCTGCCCCTCCCCCGCTCATGCTCTTTCTCTCTCTGTCTCAAAAATAAATAAACATTAAAAAAAAATTAAAAAACAAAGAAAGGAAGAATTAAACTTCTCTATTCACAGATGACATAGTTGTTTACATTGAAAAATCTTAAGAATCTACAAAACAGATACTAAAACTAATATGTAAATTTAGTAAAATCATAAATCAAAGGTAAATATACAAAAATCAATTTAATTCTATGTTAGCAGCCAACAACAAAACATATACCTGCTATGATCCAGCAATTCCATTTCTAGAAAAATGAAAACATAGGTCCACAAAAAGCTTGCATGAGAGGGGTGCCTGGGTGGCTCAGTTGGCTGAGTGTCCAACTTTTGATTTTGGCACAGGTCATGATTCCAGGGTCATGGGGTCAAGCTCTGTGTTGAGCTCTGAACTGAGTGTAGAACCTACTTAAGATTCTCTCTCCCCCCTGCTCATGCTCTCTTTTTCTCAAAAAATAAAAATGAAAAAACTTGCACAAGAATATTCACAGAAGCTCTATTCATAATAGTCAAAACTGGCAGGTAGGTGTCTATCAACAGGAAAGTGGCTAAATAAACTATAGTATAGTTATACAAATTGAATACAATTCAGCAATATAAAGGTATATACTACCAATGTATGTGACAACATTGATGAATGTCAAAAACATTATGCTAAGTCAAAGAAGCCTTATACAAAAGAATATCTATGGTATGATTTCATTTATATGATGTTCAAGAACAGACAAAATTAGTTTGTATTGAAAAAAAAGCAGAAAGGGGTGCCTCGGTGGTTCAGTTGGTTGAGTGACCGACTTTAGCTCAGGTCGTGATCTCACGGTTTGTGAGTTCAAGCCCTGCGTCGGGCTCTGTGCTGACAGCTTGGAGCCTGGAGCCTGCTTCGGATTCTGTGTCTCCCTCGCTCTCTGCCCCTCCCCCACTCATGCTCTGTCTCTCTCTGTCTCAGAAATAAATAAACATTAAAAAAAAAGTTAAAAATAACAACAACAAAAAAGAAAAAAATCAGAAAGTGGAGGTAAAGGTGGAGACTAAATGGGAAGCAGAATCAGGAAACTTGGAGGGTGATGGCAATGTTCTAGGGTTTGTATTACACAGATGCAAGCATTTGTCAATATTTATTGATTGGTACTCTTTAAGATTTGTTCACTTCACTGTATATAAAATTTCATCCATTAAAGCATAAACAAGTATTGAACTAGATGGTGAATGATATGCATTTGAAGAATTTAGGGGAGAAATATATACATATATACATACACACACACGTACATACATATACATATCTGCAACTTGCTTTAAAATGCATTTACTAAAAAAATTAAATAAATTGATGGATGGACATGTGATTATTAAACATTATAATTGTAGATCAAAGGACTTCTAATCCAGTAGAATTTTCTAAGCTGATGTAAATGTTCTATATCTGCATTACCCAATACGGTTGCTACTAGACACATGTGGCTAATGAGCACTTGAAATGTAACTAGTGCAACTGAGGAAATGAATTTCAAGTTTAATTTTATTGTAAATTATTTAAATTTAGATAGCAGATGTGGCCACTGGCTACTATTTTGGACAGCACAGACAGAACATTTCCATCACGGCAGAAAGTTCTGTCAGACAATGTTGATCTAGAAGCACAGAACAATGTTGAAAATAGTGATGATGACAACAGACCTCCTTGTTTTGATTCTGACAGGAAAACAGTGTCCCATCATTAATATGATGTGTACTATGGGTTTCTAATAAATGGTACTTATCTAGAGTAATGTTATAATGAATACAAACAAAATATCTATAGTGCTTTATAGCTTCTAAGGCATTTAAAAATATTTGTATTTAATCCTTTCACAAATCCTCTACTCTTGTGGTTGAGAAAACAGAAACTGAGAGTTCAATTGTATATTACCACCAACTAGCAAGTGGTAGAGACTTGACTCAGATTTCTGTCTCCAAATTCCCTTTTCTATTGACTTTATCAATTAATGTCCACAGTAACATAGTCATCAATGATCTCATGATATAAACATCAAAACGTATGATAAGAAAAGGTTGTGAAAAGTTGGATATGACATATCCTCAATACCTTTTAACACTTATTTTGATATAAGAAAAGCCTGACACATTGACATTGAAAATTACAGGAATCATAAAATTGGGCAGTCTACCTTTTAAACATCTATACGTAAAAAGTGAAGTAAAAATTGAAAGGTTTATGTTTTATTTTAGTAACTTGTATATCTACCCAGGTTTTGCTAACAATTTATTTTCTAATTGTGTATTTCAAGTAACTCCCATATCACTAACATCAGAAAAATGTTCAATGTCTTAGATGTTTTAGCAGAGTTTTACAAATCAGCTATACAGTTGTCATGCTCATGGTCTGTGAACATAAGAGAGAAACACAATAAGCAAAGCTTTAATGACTCTTGCCTCTTACTTTTGCATAGGAATTACACTGTTCTATTTGGGACTATTTTTAATTGCTAAAATGTTTTCTAAAGCAATGTAATTTTTTGCTGTTATACCTTCAGTATCTCCTAGAACAGTGGCAAAGTACACATTCAATAAATATTTGTGTATGAGTGCATAAATGGATGGATGGATGCGTAGAACTAGGAAGAGGTGACATTTGTAAACTGAACAGGCAATGTAAATGCTGTGGGTTTACGACTGTTGTTTAATGTGTTCAGGTACTCCCAGTTTGCTATGAACTATTGATGTATCACTCCAGTGTAATCCACAAATTAGAAGACATTTTGGCATTCTGTAACTAAAATTTAATAAGAAGGAAGATGGGGGATGTGTTTCAAAAATCAGAGCGTATGTGCACTGATACAATATTGTGTACCAAGTATACTTACATAAGAAAAATTAAAAATCTAAATTTAGAACCAAAAAATCCTGAGTCATATTGAACAAACAGTTCACAGCCTTGGCACTCAGTCATTCCCAGGGCCCTCATCTGCCATTATTGCTACCAGAGACACACAGTATCTTTCCCAGTGATTCAGGAGAGTTGGGAAGGTTTCGTACACATTTTTCTCCCCCCTAGCACTATCACAGTGCCCATCACAGAAGAGATGTTAAATAAAGGTTTGTTGAATGAGTTAATTTTCTTTATAATATTAGCACAATGTTCAACCTTTGTTCTTCTGAAATCTCAAAAGAGTAGTTTCATAGTTTTACATTATGAAATCCGTCAAAATTCTTTTCAGTATAGTGTCTTGTACATATCGTACCCTTAAAATCATCTGAAACACAAATGCATTTTTATTTTTAAAAGATTCATTCAGGGTGCCTGGCTAGTTCAGTAGGCTAGGAATCTGACCCTTGACTTAGGCTCAGATCATGATCCCACAGTTTCGTGGGTTTGAGCCCTGCATCAGGCTCTGCACTGCTTGGGATTCTCCCTCTCTCTCTACCCTTCCCCGCTTGCACTTTCTGTTTCTCTCTCTCCCCAAAAAATAACAAAAACAAAAACAAACAAAACCCCCAGAACTTTAAAAAATTATTCAATCTCACAGTACATAGAATAAGATATGATCATCTCCTTCAATCCTACCCCATTTTTATTCCCCAACCTACTATTGGCATAGTTTATGCTTCTCTTTCCTGCCTTTTTAAATTTATTATTATTATTTTTTATATTTTTTATTTTTGCAAGAGAGAGAGAGAGAGAGAGAGAGAGAGAGAGAGAGAGAGAGAGAAAGAGAGACAGCGCAAGCAGGGGAGGGGCAGAGAGAAGGAGACACAGAATCCAAAGCAGACTCCAGGCTCTGAACTATCAGCGCAGAGCCTGACGCTGGGTTTGAACTCAAAACTGGCTTAATCTACTGAGCAACTCAGGTGCCCCATTCCTGCCTTTTTAAAGTGCTTTGGTATAATAGGTGGGTGCACACACACATATTTTTATCAACATGGAGTCAGACATATGAATTGTTCTGCAGTGGGCTTCCCCAACATTGACATGACACTATGTCAGCACATACAGTCTGTCTCACTCTTCAACAGCTGCTTGGCACCTACATCAGGTGGATGAACAGTAATTTATTGAATTATATCTCTGATAACGGGCACTTAGGGTTGTCTCCATCTTTTTAAACTATTATAAACATTATAGCATTGAATACCTTGTACATACATTTTAGCATACACGTGTGAGTATTTCCATGAAAAATTTCTTTGAAGAGTATATTATTTTTTTTTTGGTGGATGCTGTCATGTTTCCTTTTAAGAAATATTTACCAATGAACACTCCCACTCCGTCTAGTCCTTGCCCTTCTGTTCTCGCCAGATTAACAGTAGGAACAAGAAAACTCAGGGCTAGGCTAAATTAGACTTAGGTTTTCCATAGACACAATATTCAAAGATGAAACAGTTTTGGATTTAGGGCTTTGAGGGGTTCAGGCCTACACTTTAGTGCCATTTAATCTAATCATTGCAGATTAAATGAGAGTTATCGGTCAACCTTAAGACCGGTTTGTTACTTATAACATTGTTTCTGGGACAAGAATGTTATGGTTCTTATGTAAAAAACAAACAAAAAACAAAAAACAAAAAACAAAACCCTTTTAAATCACAACAAACATTTATTAAACTTTAGCATACATATATCAAGGGTGCACTAGGTAGCCAGGAGATGAAATTGTTTCTGTCCTCAAGAAACTGGTGATCAAGGTGATAGTAATTAACTTTGTTATAGGTGTGAGAATGTGATTACAGTTCTGTTAAAAAAAAAAAAAGCTCTTGTAAAAAAGATTCTACTTTAGTATTTATAATAGAATTTCAAGATGTCTTGGTTTTGCTTTAAAATATTTCAGGAAAACAAGGGGCGCCTGGATGGCTCAGTCAGCTAAGCGTCCAACTTCAGCTCAGGTCATGATCTCACGGCCGGTGAGTTCGAGCCCCGCATCGGGCTCCGTGCTGACAGCTCAGAGCCTGGAGCCTGCTTCGGATTCTGTCTCCCTGTCTCTCTCTGCCCCTCCCCCACTCACACTCTGTCTCTCAAAAAAAAAAAAACAAAACAAAAAAAAAACAAAACAGGAAAACAAGAAAACACGGAGAGAATTAAAACAAGTGTTGCAAATGTTAAGTGTTGAATTGGAGTGATGGGTGGATGTGGATTTATTATGTCTTATTATGTGTAATGACTAGAGATATAATAATGTAAATTCATTATTTTACCTTAAAAAAAGATTTTATTTTAATTAATCTCTCTACCCAACATGGGGCTTGAACTCATAACCCTGAGATCAAGAGTCCTATGCTCCACCAACTGAGCCAGCCAGGCACCCCTCTCTCTACCTTTGCAAATATAAATAATATTCTCATTCTTCTAGAAACACCAATATATAAATACAAAATTTCAATATAATAAAATAATAAAGATATATGCACAAGAGGTTATGAAAGCAGAAAAGGACCCAAATTTGTTTAGGTGGGATTGAGCAGGACTGAGAGTATAAGAGCCCAACTCCTGTATCAAACTATCTGGGTCCAAATTCCAGTACCTCCTCTTTTTAGTTATGTGATATTGGCATGTAACTTGGCCACTCTGTGCTCAGTTTCCTGTATAATAAAATGGGGATAATTATAGTACCTAATTGAGGATCAAATGAGATAGCTTGCAAAGCCCTGAAACAGTGCCCAATACATAGTAAACATGAAACTGTGTGTTATAATTTATCATCATTGTCAGTGTTACTATGAAGGCTTTTCAGAGATGTCTTGAGGCAGAGATTTTTTTTTAACGTTTATTTATTTTTTAACGTTTATTTATTTTTGAGACAGAGAGAGACAGAGCATGAACGGGGGAGGGTCAGAGAGAGAGGGAGACACAGAATCTGAAACAGGCTCCAGGCTCTGAGCTGTCAGCACAGGGCCCGACGCGAGGCTCGAACTCACAGACTGTGAGATCATGACCCGAGCTGAAGTCGGACACTCAACCAACTGAGCCACCCAGGCGCCCCAACGTTTATTTATTTTTGAGACAGAGAGAGACAGAGCATGAACGGGGGAGGGTCAGAGAGAGGGAGACACAGAATCTGAAACAGGCTCCAGGCTCTGAGCTGTCAGCACAGAGCCCAACACGGGGCTGGAACTCACGGACCGCGAAATCATGACCTGAGCTGAAGTCAGCCGCTTAACCGACTGAGCCACCCAGGTGCCCCAGAGGCAGAGATGTTTTCAGAAAAGCAACATAACTTAAAGCCAATCAGATGTAGGTGTGTGTGTGTCTGTGTGTGTGTGTGTGTGTGTGTATGCATGTGTGGAGAGAGGAAGTTAACGTGATCCCATATTTCTAACTTAGGTGACCAGATGGATGATTACATCATTAACTAAGAAGAGAACATAGATGAAAGAGAGTTTGTCACTTTCAAATTGTATTTTTAATCATATAAACAAATGAGCAGGTATACAACAAACTGAATTACCTCAGAATTAAAATACAGTTCTGAGAATGAGAAGGTAAAGTACTAATGAAAATTGGCAGCATGAAATGTAAAATGGTAAAGATTCTAAAAATACTTTAAGGGCTAACTTTATCTAGAATAGTAAACATTATTGTTATATACCTCATACACATAGCCTAAATAAGTGAGGTCATCTGAGTGCTAGAAGATACCTGGAAATAACATTATTTCAGAAATCCAACAACTCAGATATTAATGGAATTGCCTTAAAAATATATAGTTCTCAAAGGTTATAATCAGATAAGGTAGCTGTCATGGTTACTGATGACTCCTTCCACATAGGTACTACTTGGGAATTCTCAGCAGTGTCTGGGTCCCCATTAAAGCAGACACTGTTTAGGGGACAGGGGCAGAAAAGAGCAGAAATGATCTCTGGAATATCTTACTTTGAGTGCCCCAAAGTCTTGTCCCTTACCCACAGTTTCTCCTATTAGCCATGATATCTATTTACTTAATCATCTCTCTTTAGAATTTGAAAAAATTTAAGGAAAAAATAAGCAATTTAGTAATGTATCATGCCACTGGCCTATTCATGATTATAACTATTACCAGTTTTCATTTTAATTTTTAATGTTTTCTACTTAATTTTGAAACAATCTCAGATCTCCAGAAAAGTTGCAAGTACAGTACAAAATTTCTCTCCAGTCATTTGAGAGTAGTTGCTGATATGATGCTTCATCACCCCTGTATACCTTAGAGTGTTTTCCTGCAAGCAAGGATATTCTCCTACATAATCACAGGAAAAGCATCAAAGTCAGGAAGTTAACATTGACATATCACTATCATTTAACCATCAAACTCCATTCAAGTTTCACCATTGTCCCAAATGACATCCTTTACAGCAAAAGGATACAGTTCGGAATCACACGTTGCTTTCAGGTCTGTCTCTTTAGTCTCCTTCAATCAGCAACAGATGCTCAGTATTTCCTTGATTTTTCATGACCCGGACACTTTTGAAGATTACAGTCCGTTACTTTGTGGAACATCCTTCATTTAAGGTTTGTTTGATGTTTCCTTATAATGAAATTCAGGTTAAGTATCTTTGGCAGGATGTCCACAGAAAACATGCTATGTTCTTTTCATTGTTTGCTATCAGATAGCACATGACTTTTATTTGTCCCATTACTAGTGATGTTTAACGTTGAGCATTTGATTAAGATGCTTCCTCACCATGAAGTTATTCTTTTCCCCTTTATAACATAGTATTGGCGGGGAGGTGCTTTAAAGTAGTATGAATATTCTGTAATAATATTCTTTACAAACTTTCTATTTATTCATTTGCTTATATCAGGATGGACTCATTTTATTCAATGAGTTATAATTTCATTATTTTTTGTGATGTTGAAAGTTTCCCTGATTTTCCCTGTTGATGGCTGCTAACTGATCAGGGTGGTAGCTGCTGAAGGTTTGTGGCTGTGGCAATGGCTTAAATAAGACAATGAAGTTTGCCGCATCAGTTGACTCTTTCACTTGAGCACTTAGAGGCCATGGTAGGGATATTAACTGACCTAATTTCAGTATTGTTGTGTGTCAAGGGATAGGAGAGGGACAGTGGGGAGCGGTTGGCGGAACAATTAGAACACATACAGCATTTATGGATGAAGTTTGCTGTCTTATATGAGCATGGATCCTGGCACCCCAAAATAATTAAAATAATAACATCGAAGATCACTGATCACAGATCACCGTAATGAGTATAATAATAATGAGAACATTTGAAATAATGTCACAGTTACCAAAATGCAACATAGAGACACAAGGTAAGCAACTGCTTTTGGAAAAATGGCACTGAGACTTGACACAGCGTTGCCACAAACCTTCAATTTATAAAAAACACAATATCTAGGGTGCCTGGGTGGCTCAGTCGGTTAATCGTCCGACTTCGGCTCAGGTCATGATCTCGCGGTTTGTGAGTTCAAGCCCTGCGTCGGGCTCTGTGCTGACAGCTCAGCGCCTGGAGCCTGTTTCAGATTCTGTGTCTCCCTCTCTCTCTCTGACCCTCCTCCATTCATGCTCTGTCTCTCTCTGTCTCAAAAACAAATAAGCGTTAAACATTTTTTTTTAAAAAAACACAACATCTGAGAAGCACGATAAAACAAAGAGCAAAAAACAAGGGATGCATGTAATTCCAAACTAGCACCATGAGGGTCATTCTAACTTTGTCCCTTTCCATACTTGTAATTCCCTTCTCTGACAGCGGGAAACCTGGTTTCCATTATCCTCAATATATTTACTTATTTGATGTATCCCCTTATGTAACCAAACTTCCATTGCTATCACCCTCTCTCTGCAGAGATGCCCTACTCCCCCACGTGAGCTCTGACATCTTGTGCTAGGCTCCCCTCCTACGTGGAAGGATTTCTAACTCTACTAGAGCACCCATAATCTGTCCTAGGTACTTCCTCATGCACAAAAGCCCTTCTCTCTCTGTTTGGGTTCTGACCCCCTGCTCGTAACCACTCTCTATGTGGGTGTTCTCTTCACCCTCCTTAGGCTCTGAGACCCTGCACTAAGCTGCCTTCCTTCCTGGATATTCCTCTCACTCCTTGCATTCTGAAATCCTGCACTAGGCTCCCAATCTGCATAAAAGCCCTCCTCATCATACCTGGACTCCAAGACTGCCCTCTCATTCAGATGCCCTCCTCACCCCACTCTTCTTCTTCACACCTCTCTCTTAGCTGCCTTTCCACCGAAATAGCTCTTTATCCCTCCCATGTTCTGACACCCACCAATGCAGACATCCTCCTCACCTTGAGCAGGTTCTGACACCCCACACAAGGATGCCCCTTTTTGGGAATGCCCTCCTCATCCTTGTACTCCAACACCCTATTCTCGGCCCCTGTGGCTCACCCACCTTGAACAGACTTCTACTTCATTTGGCCCCACCTAATGGCTTTAGGACTGAATTATTCAAGAAGGGAAGAGGAAAAACCATACAGCTGTTTTTACATGAAGTCATTGTCTTTTGTTATTAAAACATTTATTTTGGGGCACCTGGGTGGCTCAGTCTGTTAAGCGCCCGACTTCGGCTTAGGTCATGATCTCGTGGGTTGTGAGTTCAAGCCCCACATTGGGCTCTGTGCTGACGGCTCAGAGCCTGGAGCCTGTTTCGGATTCTGTGTCTCCCTCTCTTTCTGCCCCTCTCCTGCTCCTGCTCTGTCTCTCAAAAATAAATAAATGTTAAACAAACAAACAAACAAAAACCATTGCTTTTGACCCTGTATACAAAATGTGATTTAGAGGCACTTGGGTGGCTCAGTCAGTTAAGTGTCCGAATTCAGCTCAGGTCATGATCTCACAGTTCATGGGTCCAAGCCCCAGGTCGGACTTTGTGCTGACAGCTCACAGCCTAGAGCCTGCTTCAGATACTGTCTCCTTCTCTCTCTCTGCCCCTCCCCCTTCCCCCTTCTCTCTCTCTCTTTCTCTCTCTATTTCTCTCAAAAAGAAACATTAAAAAATGTGATTTAGCTAAACCACTGAAGTAATTTTTCCGTTAAATCACTCTATCTCATAAACTATGGAGCTTACTTAGGACAATGTTAATTTGTCCATAATTTATGACATCTCCTATCACTAATTCATTCAGCTTCCCCAGCATTTGTTTCAAATCAGAACCTCTATTAAAGGTGTTTGTATCCAAAATGAGGGTAAAAGTCAAAATCCTCACATAGGCCAGAAGGCTTCATGTGATCTGTCCTCCTCTTCCTCGCGTCTCCCCCTCAACTCTTTCCCCAGGCTGCTCCTTTCCTGCCACCCTGGTCTCTATGAAATTATTTTTTTCATTTGTATTAAGTATAGTTGGCATACAATGTTAAATTAGTTGCAAGTGCACAACATACTGATTTGTCAATTCTATACATTATGCAGTGTTCACCACAACAGGTATAGTTACCATCTGTCACCATACAAAGTGATTATAATATTACTATGTTCCTCATGCTGTACTTTTCATCCCCATGACTTATTTGTTTTATAACTGGAAATCTGAATCTCTTAGTCCTCTTCACCTATTTCTCCCATTTCCCAACCCCTCTCTCTTCTGGCAACTTCCAGTTTGTTCTCTGTATTTAGGAGTCTGTTTCTGGGTTTTGTTTTTTGGGTTTCTTTGCTCATTTGCTTTTTTTAGATTCCACATATAAGTGAAAGCATATGGTATTTGTCTTTCTCTGAGTTATTTCACTTAGCATAATACCTTTTGTGTCCATAATACCTTTGTGTTGTCGCAAATGGCAAGATCTCACTCTTTTTTATGGCTCATTCTTTTTTATTCATTTTCATTAATTCATTATTTATTTATACTTTACACACACACACACACACACACACACACACACCATATCTTTTTTTTTAATGTTTATTTTAAGAGAGAGGGTGGGGGAGAGAGGTGGTGGGCAGAGAGAGAGAGAGAGAGAGAGAGAGGGAGAGAGAATCCCAAGCAGGCTCCATGCTCAGCATGGAGCCCCACGTGGGGCTCAATCTCATGACTGTGAGATCATGACCTGAGCCACAATCAAGAGTCAGACACTTAACCAACTGGGAGCCACCCAGGCACTCCTGTACCATATCTTCTTGATCTCTTCATCTATCTATGGACACTTAGGTTGCTTCCACATCTTAGCCATTGTAAATAATGCTTCATTGAACATAGGGGTGCATATATCTTTTTGAAATAGTGTTTTATTTTCTTTGTAAAGAAAATGTAGTGTAATTACTGGATCATATGATATTTCTATTTTTCATTTTTTGAGGAACCCCATACTATTTTGCATAATGGTTCCACCAATTTACATACTCACCGATGGTGCATGAGCATTCTCTTTTCTCCACATCCTCACCAACACTTGTTATTTCTTTTCTTTTTGATACTAGTCATTCTGACTGGTATGCAGTAATATCTCATTGTGGTATTGGTTTGCATTTCCTTGAGGATTAGTGATGTTGAGTATCTTTTCATGTATCTGTTGGCTATCTGTGTGTCTTCTACACCAGTATAAAAAGATTTGCACAGCAAAAGAAACCATCAACAAAACAAAAAGGCAACCTACTGTATGGGAGAAAATACGTGAGAATGATTTATCTGCTAAGGGGTTAATATCCGAAATATATAAAGAACTTATACAACCCAACATCCCCCCAAAAAACAAATAGCCAATTAAAAAATGGGCAGAGGAAGTGAATAGATATTTTTCTAAAGGAAACATAAAGATGGCCAACAGATACACAAAAAGATGCTTTATGCAATTCTTAAAACAGAATGGCTGGGCCATTTTTGCCTTAGGGCTTAGGGCCTCTGCCCTGGTTCCTCTTCCTGAAATACTTTCTCCCCAGATGTCCCCATTACTCATTCCAGTGACTCCTTCATGTTTTTGTTTAGATCTCACCTTCTCAATGAAGCCCACTCTAATCAGCCTGTTTAAAATCGGAACTGCCTCCAACCCTGATTTCCCTGCCACTTACCGCTTTCTAATATATTATACTCCTAATACTACTTATTATGTTTATTTTTCATTTGCTGCCTTTCTTCCCACCATCCCCACTAAACTGTAGCTCCATAAGGGCAGGGGTTTTTAATATTTTGTTCATTACCTAACAAATATTTGTTGAATGCAGACAGCAGTTTCCTGAAGCAGATTGAATCCCAAAACTAAATTCAGAGCACCATCTAGTGTTCTTGGAAGGATGTGCTTGCTACTTAACCCTGAGAGTCATTTGCATTAGCCATGGGATAAACAGTACTGGTGTAATCAATTTTCACTTACTCTATTTTTTAGTGCCCTCTGTGGTTCTGTGAAAATTAAAATGTTTTCCATGATTTAACAGTCATGGGACATATTGACTTCTCTAAGAGTAATCTCTTCTCCAAGGACTTGCCTGTTGCTCCCCAGAATTCCTTGGGGCTACAAGTGTAATGAAGGGGGGCCCTGGGTGCCTCAGTCTTGGTTTCAGCTTGGGTCATGATCTCACAGTTTGTGGGTTCCAGCTCCGTGGCAGGCTGGCAGGGTGGAGCCTGCTTGGGATTCTCTCTCTCCCTCTCTCTCTTTCTCTCTGCCTCTGCTTGCACGCATACTCTCAAAATAAATAAATAAACATTTTTTTAAAAGTGTGGAGGCGCCTGGGTGGTTCAGTTGGTTAAGCATCTGACTCTTGGTTTTGGCTCAGGCCATGATCTCATGGTTTTGTGCATTTGAGGCTTGCATCAGGCTCCGTGCTGACAGCTCTGAATCTACTTGGGATTCTCTGTCTCCCTCTCTCTCTGCCCCTCCCCATCCCACTGTCTCTGTCTCTCTCAAAATAAATAATAAACTAAAAAAAAAAGTGTCATGAAGGTCTCATGTCTTTAAGCCTTAGGGCATCTGTCTTTCCCCACTTGCAAAAAACCCCCTAAATACAAACACAAGGTAATAACCCTTTCTTTTTTGGTACCTACACTATTTCTCCAGAATATAATAAATTATATTTGTTGATTTAAAAATTTTTGCTTTGGCCACAAAAGTCCCTAAATCAAAGCGATAGAATGCTAGCAAGGGTAATGGTAATAATGTTTAAAATAGTATCAGGATTCTCTAAGATAATGAGCATAGACTTCTGATTTAGAAAATATTGGTTTCTTTAGATACCATAAACAGGAAAAATGCTTTAAAAGCATTAAAACATTTAATATTTGGGGCATCTGGCTGGCTCAGTCGGAAAAGCATGACTCTTGTTCTCGGGGTCATGAGTTTGAGTTTCACTTTGGGTGAGATGACTTAACTAAGTAAATAAACTTTCAGGAAAAACATTTAATATTTAACAGTAAGTAATGAAAAGCATAATTATCTCATTTTGACTGAATGCTTATTGTGCCCAGCACTATTCAGAAAGTTCATTACCATCTTTACAACCCTAACATGTAGATTCTCTACATTAAGTCCCATATTTCAGATGATGGAATGGAAACACAGAGAAGTTAAGTAACTTGACTGAAGTCACAGAACTAGTAAAGAGTAGAGCCTGAATTCAAAGCCAGCTAGGCTGGCTCCACAGGCCATGTCCATGAGCTTATGCCCATGCTTTTATTCACCTCCCCAAAGAAATGAATGATGCTGCTTTGTTTCAAAGTTCTTGGCTTGGTCAAAGAAATTAATTTATTAATGTCCTCATCTTCCAAAAAGGAATCCAGGCAACCATAAACAAAATAAAGGCATATACAATTATCCTAAAAGTTAAATTTTTTTTCTTTTCACAGTTAAGAAGGTAGAAGTTATAGAATTTGCCTTTCTAAGGATTTATGTTTTGGCCACGAATTTACATTCAAAGGATGCTGTGGCAAACATCATAAGCAACATGAACATCAAGATCAAAGGGTGGTATGCAGAGGCATGGTGAAGAATCAGTTGGTCCTTGCTGCCCATCTAACTCAGAACTTTTGATGCTACCTTTTCAATTGCCCAAAGCTTTCCCCAACTCTACCACTAGTTCTAATGTTTCAAAGTAGATAGAAGTGACTTAAGTTCCCAAAATATCAATTAACATACTCCTTTCTTGAATTTGACTCATCTCAGCTGGATGTTAGAAAACAAGTGAATTCTTGGGAATGCAAGCTGGTGCAGCCACTCTGGAAAACAGTATGGAGGTTCCTCAAAAAACTAAAAGTAGAACTACCCTATGACCCAGTAATTGCACTACTAGGTATTTATCCAAGGGATACAGGTGTGCTGTTTCAAAGGGACACATGCACCCCCATGTTTATAGCAGCACTATCAACAATAGCCAAAGTATGGAAACAGCCCAAATGTCCCTCGATGGATGAATGGATAAAGAAGATGTGGTATATATATATATATATATATATATATATATATGTATATATATACATATATATATATGTGTATATATACATATATATACATATATATATGTGTGTATATATATATATATATATATATATGAGTATTACTCGGCAATCAAAAAGAATGAAACCTTGCCATTTGCAACTACATGGATGGAACTAGAGGGTATTATGCTAAGTGAAATTAGTCAGAGAAAGACAAAAATCATATGACTTCACTCATATGAGGACTTTAAGATACAAAACAGATTAACATAAGGGAAGGGAAGCAAAAAAATATAAAAACAGGGAGGGGGACAAAGCATGAGAGACTCATAAATATGGAGAACAAACAGAGGGTTACTGGAGGGGGTGTGGGAAGGGGGATGGGCTAAACGGGTAAGGGGCATTAAGAATCTACTCCTGAAATCATTGTTGTACTAAACGCTAACTAATTTGGATATAAACTAAAAAAATAAAATTAAAAAAAATAATTAATTTTTAAAAAGACTAAAAAAAAGAAAACAAGTGAATTGTGTATTAAAGTGAGTCACATTAACGAGTGATTTATTAGGTAACATCCAGAATTATTTGCATTATGCGTCACACTCTTAAAAGGAATATGAAGTCCTTAATTTCAGATTGATGGAGTGTCTAAGGGGATATTTGTAGGAAGGAGGATTCCCAACCTCTCTTAGGTGATTCTGGAAATGGTGCCCCTCTCACCATCCTCATCTGGAACCAAAAACTCTTTTCGTAAATGTTTATGTAACTCTTTAAATTTCCTAAAATACAAGCTTATTTGGGAAAGGGAAATGATTATTCTCCATTAAAAAAAATATTTTATTTTTAAGTAATCTACACCCAACGTGGGGCTTGAACTCACAACCCAGAGATTAAGAGTCACATGCTTCAACTGAGCCAGCCAGATGCCCCTGGTTATTCTCCATTTTGGATAGAGATTTTCAACATGTAGTTTGAAGATTATGTTTGAACTTATCAGGGATTCCCAGCCCCACCTCTGACCTACCACATTAGAATCTTCCAGCTGGGCTGAGGAATCTGTATCCTAACCATCTTCCTGAGATAACTTGTGTGTATGCACGAGTTTGGTAACCAGTAACCTACGGGGATAATGTTGAAGAGTAAAGCACCAGCATCGTTTGGATTGTTGGATTCTTTCCTATTATAGACCACAGACTAGAACTTCAAAAAGTATCATGTAAAAACCTAATTATAAGAAGATCAAACATAATTTTAGGAGGCTAATAATTAACAAATCTATTTACAAGATTATATGTCCTTTTGTTGTAAATTATATGGAAACATCTCAATGAATTATATGTGTGAAACATCTCAAAGAATTCTTTAGTGGGTGTTGTTTAATCCTGCCTTGCCTTCCATAAAATTAACCAGCTGGCCAAAGTTTTTACTATCCTACCCACAGGAGTCTACAGTAACCCCCAAGGCATTCTCTGAACAATCCTTATTTCCTGTATAAAAGGAACTGAATTTGGTCAACTGTACAGAACTTCAGCTGATTACACTGAAAGTGTTTACCAAAGGAGACTGAATTCTGGAGTTCTAGAAATGTTTTAAAAGAGTAAATACAATCATTTTTTTGGATGAGCAGAATAGCCTAAAGGTAGAGGATCCAAAAAGAAGGCCTAGTAAGATTCTTTCTAGTTTTGTAATTTGACTAAACTGCCTCTCCATCCAATTGAATGTCAACTTATTTTTGTTTTCATTTTTTTAAGTCTGCCCCTCCACCCCCGTTTCATTTTTTAATTGGCTAAAACTGGCAAGAATTCCTTGCCGCTCCCTCTTGAGAATCCTTTACAAATACAGTTTAGACGCGCATAAATACAAAAAAGGAAACCACTTAACTGGATGATAATACACCACCCAGATAACTCAGATACCTAACAGAATTTTTCACCGAGTTGTTTGGTTTGGCCAAGTTAACTGACCAAGCCCCTTCAGTTACAACGTATAATTACTCTTCTTTCTCACACTTGTTTTTACTTGTCACTTACTCTTGATTCTTATCAATTGCTACAACTTTTCTTCTCCTTCATTTATAAGCTAAGTCACTGTTCAACCAAGAAGGTCACTTACCTTGAAAGTCTTTCTTCTTTAGAATGAGGTTGCATGCCACTGTGCTGACAGAGTAGAAAGCAAATATCAAAGGAAAGAGTTGAGTTGGATTGCTGGAATCTGTACAATGCTGAATACATTGAAGCAGCTGGGAACCAGGAACACTCAGTAATAACTGATTCCAGACCACCTTTCAAAATCTAAAAATCTCTTCTGGAGGGGGAGTAGTGGATAATCAATTTAAGGGGAGAACTCTTTTTTTTTTTAAGTTTATTTATTTATTTTGAGAGCGCTCACACAGCATTAGCAGAGGAGGGGCAGAGAGGGAGAAAGAGAATAAGGGGAGAAGGCTTTATTTTTCTTAAGTTTATTTATTTTGGGGAGACAAAGCACAAGTGGGGGAGGGGCGGGGGGGGTGCGGGGAAGACACAGAATCCGAAGCAGGCTTCAGGCTCTGAGCCGTCAGCACAGAGCCCAAAACAGAGCTCTAACTCTTGAATGGTGAGATCATGACCTGAGCCAAAATCAGATGCTCAACTGACTGAGCCACCCAGGTGCCCCCGGGGAGAACACTTATTTAAAGCTTATAACACTAAGGATAATTCTGTGAAGTTAGAGTGCACTCTACTTGGTAAAACTTTTTAAAACAATGTTTATTTATTCATGTTTGAGAGAGAGAAGGAGACAGATAATCCCAAGCAGGATCCGCGCTGTGAGAGCAAAGCTCCACTTGGGGCTGGAACTCTCAACCCTGAGATCATGATCTGAGCTGAGTCAGATGCTTAACCAACCAAGCCACCCAGGTGTCCCTACTTGGTAAAATTTTTTGAATCAGATTTTGTCTTTCCTTCAAGAGATCATGGGAAACTCTAGCATTTTAGTTTAAATTATGCAGCTTCTGTTCCCGTTCTCGTATTTGTTCTACTGTATCTGGATTTGAAAAATTCAGTAAAACTTTTAAAACCAGATTTAATCTTTCCTTCAAGAGATCAGGGAAACTCTAGCATTTTAGTTTAAAAAATGTAACTTCCATTCTTGTTCCTGTATTTGGATTTGTTCTACTCTGTCTGGATTTGTTCCAGTGTATCTGTGGAACCAGGCAACTAAGAATCTTTACTCAGCATTTTTATATTTCTTGAATGCAAATAGAATGGATTGGTGGGATTAATGGCTAGAGTGTTAGAGGACACTTATGATTTTGCCATTTTCTTTGTATACTGATGAAAGCTTCTTAAAAATTTTTTTTTTCAACGTTTATTTTTGGGACAGAGAGAGACAGAGCATGAACGGGGGAGGGGCAGAGAGAGAGGGAGACACAGAATCGGAAACAGGCTCCAGGCTCTGAGCCATCAGCCCAGAGCCCGACGCGGGGCTCGAACTCACGGACCGTGAGATCGTGACCTGGCTGAAGCCGGACGCTTAACCGACTGCGCCACCCAGGCGCCCCTGAAAGCTTCTTAAATAGCTCTACAGAGAAACGAGACAGTGTGAGGTTCGGTAAGTTGGACAAAGAAGCAGTTCTAATCCAGACCAGGTTCTGGAATTAGAATATCACTTTATTGTAAAATTAGAGGCTGAAGAAGCTATTTAAATCTTCCAAAACTTTTTGACCCCAAAGAAATGCTAATCAGTTACCGACATAATTAACCAGTGTATCCTGATCTTTAAAAGGTGCTTTCATCTATGATTTAAAGGAAATATGGAAGTCTGAGTTGAGGCATGATAGCCCTTCAAGGCCAGGGAAGAATTGATGAATTGACAACAAAGTCACATGTTTTTAACCGGATATACTGATATCCAAGTGCCCAGAAAAACAATTGAGAGTCTACTACTGTCCATGAATTTACTGGAAAGCACTGTTAATGGCACAACTAGGGATCTCACAGATCTTTGAATTAGCCAGCACCATTTTGTGGGAGAGTGGGGGGTGGGGGGGGCTAGCCTGGACGCTTCGGGCAGGGTTGGGAAGATGATAGTTTGATGCAGCTAAAGAAAGGGCCCCCGCAACAGGGTCTCTTCCGTGGTCTCCGACGAAAAATGTTGGGGGAGAAGTAAAATCGCCCCAGACTCCCACTGTGGTCCTCCTCACTCAATGTTCTGGTTTCCGGAGACTTTCGTTGGCGGCGGTGGGGGGGGGGTTGACGGTCCCCTACAATTTACATGAAAATGCGCGCGCACGGTGTAGATGGCCGCTGTGAGCGGGCAGCGCCACCCCCCAAGCCGCTGCTCACCGCAAAGCCCAACGCGGAGGAGGAAGCTCCGGACCAGCCCCGCCGCGCTGATGGGCGTCGCCACGAGCCAATGGGTGCGCAGGGAGGCGGGGCAGGGTGGCCGAGGGGGTGGGATTTCCCGCGCGGCCGCTAGGCGCCTGGCGAGAGCTGCGCGGGCGGCGACGGCGGCCGCGCCTGCGAGAGAGGGCGGGTCGGGGTCAGCTGCTGCAGGCGGGCGGGCGGGAGCGGGGAGCTGTGGGCGGCCGCCGTGTCTCCTGCCACCGCCCTCCCTCCGCCACGATGCCGGGAATCGACAAGCTGCCCATCGAGGAGACGCTGGAGGACAGCCCGCAGGTGAGGCGCGGGCGGCGGCGGACGGCGAGGGAAAGAGCAGGGCGGGCCGACCCCAGGCCCGGCGCCGCCGCGGCCGCAGGTGCCCGCCCCGGACCAGGTGGGCGCCGCCGCCCAGTGTCCCCGCCCGTCGCGGGCCGCGCCCCGAGCCGCCGCGGCCCGGCCGCCAGCCGGAGGCCCGCGTGGGCCTGCGCGGCTGGGCCGAGAGCCGCGCGCGCGGGGTCCGGACGTCGGAGGGAGGCGACCGAGCCTCCGCCGCCTTCGCTCGTGGGCCCTGCGGTCACGTACGCGCGCGGGGCTCCCTTGTATTTGGTGAAAGGTGCATTTTTATCGCTGTAACATGAGGCGATAAATCTCAGTCCTGGGATTTTCTCCCCGAAGGTCTCTTCGGAGGAAATGCAGGAGAAAAAACCCTGTGGACTTATTACATGGTTTCTGAGCGAGCTAGGGAAGGAAATGGATAGTTTTTCTTCGGGAGATGCTGGCAGGCTGCTGATTTGCCCGCGTGGAGAGTCATCGGCGAAGCCCGTCACGTGCCCGGGAGCCTCCCCGAGGAGTGTGTCCAGTGTCGCGGCCGCGACGGTAGCCGCTGTCACCCGAGCGGTGCACGGCTTGTGATGGACCGCGCCTTCGCGGCTGCAAGACTGCTGCGCGAAATGGTGCAGACTTGGCCCTAATAAACTCATCAAAATAAAAGCCCCGTGTTTCGTGTGTTTGGGGGCAAGGCTAGCGTGGTTGCCTTAGCTTAAAACAGTCTAGAGAAACGTGTTCAATACCGAAGAATGAAATGAGTTCTGTTAAAAACATGTTGGTAGGCGCTGTAACTTGCGTTGAGAAACATCATCCCTAAGCCTGTCTTTCACGGAATAATTTAAGCGATTTAAGATGATGTTGCTGGTTGTCTACCCCTCAGAACGAAAAAAATTTCCTGAAATGGTGTTCGTTCAGAACAACAGTGGCACATATATCATGTGTCTTCATAGTTTAATATAGCCCCAAAAGATCAGGAAGAAGGGGCTAGATCCCCTGGCCTGTGTGACACCTCTGCCATGACTTTGTGCCAGTAATAATCGCCAAGTTGAAGTTGGGCTCTGATCGTGGAATTGATTTTTTTTTTTTCCTATGGGGAAAGTTACCTTCACAAGCCAGTTGTTTGCTGGTAATGTATTCTTATCAGCCTAAACTGACAGAAACCCACGTCTTCGCTTGTCTGGACCGCCCCAATAACTATTTCAAATTCTTAATGATTTCTGTAGTATAAAGTTAGAAATTATGTTTGTTTCAGATGTTTTGCAAAAATTTTGTGGCATGTATTGGTCAGGTGCACCCTGTCATTTTACTTTTATTATAGAAGACTCAACAGGTTGCCTTACCTTTCTTTCTTTCCTTGCCTGGTTTTTATGGCCCATAAAGATTATACAAAATCCCGGAATGGGTAGCACAGTGCTCTCGCCATGACTTGTGAAGAGGATGTAATCTGACTCATCTAATTTCTTGAACTTTTCACACAGTTAGTTTACAACTTGAGCATTCGTGTTTGTTTGCTTTTTTATAAGGGTGCGCCATATCAGTATCAGTTTTATGGTAATTTTTAATGAAATAGCCACATTGCTCTTCTTTCAGTTTTTAGAAGTGGTAAATTTGAACTAGGTAATATTGACTTGGGAAAATTAGTTGGGACAAATGGGATTTAGAAAGGAAAGATATTGGAAGTAGTCCTTAGGGAGAACTTGTGGTAGGATGGAAAGCCCTAAATCTGGGACTAAGGGTATAAGGGTTTTTAGTCCTTCACTGACACTTGACTTGCTTTAGAGCAAGTCACTCAACGTCTCCGCGTCTCAGTGTTACAGTGAACGTTTTTATTTTTGTACCTGATTATGAAAATCATAGTTATGTGCTTCAGAAAAACTGAAAGGGACAGAAAACAGTTACCTGTCTTTTCCGAGGCAGCAAACCCTATTAACAGTTTTACTTGTTCCTAGCTTTCTCTTACATACTTTAATGTATTTGAAGTTATATTGTGCATAACAATTTTTATTTGGCTTTAACTTAACATTACAGGGTAAGTGTTCACATATCCTTCATTCTGAATAAAAAAAATTAAAGGCTGCATGTTTCCTTAACTGATTTAACAGTTGTCCTATTGTTGGACTTAGAGATTTTTCCCAAGTTTTGTTTTTATATATAGGACTTCGGTTAATGCTTTGGGACATGAATTTTTGTTCTCATTTGGACTACTGACACAGGATAGAGTCCAAGAAGTTGAATAACAAAGAGTATGCAAACTTTTAAAGCTCCTGCTATAGATAAGTTCTTTTTTATTTTCAAATTTTTATTTAAATTCTAGTTAACATACAGTGCAACAAACATATTGGTTTTAGGAGTAGAATTCAGTGATTCATCACTTATATACAATACTCAGTACTCATCATAACAAGTGCCCTCCTTAATACCCATCACCTGTCTAGCCCTTTCCCCACCCACTTCCCTCCATCAACCCTCAGTTTGTTCTGTCTTTAAGAGACTCTCATGGTTTGTTTCCTGCTCTTTTCTCTTTTCCCCCTCCTGTATGTTCATCTGTTTTGTTTCTTAAATTCCATATATGAGTGAGATCATATGGCATTTCTCTGTCTCTTATTTCATTTAGCATAGTACACTCTAGCTCTACCCACATGGCTGCAAATGGCAGGATTTCATTCTTTTTGATGGCTGAGTAATATTCCATGCACACACACATGCATACATATATACCTACCACATCTTCTTTATCCATCTTCAGTTGATGGATATTTGGGCTCTCTCCATAGTTTGGCTATTATTGATGATGTTGCTATAAACATCAGGGTGCACGTACCCCTTCGAATCTGTATTTTTGTATCCTTTGGGTAAATGTTGAGTAGTGCAGTTGCTGGATGGAAGGGTGGTTCTGTTTTTAGTTTTTTGAGGAACCTCTAACTGTTCTCCAGAGTGGCTGCACCAGTTTGCATTCCCACCAACAGTGTAAGAGGGTTCCCCTTTCTCTGCATCCTCATCAACACCTGTTGTTTCCTGTGTTGTTAATTTTAGCCATTCTGACAGATGTGAGGTGGTGTCTCATCATGGTTTTGATTTGTATTTCCTTGATGATGAGTGATGTTGAGCATCTTTTCATGTGTCTGTTAGCTATGTTTGGCTTCTTTGGAAGAATGTCTATGCATGTCTTCTGCCCATTTCTTAACTGGATTTTTTTTTTATGTTATTATATTTTTGAGAGAAAGAGCATGCATGAGCAGGGGAAGGACAGAGAGAGAAGGAGAGAGAGATCCCAAGCAGGCTCCACACTGTCAGCCCAGAGCCCGAAGTGGGACTCAAACTTACGAACCATGAGATCATGACCTGAGCCGAAATCAAGAGTCAAATGCTTGACTGAGCTATCCAGGCACCCCTGGATTATTTGTTTTTTGGGTGTTTTATAAGTTCTTTTTAGATTTTGAATACCAGCCCTTTATCAGATATGTTGTTTGCCGATATCTTCCCCCTTTCTGTAGGCTGCCTTTTAGTTTTGTTGATTGTTTCCTTTGTATAGACAAGGTTTTCTTTGTTTTGTTTTTAATTTTTTTGAAGTTTATTCATATTTGAGAGAGACAGAATGAGCGGGAAAGGGGCAGAGAGAGAGGGAGACACAGAATCTGAAGCGGGCTCCAGGCTCTGAGCTGTTGGCACAGAGCCCAACATGGGGCTCGAACTCACGAACTGTGAGATCATGACCTGAGCCGGAAGTCAGACGCTTAACTGACTACGCTGCTCAGGCACCCCTCTAGATAAGTGTTTATTTAAATCATTTGATCCTAATCAAAAGTGGCTTGTCAGTTGCTATGTAAAAAGGTTAGAGCCTTGGAGTCATGAAAGGCTATCCTGAATTACAGTTATCTTTTTTTAGTTTTGATTTATAGTAACTATTAAAATAGAGAGGAATTTGCAAGTTCAAATCCAGCTGTTTGGATATAAACATCTTTAGAATTATCTTGCCCAAACAATCTCTTGTTCTGCAAATGATCATATTATTTGTTGAGAAAGGAAATCTTTAAGGCTATACTATACTAGCTGCCTTGTCCATACTTACATATTGTTTTGAAAATCAGGAGCAAAATGAAACTTGCTAGTTATTAAGAACAGATATGAACCTTTAAAAATAATTGTATAGATAAATACCAGTGACTCTTCAGTGCTGGAACTATGAAGATAAAACTCCAGTGCCAACTGGCATAATATGGAATACTCATTTCTTTCTTTGGCATAACATGGAATACTCATAGATTATAAGACATACCTTTTTTTCTTTTCCCACATTTTAACATGTCTGATATTGAGATAAATGCCCCTTACAGTTGATAATGTTTTATGTGTAATTGGTTGCAAATGTACACACATGGTTGTTTCTCCTAGTGGTATGACTGGTCAAGTGCAACCTCTCAGTGTTCAGGCAATTTGAAGGATTATCAGTCCTCTTTATTGTCTGAAAATATTCCTTTGACTCCTGCTGGAATGAACCAAGTACTGCCATCAAAGTTTGCTGAATCGGTATCAATGGTTTGGAAGAAAGTACTGGGGGCAAAAGTGAGCACTTGTAAGAAATACTTGTCACGTCCCCATGGCACAGAATAATATTGGATGGGAAAACATGGGTATTGATGATTCTTCTGTCAAAAAGTGACTCAAAAGAGTTGAACTCTGAAGAAGTGTTAGGATTATATTAAATTCATGCTGTTTGTGTTTTGCTTTTATGTTTATATTAATTATATATAAAATTAATTATATATGATATATATAATTATATATAAAAATGTTTAAAGGTCTATTTCCACAAATATAAAGTAAAAATTACAAGACAGAAGAATACCTCAAATCATAGCTTAATTGCTGGCATTGTTTTGTTGTAGTAGTATTTAAAAAGAGTGCAGCTCACAGTGGATGCCATCATAGATTCAATGAAATGGTACCACATTGATGTACTTTTTATAAGGTGCTAGCTAGATATAACTAGCTTTAAGTAGGGAACCCATTTTAACACTGGGCTAAGGAGATATTTTTAATTTAAGTCCACTACAGGTTTTTGCATAAATGTGTAATTCCTTGAATTAGAATAATTTTGGGGAAACAAAACGAAATGGCAGATTTTTCTTTGGAATGGCACTAAGTCAAACAAGATTTCTTAATGCTTTCTTTTTTACATCTTAAAATAGCACTGTGGGGAATAGGGGTGGGGCACAGAGCTAAAAAAGTAGAAAGATTCTCTGTCAGATCTAAATATCTGGGGCATGGGGGAGTAGAGGACTGACGACATGGACTTCATATATTGGCATAATGATTTTGTCCCCCCGCCCCTCCTTTTCAAAACTGTGTTGACTTAGCTTTCTTTTCTGAAAATAGGAAACTAAAGAATAAGTTGATTTTTAAAAACCACTTTCTAAGGCTGAGACATAAATGAACTATTTGTAGAATAAAAATACAAGGTCATCTTTTAGATTTTAAGCTGCAGTTATCGCAATAGTTGTTAATATTTTCATTCTTTCTCTGCCTTTAGGATATGAAAAAGTGAGTATACCTTGCCTTGATTTGCTGAGTTTCTTTATCGCTATCCTTCTTATTGACAGTCTTAACACTTACTTAAAAAAATTCCCCTTAATACGAAGGGGAAATTCTTAGTGCGTTAAAAAAAAAAAAAAAAAAAGAAAAAAGAAGCCTAACAATATAGACAAGTGTAAAGAAGAAGAAAACAATAAACCCTCAAATTCTGTACTCTTTATAAGTTAGTATTTAATTGGCCATGTAATGGGGCTCCTGGGTGTCTCAGTCAATTGGTCGGGCATTTGACTTTGGCTCAGGTCATGATCTCGCAGTCCATGGGTTCGAGCCCCGCGTCGGGCTCTGTGCTGACAGCTCAGAGCCTGGAGCCTGTTTCGGATTCTGTGTCTCCCTCTCTCTTTGCCCCTCCTCTGCTCATCCTGTCTCTCTCTCTCTTTCTCTCTCTCTCAAAAATAAATAAACATTAAAAAAAATTTTTTTAATCGGCTCTGTTAGGGTTGGGTACTATGTTATTTTGAATTAGGACGGGGAGGGCTTTGGCTACTCCAAGAGAACATGGAAAAAGAGAAATAATCATAAGTTATCTGAATAATAAGAAATAAGTTATCCTGAAATAAGACATTTAAAATATTTATACATGGAATACTGTTAATTAGCCTTGAATGTTTTTGTTGGTTTGTTCTTAGTTTAATCACAGGCTTTTTTTAATTCATAAAAATACACCTTTGTTCCTTCTAAAGTTTGTGTGCTGTAGTTGGAAAATCCCTGCGTTTTGGTGAAGTGAAATTGAGAACAAAGAACCCCAGCATCTTGGCATTACTATCAAAAGAGAGAAAATAGATTAAAACTCAGAATTATTAGAGCTCCAGTGTCCTAGAATTTTTCCTTCCTCTAGAAAAAAAATTTTCTATTTGATTTATATAATGGTGACCTAAACTTACTGCTTTTATTTTATACAGACAAGGTCTTTACTGGGTGTATTTGAAGAAGATGCTACAGCTATTTCCAACTATATGAACCAGTTGTACCAAGCTATGCATCGGATTTATGATGCACAGGTAAAAAGCTAAGGGCTGATTCAATGCTTTTTTTAAAAATGACTTTAAGCCCATGAGGACAGAGGGATAGAGTCTGTTTTGTTTACTGGTGCCTGAATGCATGAAGGAACTTTTAAGTATTTTGTATTACTGAGCTCACATTCCAAGTACTAGTGAGTGTATAGTTTGTAGCACTACAGAAGACGTGAAGATTTAAGCATTTTCCTCTTTCTACCTAAACACAGTAAGAGCTTTCTTACTGAAACTCACTGATCATGATCTTTGCCTAAGATTTAACTGAAAGCCCCATACTGTCACCAGTGTTTTCCCTAATCATGCTTTTAATCTCAAGAAACACTTCCCCCTTTTTGAGTAAAGGATTTGAAGGTGGTTTAATCTTTAGTGAGAAGAACATAATAAAAATTAGATATAACTCTGGGTGCTGGGAGATTAATTCAAGAAGGAGATGAGTAGATTTTTTTTTTTTTTTTTTTTGTCGAGCAGGCTTAAGATTCAAGGCTGTTTATGTAACTCAGTTATAAGCCTTAACAGCGACTTGGGTGCTGTGTTAAACTTTCTTTGGGATTAATTAAGTACACAAGTTTCTTTTTCTCCTTCTCATTTTATCTCCTTTATGGACTCACATTTTCTTTATGTACTAAAAAGTTGCTGTGATAGTTTTTTTTTTTCCCTTGTGATAGGTCTTTCAAGATTTGATTCCTGACCACAGAGATTAATTACAATGTAAAAGAAATGTTATATTTGTCATTATGTTCATCACGGAAAAAAAACTTCAAAAAGTATTTCCTTCATCTGGCTGTGTTGCTGTATTATGTGACTAGGCTAACCACATTTTGGTTGTATGTTATTAGATGCATTGGTCTAGTATCAGCACCTAGAGAGAGGAATAATTAGTCATTAATATAGAATCTCTCAAGATTTTGCTAAGATTATATACAGTTTACTTCTAACTTGAAAGCTTTAACAGCATTTAATACTTAGTTTTTATTAGCTAAAAAAAAGCATACACCTAGAACACTGCTGAATTCCTTGATGGTGTCCATTTATTTCATGGTTTGAGTTTCCCTTAAAAATGCTCTAATGGTAGTTCCCTTTCCAGTGATTTAGTGAGGGGTTTATAGAGCATGTTATATAGCATTTATGTTAAGTGGTAAAAGTGGTTTAGGTATCTTCAACTAAAACTTTCTTGATCAGTAATATTGTGTTAATTTGAATATTGTTTTTTTCCTACAGAATGAATTAAGTGCAGCAACACACCTGACTTCAAAACTTTTAAAAGAATATGAAAAACAGGTATAGTATATGAAAATCTTCAAAGCGTAATTTAAAATATGCAGTGAGGGGCACCTGGATGGCTCAGCTGGTTAACCGTCCTACTCTTGGTTTCAGCTCAGGTCATGATCTCACAGTTTGTGGGTTGGAGCCCCGCACCAGGCTCTGCACTTTTAGTGCACAGTCTGCTTGGGATTCTCTCTCTCTCTCTCTCTCTCTCTCTCTCTCTCTCTCTCTCTCCCCCTCTCCCTCTCCCTCTCCCTCTCCCTCCCTCTCTCTCTCCCTCTCCCTCCCTCTCTCTCTCCCTCTCCCTCTCCCTCCCTCTCTCTCTCTCTCCCTCCCTCTCTCTCTGCACCTTCCCTGCTTGCTTTCTCTAAATAAATAAATAAATAAATAAATAAATAAACATTAAAAAAATATTCAGTGATACAGTATCTGTATAGATAAACAGAATTTCTCACCAAGAATCCTAAGCTTTTTTGAATTTGCAGAAGGTAATTTGGGCATGCTGTTGAAATTCCACTATAGCACTTACATCTGATTTTAATTACTTATTGTTACATATTAGTTATTTAATTGACCTTTCTTTACAAATGAAGAAACTGAGGCTTGCTCAAGATTTTACGGTTGGTGATTGGAGGAATTGGAGCTAAACACCAAATCTTAAACTCCTTGTATGGTGTGCCTTCCTGTATACACATGTTAATTAGTTGCTTAGCAAACATTTTAACTAATGTTTACTAATTGTATGAATTATGCTGTTTTATTAAGTGACATTTTTAAAGTTTATTCAAAATTTTAGAAGTTTTTTGAAGTTTCAGTTGACCCTTTAACAACATGGATTTGAACTGCACAGGTCCACTTATTCATGGATTTTTTTGGTAAATACAGTACAGTAAATATATTTTTTCTTACGGTTTTCTTAACATTTTCTTTTTTCTAAAAGATTATGGAAATACAGTACATAGTACATGTAATACACAAAATACATGTTAATCAACTGTTTATGTTACTGATAAGGCTTCTAGTCAGCAGTAGGCTGTTAGTAGTTAAATTTGGGGGGAGTTAAAAGTTATATGTGGGGGTTGGCACTTCTAACTCCCACGTTGTTTGAGGGTCAGCTGTGTTTTTTTATGTTTGTTTATTTATTTTGAGACAGAGTGTGAGTGGAGAAGGGGCAGATAGAGGGAGAGAGAGAATCCTAAGCATGGAGCCCAATGTGGGGCTCCATCTCATGCTGGCAAGATCATGACCTGAGTTGAAATCAAGAGTCGGATGCTTAACCAACATAGCCAGTCAGGTACCCTGGGTCAGCTGTTTTTAAAAATGTAAATTATAGGGGTGTGTGGGTGGCTCAGTTGGTTGAGCGTGGGACTCTTGATTTCGGCTCAGGTCATTATCTCATGGTTTGCGAGTTCGAGCCCCACATCGGGCTCTGCACTAATGGTGCAGAGCCTCCTTGGGAGTCTCTCTCTCTGTCTACCCGCTCTCTCTCTCTTTCTCTCAAAATAAAAAATGAACTTGAACAAAAATAAAAATGTAAATTATAACATCATTCACAAAAGATATACAGCACTGGGCCTTTACCTCATCTGTATTTCTCACTTTTCAGCGCTTTCCACTGGGGGGTGATGATGAAGTTATGAGTTCAACTTTGCAACAATTTTCAAAAGTTATAGATGAGGTAAGTGCTTATTATAATTATATCTTGCTTGAATATATGGTCTTATAATTAAGTTACTCAAGTTGTTTAGCTTTTATTGGGAACTTGTATTATTATGATAGGAGCAAATCTCTATAATAAAAGTTTACTATTTAAAGAAGACCTTATTTCCATCTTAGTGGCTGTCTCCTGTCTTAGTGGCTTCCTCATAAAAATAGTACTTTCTTTTTCTGATTAAAACAAATTGTTTTCAAGGGATAAGCATATAGATGTGCTCTCTCTCCTCCCAGTCCATGTCACATTCATCCTTTCACTGTGTTATTTGATGTAGGCAGGGAGAGAATTAAATTATGAGCTATAGGTGGGTTCTGGGACTTTTTTAATGATTAGTTCTGCTGACTGGTTAGAGAAATTAAGGGCTGATATTGGCTGTCTGGGATGGAAGGATTAATAAACTGAATGGCAAAATATTGCTAGGTGGAAGAAGTGTGGTGAGAGCTGTCTAGGGAGTCCATAACTGTTCTCAACTAGTGCACTGATGAAAGATGTTTTCACGTGAAACACTGGATAGTTCTGTCTTTTCTAGTCTATCTGAAAAGTAATTTTTTGAAATATTTTATTTAAAAAAATTTTTAATGTTTATTATTTTTGAGAGAGAGACCAAGCATGAGCAGGGGAGGGGCAGAGAGAGAGGGAGACACAGAATCAGAAGTAGGCTCCAGGCTCTGAGCTGTCAGCACAGAGCCCGACACAGGGCTCAAACTCCGGAGCCGTGAAATCATGACCTGAGCTGAAGTTGGATGCTCAACCGACTGAGCCACCTGGGCGCCCCTGAAATATTTTAATAACTCATTGTAGCCAAGTATTATCACAGGAGAGCAATATAAAGAAATGTTTGTAGAAAATGGAGTATTTTTATTGTGGTAAAATATACATAACATTAAATTTACTCCTGGTTATATTATGCATTCACAGTGTTGTGTAACCATCACCACTGATGTTCCAGAACATTTTCATCATCATCCCAAAGGAAACCCTGTGCCCATTAAGCAGTCATTCCCTACTCCCTCTCCCTTCAGCTCCTGGCAACCACAAATCTACTTTCTATCTGAATGGATTTGCCTGTTGTGGATATTTCCTATATAATTTGTGGGGTTTTGTGTCTGCTTTCACTTGGCATCATGTTTTTAAGGTTTATCTGTGTTGCGGCATGTATCAGAGTTTCATTCCTTTTTTAGGTGAATAAAATTCCATTGTATGAATATACCACATTTTATTTATTCCTTCATGGTTGATGGACATTTGAGTTGTTTTCTACCTTTTGGCTACTGGAAGTAGTGCTGCAGTGAGCGTTTGTATACAAGTTTTATTTTTGTTTTTTTGGGTTTTTGTTTTTTGAACACCACTTTTTCAGTTCTTTTGGGTATATAATCAGGAGTGGGGTTGCTGGATTATATGGTAATTTTATGTTTAGCTTTTTGAGGAACTGCCAGACTTTTTTCCACAGCTTCTGCGCACTTTTACATTCCCACCAGTAGTGGAGGGTTCCAGTTTCTACACATCCTTACCAGCGCTTTTCATTTATATTTTTATTATAACCATCTAAGCGAGTATGAAGTGCTATATCGTTGTAGTTTTTAATGTGCATTTTTCTGATGGCTAATGACATTGAGCACTTTTTTCTATGCTTATTGGTCGTTTGTATATCTTTGAAGAAATGTCTCTGGTAGCCCCTGCCCCCAATCCACAGGGGATACATTCCAAGACCCGCCCCCCAGCGGATGCCCGAAACCCTGGATAGTATTGAATCCTGTATGTTTTACTGTATATACATAAATGTGATAAAGATTTATTTACAAATTAGGTGCCATAAGATTCACAGAATGAGAGAATAATTAACAGTAAAATAGAATTATGACATAATAAAATTTGTGTGAATGTGGTGTCTCTCTCTCTCAAAATACTGTGCTGTACGCACCCTTTTTGTTATAATGTGAAATGATAAAATGCCTACACGATGAGGTGAAGTGAGGTGGATAGTGTAGGCATTGTGATCTAGTGTTAGGCTACTGTGGCCTTCTGACACTGTCAGGAGGAGGAGGATCATCTGCTTCAAGACTGCAGTTGACCTTGGGTACCTGAAAGAGCAGAAGGCAACCCTGGGTAAGGCGGTGGCACTACGATATTCAGACCTTTGCCCTTTTTATAATTGGGTGGTTTATCTTTTGTTACTGAGTTTAAGACTTACTCTAGACGCAAGTTCTTTATCAGGTATACGATTGGCAAATATTTTCTCCCTTTCTGTGGGTTGTGATTTTATCTTCTTGATAGTATCCTTTGCATAAAAATTTTTAATTTCAGTGAAGTCCAACTTATATTTTCTTTTGTTGCTTTTGCTTTTGGTGTCATATCTAAGAAACCACTGCCAAATCCAAGGTTATCCTGTATTTTTTCCTAAGAGTTTTAAATGGATTTTTTTTACTGTATAATATTTTGTAGTATATCATATAATTTTGAGTGTTCTCTTATATAAAATGGATCAGCATCTGTTTACTAGATTTTATTTAATTTACATAACACTGGCTAAATGTCTCTGTATAGTTATTTATTTGGCCTTTTTGTCTTTCTTTTACTAGCTTAGCTCTTGTCATGCAGTACTTTCAACACAGCTTGCTGATGCCATGATGTTCCCCATTACCCAGTTTAAAGAAAGAGATTTGAAAGGTACTGAAGTCAAGTTTATGTTTACTTTCATTAGCTGTCAGAAGATTAATACTTCCAAAGTGCATATTACTCTATACCTTAACCATTTCTGACTACAGTTTATACCACTTTGTCACTGGTTATTTGTGGGAGATCCTGCTAGATGTTAAACTAGTTACTGGAAAGTACTGATATGGATAGTGTCACTTTCCTTGAGAAAGCCTAGAGAAGGAGATGGGTGAAGCAGATAATTATGATACTCTGTCTCTTATAATTAGGGAATGAGCAAGGTACTGTGGGGCCTCAGAGGAGGGTGTCAGGAAGGCATCACCAAGAATGGGACCTCAGCATTGAACAGTGAAGACGCATTTGCCAGGAGAAGAGAGTCACTGTTCTATTAGAGGGACTAGAAAGCATAAAGGTATGGGTTGGAGAAATACATGGCTTGTTTTGTGGATGACGAGAACTCAGTATGGCAGCAATGTTGGGTATGTTGGGGTATGACAGGAGACAGATCTAGAAATAGATCATGCTAAAGATGTTGGACTTGAGTTTATAAGCAAGGAGAAGCCAGTGGAGGCCTTTAAGAAGTAGACCCAATTCCTTTAGTTTTTAAGGATGGAATAGAGTGTATTTGATGTTGAGGAAAATGGATTAGGAAGTTGAGAGCTCAAGGAGGTGACAGTGGCACAGGAGGTGTGTTTATGGGCTGCAGTAGTGGGAGGTAGGAGTACTGGCACATCTAGCAACCCATGACTTAGTAGTTTATGGTGGTTTTGTTTCTCCCCACTTAGGATTAGTAGGTGATAACATGTGAGTTTTACAGAATTGGCTCTGTTTTCTCATAATTCACAGTCTCAGACAGTCATATAGACTTATTTATTGAAAATATAGGTAGAATTAAAACTGAACTAATGTATCAGTGGATGGCAAACTATTTAAATTATGCATGAAATAAAGACAGATGTATTTTAGAGATGGAGTTAATATTTATGGTGGTGATCCTTAAGAATGGTTATTTCCAAGGTCAGTATAAACAAGTTCTTTTCTTAGTCTGAATGTCATAACCTTATTAATTATTCTTTGTTCCTCATTCAGCATTTTTACTTATTAGAGTCAGTACCAGTAAATGAATGAAGGGGGTGCTTGGGTGGCTCAGTTGGTTGAGTGACCAGCTCTTGATTTTGGCTCAGGTCATGATCCCAGGGTCATGGGATGGAGGCCTGCGTTGGGCTTCACGCTGAGTGTAGAGTCTGCTTAAGATATTCTCTCCCCCTGCCCCTCTCCTTTGCTTGTGTGCTTTTTCTCTTGCTCTCTCTCTCTCTCTCTCTTTAAACATAAATAAATAAATAAAAGAATATGTTGCATGCTGGTACTAAGACTAATCTGCATATCTTAGAATTTGCAATGATTTTAAAATTTGTTTTTGTGTCATATTACTAATTTGTGGCAAGTCGAGTTTCTGTTGGTGTAACTGTGGTTAATAATAGTGAATGTTCCATAGGCTACTTGAAACACAGAATAACCTTTTCACTTTGTTGAATTATGAAATGTTATTTGGAATTTTAATTGTAGCTTAAATGGCAGTTACTGTTTTCTAAACAAAATTTAAGAAATTTCATAAATATGCTAAATTGAAACTATTCTTGAACTTTTCCAGAAATATTGACATTAAAGGAAGTGTTTCAGATTGCTAGTAATGGTAAGTTTGAATACTTTACAGTTGGTTCTCGCAGTGATCTATTTATTTATCAACACAAATCTGTGTTCTATGTAGTAGAAAAAAATGAACCTAATTAAAAGTTTCAGTGAATATTATGTAAATCAGTGCTCTTATTTAAGTTGCACTATTTGTGCTACAAGAAAAATTTAAAAGGAAACTAAATCAGATTTTTCAGTTTGTTGTCTTAATAATACCCGAGGAATTGGCGTAATATTTACCCTTCCTTGTTTTCCTGTATATTCCAAAGTTGTCTTTAGTGAGCATTTGCCATTTTTATACTGAAAAATACTTTTAAAAACTTAGTACAGTCTACTTGGAATTAAATAGTTTGCCAATTAAATAAGTAGAAACATAATGGGAACATTTAAGTGGATTGCTCATATGGTAGAGAATTCTTGCTTTAGTACCTTTGTTGAAAGATGCACATGTGAAAACCATTTAAAGTTTTTTTGGTTTATAAGTTTTGTAAGTTTATAAGTTTTGTCAGGTAAGTTTTAAGTTTTGTAAGGTACTATTGTATTGTTGTTAATAGTTATTTCTCTTCCAGATCATGATGCTGCAATTAACAGATATAGCCGATTGTCAAAAAAAAGAGAAAATGATAAGGTGTGATACATACTTACTCCTTTAGTATCACAATTAGCAATTGTTTCATTAGATGGTCTGGTTTTTCCTGTTTAAACATAGTAGCTAGCAGTTACTTTGTACGTTTTTCTGTATTGCCCTTGGTTCTTTCCTTCTATTTGTTTCAAAGCCTTTCTGATAATTATTGGACAATAATTATCTCTTTGAACAAACTATTTTTCTGCTGGCAAAATTTTCTAAGTAAACAGAACTATTCCAAAAATGCAATTGATGCACAGTATATAGCATTGCTCCTTTTGTGTTTTGATAACATTGCATGTGTCCTATTTTTATTTGACTATATATGTATTCAGAAGTGTCTTCTGAGATAACAGTGGTTAAACAGTTGAATTGTTGCATACATAATTGAATGAACTTCTGTTATGAGGACCTTCTCTTTTACACGGAATATATATAGTTTTTGATACTTGTTCCACAAGTGAAATCCAGAAATATTTCACTCTATTTCAGGAGATATGCATGTGAGTAAAAAACAAAGAAATTATTAACAAGTTCATCTGGATGCTCCTTAAGATCATTTCTCTCTCAGTGCCTGATCCAAGGCTTGCTGAGTAGGGCTCCACTAGATGTTTTTGAGTGAGGTGATCTCTGCCCTCAGAGTTGGTTTCTGCAGCCTTGGCTGTGGCTGCTGGTAGAGACACAGTGATCGCTTGTGGGAATCCACGACTGGGTACAGTTTACTGTGCAACAGCTACTGTGACGCAGTAAAGGGAATGTGTCTCATAAAGTTCAGTACGAAGAACTTTCAGTTTCTAATTTTAGTTCACTGATTATTTGACGGTGCAAATATTGATGAAATATATACATTTTGAATTCTACATTACGAAATAGTTTAAAGGTCTAGGTTAGAATTTTGTTGTATTTTTTATGTTGCTTCTGGCTGTTCCAGGTTTGTTGTTGTTATTCCAGGTAGTTTTAAAAACATTCTTTTACCAATTTTGTTTTATTTGAAAAATTTTTGACCATCTGCTATATGTTGGGTACCATGAGGCAAGAGTGTGAATAGGCTCCACTCGCATCCTCAGGGAGTGGACAATATGCACTTAAGGAAGGCATATTCCTATGTGAAGGCGTACAGCTGGATTGGATTGGGTGCCAGAGTACGAGGATGAAGAGAACCCATGAATTAACATTGAGTTAAGTACTTAACAAATAGAAGTCTTAAAATGCTGCAAGAGCATACAGAGAGCCTCAGTTAACTTTGGTGATTTGGTGAAAGGCTTTACTTTTAGGAGGTGCTGTTTGGATTGAAGATGAGTGAAAGTCACTGGTTTGGGACGGGGGACAGAGGGCGTTCCTGGAAGAAAAACAGCCTTTGCAGATGCACATGGTAGAGTCTAGAGAATGTAAAGGTTAGGAGTACTCACTGGCTCTAAGTCAGGCTGCATGAGAACACATCTCAGCTTTGCTGCTTGTTTGTCTGACGTCATTTTCGAGCCTTTATTTCTCTTGTCAAAAACACTCAGTAGTTTTGACGATGAAATGGGATAATGCATGCAGGGTACCTGGCTTGTAGCAAGTTTTCATTAAATTCTAGCAATAATTATTATGATAATGGTGTGTGTCTGGAGCATAGGATGTATTTGGGGAGGTGTGGCAGAGAGGACAAGAAAGAAGGAGTTTGGGGCTATTTCAGTGACTTTGAAATTTGAGTTAGAGAAAGTGGGCAGCCTCCTTAAAGGAATCCTACTTAAAGGATTTAAAGTGGGTAACACCATGCAGTTGTGTTACAGAATAAAAATACTACTGGAAATGTGAAGGGGACAGGACTAGTGGGAACTCATTGAAAAAGTACCAAAATAGTTTGCAGAGCCTCAGCTAAGGTCGTTATGGAAAGTGGAGGGGAAGAAATACTTCTAGAAAATATTTTGTGAGTGGAACTGACAAGACTTATGGTAGGAGGAGGAATTGAAAATGAGTCCTATAATTCTTTTTTTTTTGTTTGTTTTAAATTTTTAAAAAAACATTTATTTATTATTGAGAGACAGAGAGACACAGAGCATGAGCAGGGGAGGGGTTGAGAGAGGGGGAGACATAGAATCTGAAGTAGGCTCCAGCCTCTGAGCTGTCAGCACAGAGCCTGACGCGGGGCTCGAACTCAGAAACTGCGAGATCATGACCTGAGCCGAAGTCGGTTGCTTAACCAACTGAGCCACCCAGGTGCCTCAGAGTCCTATAATTCTTGGATGATGGGGTGGATCTTGGGATAATTAAGAGAGCTAAGAAACGGAGGAACAGGTTTGTGGGGAAGATACTATATTTAGTTTTGTACGTTTCCAGCACATTTATACACACATGTGGACACACACACACATAAAGAGCCTAGCTGGAGATGTGCTTCTTCTGACACTTAGGAGAGTGAAGGGCAAGAGATACAAATTTGAGAGTCATTGGTGTATTGGGATATACAATCCCAATACTTGGTATTGGGTACTTGATTAGGCATTCTAAGGAAAGCAAGAAGAGAGAAGAGCCTAATGCACAGTACATAATAGGTGCTCAATAAATGCTTGTTGTCTGAATGCAAGAACTTAAAGGAGCACACGTATTTTAAGTGTGGGTAAAGAAAAACAAGTACAAGAGAGGAAGAGCAGCAGGGGGAGAACCAGAAGAGGGGTATGCTGTGAACTGACCAAGATCAAAGACTGATGGCTAAGCTAATACCAAACCACTGTCTGCCTTTCCTCTGTGTGGTAGACTTTTTCTGCCACACTTAGTTCAGTTATTGTATCATACGTAGTTATGTGCAGAATTTGCTTTACATGTGCATTTTAAGATGGAGTAGTTGGTAGTAAGACAGGAAAATTAGCCAATATTTTATAGGATTTCTCGTATCTTAGAAAATAAAGATGCACAATTGCTGGTAATACACCAGTTTCCTTGGGTAGGCTCTTTCCTATAGCCACTACTAAAGGTAATTAAACATAAGTACACAATTAGATATATAATAGTATTTTTAATGTTTTTATTTGAAGGTAAAGTATGAAGTCACAGAAGATGTCTACACCTCCAGAAAAAAACAACACCAGACCATGATGCATTATTTTTGTGCATTAAATACTCTTCAGTACAAAAAGAAAATAGCATTGTTAGAACCTCTACTCGGGTACATGCAAGCTCAGGTGAATACTGACTGTACTGTCTTTTGGATTATAACTGTTCTAAAAACTTCATGTTGAGTTTGATATTCATGTTAAGCATTAGGGTATTACAGACTAAGGTCACAATATTCTGTTTGGGTGTGTATTTTCAAAAGTAATTTAAAATGTCATCAGAATACTATTTTAAAGAAGCTAGAATGGTTTTCCTTGCAAATGAAAATTTCACATTTTTTCAGGTAAATGAAATTACTTACCTTGTATTTAGTCCTTGTCCATCACAGGTTGGGGACAAGGGACAGAAAGCTAAATGAATCCTGCAGTTACTTCTGCTGGAACTTCCTTTCACCCTTGCTTCAGAGTAGATTTGAAAGAGAATGGGCAAGTTTGAGTTTGTCTCATGTTCCCTGCATACCTCCTGAGTTAAAAATAATAGATTGAAACCCCAAAGTGTCCCAGGAGGTTTGCATCAGGGAGGAGGCTAGAAAATTAAATTTGGTCAATATGAGATGGCACGTCCCTAAAAATTAAGAGTTTAAGGAAATTCAGATATTTCTTCAAATATGAGCACTTACTATTCCTCAGCATAAAACTTATCTTTGTAGTAAACATAGGTTTATCCATATGACTTAAAGTTTTCCAGTTTTTGTTTACCATATGCATATATTAATATATAAAAAAATGTATGGTGAAATTGAAGTCTGGTTTTTACAGTTGCTCCAAGCCCAGTAGAAGTCATTGTAAACTAGTACACAAATGGGAATACTCCCTTGTTCATTACCTTACTTTGTATCTGGGTGACTGTATGATTCATTTTAAGTATGTTTTGTATTGTGTGTGTTTCTGTTGCTCATCTCCCCACATGCACACCCTCTTGCCTTAGATAAGTTTCTTTAAGATGGGTTCTGAAAACCTCAGTGAACAGCTGGAAGAATTCCTGACTAATATTGGAACAAGTGTACAGAAGTAAGTATTTTCTTCCTTAAAATTGAAAATGAAGTTACAAGAATAACTTAACAGCTAAATGCCATAATCTACAAATATTTAGCATTTAGTTTCCTGAGGGCTATTTTCCCTGCCATGGGAGTGTGTCTCACATGCTTCTTGGTGTTTTCACCATCTTTTCCACAGAATTTGAACTCTGAATTTTATAACTGTGTCAAGGCTTATGGTATTTTATTGATTCTAAACTAGGTTTTATGTCTAAACATAACAAACACATAATAGTAATTAACCACAAGTTAATTACCTTCACAGTTATCTGAATTGTGGGGGATGGGTGGGAATTGCTATGTACATCTTGCTTTTCAAGCCATGAAAGCTTAACGAAAGAAAGTCATTCTGGTCAGGTTCAAAAGTCTGAGCAGTGATGTGGTCAATCTGAGATCTGCAGGGAGACGAAAATGATTGTTTTAAAGGCACAGGACAGAGCAGTTTGAAAATTCCTCCAAAGTTAGGTATTTAGTGTGGTAGTTTTTTAATTTAGTATTGTTGCCGTAATATCTAAGTTTCACTTAAAACATAAATTTGTTTCATAATGTGTTCGTTTTATTTTAACTACCCACACCACTACTACTCTCTTTAAGAAAATATATACAAAACAAATGTTTAGGTAAACATGATTGGTAAACAGTTCTTTGTTGTGGTTTGTTTTCCGTGTTAGTGTTCGCAGGGAAATGGACAATGATGTAGAGACCATGCAGCAGACAATAGAGGATTTGGAAGTAGCCAGTGACCCCTTATATGTACCTGACCCAGATCCCACGAAATTTCCTGTTAATCGAAACTTAACCCGGAAAGCTGGATACCTTAATGCTAGGAAGTAAGAGAACTACAGTTATTTTCATACATTGTATATCATCTAGGGTAATATCAAGTGAACATAATATATAATTGATATCTGCTAAATTATTTTGATTTTACTAAAGGTTGAATCTTTTTAGTGGTATTAGTGTTTTTGTCAGTTTTTTGATGGGGGTACGTGAATAATTTTCAGAAGTAAAATTTTATTTAGGTATTTATTGAATAATTTAGAATTATTTTTATTTTTTTTAAATTTTTTTTTTTTTTTTACATTTATTTATTTTTGAGAGACAAAGAGAGACAGAGCACAAGTGGGGAAGGGCAGAGAGGGAAGGAGACAGAATCTGAAGCAGGCTCCAGGTTCTGAGCTGCCAGCACAGAGCCTGTTGCAGGGCTCGAACTCACAAACCGTGAGATCATGACCTGAGCCGAAGTTGGACGCTCAACCAACTGAGCCACTCAGGGTCCCCCAGAGTTATTTTAAAAGCAAAACCAGTTTGAGTTTAAATCTAGGATTACATGAAATATCATTAAATATCACTTTTATCATACTTTATATGTAATTATACCATCAGATCAAATTTCAGTTTTTACCTAAAGGTAGGATAAAGCCAGTTAACCTTAGGAACAAAATGAATTCTTTCCTTTCGATTTTTTTTCTCTTGAAAGGTGAACTGTAGTTTATGGAACATCGTTATAACAGTTGCAATTTGATCATTTCTAGCCTTGTTTTGGAAATACACGCACACACGCAAAAGTGGGTTGGCATGCATGAATTTATTTTAGAGACTGAAAAACTGCTATTTGTATTTTCTAGGCACCTTGGTGCCTTTTTGCAAGCTGATTCTTTGTGATGTTTTATCTTGTGTCTGGCTTATGATGAGATTTCAGGTGTGTTGATACTGAAGAGTGAATGTACTTTCTTCATTTAGTAAAACAGGCTTGGTGTCATCTACCTGGGACAGACAGTTTTACTTCACGCAGGGTGGAAACTTAATGAGTCAGGCACGTGGGGATGTAGCAGGAGGCCTCGCCATGGACATAGACAACTGTTCGGTAATGGCTGTTGACTGTGAAGACAGGCGGTACTGTTTTCAGATCACTTCCTTTGATGGAAAAAAGTTAGTATTTTTTCCTACTATTAATAAAATCTGTAATCGTTTGAACTACTGAAATGCATGATAATTCCTTGCCATTCAGACATTTTATAGCTATTTTAGGCTTATTACATATTAAGATCATTTTCCTTTTAATCATGTAGAAATGATTTGAATTTTCCTTTCTGACTAGGTTAAATGACCTTGTCAAAACAAGGTCATATGGTAAAAACCTGTGATTTCATGTTAAGATACTGTTCACTGAAAATTCTGCATGGTATGGGGAAGGCAGCACAAGTTAGTGGAAAGAGCCCTAACCCTGGGGTCAGAAAGTTCAAATTTGAAATCTGCTACTTACCATGTGGTCTTAGACAAGTTATATAGCCTTTCTGAGCTCCATTTTTTTTTTTTTCTTACATGTGAAATGAGGGTGGGGTGGTCATAATCCCTACTTTGTAAATTGTTATGAAGAATAGAAATCTAACATAATGTAATGTGCCTAATGTGTAGTAAGTGCAAATACCAATGTCATTTTACTTATTTTTTATTAAAAAAAATTTTTTTTATGTTTATTTATTTTTGAGAGAGATACAGAGTATGAGTGGGGGAAGGGCAGAGAAAGAGGAAGACACAGAATCTGAAGCAGGCTCCAGGCTCTGAGTTGTCAGCACAGAGCCCTACGCGAGGCTCAAACTCAGAAATCATGAGATAATGACCTGAGCCAAAGTTAGATGCTTAACCAACTGAGCTACCCAGGCGCCCCACTAATGTCATTGTTAAATGTTACGTATTTCTGATTAAGTTAATGATTTAGTCCATTAATGTTTATGTGCAATTTTTAAAACTTCTGTTACCTTTGCATTGAGAACCCATAGACTAGCTTTTAGAATAAATTTTTGAAAAACAGAAAAATAAAACAAAAGGAATATTGAGAAAAGCTATAATCTCACTAACTAGAAGCAAGAATTAATTTTTGGTCTGTTGCCTTACAGTTTTTACTCTAACTACATTTGTTTTTAACTTTATTTATTTTGAGAGGGGGGAGGGGCAGAGAGCGAAAAACCCAGTCTCTGCGCTGAGAGTGCAGAGCCTGACGTGAGGCTCCATCTCATAAACCATGAGATCGTGACCTGAGCCAAAGTCAAAAGAGTCAGACACTTAACCGATTGAGCCACCCAGGAGCCCCTCTAATACATTTTTTAAAAAATACTTGAGGAAATGCTGTGTGTGTGTGTGTGTGTGTGTGTGTGTGTGTGTACACACACACACACACACACACACACACTTTGGATCTACAGCTGCTTATTAAAAACATTTCACAATGGCTGCATTATAATCTATCTAAGGATGTAAACCATAATCTAAAATTTTTCCTAATGATGTTTAAATTATCTGTAGCTTTTTTCTACTTAATTAAAATACTGTTTTTTGATGTTTGTTACTATTCAGATACAGCTTCTGAATTTTCAGTCATTTTTTTCTCTATGTTAAGATGCTATGGTTCACTGTCTTTTATCAAATGGTGGTTTAATTTCATATTCCTTCTTTAAATATGTAATGAATGTCAGTTACTGTGTCATTTATCATGCTGGATGTTGGGAGTCCCTGTGTTCATTTGTCAGAATTACCAAATTGTTAATATGTTACTACAAGTACTTACTTTTTTGTTTTTTCATTTTATTGCTAATAATGCTTTACATGATTTCTCATTTCACATTCCTAGTGTGATTCAAAATTAGTAATTATTTTTTTCTCTAACTTAGTAACATTTATAGGAAAGCTAAACATCCCAATGTTAGTGACTAATATATTGAAAAATTTTACTTAACTATATTTATGGAGAAATAATAACTAAGTATAATTGGTGTTTTCTATTAGGATTACTGATTTATATTTGAAATATATAGGATATGTCAGAAAGTTGAAGTGCATTGTCTTATTTGCAGTGTTCTTTTGGTACAGTTTGTCTTCTGAAAAACAGCACCTGTTTCTTTTTTGGTTATGTTTTGGCACAGACAGCCAAAGTCAAAGTTGTTAAAATATGAGTACAGGTGCCCCTGGTGGTCTCCTTTTCCTAAGATATTGATTGGTTGTGTGTTTTGGGTTTTTAAAGTTTTGATACTGATTGGTTTTATATGTACTTTGAAAGATAAAACATTTTCTCAGATCAATTTTTTTTAAGTTAAGGGTCAAAATTCTTTCTTTTTTTTTTTTCAGATCTTCAATTTTGCAAGCAGAAAGTAAAAAAGACCACGAAGAGGTAAAATTTTATCTAGTTAATTTCTTCAGCAACATCTCAAGATATCTCAGCAACTAAATATTAAGATACAAATTTGGAAAATCCTAGTTAATTACAAAATTTTTTAAAATAAAATCTGTTGTCCCCAAGCAACATTCTTAAGTTTCACACACAATTTTAAAGCTAGACCTATAAGGGGAGACGTTAGAAATCGTTGCTGTCTGTCTTTTTAAAGGCACGACTTCAGAAATGACCTTGTGACTATTGCTTTCTGGCAAGTTAGTAGTATCATGAGGTGACAGTTTAATTTATTCTCTTCTCTCACCAACTTTCTGAGACCGTATTTGCTGCATTAAGAACGTAGTGGCAACAGATGTAGCATGGCAGGAAGCAAGTAAAGCTTAAAATGAAAGACAGAAAAACAAAAATTTGGGAGTGTCTGTTCTTCCTCACGAGTCTTTTATTTTTGGCTCCATTTTTACTTCTAGTGCACCAAATATGGAAGGTAAGTTACCACCAAGAACTGACACTTCAAAAACTTTGTCTTGAGAAATACTCTTCGATGAAAGTATACTATACTTGATTTTGAGCCATTTTATCTGGTATTATAACTGTGTTGGTAGAAGACAAGGTTAGAAATTACATAGAGATCTATTTTTATTTACCTCTTATGCAAAAGAGTAGGTATTAAAACTTGCTTTTGGTTTGTGAGGAACACAGACCTGTGTCTGCTCTCTGCAGGGCTTACCACACAGAATTTTAGTTTAATGAGGCTCATCATGGACTGAAATCCTCGAGAGTGAAGTGGAAAATGTGGAAGAGAGAGCATTTTCTATGTTAATTAGTTATAAATCTGAAGAAGGGAAGTATGTAAAATGCATTCGCTGGGAATATATTTAGCTCTTTACTTTTTTGCATTAGTGTTAATCATGAATCTGAATCCAGACTCTCTTATTTGGTGGAGATTATGAAGGGAAGTGATATAAAAAGACAAATACAGGCTACTAAATTATAACTTAACATTATTGCTATGTTTTTATTCCCTTGTATGAAGTTAATTTGGGCTTTAAAAATAATAAATCTATTCACTGTTCTGTTACACACAGACTATACTTATGTACATAGGAAAATACTGTTTTTGTGAGAAAGATTATGTGTTACATCTTATGAAACTTCTATACAATGAGATATTGAACATTCTCGTTTAGAAGAGAAGGATTGTAGGAAAAAAGTCTTATTTTTCTTTTTCTTTTTCTCTTGCAGTGGATCTGTACAATAAATAACATATCCAAACAAATATATTTAAGTGAAAATCCAGAGGTAATGTTTTTATTTATGATATCCAGATCTGGCAAAATTGAATACTTCTGTGGCTTACATGGCTTTTATTAATTATGTCTTAATCTCTCAAATTCTGTAATCTTGATTTGCCCTTGAATGGGTAGCTTTAACGTATCCATATATGAGCATCTGGTCTTCTTAGATAAATTATTTCAAATGTAATGGAAATCTGTCAGCTAACAAATATTTACTGGGTATCAATGCTGGATTTAGCCTTGGGCTGAGCACCGTGGATAAAGATACAGATGAATAAGAATAAGCCAGGGCTCTGCCCTCCAGGGGCCTCTGTGTATGGGAATACAAACATTTATATGAAATGTTACACTTAAGTAACATTTCATATAAAATAGTATATAATTGAAAGTGTATAGTAATGACTAGAAGCTTAAGATTTGAAAATGTTAAGATCAAATATGGACTTTAATTTTAGAGAAAACTGTGGAGATGATACAGACTCCTGAGCTGGCTAAGATTTGTCCATATTTTGAGGATAAGAGAAGAAATTGCAGATGTGAGAATAAAAACAAAAGCACAAGGGCAGAAACGGTGTGTTTCTGAAACCAGTAGTATAATTGGAGTTCAAGTTTCTTGTTGGAGAATAATTGAAAGCTGAAATGTGCATACAAATCACCTGGGGATCTTGTTAAAATACATATTATATCTAGGGTTCGGGTATTCAGCCTGAACTCTGTTTTGCCACATACACTTTGAGTAGCAAGGGTATCAAGCCAGATGAACTTCCATGTAGGTGCAATCCAGATATACAGGCAGAACCCAGAGAACTGTGGAAGGAAACAAGTGGGTCCATGCTACAGTGTAGTTGGGAAAAGACTTGGTTTAGGACAGGAGCTGTGTGTCCTCTGCCAGTCTTGGTGGGCCCAGTGTGCTGTGAACTTGGCCACCTCCAGAACACCTCAAGGCTGTGCAGTACTGATAATTTGAGTTGAGGCAGAACAGGGCTGATTTCTTTAGGAAGCCCTCACTTTTTTAAGTCTTAAACTGTTGTTGGATAATAGTTGATTAGACAGGGGTGTCTGGGAACATGTAGGAGACCATTACAATAATTAAGGGATGAGCTGAGGGTCTGGACACCCTGGTAACTAAGAGAAGAGAGAAGAAATGATACATTGTAGAAACAAGTAAAAAGACATTGACTAGAGTAGTTACTAACTGACCAATATAAAGGATGAAGGAGATGAATTAAAGATGACTTGCAGGTTTTAAGCTCACATGAATGGAAGAACAATTTGAAGAGTTCTGTTTTTATCATAATGGCTTTGAAATGCCACCCAAGACACCTAGGACTTAGATTCCTAGGAACAAGTTTTGAATAAAGAAACAGTATCTCATGATCTCCAAAATATTAGTAACTTCTGTTAGTTGTATAATAATTTTATGAGCCTAATCTGAGAAAATTAGTGCTAATTGTAGAGAAGCCTTTTGCTTGTAGTAATTAGATCTGTTGCCAGTCTAGCTTTTCCTTTCTGTTATGCTACTTGGGAGTAACAAAAAATTAAAATGGAAGTTGGATGATCTGTTAATACCTAGAGAATACGTGGTAAATACAGTGTTTGCATTTGAATAATTCAGGGTTATCTTACTTTCCCACAAGTTATCAGAACTCTAAATTTTAAGTAGTATTTTCCAGATTATCCAGAATTACTTTATCTGTGTTTAATGAGAGGAGAAATTCTGATCAACTTGTAGCATTGTTGTGATATTTTTGCTAACTATAAGACACAGAAATGCAAAAATGTTAAGTGACGATGGGGTTCCTGGGTGGCTCAGTCGGTTAAGCATTTGCCTTCCGCTCGGATCATGATCTCATGGTTCGTGGGTTTGAGCCCCACATCGGGCTCTCTGTTGTCAGTGCAGAGTCTGCTTTGGATCCTCTGTCCCCCTCTTTCTGCCTGAATAAGTAAACTTAAAAAATTTTTTTAAATGTTACATGATGTTTTTTCTAATGCAAATACTGTTTTATGTAGCCAGTGTTTGAAATATGAAGTTTAAAAATATTTCTTATAGGAAGCTTTCTTTCACATTTTGGTCCAAAAATGATAACTTCATCAGTTAATAAATATGTAGATGTTTCTGAGCGTAAATATATTTTGGAAGATCATGAAAACACTCAGCTGTATAGTTATAAAAAATTTTAATAGTTTTGATATTTTCTGTTTGTTTCCTACTCTTAAATTTATTTATTTAGCAAATGTGTTGAGTACCTATATACTAGATGCTGTATTAGGTCTAACAATACAAACCTTAGTCTAGAAAATCTGGTAGTTAAATATTTAAAGACCTAGGTCTGTAAGAAGTAAGAGGAAGCTTATTATGTTATAAAGTTAATTATGTGTCTTAATATTAAGATGGAATGTGGAACTACTTAAGTAACTCCAATTTGCATTTTAAGTGTTACTCAAGAGCATTCTGACAATTCAGAGTTCTGTTCAAACTTTTGGTTTTCTTGCTTTACTAATTCTAGTCCTTTTTAAAAAACAAAATAGGAAATTGCTGCACGAGTAAATCAGTCGGCTTTGGAAGCGGTCACTCCTTCCCCATCTTTCCAGCAGAGGCATGAAAGTCTGCGCCCGGCAGGGTGAGTTACCAGACTTTTGGTTATTTAAAACTGTATGGGCTATTGGGGCACCTGGGTGGCTCAGTCAGTTAGGTGTCCAACTCTTGGTTGGCTCAGATCATGATGTCACAGTTCATGAGATGAAGCCCCACACTGTGCTCTGTACTGACAGTGTGCAGCCTGCTTGCGATTCTCTCTCTCCCTCTCTCTCTCTCTCTCTCTCTCTCTCTCTCTCTCTCTCTCCCTCCCTCCCTCCCTCCCTCCCTCCCTCCCTCCTCCCCTGCTCACCCGCTCGTTCTCTCTCTCTCAAAAATAAGTAAATAAACTTCAAAAAAAAAATGTCTTAAAACTATATGGGCTATTGAAAGTGTTAGCAAAACACTTTGATTTTAGTAGTGCTACTTACGTTAGTACGAAATATGCCCCCCAGACATAGAAAGTATATTTTCAAATTGGTAAATTTACCAGCGAGAATGCTAAATAAAAAAGATTCCAAATTTTCCTAGTGTTTATCTCTAGAGTGAGGTCATTTATGGTTTTGAATTTAGTCATTGGAAAGAAAGAAGTCTGTTATTAAATAAGTAGCTGTGATTGTATTTATTGAAATTTGTTCTGTTCCTCTTACTGACATAAAATTGTATTTTCTGGGCACCTGGGTGGCTCAGTCAGTTAAGTGTCTAACTCTTGATCTCAGCTTGGGTTTTGATCCCAGAGTTGTGAGTTCGGGCCCCATGTTGGGCTCTGTTGGGTATGAAGCCTACTTAAAAAAAAAAAAAAAAGTTTCTCATAGTTTGTATTTAATTTCCAAAAGAGAAAACTAAATGCAATGCCTTCTGGTTTTCTTCTGTGCTTAGACAATCTCGGCCACCGACAGCTCGAACCAGCAGCTCAGGATCCTTGGGATCTGAGTCCACAAATTTGGCTGCCCTCTCTCTAGATTCTCTTGTTGCCCCAGACACTCCAATACAGTTTGACATCATTTCTCCTGTGTGTGAAGATCAGCCTGGCCAGGCAAAAGCCTTTGGCCAGGGAGGCAGGTGGGTGATGGCATCACAGTGATATGGTTCTATGGTCTATAAGGTTTATGATTCCATTTTTACACAGTGTGTCTCACATATATATATCAGCTGTGTTGTACTTTCTTTAATTACCTAATTTTGGTAGTTGAGAAAGAATCATGTAGGTTTTTCTCTTTGTTTTCTGCCTCAAATAAGTGAAGGCAATTCAGTTTAAGAGAATTTTGAATTTTTTTTTGAGATTACTTAATTTTGAATTATTTATCTGCTTCTGGTATTTGCTCTTAAAATTGCAGAAGAAAGCTAATAGTCCATTCTTTAGGTCATGACAATATTTCAGAAGTTCTTGAGGGGTGCCTGGGTGGGCTCAATCGATTAAGTGCCCGACTTCAGCTAAGGTCATAGTCTTGTGGTTTGGGTCCCACGTTGGTCTCTCTGCTGTCAGCACAGAGCTTGCTTCGGATCCTCTGTCTCCCTCTCCCTCTGTGCCTCCCCCAACTCTCTCTCTCTGTCTCTCTCAAAAAATAAAAATAAACATTAAAAAAAAAAAGGAGGGGCGCCTGGGTGGCGCAGTCGGTTAAGCGTCCGACTTCAGCCAGGTCACAATCTCGCGGTCCGTGAGTTCGAGCCCCGCGTCAGGCTCTGGGCTGATGGCTCAGAGCCTGGAGCCTGTTTCCGATTCTGTGTCTCCCTCTCTCTCTGCCCTTCCCCCGTTCATGCTCTGTCTCTCTCTGTCCCAAAAATAAATAAAAACGTGGAAAAAAAAATTAAAAAAAAGAAAAATATCATCTTGAGTCAGAGTAAGAAATCTCCTGGGGCATCTGGGTGGCTCAGTTGGTTAAGTGTCCGACTTCGGCTCAGGTCATGATCTCACAGTCCATGAGTTCGAGCCCTGTGTCGGGCTCTGTGCTGACAGCTCAGAGCCTGGAGCCTGTTTCAGATTCTGTGTCTCCCTCTCTCTCTGCCCCTCCCCCACTCATGCTCTGTCTCTCTCTCAAAAATAAAAATAAACATTAAAAAAAAAATCTCCAGGAAGGCACTAAATTCATGTTATGAATCATTAATAAATCATCTTTTGTTTATAATAATGAGAAATATCAAATCTGTTAAAAAAAATTTGTTTTTGGCTCTGGGATGAAGGAAATGTGACTTAAGACAAATTTATTTAAGTAGGTTGGACACCTCATACATTGATTTGGATATACATGGCTATGACCAAGAAAAAATTTCTGTTTGATCATAGAAATCTACTTAGGATTTGATAGAATAGGTCAGACATGTATTATGGAGATCAATTTCATGTTATCTTAATGCCAATGTTATTTAAAACAACTTAGCTCTCTGTTTGTTTATAAAACCTATTTTCAGTTGTACTTTTCTTCTTTCATTGTGGGTGTGCCAAGAACCAAGCACCCTTAGGGGAGGTAGCTTCATCCCTACTTAGCTTTTCTTCTTGCGTTCCATTACATATGCCTTCAGAAATACAGGTTTAAAATTTAAAAATGTTCAAGTTAGCATAGTTAACTTGCAACATGTAATAAAGGACCTAAAAAGAGGTTTTTAAAATCCCAGGAAATCCTTGGCATTTTTCTTAGGTAGCTAAAATTGAAGCTAAATCGGCTGTTCCTTTCCCCCTTTATTTGAATTCAAGGTTTTCACAACATGGTTTATTAGGATGTTGGGGTGTGTGTGTGTCTGTCTATAGTTCATCCACATCTTCTAGAATGCAGCAGCTTTGAGTTCAGCCTGCTAAGTGTGAAGGTAGAGGCCTTTGTCAGAGTAAGGTGGTCATCAGTAGCGTACCTTGACAGGATCAGGCATTTTAGAGCTTTATAAAAAAATGTGTGTACAAGTTTTTGTGACTCTTAGTTTTTAACTCCAGTTTCAATGATTGAGGTTTCTTCCATATGGCTCATGGTAACTGACCATTGGTTCATAATTTTTTAAAAACTTTTCAGGCGCACAAATCCATTTGGAGAATCTGGAGGAGGTACAAAATCTGAAACTGAAGGTAAAACAGATGTGCAGTATTCTTATATTTTAAAAATTCTCTGGTAAACTGTGTGAAGGATTTGTTTTTATTTATTCTGATGTATGCTGTTTTAATGGTACATTTACTTCATAGCTTTCTTTTTGCTCATAGTACACTCAAAGCAACAGAACTTAATCAGGCTTAAAGATTTCATTAAAATTCTAGAATATTATACTTCTGACCTCGTAGTCAAATTCTCAACGCAGAAGCGGTCCTTTAAGTTTTTCCTAGCAGTTCATGTTTTCTTCTGCTAACTGGAGCATGACTTTTTTTTCTTTTTGCAGTAACTATTTATTTTGATACATTTCAAGCTTACAGCAAAGGTATAAGAATAGTACAAGAACCACCTATTGTTGAAGCAGAACCTTTTGCTGTTTGAATTTGAGACCTTAATTTTCTTATAACATGAACACTGTAGTTAGGAGTAATTTGTAAATACTTCTACTAGGTTGTATTTTTTACTACAAAATCTAAAAGGTGACAGTGTGTTTTATTCTTAGGAAGAGATACGTGGAATTTAGAAATATATAATGTATCTTGTTCTTTTGTAGATTCTATTCTTCATCAGTTATTTATTGTCCGATTTCTTGGTTCCATGGAGGTGAAATCAGATGACAATCCAGATGTTGTTTATGAAACAATGCGGCAAATTTTAGCTGCCCGGGCCATCCATAACATCTTTCGTATGACAGAGTCACATTTATTAGTCACTTGTGATTGTTTAAAGTAAGTAATGACCTTCCCCTTAAAAAACTGTGCAAAAAATGGGGCGCCTGGGTGGCTCAGTCGGTTAAGTATCCGACTTCAGCTCAGGTCATGATCTCGCTGTTTGTGAGTTCGAGTTCTGCGTCGGGCTCTGTGCTGACAGCTCGGAGTCTGGAACCTGCTTTGGGTTCTGTGTCTCCCTCTTTCTCTGCCCCTCCCCTGCTTGTGCTCTGTCTCTCTCTGTCTCTCAAAAATGAATAAATGTAAAAAAAAAAAAAAAAAAACTACAAAAAGTTTAATTTCAGCTTAATTAAAATGTTTTCCAAAATTTTAATTATAGGTTAATTGATCCACAGACACAAGTTACAAGGCTCACGGTGAGTTCGGCATGTTTAAAGCTTTATTCGAAATCCCTCTGTGCACATACACATGTGTATCTTTATAATAATTCTGAACCTATATATTGAAATATGGTAGTAATTATGATTGGCTAAGTTATAATTAAGCTGATGGTGGACATCTTCCCCCATAAAGTTATAATTGAACATTCCATGCAACTTAAAGAATTGTGCAATCTGCTGTGATACTTAGGTTTTCTTAGGATATGATATATGCTGCCTGGTTAAGGGATAAACACAGGAGGAATTAAAAGGTGAACATGATTGAGTTTATAGTTATCTAGGTTGAAATAGTTGCAAGTATATGCTCTTATTTAATCATTTAATAATATAGAGCATTTTTGTTATTCTATTTGTTAATGTAAAATGTGTAAATGACTAATAAATTCAGCATTCAACAACCTCTTATTCTGCCTGGTAATCCAAGCCAAATATGACATTTTTGTTCTTGTATTGCCACGTTGTTAAAAAAAAAAAATTGGCTCTAATGTTCTGTTTATGATATAACTTAGTAATTGAGTTTGTTATGTATAAGAGTGCAGTTGTAAGTGTTTGAAAAATCTCATGTTTGCTTCTGATGTTTTCTTTGGCAGTTTCCATTACCCAGTGTAGTTTTGTATGCTACACACCAGGAAAATAAAAGGCTTTTTGGATTTGTTCTTCGGACATCAGGGGGCAGAAGTGAAAGTAATCTGTCATCAGTCTGCTACATATTTGAATCAAACAATGAGGGGGAAAAGGTATACATTGCCTTTCAAAATGTGTTTAGGTTGTGAAATATATATCATAGTCAAAGTTCTTAGTAAGATTTCTGGAAAAAACTCCCAAAGTTGGCCTACTTCAGCAGAGTTGTTTGACCAAAGCCCGTTGCTCTGAAGGTATCTGAGCCGATATGTTGGGCCTTCTGACTTACAGACCTGTGTCTTCCCTGGCCATTGAGGGCTAGTGCAGTCTTCTGGCCTCATCCCTTACTCGGGGACTGCAGTATATTCCCGCAATCAGCCTTTTCCAGATGTCTTCAGCTTAGAACAGCATCAGCATCTGCTTAGTTCTCTGCAAACCTTAGCATCTCAGTAATGAATTTGAGATAACCGGAAGGTGGGTGTGTGAAAGAGGCGAGACGCAGCAGCGGAAACTCAGACTGAAGAAAATACACAGGTGCTTCGTTTGGGGACTGAAACATTCTTAAATCAGGTTTTGTCTGAAGCAGTGTGTTATAATGAGTTGTAAATCTAGTTGCACCAGCCATTTGGATACTTGAAATTATTACTTTGAATGAGAACTGGCTGAGTTTTTCCTATTTTTTCCCCTTTTAGATTTGTGATTCTGTTGGACTGGCAAAACAGATAGCTTTGCATGCAGAACTGGTAAGAATCTAAGATACTTATTAATTATCCAAGAATGTTATCTAAAGTAATATAAGATCTTTCATATTAGCAAGTAAATAAAATGATTTTGCTGTGCAAGGTTATCAGTGGATACTATTGCTGATGCAGTATTTAGAATTTGGATAAATGACTAAGAATGTATATTTTTAGTGTGCCTTTCATGTAAATATAAAAATATGAAAAGGTTACAAAGGCCATATGAATTGAAAAGTCTAAAATTTAAAGTTTTTCATATTTAATTCATTAGTTGTACTTATCTGTGTTTTAGGATCGTAGGGCATCGGAAAAACAAAAGGAAATAGAGAGGGTAAAAGAGAAACAACAGAAAGAACTCAGTAAACAAAAACAAATCGAAAAGGTATGTAGTCCTAGTATCTAGATCTTTTTTGATACGATGTTTATGAAATTTCCTTAATTCAGCACTGTGACTTTCAGGTTGGAATTTCCAAATGAAATTCTGTTTCTGCTTCCTCAGCCACTTCATAATCAGATGATTCATAGCGCAGCAGAAAAGGAAGACATCTGTCTTCTGATAGGATGTTTACGTTATAGTTACCGATGTGTCGTCAACTTGCTGTTTAGCAAACGTACCAGAACTTATATTTCCATATTCCAGCGAAGTTTGTTGCTATCAAAGCAGGTCTTTTGAGAGGCTGTGTGTATATAGACTTAACTGCCATTGCTGGAAGCTGTGTTGGCCTCCAGGAATATCCAGGAAATATTTATGTAAATATTTAATGTTACCAGCAGTGTCAAATCATCGTCCATCCAACAGGATAATATTAAGTTAGGCAAGTTTCAGAGCAAAATATGGAAAATGCCTTAGATGGTGATACATGAGATTGTCAGACCTAGTTATGGGTGGTGGTAGTAGCAACAGCAAAGAGAAATTTGCGGGATACTTAATGAGCACAGATCAGCAGGAATTGGGAATTGATTGCACTTATGGACAAAGGAGAGGGACTTGACGATGACACTGAAGTTGAGGCTTCCTTGCTAGGTTAGGCTGAGGAGGGCAACGGCTGATTTAGCAAGGTAAGTTGGACAGAGAGGTGGAAGGGAAGGGCTGTGGAGTGATCCGTTGTGAGCCATTTGGTGTGGTATGTAGTGAAAGATAACGATGGTCTGAATGTTGTTAGCCATAGAAATGGAGAAGAGGGTTGGCTTTTACAGGATTTCTAAAATGGTGCCAAATTTCACTTTGGTGTTGCACTGGTTGTGTGTAGCCTTTGTTTTCAGTAAGTTGCCAGAATTATGCATACATGTTCATGACAGAAAGATTGAGCAGCTCTCAAGTACATATTTTAAATGCATAGTTTTGCATTTGATTGCAAACAAACTTAGTTTCTTTTCTGTCTTTTCTACTAGGACTTAGAAGAACAAAGTCGGTTGATAGCTGCTTCCAGTAGACCAAACCAAGCCAGTAGTGAGGGGCAGTTTGTTGTCCTTAGCAGTAGCCAGTCAGAAGAGAGTGATTTGGGAGAAGAAGGAAAGAAAAGAGAGTCAGAAGCATGAACTTATCCTTGCTTTTTGGTTGGTATTACCCCCCTTGGAATTTATTGACGGTTTCTGTGGTGAAATGGCACAAGGTAACAACTTTGTTGATATACCAAGGAGACTAAAGTTTATATTTACCTGTTTTAACTTCATTTTTTAAAATAAGATTGACCTTGACCACTTAGGTATGCACTGTTTTTTTTTTCCTTAAAAATGATATACTATGCAGTAACATCAAATTCCACATGTCTAAAAGAAACCTGTTCATCTCCTTGAAGTAGATTGCTGAGGAATTAACACTTGTTCAAGCCTTTTTTCCTTCAAATTGTGAACTTCTTGCATTGTAATTGGCTGTGACCATAAGAAACCATTTATTCTTCAGCTTCAGATATTCATGGATATGCTTCCTCTTCTCGTTAGGAACATTTTTGCTGGCAGTGAGGAAGCTTTCAACTGAATCGGTTCAAAACCTTTATACAGAGAATTCTACAACTTTGCAAATATTTTAACTATTAAATGTGCAATAGAACTTTTATAAAGTAATTAGAAAAAAGATTTTAGGCTTAAGGTTTCAAATTGTGGCAGGTGGTACTGTGATTTCAGGGCACTTTCTGGGATTGCTCACATTTCTCTGATGTATGACACCTGATGCCAGTGGGAAAGAAGCTTAAGTGTCTTCAGTTCAGGATTGATACAGCCCTTGGCATTTAATTATCTTATTCTTAGTTCTCAGGTTGGAACTTGAATTATTGCTGCAGAGCAGTAATGGTTAAAATAAGATTTTGGAATTTATTAAAAGGGATTTTTTTGTTCAAGTACATTTTAGATTAGGACTTAAAATGTAAAGATATTATTGTTACAGGATAATACATCATATTTTCTGCATTGCGTGAAATAATTTTTATTGAAAATCAAGTGACATTTCAAAAGAAATTCTATAACGGTTGTTGCCTGCTTAAAGTAAAAATGCCCAGAGTTTAGTTTAGAAAATGTAATCTTTTAAATTTCAGACTGATATGCACAGTATTTTCATAATTCCATGTTTTGATAAAATACTGATCACCACTTTATATCCACAAAGGCAAGTAACTAATATATGAGAATAGAATAATTTGCACTAGTTATTGTACATACTTCTACTCTTCAAATGCGTAAAAGGTCTAATTCTATGAAATATTGAAAGGAAATTGAATGTTCGGTATAAGAGAGTTGACCAAGGAAGGATTTTAGCCTAGTGCCAAGGTTAAATGATACTTCCCTGCTGCCTCCCTCTATGTCAAAGCTTGATTTTTTTTCTTTACTCAGATTTTTAACATTGCTGATAGAAATTATGTTCCTTTGTTTCACGTGTAAAACTATATAGAGACAGGTTAATTATATTGAGTAAAATAGTCACATAACTAAATTTTTCAAGAGATTTGCCAGCCACTAAGACTAATTTTACAAGGGGAAAAGCCCTTTGTTCTTTGATATAGTCGTGTTAGTCCTGAATTTAGAAGCAGCATCTGTTTTAGCTCTCACAATATAGTGTGGCTGTTTCACACGGTATGCACCCTGTTTTCTGTGGAAGGGAATAATTATATATAGGATCATGATATTCTTTTTATCCATGTGCCAAATGGGAATAATGATTACTTGATAATCATTATTTTGAAGCCTTATGTTACCAAAACAGATAGTAAGAAAGTAGAAATTTACAGAATACTTTCTGAAGACAGTTGATTTTGTGCTTGCTAAATGGGAATGCTATCTTGATAGTTTGTGTGTCATTCCTTTGGTAGAAGTCGAAATTTCTGTGGTCAGCACTTGATTTAGCCATGGCAGGTCCGGCTTTTAAGACCCTTCTGAGAATTAGTAAACTCTCTGTTTCATTAAGTCTTTTGTTTATACTATTCAGTTGTTGCCTCGCTTGGTTCAGATGAAACTTGTCACCCTACAGGGAAGGTGGTTAGCATTAGGGGCAGTTTTATGAGGCTGGCGCTTTGCACGGTAACTAAGTGCTGCCCTTTGTTAGTACTCTGGGTCAAAGTGAAGGCTAAAGTTAAAGGCACTGGCAGACTTAGGTAGTTCCTTTTAAGTCATGTTTTGATAGGAATTTCCTCAATAATACACCTATGTCCACAGATCAGACCAAAGAGCATTCCAACACCAAATCGAAGTTATTATGTGGGATTAACAATTTTAGATATTTCAACTTTTGTTCCATTGCTCTAGAACTATGTGAACTATTCCATACTACAGATATTTAAGCATCAACTTTAAGAAACTCTCCTTTTTGTTTGACGAAGGCTGCCCATGGGTTTCTGCATAATGTTAAAGCTGATCTTGGTCTGTTACCCTTTGAAATCCCTTCTGGCTCTTGGATGCTTTGGTGGTGATTGAATTAGAATTTGGGATAGCTTTCTCAGATTCATACTTATGCTTGATGGTTTTTAGAAATTAACAAAACTGATTCTTTAAAAGAAAAGAAACTAAGTCTACCTAATTCAGCTATGCATTCTGCTACCTATACAAACAGTACTTTTATAACTATGGTAATGAAATCAGTAGACAGGAAACTAAGTATTGCTTCTCCCTTTCAAAATTTTAAAAACTTGCTAACAAGGGACTGGACAAAGTTTCCAGGGCCAGTCTTGTTTTTGCTATTTCTACAATGACTAGTATGTGTTTAATTTCAAAAGAATTCTCAGGCTCTAGGGGTGGTAAAATGACGTTTACCTTTATGCTTGGGAAAAGGGGGTAGGGTATGCGTAACACATTACATAACATATAATCCTGTGTGGTAAAGGCATCTGATGTTAATTTTGAGTTACATGTAGGAGCTACAAATATTTAAGATTAAATGCTGATAGACCCCAAGACCCCATGTATTGCAAAACCTTCTGCTACCTGAATTAATTAATAAAATGAAAATACTAACATTGGTTTTGACAATGACCTCCTAGCATTCAAACTGTACTTAAAATATTCAAACACACTGATTGTAGCAAGCAAGGCTTTCATTTTATTTTTTAGCAAGTTTGACTTACTCTTCTTTCATGAGTTTTTGTTCTACATTAAGGACACACATTGAAACTGGAACTATACGACACTTTTAAACTAGTCTCTTGTGGCTTGTACTCATGTAATTTACTTCAGTTAATATGAGAACTGGGGATTAAGTTATAACTAATGTGCAAAACTGCTTTGTATATTTGGTGATTTTGTAATGTTAAGTGAATTGGTTAATTCTTATCTCACTGATACTATTAATCATGCATATATACAATTAAAAATCATGCTACATTTCCTTTTAGAATTGAATTTGAAGAACTCAATTTTTATGTAATGGTGGTATACGTGTGGGGTGGAGAGCTTATTTTTTTGTCAAAGTAGGTATTCTCTGACAAGGCTTCAGGAACTATGCTGTTAGAAGATTTTTAAAGTATAATAAAGTCCATGATTTTTGTATAGTCTTTTTTGTATGAGGTATTTGATATATACTCAATTTTATTTCTCTAACTCCAAATGATGCTTATGAAACAAATGGACTTTTTCTTAATATGTTATGACACTACAGTTACACATCTAGGCCCATTGCAATTCCATAACAGCTAAAACGAAAAAAAGCAGTCATTTACTGGGACATAACACTAATTCATCACTAGTGACTTCTTTCTTTTAGAAAAATAGATGTTTCAGGAATTACCCCTAGACATGTTACACACAACATATACCTGCTGTATTCAAAGAAACAATTTAAAGGCACAGGATACTGTGTACACCAGCTTAAGTGAGCTTGATGTGTAATTTTAATACTAATGCATATTCATCCCATGTGCTCTTTATACTTTCCTATAGCACTTATCAAGTTCTTTTCTTCCATTGGGAGTATCTGTTTTAATTCGTTTTGAGTTTTATAAAATGTATATACTTTTAGAAGGTCCAGGGAGTAGATAAAACTAACTTTAGAATTATGTATCTATGTGCATGTATATCCTAAATATATTTGTATATTGACATATCTATAATCAGCTACTCACTTAAAACAGACACCACAATTTGATTAAAAAAATAAAAATTATTCATGCCAGCTAATTTTGCAAATTTGAATGTGAAAATCATATCATTAAAAGTAACTTTAAGTCTGTGCTTACTGAATGTATAGCCATGAATCTCCACATCAGAAAGAAATTCTCTAACTTCAGTTTCCCTGAGATGACTATATTATGCAAAAAAAAAAAAGTATACTAACACTAAACATACAAATAACAAGGCTATAGTTGACTGGGCCTGTGGTGAAAATGAACATCATCCTACCCATCACTCTATTCTTGTTGATGTGCTATTGAAATGCTACACAGGTGTGGCTGAATGCCTGTCTCTTCACTTTCCTCACTTTCCAAGTACAGAAACCTGTACTTACCTTCAGCACAGAATATACAGAAATAAAAATTTAACCTACATTCTATAACTGCTTTTATCACGTTTCTAAGAAGGAGGTTTATAGCAGTATAGGTCTATGTCAAGAAGCAAGAAAGATCTCAAAACAGCCTAACCTTACACCTAAAGGAGTTAAAGAACAAAACAAAGCAGCAGAAGGAAGGAAATAATAAAGATTAGACCAGAAATAAATGAATTGGAACAAAAACTAGATCACTGAAACCAGGAGCTGGTTCTTCTTTGAAAAGATCAACAAAATTGATAAACCTCTAGCCAGACTCATTAAAAAAAATAATAAATGAAATGAAAGAGAAGAAATAACCAATACCACAGAAATACAATTGTAAGAATATATAAAAAATTATATGCTGATAAATTAGAAAACCTAGAAGAAATAAATTCCTAGAAACATAATTTTACATAAAGCAGGAAGAAATAGAAAATTTGAACAGACCAATTACCAGCAAAGAAATTGTGTTAGTAATAACAACTTCCAACAAACAAAAGTCCAGGACCAGATGGCTCCACAGGTGAATTCTACCAAACATTTGAGAGTTAATGTCTACTCTAATCAAACTATTCCAAAAAATAGAAGAGAAAGGAAAACTTGCCAATTCATTCTATGAGGTCAGTATCACACTGATACCAAAACCAGATAAAAGACACCACCAAAAAAGTGAACTATGGGCCAGTATCTCTGATGAACATAGATGCAGAAATCCTCAACAAAATACTAGCCTACTTGGGGCGCCTGGGTGGCGCAGTCGGTTAAGCGTCCGACTTCAGCCAGGTCACGATCTCGCGGTCCGTGAGTTCGAGCCCCGCGTCAGGCTCTGGGCTGATGGCTCAGAGCCTGGAGCCTGTTTCCGATTCTGTGTCTCCCTCTCTCTCTCTGCCCCTCCCCCTGTTCATGCTCTGTCTCTGTCCCAAAAATAAACGTTGAAAAAAAAAAATTCAAAATACTAGCATACAGAACCCAACAATACATTAAGAAAATCATCATAATCTGGGGCGCCTGGGTGGCGCAGTCGGTTAAGCGTCCGATTTCAGCCAGGTCACGATCTCGCGGTCCGTGAGTTCGAGCCCCGCGTCAGGCTCTGGGCTGATGGCTCGGAGCCTAGAGCCTGTTTCCGATTCTGTGTCTCCCTCTCTCTCTCTGCCCCTCCCCCATTCATGCTCTGTCTCTCTCCCAAAAATAAATAAAAACGTTGAAAAAAAAAATTTAAAAAAGAAAAAGAAAAAGAAAATCATCATAATCAAGTGGGGTTTGTTCCTAGGATGCAAGCATGGTTCAATATTCACAAATCAACATGATACATCGGTAAGAAAGGATAAAAGTCACATCATCTCAATAGATGCAGAAAAAGCATTTGACAAAGTATGACATCCATTCATGATAAAAAAAAAAAACCCTCTACAAAGTAGGTCTAGAGGAAACATACCTCAACATAATAAAGGCCAAATATGAAAAATCCACAGTGAACTTCACATTCAATGGGGAAAAACCAAGAGCTTTTCCCCAAGGTCAGGAACAACACAATGATGTACAGTGTCCCCACTTTTATTCAACATAGTACTAAAGTCCTAGCCACAGTGCTTAGACAACAAAAAGAAATAAAAGGCATCCAAATTGGTAAAGAAGAAGTAAAACTTTCACTATTTGCAGATATATATAGAAAACCCTAAAGACTCCAGCAAAAGACTACTAGAACTGATAAATGAATTTAGTAAAGTCGCAGGATGCAAAATCAGTGTACAGAAATTTGTTGCGTTCCTATGCGCTAATAATGAAGCAACAGTAAGTGAAATTAAAAGAAAAAGAGGCAGAGAAATATACTCTTAACTATAGACAACAAACTGATGGTTACCAGAGGAGATTTGGGTGCAGGGATGGGTTAAATAGGTGATGGCGATTAAGGAGTGCACTTGTGATGAGCATTGGGTTTGGCAGTGTTGAATCACTAAATCCTACATGTGAAACTAATATTACACTATATGTTAACTAACTGGAATTTTAATAAAAGCTTTTTAAAAATCCTTCCATTTGTAATTGCACCAAAAATAACAAACTATTTAGATACAAACTTAACCAAAGAGGCAAAAGACCTGTACTCTGAAAACTATAAAACACTGATGAGAGAAATTGAGGATGACACAAAGAAATGGAAAGACATACCATGCTCCTGGATTGGAAGAACAAATATTGTTAAAATCTCTATACTACCCAAAGCAATCTACAGATTTAATGCAACTGCTATCACAATACTAACAGCATTTTTCACGGAACTAGAACAAACCTAAAATTTGTATGGAACCACAGAAGACCTTGAATAGTCAAAGCTGTCTTGAAAAAACTGGAGGAGTCACAGCTTCAGGCTTCAAGTTACCTTATAAAGCTATAGTAATCAAAACAGTATGGTACTGGCATAAAAACAGACACATAGCTCCATGGAACAGAATAGAAAATCCAGAAATAAACCTACAATTTTATGGCCAATCTTTTTTTTTTTTTTTAATCTCTGACAAAGGAGGCAAGAATATACAATGGGGAAAAATCTCTTCAACAAATGGTATTGGGAAAACTGGACCACGTTCTTACACCATACACAAATAAAATGGATTAAGGACTTAAATGTGAGACCTGAAACTATAAAAATCCCAGAAGAGAGCACAGGTAGTAATGTCTCTGACATCAGCCATAGCTACATTTTTCTAGATATGTCCCTGGAGGCAAGGGAAATCAAAGCAAAAAGATACTATTGGGATTACATCAAAATAAAAGTCTTCTGCACAGTGAAGGAAACAAACTGTCAAAACAAAAAGGCATCCAACCTACTGAATGAATGGGAGAAGATATTTGCAAATGACATATCTGATAAAGGGTTGTTCTCAAAATATATAAAGAACTGATACAACTCAACACCCAGGAAACAATCCAATTAAACAATGGGCAGAAGATATGAATACACATTTCTCCAAAGAAGACCTACAGATGGCCAGTAAACATGAAAAGATGCTCAACATCATCATCAGGGAGATGTAACTCGAAACTACAATGTGATATCTCACACCTGTCAGAATGGCTATATTAAAAAAACACAAGAAACAAGTGTTGGCAAAGATGTGGAGAGAAAGGAATCCTCGTACAGTGTTGGTGGGAATGCAAACTGATGAAGTCACTTTGGAAAACAGTATGGAGTTTCCTCAAAAAGTTAAAAATAGAACTACCATATCCAGTAATCACACTACTGGGTATTACCCCCAAAATACAAGAACACTAATTGAAAGTGATACATGCACCCCTGTTTATTGCAGCATTATTTACAATAGCCAAATTATGGAAGCAGCCCAAGTGTCCACTAATAGAAGAATGGATAAAGAAGTGGTATTCATACACAATGGAATATTATTTAGCTATAAAAAAGAAATGAAATCTTGCCATTTGCAATAACATGGATGGATCTAGAGAGTATAATGCTAAGCAAAATAAGTCAGAGAAAAATACCATATGATTTCACTTATATGTGGAATTTATGAAACAAAACAAATGAACATAGGGAAAGAGAGGCGAATCAAGAAACAGACTCTTAACTATAGAGAACTGATGGTTACCAGAGGGGATGTCAGTGAGGAGATGAATGAAACAGATGATAAGGATTAAGGAGTGCACTTTTGATGAACACTGAGTGATGAATGTATAGAGTTGTTCAATCTCTGTATTGTATACCTGAAACGAATTTAACACTGTATGTTAAATACTAGAATTAAAAACTTTTAAATAATTTAAAAAGGGGCTCCTGGGTGGCTCAGTTGGTTAAGCGTCTGACTCTTGGTTTTGGCTCAGGTCATGATCTCATGGTTCATGAGTTCAAGCCCTACATTGAGCTCTGCGCTGACAGTGCAGAGCCTGCTTGTGATTCTCTTTCTCCCTCTCTCTGCTCCTCCCCTGCTCATGCTGTCTGTCTCTATCAAAAATAAATAAACTTTAAAAAATAAATAATTTAATAAATACAGCTGCTATCAGTGAGCCCCTCTTGTGTGTCAAGTACTGCACTAGAGTCAGTACAGAAAAACATAAGCCATCTGAAAACCCGTTTAATTTCTATTCCAGTGATAACATTTAACCAGTAAATGGGAACCCTTAGCCAGGGTTTTATGGAAAGAAGGACTGCATGTTTCCCATTAATGATGACGTTGCAATTGAAAGTTCTGTTTCAGTTAACCAAGTTACTCCACTTCAGTGCAGGACTCTACAAGTAAACAGACATTAAGCTGGCCTTGGGACTTTTGCATAAGAACAGCGAACTTGTAGGTCAAGTACTGGAGTCAGTATTTTATTCAACGTAATTACTAAGACATTTTATGTATGTACTTCTCTCTAAAAAGGATTACTGTTAAGAATCCTTTTAAATTATTAAAGGTGACATTTACTGTTTTGAGCATGTAGAAATGTAGATTCTTACATTTAATATAAAATCAGTACAGAGTGAGAACTGATACATTTCTGTTAATTGAAATTTTACAGTTTGGTTTTTTTTTTTTTTTAACTGCCTTTCAGAATGCTCTTGAGAAGCAATATTAAGAATATTAAGAAATAGGGGGCGCCTTGGCGGCTCAGTCGGTTAAGCCTCTGACTTTGGCTCAGGTCATGATCTCACAGCTTGTGAGTTTGAGCCCCACGTTGGGCTCTGTGCTGACAGCTCAGAGTCTGGAGCCTGCCTCAGATTCTGTGTCTCCCTCTCTCTCTCTGACCCTCCCCTACTCATGCTCATGCTCTGTCTCTGTCTCTTTCTCAAGAATAAATAAACATTAAAATTAAAAAAAAAAAGAATATTAAGAAATAGTATTAAGAACGTGTAGATTTGCATTGAGATTTTAGTTGTTAGGTAAAGTGAGAAATAATGAATCCTATGTAACAAGTCAAATTTTAAGAAATGCAACTCAAAGAAATATACCTTTTCATCCAGTTTGATTACCAGGTTCCTGTGAAAATTCCTTGTCCGTAAAGATCGTATTCTTTGTAAAGGATATACGCTTTTAGACGGTTTGGTAATGGAAGAAATGACATGAAGACAGGGCAGCGCAAATGTAACTTCCCCATACACTTCCGGATCTTTAGGCGGCACAAATGTTTGAGGGATCGAGGGTTTGCTGAAATGAGAGAAACACATGTTATCCAAATGGAAAAGAGCTGTTCCTTCTTTTAGTGATCTTAGGGTTTAGTCAGCAAATGTATGTTCTACTTAAGCCACCAAAATTTTCATTTGCTGTGTTGAAATGGAAAAGTTAAAAGCGAAACAGCTTTTCCCTTCTCTTTGCAGCCCTTCCTGTAGATACGATTACAGAACCATGTCAAGTTAAGAATCCAAAGACTGGCATCAGTTGTGGCTGTGGCCTGTGAGACCTGAAATCCTTAAATCTTTGTGTATTAACCACTCCCTTGCCCTGTCCTGTCCCTCTGGATCAGGCTGAGAACTAAAAGATCACCACCCAGGGGGAAATTAGATGGAAGAAACTCTTAATTTGACTTATGTGCTACTGTGAAAGAATGTGGTTTGGAGCATCCTTTGATATTCTCTGCGGGCTTAGATCTTCACTTTTTCTCATCCCTGTTTTTGTTGCCATTTCATAGCTTTTATTAATTCCTGTATGTACAGTGTTCCACGGGATTAGGAGAAAGGCATTACCTACCATATAATATGTAATTGCCTAACAGATTTTATCTACTGGGAAATGATAAGAAGTACAAAGTAAGTAATAAATAGTAACTTTTTTTTTAGAGAGGAATAGTATTTTCCTTGGTTTCTTTAGATAAAGCTTTTAACCAGAAGAGAATGTTTTATGAAACAAATAAGAATACCTTTTATTTTTGGTAAAAATCTTTTAGAAGAAAGGAGGATACTCACTTAAGATAAAATGGATTTCTGACCAGAGCCCTTGTTTTTGGAGCACAGCTTTCAACTTTGAACAGATTCGAACTTGATCAACATAATCAAGCATCACTCGAACAACCTTCCCAGAGAGATGTTGCAGCCATGACAAAGTTATTACTTCACAGAACTAAGGAAGAAAATTGGAACTATGAAAGCAAATGAAAAACTGGAGTAACTATGGGGCTTAGAACACTAAACTCAAAGTTAGGAACCAAGGTCTCAAGCCCCTCATTTATAAACTAGGCATTGAACAAGGAAATGATTTCTTAGCTCTGACATTTGGAAAAATACTTAACTGCTGTATCTTCAGAACTATGTAAGATGTAATCAGGGTGTGAAAGAGACAGTTGTCTAATATCCATTGTTCCCTTTGGTTGGCCACACGACTCTCTGGAATAAAGATTACCTCTCCAGCTTCCTTGCACCTAGACGTGGCTACTTAAGTTCTAGCCAGTGAGATGTGAGTGGAAGTGTGAGCAGCCCCCAGAATGCACCTAAAAGAACACGGTGTGTGCTGCTTCAGCCTGCCTGCCTCCTTGCTGGCTGGAATGTGGATGCAAGTTTCTCCTGTGTCAGGAGCTGTCCAGTTAGAAGGCTGTTTACCTGTGGCCTTTATATGAAGGGAATGAGCCACCTTATTTTTATTTTTTTTTAAATTTTTTTTTCAACATTTATTTATTTTTGGGACAGAGAGAGACAGAGCATGAATGGGGGAGGGGCAGAGAGAGAGGGAGACACAGAATCGGAAACAGGCTCCAGGCTCTGAGCCATCAGCCCAGAGCCTGACACGGGGCTCGAACTCACGGACCGCGAGATCGTGACCTGGCTGAAGTCGGACGCTTAACTGACTGCGCCACCCAGGCGCCCCCAAGCCACCTTATTAAAGTCACTTTCATTTGGGGTTTTCTGTCATTCACAACCTACTCCTATCCTCATGCCTGAAGGATATGATCGTTTCTGCTGGTAGGTAATTTACATGCTCCTAGACAAGATGCCCATGTAAGAAGTCAAGTACTACTACATAATAAGTCAGGAAATAATACAAGATGATATACACCTAAATGCCAGCTCCTACATTAATCATAACCTAAAACTAATAATACAATATTAATATGTTGCCTTGGCTTTCCAGAATTGATTCAAAGTGCTTTCTCCGTTCGCTATTTAATTTTTGATTTTAATATGAACTCAGGTATTTATAGTGCATCTGTGTGCTGAGCACAGATCTCTAAGCTGAGGAAAGTGTTGAACAAGAGCTTACTTACACTGATGTATTTGTGGAGGAGACACGTAATCAGTAAATGTTAAAAAGATAATTTCAGAAAGTGGTAAGTGCTATAAAAGAAATAGCATTATCAGAAGATAGGGAAGACAACTACCTTAGATAACGGTGGATGGGTAAGGAAGGGTCTTTTTGAGAAGGTAACGTGTGAAACTTGAAGAGTGGCAGCTTTTTGAAAAGTTGGGGATGAGCTCAAGTTGGGGAAAATAGAAATGACCGGTTAGGGGGGGAAATAGACTGGTGTGATGCAGACATCACAAGAGGAACACATCTCAAGAAGAAAAGGGTAGTCAACTGCATTTTTTGTGTTTCTTTCTCATTAAAAAGGTGGCCAAAGAAACCTATTTAATCAAATTTTAGACCTAAAAGAGATAGCCAAGAACTAAGGGATACAGGTATCAGGACCCTAGAAACATTTTAGCTCGATGACTCAGCACTTCAGAGAAAAAACATAACTAGTTTGTAAGACTACATTCATTCTTTAAAACCTTACTCAGATGCTAGTTCATTTGTGAAACTCCCTAAGTAAAGTTAAATCACTTCCCTCTGAACTGTTTCTGTACTTTTTACATCTACCATCATGTTTATTTTACCACGTATTTATCACATTAAAATCTTTTCAGGGTTCCTGGGGAGCTCAGTTGAGCTTGGTAGCTGGGTAGCTCATGAGATTGAGCCCCACGTTGGGCTCTGTGCTGACAGCATGATGCCTGCATGGGATTCTCTCTCCCTCTCTCTCTGCCCTCCTCTGCTCTCTCTTGCTCACTCTCTCTCTCTCAAATAAACTTAAAAATCTTTTGAACTATGATCTTCTGGAGACAATGGATGGAGTCTTATCTCTTGGTGTAGTCCAGGGCCACTAATAATGATTGTATAAGTTGATACAGACAATACTGTGCACTTACCATAGTGTCTTTGATAACTGTAGATGTCCAGCCTTCAAAAGTATAGCAAGGATGAACTTTGTTTCCATGGGGACAATCAAAGCATCGCTCTGTGTCATACCCATAGTTCAAGAGCATCCTGAGCATGACTTCATCTTTCAATGTGTATTGCAGTGCTGACGGGAAATGTAAAGGGTTGACTCTGCAGAAGTAATTGACGTTGGCCCCATGCCGTAGCAGCAGACTTATCAGCTCATAGTTACCCATCCTTAGGGCTATCTGGAGGCAGTTAACTGGATCTTGATTGGGCAGAGCTCCAGCACTCAGAAGCAGCTTAACTGAAGAGAGGTCACCATTTGATACAGCAAAATACAAAGCTGACTTCCTATGGTCATCATAGTGTTTGCGAATTCTCTGATCTAGCATGAAATTTACATCAAATCCAGCCTGGATGAGGAATTCCAGGCATTGGGGGTGTGCTCCTGCTGCTGCACAGTGGACTGGACTGATGCCACTCTGCTTAATGGCAGCAAAATCCGTAACTGGAACCAAAATCTTCAGGGCTCTGAGAAAGAGTTTCAGGGGGTATTTAAAAAATTGTTTTTGTTAAGATGTAGTATTAACCTGTTTACGATTATTATATACTAGTACAGGTGGTATTAGTATCAGGTGGCATTTAGAACCCCCTAACCCCCAAAAAGTATAATTCCTGCATGTAAATGCTCAGCTACTTAGTGAAGTTAAATAAAACTGTCTAGATATAAAACTCAGAGGGGCGCCTGGGTGGCGCAGTCGGTTAAGCGTCCGACTTCAGCCAGGTCACGATCTCGCGGTCCGTGAGTTCGAGCCCCGCGTCAGGCTCTGGCCTGATGGCTCAGAGCCTGGAGCCTGTTTCCGATTCTGTGTCTCCTTCTCTCTCTGCCCCTCCCCCGTTCATGCTCTGTCTCTTTCTGTCCCAAAAATAAATAAACGTTGAAAAAAAAAATTTTTTTTTAAAAACTCAGAATTAGTCCGATTAGTGAGACCGGGAGCTCCCCTTACTGCCCAAAGACCCGATAATAAAATAGTTTTATGTCTCTTCTGTGGTTACAGAGGATGCCTGACTTCACTGTCTTACTGGTTGAGTTTATCTTTAAAAGGGTGTTAGAATTATATGATCAGAGAAGAAGAACATAAAGTTCCCAGAAGCTGCTCCAAAGAAACCCCACAGCTTTTGCTATTTCTATTATTTGTGGTGATGTAATTGAACTTACAACAAGTGGCCTCTGTCAGCTGCAACATGAATGGGAAGGTGGCCTGAATTCTTAGGGATGTTGGCATCAGCTCCATGCTCTAGCAAGAGAGTCACAGAATCTGGATTTCCTCCACTGGCGGCTTCAAGTAAGATGGAAGAAGAGTCAGAGGCCTGACCAAGAGCATTAGCTCCTAAGAGGAGAAAAAGTCTTGTTATGCAAAAATCTTTTCCGCTCTACTGCTTATGCATTCTTAATATAGAAGCACTACCAAAAAGCAGTTATTAAGCAGCCACTTGAGCAAAGCACTACAAAGTCAAAGAAATAAATAAACTGGCTTCCAGCCAGTTTATAATTTAGTTGGGGAAGGAAGAAATGGTGCAGGCAGTCTCTCAGTTAAAAGTAGGTTGGCTTTCAGGGTAACTTTATAAGTTAATTGTTTGGAACTTGCAAATTCCAGGAGAAATCCTTTTAAAGGAGATTTTATTTCCAGACTAGCCTATAAAAGTCCACTTACCCACCCTTATGTATAGGATGGTACCAACAATCCTGTTGGACTGTTAACACCATGCCATCTATTGATGTTATGGTGAAAAATGGGTGTTTGTTCTGTTTTTTCACATGTTCTTAGGTAGCTGTTCATAGTAAGACATACTGTGATTGTTTGTTGTTGAAGTTGGGGACTTACAGTTAAAAGGATGAATTGTAGTGCCCAATATGCTGTCATGTGATGGTGTGGGTAATAAGAGTACAATTGTAGGCAAAATGTCCTCTAAAAGATCTCAGTTCTGGATTTTGAGGGGAACTGGATGGTGAAGGAAGGAGAAAGGAGTTTTGGGTCAGTTGCAGAAGGCCTCTCAGTAAAATGGGTTTTGAAGAGTCACCTTTGAAAGTGGACAAAGGGAAAGGAGATCATTCGGGGCCTATTCACAGCTCCCATAAAAAAGATGTAGTGGCTTTAAATTAGTAAATAGACTCCATAGTCATCAGAATACAGTGATTAAGAACCCCCCTCCCCCCCTGGAATGCATGAAGAAATGTCTAATAAGCCTCCATGGGATGAGTGCTCACTATGTGCAGGTTCTTGTGTGCATATTTCTAAACAACAGCCCTAACAAGCAGGTGCTAGTATCTTCTTTCTAAAGAGAAAAAAACCATGGCTCATTGAGGTTAAGTGACTTCCCCAGAGACGCACAGCTGGTAAGCAAGGCAGTTCGGGATTCACATACAGGTACACCAGACCCAGGGCCTATTTCTATGAAGTCGTGTTTCCACTCTGATAATGAAGGGCAGTAAAGTAACATGATTTGGAACGAGACAGATGTGGTTTCAAATCTTGGCTCTGCCATTTACTAGTTATGTCACTTTGTGCAAATTACATCATAAGGGAGTTACCTCGGAAAGTATACACTGAGGTCAACCGATGTGGTTTCTTTAGAGTTAAGGATTTAAAATCTGGTGCCTCTCTTTATATTTTAATCAGTGATCTACACAAAAGGTTACTCTTGTTATGTAGATGAAGGGTCTAGTATTTATTTTTGTTATTCTAGCTAATGACTTTAGACATCTCTGCTGTTGCTCATTTAAAACATCTTACTTAAAATGTCTTATGGCCACTGATTGGGAACTACAACAGCCTCTCCTGTATGATAGTAAAGTTTCAGGTAAGTCTAAAAAGCAGAAAGTTGTTCTTAAATACAGGAATCTCTGTAGTCTAGAATATTGGAGACCAGGACCATGTATTGTTAAAGAAAGAAATAAGGCTTCTGGACACAGACAGGAAGGAGAATACAAAAGGTAATTCTAATATTGGGACTTTATTAAATATTGGTGAAGATTTGCTTTGAAAAAAAGCTTTAGATACTACATTGCTTCACTTAACAGGGTCATCAATGGGGGTTCTCCTCAAAGCCAATAAATTGCAGAGTTCTCTGAGCCAAGGACTCTGCCAGTTAAACCAGATCTCGAATTGGTGGCAGGAGAGGGCACGTTTAAAAGGAAGTCCTGCAACTGGTACCATCCCTGACCCTCTTTCCTTAAGTGTAAAATGACGATAATGCCTACTTCCTAGGGTTTTAGAAGATCACGTGAGGCAGCGGTAGCTTATTGCCTGGTGCTTAGAAAGTACTCAATAAATGTAAATTGCCTTCCCCTTCTCTCAGGGTTTTGGTTATTACTAAAGGAAGAACTGGGACCCAAAGAGGAGCAATCAGGAAAAACTTCCCAACACCAGGAGCATCTGATAACACATTGGAGTGCCTCATGACTTAGCAGAGACAACATGTAGGGGGTAACATGAGGACTTTTGTTCTGTGACTCTAGAAAAGGACAACAGGCAAAACATTTAAAAACTGACCATCCTCAGCATGGTCGAGGAACATTATGCTAGAGTAAGGTGCATCCTAGTAATTTTAGGGAAATTGCTCCACATCAAATGAGAACTGTTCAATCTCTAGGCTTTTTAGTAGCCAGTATTAACACATACTTTCATCAGACATTTGTTAGGCTTAAATAAAATGTTAATTTCTATCATCTTGAAGCTCTTCACAAAAAGGAGGATGCTTGCGTCACGTTATCCCTTGGGGGTGTGCTGACCGTATAGAAAATCTTGCCTTTCTGCAGTAACATTTCCATGATTTCAGTGTATCCACTTTGGGCAGCAAGAGCAAGAGGAGTGAATCCATAGGAGCTCCGTGGATCAGGGTGAGCCCCAGAAACCAGCAGCAACTTTACTATGTCCTGCCTGCCCAATTTGGCTGCTTCATGGAGAGCGGTCCTCTCGTTGGTACACTGAAGATTGACATCTGCCCCGTGGCTGATCAGCAAGGCAGCCATGTCATAGGAGTCACGTAGAACAGCTGGGAAATTGGAAGTGAAATGTCACCAGGAAATTATGGCCAGAGTATCTTATTAGCCAGTGTCCCTCAAGCTTCTTAATGAGCTCTTCCTAGCTACCCCCCTGTGCCAACATTTTGTGTTTAGGAAACACACTGTTAAATGAGGCATATATCAAATAATACCCATAGTGTTTTTACATCAATACCCTATTGTCTTTTCTGTAAGCCATGAACAGTTACTGTCTATTGGCTGCTTATGTGTCTGAAAAACAAAACATATAAAATTTTCATTTATCATTTTTGTGTTCCTCCCTCAAGCAAATGGGAACTTAAGTACCCAGTACAGTCCTAGAAATGCTCCTGGGTACTTTAAACAAAGAAAAACAAAAACAGCGGTAATTATGAAATTATTTGTAACCTCGTGTTTTGTTAAAATTTTCTAATTGGTTTTTCTGCATTTATGCTGTTATCATTCGCATTTGGATAACCTTTAGGTCCTTCAAGATTCTAAAACAATTTACTGTATCCATCTCCTTATCCATTTGTTAATTATTGGCACCCACTGTGTATGAGGAATCTTGCTAGGAGCCAGATGTTGAATCAGTGTGAATTCTGTCTATAACGGTTTATAATGTGCCATAGAAAGTGCTGTAGGACTGGAAATACCAAGTGCCAAGGGTGTTGGGTCTTTTTTTAGCTCATTGAGCTGGCACTTAGTGTGCCCTTTGATTCTGGAAACACATGTCCTTTGTTTTAGGAAATCATTTTCTTGACTTATTTCATGATGGTATACCACCTCCATCTTGTCTCTTCTCTTTCTAGCGTTTCTGAGATTCATGTGTTGCTCCTCTTAGATTGTCCTAGTTTTTTTCTTTTTCTTTCCTATTTCCCATTTCTTTTCTTCTGGAAACTTCCCTAAACTTTATCTCCCAGCACTTGTTTTGAGTTTTATATTTCTACTATCATATTTTTAATTTTCAAGAGTGTTTTTGGTTCTGTTTTGTTCAGTTTTTTGGTAATATCCTATTATTTCATTAGTTTTCACTAATTGCTCTAAATGAATTCTAATTTCCCCCTACATTTTATTTTGCCTAAATAGTCTGTCTCCTCCAAGTTTCTTATCTCTGTTGAAGACTTTTCTCAGATAGTCCTTGGCTATCTGCTCATGATTAAGAGTTGGAGACTAAAAAGCTGACTGGGAATCCTAAATGTTGGGAGGCGCTCTTGGAGTGTGGTCATAGCTATATGTTGCTATGTCTGGGCCATTTGTTGGGGAACCCCCAATTTCACTCCCTTCAGTTCTTTCTTTTTGGGTATATCATATTCCCCAGAGAAGCTTCTTCTTAGAGGATAAAGTTCTGGTTGCCATCTTTCTAGAATCCTGGTGGACGAGGAGGGCTGGGAGGTCTTGGCTTATGCTTAATTCCTCCAGTATTTTCAATCTAGTACTCCCACCCTTGTCTAATACTCCCCCATCCAGAGAGCCTCTGTTTAAACTTCCCAGATGATAAATGTGCAGAACTCAGGTGGTTTGGGAGAAGGGACCACTCTGGCTACTCATTCCTTAATAGGGTTCAACCAATCCTCCTGTTAGCTGCCTGTCCTTCACCCATATTCCACGAGGCAACTGCTGCCAACAACTTCCAAGCCTTTGATGTAATTGTGCTGCTTTCCCCACTACCAAGTTGAGTTGGCTTTCTTGTAACTGAGTATTCATCCACCTGCTCTCTAGGTTTTAAAAAACTGTTGTTGTTGCCTCCTCTCCCGTTCTCCTCATTCTTTTGTATCTTACCTCATTAAGACAATTTCTTGACTATAATTTCAGTGAAGACTCAGGAGGGAGGAAAATTAGCCATTCGTATTCAATCTGCCGTCTTTACCCCACTTGCCTCTCCCTACTCTGCTCACCTTTTATCGTTCTTACACCTAAATTAATTGGTTAAGACACCATGCAATGCAAAATGATCAGCCAGTTGGCAGAGATTTTGCCTCAGGCCACCTCAAGGGCAAGTCTGTAGAAAGCTTGAGGGTCAGGTACCCATGACATGGGTCAGTTGGGACCAGAATGACAGCACTGCAACTATGTACAAACAGCTGCCTTTCTATTTGCAACGATGTGGATGGAGCTAGAGAGTTCTGCTAAGTGACATCAGAGAAAGACCAATACCATATGATTTCACTCATCTGTGGAATTTAAGAAACAAATGAGCGGGGGGGGGGGGGGGGGGGGGAGAAAAGAGGCAAACCAAGAAACAGACTCTTAACTATAGAGAACTGATGGTTGCTGGGGGCGGGGCAGGGGTGTGGGTGAAATGTGATGGGGATTAAGGAGTGCACTTCTGATCAGCACCAGGTGTTATATGGAAGTGTGGAGTCACTATATTATACACCTGAAGCTAATATAACATTGTTATCTAACTGGAATTAAGATGAAAACTAAGAAAAATTTTTAAAAAGTTGCCTTCAAAACCTCTGGGATGGGGGACACTCAGAATGACAGACTGTTTTCCAGAGACAAGGTACTAATTTACCTGTAAGAAGAGGAGAATTGCCTTCAGAATTCTTGGCATTTGGATTGCAGCCGTTGACAAGAAGAAAACTGGTGTTTTCTAAGAGGCAACTGCTGACAGCCAAAAAAAGTGGCGTTTCCCCGCTGTGGGTGGTTTGCTCCCACACACTGGGTTTTGAAGCTGAAATAATTCCATTAGACCACACAGGTTAAGATACAGAAATAAATTTAAATTCATTTCTCAGAAGCATCAGGAAGAGTTGTGAAGGGAGCTTACCTTTCAAGGTTATTTCCAAAATGTTCTTGCTTAATTGCACCGCAGCCTTATGCAGAGGAAGCCAGCCTATCTCATCTGCTTCATCAAAAGCAGAATGGCACTTGGTCAGGCGTGCCAATGCATCTTCCTTACCTATTAACGAGTCGAATGGGCACAGATTCACATTTGGCACACACACAAGGCAGCCCATACTGCTTCCGAATTCCACCATCAAGGTTAGTGCACGAGACGACAGATTTCTAGCACCACCCTTTATGAGAGACGCGTTCAAATGGCATAGGACGAACAAGCAGGTGTTCGCCTAGTGTTCCATACCATCCCAGCCAGTGACCACCCCTCTGTGGTTACAGAGAAAGAGCCCAGTCCACCGAGGAGCCCAGGAGCTCTTGGCTAAGTGGTGCTGTGGTGTTTTCTCGCAGGCTCTTGACAATCAGCGTTGGACACCCCCACGGTGTTGAGCATTTGGGAGAACCTGCTTCTAGGCTTTCCTCAGCTCAGAGGGGAAGTGCTGCCCTTTGTCCTTTGTCAGCATCACATCTTACCACAAGTTGGAGGGGATAGAATAAGAAGAGTACTTAACTGTCTCTATTGTTTCAATTATCTTCTTATAGTCAGCGCTCACAAAGGAATGGGAACTGCATAGAAAATAAATATATATGTAATCCCCAAAGTGAGGGAAAACAAAGGCATGTGACAAAAAACAAAAGGAAACAATAAGGGCAATAGTAGTTAACCAAGGATGAACTCTTACAACAAACTCTTAAAATGAGGCTTAATGGGAATACTTCCAAAATATATGTGGTGTGACCCTAAACATGCTCCAGGGAAATCGGTCTCCTGTGTCTGTCTTCCTTGGAGGGGGGGGGGGGGGGGCATTATTCCACCTGTCTCAGGTAGACCAAGTCAGCAAGCCTTCCTAAGTTCCATATAATTCTTGCAAGTCTAATAACTGAAATCTACAACTATAGTCAATTTCTGTAAAATATTTCAGTCCTCAAAATCTTATGCCTTCCAATCTAAAATCATGACTTAATTACTGAATGAACTTAAAAAATTTTAATCACAAGGTTAATATAATCTAATAAACCCAATTTTTTTTTAAATTTTGAGTGAGAGAGAGAGAGTGCAAGTGTGGGAGGGTCAGAGAGAGAGGGGGACAGAGGATCCGAAGCAAGCTCTGTGCTGACAGCAGTGTGCCCAAAGTGGGGCTTGAAGTCATGAACCATGAGATCATGACCTGAGTGGATGTCAGACCCTCAACCGACTGAAGCCACCCAGGTGCCCCTAAACCGAATTTCTTTACAAAACTTTAACTATTTAAAGATTATTCTTAAATGTAACACAAAAGTATAGGAATAGCGTGGTAAAGAGACGCTGAAGCCAGACTGCCTGCCTCTTACCTAGCAGCTCTGTGACCTCGGGTAACACTTATCTGTGCTTATCAGTCTTCTTATTTCTACACAGGGATAACAGTACTTACAACATAGAAAGGTAATGAGAACTAAATGAGTCAATATTTAAAAAATGCTTAAAAATAGTGCAGCACAAAGTGATCACTCCGTGAGTTTGTTACTTTAAAAAAAAGTATAGTTTTAACGTATTTCAACATCTCTATGTTTAATTACAAAGTCTCTTAGAGCTAAAACCACATTTATCCAGTTTTACCTCCAGCAGGCAAATAGAGGTCACCACCCCAAGCAAACAACTTTTATCACCCCTGAAAAACAATAGTAACTGCTGGGGGGGGGGGGCGGGTAAGGTTGCAGATCAGTCAGAGAGCATCTGAGCAGGTGTGCTTGGCTGTGCACATTCCACCTCCAGGGCGATTCTTTTACATCAGCGAGGGACCCACAGAGTCCTTTTCTAGTGCCGTCATTACAGAATTCTGAAGACACACCTCAGAAAGGGTTAGTCTCTTCTGGGTTTAAGTTTACATAATTCCTTCTTTTGATATGAATCAAAAGACTGGACCTTGCTCTATCTCCCCACGAAGGCTGATAATTTTCTATGTGTATTGCTTAGCTTTGTGCATTTCCTTGGCTCCCCAAAGACAGGGTGCATTAGAGTTCTAGTCTTTCACATCCTAATGTATTTCTTCTGGTTTCCAGTCTGCAAATCCTCATGTAGAGCTGCTCCTAACCTCCTTCAACTGTTTACTAATTACATTCTGAATTCTTTCCAAATTGTTCAAGTCTCATAGATACTGAAATGATAATTGAAATGGATTTTGACCCCCTCTCCTGTTTTTATCACAACACTAGAAGTATACTAATGACAAGTCTTAACTGTTGAATCCTTCCAGTACATCACCAATGAGATCCCATTACCTCTCATCTGCAGGTGCCTGCTGTGTAGTTCCCGGCTTGTGAATGTCCTGTAAACTCTCCTGGATGATGAGCTGGGTATCAAAGTCCTCATCTGTGTCTTCATCACTGGCGTAATTATCCATGTGAGACGCTGACAGATTTCAAGTCAGAATGAATTGACAATATTTTTCCAGTTACGAAAAGATTATCAGTTTCATTACAAATGAAACTCAGAAAACTACAAAATTGAAAGGAGTGATAAATGAAGCAAATGCAAGATTTAGAAAAACCCATTACATTTTTTCCCCATAAATTCAAAAGAGTTTTCTGGACTGCCACAAATTCAATATAAATTAGAAGTTGCCATGATTAGCCATTTACTTAATGCCTACTCAGGAAGATCAACCTTCCGTATAAAACTTGGGTCAGTGTTGTTTTAACTATGAAAGTAATGGTTTATTTTAGACCTGGCTTATGAGTTTTTTCTCAGTGATTGTAGCCCTCACCCAAAACATCTTTATGCTGCAACAGCAAATATTAAAAATAAACACATCATAGGAATATATGCACTCTCATAATAACAACATATAACAGGAATAGTGGTAGTAAAAAACAATGTATTTTCTTAGGCAATAACTCAGTTGTTTAAAAGAACATTTCTGTTGTATCATAGAATAGGTTCAATCACATACCAGACTTTTTACCTTCTGTTATATCCTTTAGGAGAGCATGGAAGTTCTCACTGTAAGATTAGCACATCAGGATTTTCATTTCTATTTAGGGTCTCCCCTCCCCGTAGTGGCCATTCCATTAATAGCTTTGCTATAAATACATGATCATAAGACAGTCTGGCACATTCTCCTTGTTTTTTACATGGGGTTTAGCTCTATTTGGAAACATGATCCCTTCTCTTCACTGCTATATTCATCAAATTTAAAGGACTAAACATTTTATTCCTGGTATAAAATGCTTTTGCAAGGGGTTGGCTGTGTGAAGTGAATTCATTCTCCTGCTCATGGCCACTGCAGACCAGAATCAGTTTTTCATCTGAGAGGCCATTTTCTCTGTCCCAACAGTCCTGATTCACTGGGTAGCTGCACCTACATTTTCTTTGGGCTACAGAGCTGCAGCCTAAAGTGTACTGGGAATCCTAAGGAAGGAATTAATTCCACACACAAGATAATAAAATTTCAACTGTAAGTTTGTATTGTTGAAATGTCTTAAAATCGATAATCTATACTAATATTTTGAATGTATATACTAAATGAGAACATTAACTATTAAAAATAATGAAGAGACACTTGGTATTTCCAATTAAACATGAAATAAATGCCAAGAAGCACGCTATGGCCTGGGGTGGACAGGCCTGCCGCCAGCCACCTTACTGCCTCTGTATGTACGCTTCCTGCCCGGGGGACTGTGAGAAATGGAGCTGATGTTGTAAAAGTATGATGTAAGGGGTTACTTCCGGAATTGTTTTGATACTTCCTTATTTATAACCATCTCTGGTAAGTGAGTAGAAAGGGAACTACTCTTGAAGCTGAAGAAATGACTGCACACTTGTGAAAACAGGTATTTTCTGATATTAAATTTTATCCAGTGGGACGCTTGGGTGGCTCAGTCAGTTAAGCCGCTGACTTCAGTTCGGGTCATGATCTCGCGGTGTGTGGGTTTGAGCCCCGCATCGGTCTCTGTGCTGACAGCTCAGAGCCTGGAGCCTGCTCCAGATTCTCTCAAAAAATGAATAAAAACATTGTTAAAAAATTTAAAAATTTTATCTAGTTTCCCCAAATATGATTTTCACATATATATCAAAAGTTTCAAGGATTTTTCTCTTTAAAAAAAAAAAGTTCATTTATTGAGTTTTAAAATTTCCTGTCACATGCTTTCCCCTATAAAAATAATAGCAATAATTTTTAAAAAGCAATTAAATATAAGGCGATTCCTTATATGACATTTACTTTGAATTATAAAAATAAATTAGAGAAATTTTTAAAAAAAGTTTATTTTGAGAGAATGCAAGTAGGGGAGGGGCAGAGAGACAGAGAATCCCAAGCAGGCTCCACACCATCAGCACAGAGCCCAACATGGGGCTCAAACTCACAAACCGTTAGGTCGTGACCTGAGCTGAAATCAAGAGTCGGACGCCCAACCCACTGAGTCAGTCACCCAGGTGCCCCTCAAAGACTTTTCATGTGCTTTCAAGAAACATTTCTCTTCATGTTTTCTAGAAGGCTGTATTGCAGTCAAGAGTGGTACACCAGGGAGAACAGTGCAAAAACCATTTAAAAGAAGGACACAAAGATACTTGATTTCATAACATATGTATTTTGAAGTGAAGATGACATAGATTTTCTTTTTTACTTCTTTCAGATGTTTTCTTAAGTTTGTCCAATTTAGTCATCCAGTTGACAAAGCAAGGCAACCCCACGCTTGATCCAGTGTTGAGTCGGTTGGTCTGTCTTTAACAACATTGCAATAACAAAATTGGTAGAATGTCCTGTTGTGGAGAGAGTTCCTTTACGTTCACTTGTCTTGTAAAGGGGACAGGTGTAGGCATTCGACTTCACAATCTCAGTCTTTTTAGCTTGGAAAAGAAAGAAATACATTCATTTGCTAAAGGGAAAACAGCCATTGGTACTAAACAACTTTTTTCATACTAAATCTAAGATCATGATTATGATATTTGAACATTTCAATGCTGTTATTGTTGTTTACAGTTGGGATATAATTATGGTTGTGAAACAAGACAAGTGATTTCATATGGGGCATGATTCTAGGGCTAGAGGACAGGAATCGATTCTAAGTTCTAATGACTTAGCTGGCATGAAAACACTCCAGAGGACCTGGGAGAGGAAGAGAAGGTAGGGAAGAAGTACTAAAATCCAGCACATTAATGCAGCAGACATAGAGACCTCGCTGCTTACAGCCCTAATACAAGAAACTCATAGATCAGAAGAAGCAGAACTTACTGTTTGCTTTCAGCAGGTTGTTCTTAAGAAAAACACACCAACACTTACCTACTCACAGAAAGAATCTATATATTATCCTTGAAAAGCCAGATAGGCGATATTAGGAGTCTTTCTAAACTAAGGCCACATTTCTCATACTTATAATTGAACTGTGCTAATAAAAATATTTAATGGGCTCAGTGGTGATTGTGGATGATTTGGACATGCTTCCATTGATAGTTATCTGAGGACAAAAAAACCTAGAGAAGAAAAAACAAAAGAATGAGCCTCATTTGTTCAGACTTGTGGGAAAATGATGATGGCCAGAGGAGGGAAGGAGTGAGTCTTTCCCAGGAGGGCAGAGTTGGCTTCCCCGGCCTTCCCACCTGTGACTTGCAACATCTATGCCTGTGGGCACCTGTCTGGTTCCTAGTCCAAGGAGTTTCTTGTAGCCAGAAGACTCTAGCCACTGGCTGGTGTCAAGCCTACGTGTCTCTGAGAGGTGTACAAAGGCAGTTCAGAATCAAAATATTGATGGGAAGCCCTGGACTCTGGAAAAGTAGAAGTGGGGGAAGGCAGAGAAAATGTTACATCCCTTGGGATAAGAGCAAAAAGAGGCAGAATGATATTCCTGAAATAATATGAATGCAACACAAAACGGGAATAATATATTCCCAATGTAAACAGTAAGTCCCTAAAAAATTTTTTTTTCTTTCTGCAGTTTATTTTTTATCATTTACATCCAAGTTGGTTAGCACATGGTGCAACAATGATTTCAGGAGTAGATTCCTTAAGCCCCTTAATAATTTAGCCCATCCCCTCTGCCACAACCTCTCCAGCAACCCTCTGTTATCCACATTTAAGAGTCTTTTATGTTTTGTCCCCTCCCTGTTTTTATATTACTTTTGCTTCCCTTCCCTTATGTTCATCTGTGTCTTAAAGTCCTCATATGAGTGAAGTCATATGATATTTGTCTTTCTCTGACTAATTTCACTTAGCATAATACCCTCTAGTTCCATCCACGTAGTTGCAAATGGCACGACTTCATTCTTTTTGATTGCCGAGTAATACTCCAGTGTGTGTGTGTGTGTGTGTGTGTGTGTGTGTACTGCATCTTCTTAAAAAATTTTTTAATGTTTATTCATTTTTGAGAGACAGAGACAGAGCATGGTGGGGGAGGGGCAGAGAGCAAGAAGGAGACAGAATCCAAAGCAGGCTCCAGGCTCTGAGCTGTCAGTACAGAGCCCGACGCAGGGCTTAAACTCACGAGGTGTGAGATCATGACCTGAGCAGAAGTCAGACACTTAACCAACTGAGCCACCCAGGTGCCCCTAAGCCACTATTTATTGTAACTGAACAAAGTCTTAATAGATTTGAGCAGAGACTTATTTGGGGGAGCCATTAAAAAATGTCTATCATTATCCTCCCTAAAACTCTAACAAATTTTGTTAGGAGTATATTTACTTGGTTTTATCCATATGATGGGCATCAGGTCAAAGAGAAGTTTGGGATGTTGCTCGGCAAGCAATCCACTGTGAAGAGAAATGGAAACATTTATTAGAAATAAGGTGAAATTTGCTTCTAGAAATTGCTACTGAGATATTGGCTTTTAATACAAGAGAGGACTGGAAATATGCAGAGAAAGAAATATAAAACAAAACCAAGGAGGAAGCAATGAATAACAGTGGACAAATACCAATTCTTGCCGCTTTTTAAGTACCATCCATGAAGCACACACTATCCTATCACATTTGATCATCACCATGATCTTGTCCCCTTCCTTTTCCACACACAGGTGAACAGTGAAGGCTCAGAGAGGTTGAACAGTTTTCTCATAGTAACACAGCTCTTAAGTGCCAGAGTCAGGATTCAAACATACATCTGCCTGTCTAGTAAACCTGTCTTCTTTTCCCTGTGCTATATTGTTTATTTATTTGAGAAAAGGAGGGAGGGAAGGAAGGGAGGGACAGGAGAAAAGATGAATATATATATTCATCTATGTAAGTTAAATGATAAAAATGGAGAGGTGTGCATCAGTGGCTTAGTTGGTTAAGCGTCTGACTCTTGATTTCAGTTCAGGTCATGACCTCACGGTTTCTGAGATCAAGCCCTGCATAGAGCTCCATGCTGACAGTACAAAGCCTGCTTGGGAATCAATCAATCTCTCTCTCTCTCTCTCTCTCTCTCTCTCTCTCTCTCTCTCTCTCAAAATAAACTTAAAAAAAGGAAGAGAGAAATAACCAAATGAACTAGGTGCAGCTAAGTCTGCTCAGAGCTCGGTCTTGGAATTATCTTTGTAATAATACAAAGGAGCTCCTTCCTGCTCCTCCTCAAGCGATTTTCTGGGTCTCAACATTCAACCCTCCCTTGAGAGCAAAGCCTAGCCCTGACCCTGGAAATAGAGGGTTATGCTTATTAACGGACTGATAAAGAGCAGGGCTCCAAGGGAAATAGTCTCTCCCCTTCTCTCTTACCCCTATGTATCTTATTTTTTTTTAATTTTATTTATTTTTGAGACAGAGTGAGAGTGCAGAAGAGGTGCAGAGAGAGAGAGAGGGAGACAGAGGATCCGAAGTGGGCTGCATGCTGACAACAGAGAGCCCGATGTGGAGCTTGAACTCTGTGAGATCATGACCTGAGCTGAAGTCAAGAGCCAGGCGCTTAACTGACTGAGCCACCAAGGCCCCCCACCGCTACGCATTTTAAAAAGAATAGCAATGCTTGGTTTCCTAAGCTGGAAATTCAGTATTTATTTTAAATATTTATTTATTTTGTCATATAAGAGAAAGTTTTCCATTCACTAACAGAAATGGGAAGTTCATTCTAACTGTGAAATGTTCAAAAGTTAGGTGCTCCTGCACATTACAAAATGGAAGGTAACAGTCCTAAAACAGAAGAAGTAAGAAATAATTTCAACTAACTTTTCTAGTCATAAGACCATTGAAATATTAACTAAAAATTCTTCAGGACCTAAAAATACTCACTTATCAATTGCCCCAGCCTGAGTAATGATTTATGGCAAGAATTCTGATATTATTTTTTACTTGCCATAGTCCCTAGAAGAGCCCTTTTGTTGCAGGGGTGGGGTGGGGTGGGTGGGAAGCAGTGTTCTACTTATTCATCTGCAATGAAGAAGTCTCGGCAGTTGAAAGCCCTGACCTTGTTCGGGACCAGCGTGCTCCATCAAGATATAACCCGTGGATGTAAACGCCGTCCTCTGGCGCCGTCTCAGATGTATCTGAAGGAATAACCTGAAGGGAGAGGCACATGCTAGTAACGGTCTCTTCCCCAGACAACTTTGTCTCAGAAGGAAAACATCTGCTCAATTTTCAGAACATACTCAGGGAAACGCGACTATATGATAGGTTGTGAAACTATAAATTTTTCAGTAGGAGTGTAAGTGTCAAAATGTATAATACAGTTCTTTTTGAAGCATTTTATCACTTTTTATTGTACCTCATGTTTTTGCTGAAACCGGAGAGCAGCATTAGATGATCTGAGTTAAAAATGGAGATATATATCTAAGTCCTATCAGACGTAGCAAGGCAAACATACACTTTCTTCATGAAACACAAAGAATGGAAAGAAGTCATTTATAATGGACCATAAAAATATGAATCCTGCATATCTTCCTTGATTAACTACATGATTTTGAAATAATGATATACTGTGGAATTCAGGGGGGTTTGTACCTCAAATTCATATCCTAGTAAGTCAATAGGGATGGTATATTTTCTGGCATAATTCTGCATCGCTCCAGTGAGAAAGGCTTGGGTGAAAAAGAATCCTGAGAGCCAAAACACACAAGGTTTTCCTGAAGTATACCAGTCCTGGAAGGGGAAAACACAGTGCACTATGTTCATTTCCAAACTCCCACGAGCACCACCTGATCTGTAATTCCTGATTCTGGTTTGTGTGTTGTCCACATTTTCCACCACAGGACTCTCTTCCCCGACACAAACATGCAACCTACCTTGGCCTTCTACCTCTTTTCCCTTATAGTCACTCTTCTTGGATAATTCAAACTAATTTTAACATTAACCTGAATAACACAAAGTTTGAAAGGTTCAAATCTACAAAGAGCTGAGAGTAAATTATTTGGGGATGTGTGACTTACTCCCACTCAAAAGCAACCATCTTCAGATATCTCATGCAGTATATGACAGAGTGTTGATTCCAGCTCCTTAAAACTCTGGACTCCCCCCTGCCTCCACGCTTACTTCAGTTCAGATGTCCATTGTCCTTTTTCTGTATCGATGTGCACGTCTTCTCACTTCTCCCCTCTCTCTGCTCAGTACATCTAGAGTAATGTTTCCAGAGTATACCTCACCATGCATGGTCTGGATTGCATTTAGCATCTTGCATAATTCTTCAGTAATCAATCTGCTACTACTCTACCAAATTAAAGTCTAAGCACCTTAGTCTCCTATTTAACATACTTCATAATCTAGCCCCAAATTGTGTTTCCAGCTTGATTCCTTTTTAAAATTTTTATGTTTATTTATTTATTTTGAGACAGAGAGTGCACACGCAAGTGGGGAGGGGCAGAGAGGGAGGGAGGGAGAGAATCCCAAGCAGGCTCTGCGCTGTGAGTGCAGAGCCTGACGAGGGGCTTGAACTCATGAGCCATGACATCATAACCTGAGCCAAAACCAAGAGTCGGATGCTCAGTTGACTGAGCCATCCAGGCACCACCCCACCCCCCCAGCTTGATCCCTTAACAGAAGACCATGGGGGAGGGGAAGGGGAAAAAAGTTACAGAGAGGGAAGGAGGCAAACCATAAGAGATTCTTAAATACAGAGAACAAACTAAGGGTAGATGGGGGGTGGGGGAGAGGGGAAAGTGGGTGATGGGCAGGGAGGAGGGCACTTGTTGGGATGAGCACTGGGTGTTGTATGGAAAACAATTTGACAATAAATTATATTAAAAACATAAAAATAAATAAACAATTCTCCTTCAAGCATCTTACATTGTAACCAGACTACACTATGTGCTGGTCTTTTCTCTGCATTGGGTGGACATCTGTTGTATTTTCTGCTTGTCTTAAAGTGACACTACTCTTCCATCCTTCTGGAAGAAGAACTTTTCTATACTCTCAACCCATCCCTTCTGGTGCAGGAACTCCACTTCCTGGGGTGGGCATGTGATTCCTGCCTGGCCAATGATACCCCCCAGTCATAGTGATTGATACAGGAATGGACATGTGACCCAGGCAAAGACAGAGATGTGGAGACTCTTGCTAGGACTTTTGGGGAAAAGATGCTCAGCTATTTGAAGTTGTGTGGATGTGAGGCCAGAGTTGCTGCTGCTGTTTTGCTACCATCACATGAGAACCTACCTGAGAATGGAGTCAACCCTCAGAGAAATGGAGCCAGGAAATGAAGTGCAAGAATCCAGGACCAGGGCACTATTTTGTACCCCAGATCACCTCCTTCCTGGAGCCACTTGGCCCCCTGGATTTTTCAATTACTGAGGTAATAAACTTTATTTTTGTATATGTCAAATTTTGCAACAGAATCAATTCTAAATGATACAGTGCCTTTCGTTGCTCAGCTATCTCTAAGTTCTTTTCCTTTTTTTACAGTGTCTGAAACCTCTCATAGTTTAGACCTGGCTCAAGTGCTTCTTCATCCAATAAACAAACCCTGCTTTCCTGAGCTAGAAGAACTCTCTCCCTTTGAATTCCCAGAGCATTTTACAAGTTGATCTGCTATGACACATCCCTTACTCTATTATATTCGTGGTTGGTTTGTTTTTTCTTAGATACATAGCTTATCCCCCTGTAGGCTTTTGGCAACTTGAAGGCAGGGCTTACGTTGTCATTGCCTTTTTATCTCACAAAGCACACAACAAGATGTTTTGGACAAAATGGGTCTCAGTTCACATTAGTTGAGAGAATAAAATGAATCAATAAAATGAACTTTGTCTCTGAGCGAGCAGTGCACTGTGGGAAGAAGCCAGCTTTGCTTCCTGGGAGGAAGAGAACAAACCACTGCTGGAGATGTTGCAATAGTCCAAGCTACCAAATCAAGAAGAGGTAGAGAAAGAGGCGGGGCTTGACAAGGACACAAGCCAGGCAGATCCAGCACTGTGTGCAAGAAAGCTGTAAGAACCCAGAAGGCAAGTGTATAGAAAATTCCCTGGCTCACTCCAGGGCTTCATTTAGCCAAGAATGTCATGAGTGTCTGGGTCAGTGACTTGTACAGAGTTTCTGAATTAGCTACCATTTACTGGATGCTTAGTGCTTGCCAGGCATTGTGCTAAGCACTTGACATGCATCACCTCATTTAGTCCACAAAATAACTCCGTGAGTTATTCCTCCCATTTTACAGACAAGGAAACTGGAGTGCAGAAAGATGAGTAATATCTTGCTCCAAGTCACACAGTCACTAAGTGTCAGATCCAGGATTTAACCTGAGAGTATAACCAGTGTGTAAAACGCTTAGAAAAAAAAAAATAAAAAGCACAAGAAGGCAAAAGGGAAGATAAATAGGGTAAATGGTGATAGAGAAATGAGGAAAAGGCAGAAACTCCAGATGACTCATTTGCTTAATTAAGAAGCATTAGGAGATGAAGTCAAGACTCCAGGAGAGGGGGAGCCTGGGTGGCTCAGCTGGTTAAGTGTCTGACTTTGGCTCAGGTCATGATCTCACGGTTTGTGGGTTCAAGCTCTGCATTGGGTTCTCTGGTGTCAGCACAGAGCCTGCTTCAGATCCTCTGTCCGCTCCCGCCCCCCCACCCCCCCCGCCTCTCCCCTGCTTGTGCTCTGTCTCAAAAATAAATAAACCTTTAAAAAAAAGAGTCCAGGAGAAAGAAAGGTAAGAGGAAAACTGTATGGCTTCTCTAAGGGTAAGAGGACAATGGGGACAGATCCATTCAGAGGGAGGCATGTGGTGAGGGATGATAAAGGTGCCTGATAATAGAGTGAGGTCTTTCTTACTCATTCGAATGGAATGATTCCAAGGGAAAATGCAGATTTCAGGAAGTAGGGAGTTGGACATGAACTTCACATCAACAACAAAAGGAATTTGTCCTGGAGACTATCCCTGCTGGCACCATGCCAGGACCCCTCTGAAAGACCAAGGTAATGGCTCTTGAATGCCCTTCAGGAAGAAGCAGTATATGGAAAGTGCAAGCAGTTCCAAAAAAAGCTTGGGAAATGAACTGGAGTATAAAAAAAAGGAAGACTGTGACAAGGGGAGGATATGATTAACTACAAGGCAAATGCCTTTTTTTTCTTTATTTTTTTTTAGTATTTATTTTTGAGAGAGAGAGACAGACAGAGGGTGAGCAGGGGAGGGGCAGAAAGAAAGAGGGAGACACAGAATCCATAGAAGCCTCCAGGTTCTGAGCTGTCAGCACAGAGCCCAACACAGGGCTCGAACTCACAAGCCGTGAGATCATGACCTGAGCCAAAATTAGATGCTTAACCGACTGAGCCACCAGGTGCCCCTAAGGCAAATGCTGTTGATAAGGGATGGGAAGAGGCAGGTCCACACAGGAGGAACTCCGAAGACATGTTGTACATGTGGCCAGGATTCACCTAGTAGACACAGTTTACCTATCAAATTAGCAAAGATAAAAAACAACATATATCTGAGAAACAGGCCCTCTTATTCACTATTGTTGGGGATACAATGAAATAATTTTTCTGGCTGATTAGGTAATATCAAAACCCTAAAAATCAAAACCTAAAATATCAAAAACCCTAAAAATATCCAAATGGAATTGATGACAGCATTAAAAGAATGAAGATCCACTGACCAAACGAATAAGGATTCACTGAACAAGAGGAATTTTTCTAGAAACGCAAGGATGGTTTTCCACTTGGAAATCTAGTGAATAGTTCAATGCAATAATAAGCTAACGAGGGGGAAAAAATCACATCATTATCAATAAATGCTGAAAAGGCATTTGATAAAGTTCAACAATTTATAATTTTACCAAAGAATAGTCCACTTTTACTGAATTCTTACCACATACCATGGACTGTTACCCTATGAGGTAAAATTAAACATTTTATGGATGAGAAAACCATTATGTGGCAACTCTTCTAGAGCCTGAACACTGCCAACCCCAATGTAGACTGTTTCTTTTGTTAAATGTAAAATCTATACAACCAGCTCCTATAAATTAATTTTTAAGAAATAGTTCAAAAGAAAAATGGGCCTAGGAAGGAGATGAAGAGGCGATTCATAGGAGAAAATACAAATGGTAAGCACACACACCAAAAGAAACACAAGCTCACCAGTTACCAAAAAAAAAAAAAAAAAGCAAATTGAAATAAGATATTATCAATCTATTCAATTGGTAAAAATTAAAAAGGGGTATATGAGAAAGCTGCTCTCTCCACATCCTCACAAGCACTGGCTATTTTATGATTAGCTTCTACAGTGAAACAAATAAAGCTCTTCTGTAATAAAAAGGCAACTAGGGACACCTGGGTGACTCAGTCGGTTAAGTGTCCAACTCTTGATTTTGGCTCAAGTCATGATCTCACTGTCGGTTGTGAGATCAAGCCCCAAGTCTGGTTCCGTGCTGGGTGTGGAGCCTGCTTGAGATCCTCTCTCTCTCTCTCTCTCTCTCTCTCTCTCTCTCTCTCTCTCTCACTCTGCCCCCCCCCCCTAAAAAAAAGAGGAAAAAAAAGGCAATTAAACAGGGAAAGGTCATATACCTAATTTGAATTTCCAAAAAGTGTTTTTGGGGCTCTCCCCAACTCTCATAAATATTAACCCATATAAATATTAACCCCACATAAATATTAACCATACAATGGGGGCAAGCCAAGGAGCTAAGGAAGAGAAATAGTGCCCTGAACATCCTTTATATGTGTATTTTGGGATGGAGGATGGAGACTTAAAAGCATTCAACGTTTCCCTGGTTTTATGAGATAAGGGATAAGAAGCATGGATTTTAAGACAGTGGCCAATTATTGGTAAATCCGTATCTCAGGCTCTTTTTTGAGATTTACCCCCAGTATTAAAACTACAAGACCAAGTATGTGGTCTCAGAGAACCACAGACTTAGAATCTTTTTTTTTCCATGTTTTGTTTATTTTTGAGAGGGAGAGTATGAGTGGGGGAGGGGCAGAGAGAGAGGGAAAGAGAAAATCCCAAGCAGGCTCTGTGCTGACAGCAGTGAGCCCAATGCGGGGCTTGAACTCATGAACTGTGAGATCATGACCTGAGCTGAAGTCAGACATTCAACCAACTGAGCCACCCAGGTGCCCCAAACTTAGAACGTTAAAAAAATATGTCACATTTTACTTGGACTATGTAAAGTAAAATTTTAATTTTCTACTGAGTACTTTGAAATATGTGTAATTTTTAACATTCTAAAATTTTGGTTAGATTACCATGAAACCAGTAACCACATTCCATTCAACCCAGAGACACCGAAGTGACCAGAGTGTTTTCTAATCTCTCTGCAGTCAACCAAAAACTAAAATTATACACACACACACACACACACACACACACACACACACACAATCCTTTACCTGTAAAAAGTTCAACCGGGCTAGAAAATCTGTGATGTAACTTCCTAGGGGTTTAAGACTTGGATATGATCGTGCAGCCCATATTTCTGGAACCTTTCCAACAAGCAAACTGCCAGAGAGTGCCTCCAGTGCAGAATCCATTACGACCAAACCCTTAATAGCTTTTTTAAGGTCCCGTAGAGTATTGCGTATAGTTCTAATTAAACTGCAAAGAAAAGAATCACATTATCGTTGTACATACGCTGGTAAATATTAACATACTGTTTTTCCAGAAAAAGAAATCTCTCTCACGGCTTTATGGGAGTGTTTCCCTGAATGTACTCACCTCCCTCTTGGTAATGGAAGGTACTTTTAGGTGATACTTGGATGAACCTTTTTTAAGTTTATTTATTTTGAAAGAGAGAGAGAGCATGAGAGAGGCAGAGAGAGGGAGAGAGAGAGAATCCTAAGCAGGCTCCGCACTGTCAGTGCAGAGCCCGATGCAGCATTTGAGCTCACAAACTGTGAGATCATGACTTGAGCCAAAATCAAGAGTTGGATGCTTAACTGACTGAGCCACCCATGCACGCCTGGATGAAACTTTTTCATTTTAATCATTACGTAATACAGAAAATGGTACCAAACAGCATATCAAAATTGTTTTCTGGGTGTTATGGCTTAAGACCAGGCTAATTTAAGCAGAGGATGATTTGGGGGAAAATATTAGGTAAATGATGTTCCAGATGGCATGAAAATATGGAAGAGTTATAAACGTGTAATGCAAAGGCTGACATTTGTGAAATGATGCATTAAAGCATAAAGCATATATTCACTGATATGCTTGCAAAGACTTTGCTTCTCACATAGGCCCAAACTGCTGAGAACACCATAAATATACCTGAAGTAAGGGTTTGAGGGTAGAAGCCTAAGCAACAGAGAGATAATATGGTAGTACATATAAACATGTATGGTCTTTAAATAAAAAATACTGAACTAAGGCATCATAGTGTTTTAATATGTTTTGTTTTTAAACGTCAGCAAATCCTGAAACCCAAATAAACTTGAAAACATCTTAGAAAACTCATGACCAAAACAATTTCTCCATCCCTTAAGCCGTATTGTACTGTAGAAAATTCAGTGAAAAAATTCAAAGGGGCACCTGGGTGGCTCAGTCAGTTAAGTGTCTGACTCTTGATTTCAGCTCAGGTCATGATCTCATGGTTCATGAGTTTGAGCCCCATGTTAGGCTCTGTGCTAACAGTGTGGAACCTGCTTGGGATTCTTTTTTCCTCTCTCTCTCTGCCCCTCCCTCACTCTTCCTTTCTCTCTCTCTCCCTCTTTCAAGATACATAAATAAACATTTAAAAAATTCAAAGCAAAAATTTGTTTGCTATCATGGGGTACCTAATCAACCTAGGTTGGACTCAGGAAGAAAAGGGAGGGTGCATGTGTCACATGGTGGAACAATGACACAAGAGGTAACTACATACAGGCTCAATTAATATTCATTTGGTCCTGAGTTCCTGAGGAGACTGGTAAAGGATGGATGAAAAATTATGATGAATGAATATTTTCACATAAATTTCACAAAAATAAATTCACATGTAAGTAAAAATAGATCTCATTTCCATCATCATTTTTGCATTCTAAAAGATACCCTCGCTTCTGGGGCGGAAGATGATACAACTTTAAAGAGTAGGAGTGGATCCTAAGGAAATGGCAGGTTTGGATAATTTTTTCTTAAAATTTTAATGTGTGTCTTTTTTTTTATCAACTTGGGTTGGTTGTCTTCTGAACCCACAAGGGTAGAGATCCTTACTTGTTAAATCTTTCCATTTCTTGTACTAACACAGTATTCATGCTCTCTTCATAGCTCACAGGATACTTCAATAGTGCTGTTTCAATGTTGAAATCATTCGGTAGCTAAGAGAATGGGTTTGGAAGGTCACATATTACACTCAGAATGGATAATTCACTTCATTCAGCTGTCCTATCACTAATAGTTAACACAAGGCAGTTACTGTGGGCTGAGCATTGTGCTAGCTGCTTCCCATACATTATCTCATTTCACCTTTACCTTACACTCTCAGGTGGCCATTATCATCTCCATTATACAGATGAGGATATTCAAGTACAGTTAACCCTTGAATAGTGCAGGTTAGGGCACCAACTCCACACACCCCCCCCATATAGTCAAAACTCCATGTATAAATTCAACTCTCCAAAAACTTAAAAAAAAATTTTTTTTTAATGTTTTTATTTTTGAGACAGAGACAGATCTCAAGCGGGGGAGGAGCAGAGAGAGCGGGAGACACAGAATCCAAAGCAGGCTCCAGGCTCTGAGCTGTCAGCACAGAGCCCAATGCGGGGCTCGAACTCACAGACTGTGAGATCATGACCTGAGGTGAAGTTGGACGCTCAACCGACTGAGCCACACAGGTGCCCCCAAAAACTTTTTTTTAATTAAAAAAAATCTTTTTGATATTTGTTTATTTTTGAGAGAGAGAGAGAGAGACAGACAGAGCATGAGCAGGAAAGGGGCATAGAGAGAGAGAGACACAGAATCCGAAGCAAGCTCCAGGCTCTGAGCTGTCAGCCCAGAGCCTGACGTGGGACTTGAACACATGGACTGTGAGATCATGACCTGAGCTGAAGTTGGACGCCCAACCGATTGAGCCACCCAGGTGCCCCTCCAAAAAGTTAGTTACTAATAACTACTATTGACTGGAAGCCTTACCACTAACATAAACAGTCAACACATATTTTGTATGTCATATGCATTCTATACTGTATTCTTGCAATAAAGGAAGCTAGAAAGAAAATATTAAGAACATCTTAAAGAAGGGAAGAAACATATTACCGTGCTATATTTATAAAAATAAATTCATATGTAAGTGTATCTGTGCAGTTCAAACCTGTGTTGTTCAAGGGTCAACTGTACAGAGAGGTTAAATAACTGCCCAAGGGCACACAGCCAAAAGGTGATTTGTTTAAACTCACAAGTCTCTAACTGTAAAGCCCATGCTCTTTACTATAGGCTATGGCACTTTGCAGAAGATACAGATTTCTGAAAAGCCATGTGATTTCTTTTGTAAGCCGAATCTCATTTTCCACTGATAGAACAGATTTTCCATTTCATAACTGTTTTAGGGTTATTTTCAATCAGTTACTAAGTGGCTCCAAATAGCTTAGCTTACCCCACTTTCAAATAATTAATGTGTGACTGTAGCAGGGTTCCAGGTTATGGAGAGAGAAGACTATCTGATTTCTATGAGGCACCTCAGAGATGCTTGAGAAGTGAAGGGGACTTTGGGACTGATAACCAAGTCTTAAGACACTGGAAGTCACACTCCTAAAAGGCAAAGAAGTTTCCCAATCAGGGAAGTTCTGAACAAAGAACTGAGCTGCCCAGAGTGTCTGTAGATGATGGTCCCTGAGTGGTGCAAAAGACTTACAAGAATGTAAGTCACACTAGCTGCTGTCATTCAAGGACCCTTGATGCCAAATAAGTCCAAAATGCCACTGTTAGGTAACTTCCTGTTAGGGACCTTGTGAGAGCCATCATTCTGCAAGGGCCAGAACCACCACTCCCCATCCCCCGAGATAAACTGCAGAACCAGTAAGGGACCACGGGGGAGAGAGGCAAAGAGCAGAAGCAGCAGTCCAGGGGACAGAGTGGGAGGAGGCTGGCTGGCTTTCACCCAAGGGTTACAGCGGGGCAGCTCCCCTCTTTCTCCAGTGGCTGCAGCAATGTGTCCTGCGAGGAGGCTCTCCTTAAGGGGGGGGGGGCGTGCTGTCCATGGGTCTTCAAGACAGATGGACTATGGGTCAGGCTCTGCTCTGTCAGAATACTTGACACTGAAATATGGGGACAATTACAGTATTTACCCCAGAGGGGAATCGTGAAGATCTGCACATGTGATCATAATCCTTCTAAAGTTCCCTTTGTAGTTCCTTATGGAATTTAAGACAGAAAAAAGGTGACAGGAAAGAGTACCATCCCACTCTACCTAGTAGGCTAAGTACTTCGAGCTATATTATGAAGGAAAAAAAAGGTGTAGTTGCTAATTTAGTGCTGATCTTACCTTCCTGTGCCCCCTCACTCCCTAAGATACAGATTAAAAACTGTTCACTCCTTGAACCAGCAAATTCAGACCATTTCCTCCAGTTTTTAAAAAGTAGGTCTATTCATTATCTTTGGAAACAATGATAAGTCATATGTTCATTCGCTCATCCACAACTATAGTTGCTAAGAACTTACTATGTGCCATCATGCAAATCATTTTAAATTCATGTTTTGTTTTTGTTTTAGAGAGCGTATGTGCACACATGAGCAGGGGAGGAGGAGGGAGAGACAGAGAGAATCCTAAGCAGGCTCCATGCTCCACATGGGGCTCGATCCCACAACCCTGGGATCATCACCTTAGCCAAAATCGAGAGTCGGATGCTCAACTGAGCGAGCCACCCAGGCACCCCAAATTCATGATCTTTTAAATGTTCACAAGAACCTTATACAGTTGGTACTATAATCACCACTTTACAGATTTGGGAACTAATCCTCACAAAGGCAAAGTATCTCACTCAAGATCCTAATGCTGTTCAACCGGAGTGCTCAGATTGCCATTTCAGGACCACTTTAATTTACATTATAAGCATCAGATTCTAAACTAAACATCACCTTGTTGAGAATATCTTCAGTAATTTCTAATAGAATCTGGTCAGTACTTCCTGAGGACCTGGTCTGTTTGGAGCCTCCCTGGGTGAGAAGCAAGGACTCAAAGAGGACTTTGGTTTGATGCAGATCTTTGGAGATATCAACATTTTCATGTAATCCAAATATCTCAGGGTGTTGAGTAAATGGAAGTTTCTACCAGAAAACAGATGAAGAAAGAAGCATCACATTTTCACCAGATACATTAATTGAAAAGGTAAACACACGCAGCCCCAAAAGGGTTAAAAATCAACTACACATTAATCCGCGAGACATCAAACTCTCCCAATTTTCAGTAATTTCTAGAAACAAAAGATACTGAAAGTTGACTGAAAACCATACTACTTGGCTAGCCCTCTATATTACAGGGGAACATTTCATTATTTGCTTTTAGAAAAATCACACTTAGGTCTAACCCCATTTTCAGTGACATCAGTTACCTTAATGAATTCAATGTACTCATCGTAGGAGCCTTTGGGAGGTGCAAAATAGTTTCCACTGGGAGAAAACTTGTAATGAGGGTTTTCAATTATTTGTGGATTATAAAAGTCAGCCAGCATGGTTAAGAGGAGACGTCTGTCCCAATCATCTGTCACTCTTCCTCCATAGTTACATTCCCCAGTCAGGTAGGAGATGGCTTCAAATGGAATTGTGTTGTACTCATTTATAAATAACTGAAACAAAGAAAAAATGAAGTGAGAAAAACCGTAAAGTCTTTCACGTCATTTCCATTTTAAGATGAAATTAAATGTCAACATGCATAGAGGTGGGGTTGAAAGAATTATCACCATGAGTTACCTTTGGATGGCTGGGATTGTTCATATTTATTTTAAATTACTTTGCTTATCTGCATCTTCCAATTTGGTGGGGGGGCAGGGTGGGAAATAAACATGTATTGCTTCTGTGATAAGAAAACTGTTTAACAAAAAGAAGATGAAATGAAAATTACCAAGTCTTTTTCATATGGATTTGGGTAATTTGCCCTTGTTTTAGGGTATTGGTTGTTAATTAGGGGCAATTTTGTCCCCAAGGGGACATCTGGCAATATCTGGGGACATTTTAGATCTGTGGTTGGAGGTGTTACTGCCATCTAGTGGGCAGAAACTTGAGACGCTGCTAAACAGTGCACAGGACAGCTGCCCACAGTAAGGAGCTATCTGACCCCAAATGCCAAGAGCACCAACGCCGAGAACCAGGTGCCTGGTTTTGGGCACTGTTTGCAATGTGATAAAAACAAAGAAATTCCAAACTTTAGTGCCAAAGCCTGGTTCACACAACATGACACCATTTACAATAGTAATAAAAACTGGAACACCTGGCTGGCTCAGTCAGAAAAGCATCTGATTCTTGATCTCGGGGTTGTGAGTTTGAGCCCCAGTTGGGTATAGAGATTACTTAAATAAATAAAACTTTAAAAAGTAATAAAAACTACTATTTGCATAGCTTTTATATTGTCTTGTTCATCTCCCAATAACCCTGTAAAGTAGGAAACTGAGTCTGGGAAATGTGAAATGATATGAAGGCCTGAATTTTTTTCTCCTTTACATTTTCCCCCACACAGGAATTTTGGTAGTATATGTATTGGGATGGTATAAGTTACTGGATGGGAGCTTTTTCTTGCCCCTGAAAATTACCTAATAGTGCAGGAATTATAGCAGAAATGGTACACAGTTAAGAAAAAATACCCCTAAATTATCCAGAGCCAACTTAAAAGAAGATATCAATCTTTTTTGGAGACTTCCATGTTTTCAGGAGGAAGAGAAGTATCAAGAGATATGAATAGGAGACAGACAGAGGGAAAGTACTCTTTGGGGGGTGGGGCGTGGTGAATAAGTTATTTGTGAAAGAGGAGAGTTTCTCTCTTTCTTCTCTTTGGGGGAAAGAAAGGTGTGTTTAACTGGGTTTCCCTCCTTCCCCAAAACTAAAGGAAGAAACCACAAGAGAAATTCATGTTAAATTCATGGCAAATGCAAGATGTAGAGAACAACTCATTCCTTGGTTGTCTATCAACTTAGCCATCAGTTTCATTGATTAACCTTTTTGGAAGCAAGCAGTATTTTGCTGGTATGACTAGGTAAAGATGGTTTAAAGACTGCCCCCTCTCAAGTACCCTGTTCTTGAAGATATAAAAGATAGATTTAATCTATGCCTTCCAGCTCCAGTGTTGGGACCAGAAAGGTTGATGACACCAGAGGCTGCAGGCAGGGGCCTGGCCAGAAGGTGGAGAATTCTCAGTTGACTGGTTTTCTGCAGTAGGATGGTTTTAGCAAGACATTCTCCAAGCTTGCGCTCTATCTACTAAATTATTTTTAAAAAACAAACAAACAAACCCAGTATTTAGAATCAATGTCATTTTATCATGTAATCGTGATTCTATAAGCACTAATTTCATCAGTTGTTCAGGGATTTTCAAATTGATACGTTTGTTCTAGTTAAGGTTTCTGCCTTGTGTAAAAGAAAAAAGAGGGGCACCTGGGTGGCTCAGTTGGTTGAGCATCTGATTTCATCTCAGGTCATGTTCTCATGGTTCATGAGTTTGAGCCCCACATCGGGCTCACTGCTGTTAGTGCAGAACCCGCTTCAGATCCTCTGTCCCCCTCTCTCTCTGCCCCTCTCCAACTCATGCTCGCTTTCTCTCTCAAAAATGAATAAACATTTATTTAAAAAAAGGAAGAGTTGATAAAATATCAGCAGTTTCTATAAAAATTATTTGTTATGCTATAAATATGATTACATATTCATACCCTTACAAAACCCCACCTAAGTAAAACCTAATAGCATCAGGTGGGTTTTATCAACACTTCTGGTTTCCCTTTATGAGGCTCCATGTCACAAAGGCTCTTGTCACAGCAAAGAAGCAGAAATATATTAATACTCTGGTTGTCCATCTGGATTACTATATTTAGTAAAATATGACAGAAATAATGGGAAAAGTATTGGGGTTGGAGAGACTGGAGTTCAAATCCTACCTCAATGGGCAAACTCATTTCTTAGCTTTGGTTTTCTCAAAAATAGGGATAATACCAACCTTACAGGGGTGCTGTGAGGAATAAAATTAATATAAGTAATGTGCCTAGTTCTAAGTCTGAGTCAGTAGGAATTTACAGCAGTTTTTTTTTTTTTTTTTTTTGCCGGGAGGGGGCCAGGGGCTGCTGACTATCAGAATAGATCACATTGTGAGTTTACAGAAACTGGAAAACCCTGCCACTCACTCTTCCAGCCTCTTTTATTTATTTTTTAAATGTTTATTTGTTTTTGAGAGTGTGAGCAGGGGAGGGACAGAGAGAGAAGGAGACACAGAATCTGATGCAGGCTCCAGGCTCTGAGTGGTCAGCACAGAGCCTAATGCAGGGCTTGAACTCACAGACTGCAAGATCATGACCTGAACTGAAGTCAGATGCTTAACCAACTGAGCCACCCAGGCACCCATTCCAGCCTCTTTCAGAGTTAAAGGTTAGACCTGCAAGTTAGACGTTGAACTGGGGCTTAGAGGTCGAAAAAGCAGGAACAGCAAAGAATCTTTTTTTGATGACATCAGAGGGCCTGGAGTAGACCAGAGTCTGTGCAGCAGCTCTCTGAGCAGTGGTGTCTAATATTCAACCAGGGTTGAGGAGCTGCTGTTACCAAGACATGGTGTGAATCTGGATATGAGTCTGGATGCCTGGGCTGGCCAGCCATCTTGGTGATTCTATGATCTACCCAAATATTCATTTCATAAATTCCTTTTCTACTTAGAGCTAAATTGTAGCTTTGACTGAGCAGAGGAAGAGAGTAGAGAATAATAAGGACCTATAGAAAGCCAACACTTAAGGAAGGCACTGCAGAAAGACAGAAAGAACCAAGGTCCTTGATGGCAACACTTGCTGAATCAACCAACTCCAGAGCCTGTCCTTCCTCTGTACCTCTTTATTATGTGAGATGATAAGTTCCATTATGGCTTAAGCCAGTTCGAATCAGGTTTTCTGTTACTTGCGGCAGCAGAAATCCATATAGAGATAGTGCTTCATAAACCATAGTTATAATTTTTACTACTATCTCCCACCTACTAGTGATGTTGGGAGGAGTAAGTTTACCTAAGCAAAGGGAATTGCCTAGGGCCTGACACACAGTGATCCTCCAGCAATGTTAATTCCTTTCTAATTTTACCTGTAGTTGTTGAATACTGATGCGTAAGTCAGATTCATTAAATCCATATGGAATATTCCAACCAAGGGGACCAAATTTCTTCCTCTCTTGCACAAGGGCATGAAAAAAACAAACTCCAAACAGCAACTTCTCCCATGCCTTTAGTATAAAAATTATGCAACAAGAGAAAATTTTGATCAGATTTCCATTAGTAAAATGAGGGGAATCAACAGTATTTTTCATTATATGAGTCTATGATCATATATTTCTGCAAACTTCTATTTAAAAACAACGCATACTATAAAAACTATTAATCTTATGACTCAAAACCTCCAAAGCTAGACAAACTGCAATATTAAACTTGATTAAAATGCAAAAGTTCTACCATTTGCCAAAGTAGTAGCTGCTAATACTTCGGTATTGTTTAGATATTTACAACTTCAGTAGCTCAATGTTATCCTGTAGCCTCACTGGCATATGCTCACTACAAGTGAGCAAACATAGTCATTATGATAGGAATAAACCCGAATACATAGTTCCTGATTCTATAACTTTCCATGTGGAGGTCACTTTTGAAACCCTTGTTTATGCTCTCCTGGCGTCTTCATATGTGTCGGTGCTCTGGAGGATGGCCATCCACCTCTATGAAGACCCCCTCCCCCACCGCCCCAAGTAAATTTCAAGTATGCTACCTTGATGGTTTAAGTTAGATCATTTCAAACATAGCTCCAAATGCAGTAAAAATCCTTCCAACTACCTTCATATGATGCAGTAGTAGAAATTATTTTTATAATATTAAAGTACAAGCACAGGGGCACCTGGGTAGCTCAGTTGTATAAGCATCAGACTTCTGCTCAGGTCAAGATCTTGTGATCTGCGGTCAGTGGGTTTGAGCCTGACATCGGGCTGTGTGCTGACCCCTCAGAGCCTGGAAGACTGCTTTGGATTCTGTGTCTCCCTCTCTCCGCCCCTACCCTGCTTATGCTCTCTCTCTCTCAAAATAATAAACATTAAAATTTTTTTTTAAAAAATACAAGTACACCATGGCATTACTGAATACCTATATTCCTGAAATGTACATAAATTAAAGCATATTTTAAGTAATACTGAAAGAAAACTGTGGTGAAAGGTTTTTTTTTAATGTTTATTTTTGAGAGAGAGAGAGAGAGAGAGAGAGAGAGAGAGAATGCAAACAGGGGAAAGGCAGAGAGAGAGGGAGACATAGAATCCAAAGTAGGCTCCAGGCTCTGAGCTGTCAGTACAGAGCCCAATGTAGAGCCTCAAACTCACAGACCGTGAGATCATGACCTGAACTGAAGAAAGCCGCTTAACTGACTGAGCCACCCAGGTGCCCCTGTGGTGAAACATTTAATAGGGGAAACCTTTTGGCAATGAGAGCAATAACCTAATTTATGTGTATTTCCCACATATTTTTACACAATGGAGTTTTTCTTAAGGAAGTCATAATCCCTCCACATTTTTGGTCTGTGCTTGTGGGCCAGAAACGGTCCTGTGGTATGAGAGAAATCTTGGGATTTCTTGCAGGAGCTCAAACCCTAGATGGGGATCAGACATCATACCACCTTTTCCATTTTATTAAGCTCTTTTCCTAGCTAAAACACCAAATATCCTCCTTTTCTCCCAGACTTTCAAATAAATTTATTGCTCAGAACTAGGGGCATGCAGAAGGTATGAAGCAGAGAGAAACTAGCTGGCTTACAAAGAATTCAATTCTTTATTTTCAATTCTATTATTTTTCTAGCTCAAATAGGCCAGTGTGATAAATGGCATGTTGCGGTGAGGGCAGGGAATCAATTTCCCTTAGTATTGACGTTTCTTTCCATGTGCAGAGACCTCAGTGTAACACTTCTGGATTTTCCCCATCCTTGCATTAATCACTGCAGGAGAAGGGACCTATCTGGTTGATAAATTCGGGAAAAGTTAACCAGATATGCTTTGCTCAGCTTTTCCCTCTTCGTCTTAGAAGTGAGCTTCCCTTGGGGAAGAAAATGTTCCTCTGTTCTCACTGAGGGTGGATAAGTCTGTTTAATTCTATTCAGTGATGCCCCATTTGTTCACAGGTGTCTACTACATCTTCCAACCTAGTCTATATCAGTAACTAAGGTTAAAATTTCGTTCCCTTGAGGTGCCTGGTGGCTCAGTCGGTTAAGTGTCCAACTCTTGATTTCGGCTCAGGTCAAGATCTCACAGTTGGTAGGACTGGGCCCCACTTGGGATTCTCTCTCTCTCCCTCTCTCTCTGCCTCTCCCCCACTAACGTGCATGCACATGCTTTCTCTCTCTCTCTCTCACACTCTCAAAATAAACTTAAAAAAATTGTTCCCTTATGTTTATACTTTTTCCTGTTTCTTAGTGGTTAATGAAAAAAAAAAGGTTGAGGGGCGCCTGGGTGGCGCAGTCGGTTAAGCGTCCGACTTCAGCCAGGTCACGATCTCGCGGTCCGGGAGTTCGAGCCCCGCGTCAGGCTCTGGGCTGATGGCTCAGAGCCTGGAGCCTGTTTCCGATTCTGTGTCTCCCTCTCTCTCTGCCCCTCCCCCGTTCATGCTCTGTCTCTCTCTGTCCCCAAAATAAATAAACGTTGAAAAAAAAAATTAAAAAAAAAAAAGGTTGATATTTATTTACTAGGACTCCTAAGTCCCCAATACCATGGGCAAATTACATGAGCACACTGAAAAGCATTAATATGTCAAAACAGTATCACTAGAATTTAAGTTCCATGATGGCAGATTTGTGGGGAGGTGTTTTATTTTATTCTCACTGCTTTATATCTAGTACCTGGGAAAGCACCTAACACACATTTTGTGAAAAGAAAGAATAAATGATATGAAAATAGATTGCTACTCTTGGGTCTTAAACTCATTATTGGATTTTGGTGTACTAATTAAGATATGTTCATTCAGTCAACAAACATTTATTTAAATGTCTACTCTGTGGGAAGCAGAGCACAAACTGCTGGCAAGAAAATGATGAACAAGATAGGTACAATATCAGTCTTCTCAGAAAATGCCAAAGCTTAACATTATTAAATATTTATATTACCATATTTTCTCACTTTAAAAACACATTTGAAAAGCTCCAGAAGCTGAACATTACCAGTTCCTTTCCCTGGCATCCACTGAAAAACTGAGAATCAGAAACGGGATCAGTGAGATATGATTGGAGGAGATTTAGCCGAAGACCTGTGGGAGGCTCATTAGTCATTTTTACTCCATTCTGTAGGATGGTTACTGGGAACTAAAGACAGAATAAACAGAGCATTACACAAGATAAGCAGCTTGAATCCCCAAAATTCAAACACTAGTTGGTTAAAAGTGATATGAAAGAGGACTCCAGAAATATATTTTTTTAAGTTTATTTATTTATTTAGAGAGAGAAAGAGGTGGGGGAGGGAGGGGCAGGCAGAGGGAGAGACAGAGTCCCAAGCAGGCTCTGTGCTGTCAGCACAGAGCCTGATGCAGGACTCCATCTCACGGACCATGAGATCATGACCAGAGCTGTAATCAAGAGTCAGATGCTTAACCACCTGTGCCACCCAGGCGTCCCACTCTAGAAATATTTTTTAAGACCTCTTAAGGTTAAGCATTTAAGGCTTGATTAAGATACATGACGTTGGGGGCGCCTGGGTGGCTCCGTCGGTTGAGCGTCCGACTTCGGCTCAGGTCACGATCTCACGGTCCGTGAGTTCGAGCCCTGCGTCGGGCTCTGGGCTGATGGCTCAGAGCCTGGAGCCTGCTTCCCATTCTGTGTCTCCCTCTCTCTCTGACCCTCCCCGTTCATGCTCTGTCTCTCTCTGTCTCAAAAATAAATAAACGTTAAAAAAAAAAATTAAAAAAAAAAGATACACGACGTTGGGTGCCTGGGTGACTCAGTCAGTTGAGCGACCAACTTCAGCTCAGGACATGATCTTGCTGTCTATGAGTTCAAGCCCTGTGTTGGGCTCTGTGCTGACAGCTCAGAGCCTGGAGCCTGCTTCAGATTCTGTGTTTCCCACTTACCCTGCCCCTCCCCCACTCATGCTCTGTCTCTCTGTCAAAAATAAATAAACATTAAAAAAAATAGAAAATAAAAAAAGATATACAACGTAGGGGTGCCTGGGTGGCTCAGTCAATTAAGTGGCCAACTCTTGATTTCAGTTCAGGTCATGATCCTAGGGTCATGGGATTGAGCCCTGTGTTGGGCTCCACTGGGCGTGGAGCCTGTTTAAGATTCTCTCTCTCTCTCTCTCTCTCTCTCTCTCTCTCTCTCTCTCTCTCTCTCTCCCCCTCCCCCACTTGTGCCCCACTTGCACATGCTTTCTCTCTAAAGTAAATAAATAAATAAACTTGGCAACTTGTACAGAGCATACTGTGTGTTTAAAAATTTTTTTTTCAACGTTTATTTATTTTTGGGACAGAGAGAGACAGAGCATGAACGGGGGAGGGGCAGAGAGAGAGGGAGACACAGAATCGGAAACAGGCTCCAGGCTCTGAGCCATCAGCCCAGAGCCTGACGCGGGGCTCGAACTCACAGACCGCAAGATCGTGACCTGGCTGAAGTCGGACGCTCAACCAACTGCGCCACCCAGGCGCCCCCATACTGTGTGTTTAAAAAAAAAAAGTTACATGGGTGCCTGGATGGCTCAGTTGGTTAATCATCAGACTTTGGCTTGGATCATGATCTCACAGTTCATGGGTTTGAGCCCCACGTTGGACTCTGTGCTGACAGCTCAGAGCCTGGAGCCTGCTTCAAATTCTGTGTCTTCCTCTCTTTCTCCCCTACTCCCACTCTGTCTCTCAAAAAATAAACATTAAAAAAAAAACTTACACAATGTAAGAGATGACTAAATATACGTACTAAACTCCACATGAGATAAACATACTTTTGGAGAAGGATAACTTGTGAGCCAAAGCCTAAAGGATGGATTACAGACTTCAGGAGTAAAATCTTCACATATTTTTTCCAATACGGGCATCCAGGAGACAGCGAGGTGACAATTCTGTAGGCACACCCAAGTTCCTTCTTCTATTGCTGCTTTAATCATTTTTGTTGCAACTGGTCCTTGTCCTTGTCCCAGTGAAATAGCATGAAATTTATTTCCAGACATCGCTTTATCATTTGCAAATTTCAGCAGGCCTAAGAGAGCACAAAACATAGCTCCACTGCTTACTGTAAAATCATGAAATATACCTTATGTTTCAGTGTGCAGGCACATAACTGGAAGATTCCGTTGCTTTTCCTTACATATACCAGATTTACTAACTGATCTACGATCATGTAAGAAATGGACATTGAGCAAAATGGATCATTTATAAGTTCCTAAAAGTTTGCAGGAGGTAGACTTACTGGCCATGGGATCTGCTCCTGGAGAGAGCACAAAAATTAAAGGAATGGTACAGTTTGAGTCCAAGTAACTCTTTGTCAAATCAAATGGTGGAGGCTCCACAAACTTTTTCCCCAGTTTATCAGTTACATAATTTGTTATAGCTGGAGTTATCTGTTAAAGAGAGAAAAGATATGATCTTTAGGTTAATTTTCATTTCACATAACAATTTTGATTATTACTGGAAATTAACAAAGAGTACAATTTGTCTAATGGTCAAGAAAATCATGAAACGTATCATGAAGTGCTAATTTTTCTAATACATAAAAAGTATCTATCAACTGTTAGGACAAGACTAACAATCCAAAAGAAAAATGGGCAGGGAAGATGAACAGTTAATTGAAATCATTCTGTACAGCAGAAACTGCAAAATGTTCCCATTTCTCTCCTTTTGGTGATACAACCTCAAGTTTTCCCAACTTTTCTTGTACCTAGATGTGGCTGTGTGACTAAGTTTTGGCCAGAGGGATACAAGTAGAAGTTATATATGGAGCTTCCAGAACATATTTTTTTAATAAAGAGCAGTTTTATAAAAAGACCCCCCTCTTTTTTTTTTTTTAACGTTTATTTATTTTTGAGACAGAGAGAGACAGAGCATGAACGGGGGAGGGTCAGAGAGAGGGAGACACAGAATCTGAAACAGGCTCCAGGCTCTGAGCTGTCAGCACAGAGCCCGACGCGGGGCTCGAACTCACGGACCGCGAGATCATGACCTGGGCCGAAGTCAGCCGCTTAACCGACTGAGCCACCCAGGCGCCCCAAGACCCCCCTCTTTTGGGGGCGCCTAGGTGGCTCAGTCGGTTAAGCAGCTGACTCTTGATTTCAGCTCAGGTCATGATCTCAGTTTTGCAAGTTCGAGCCCCATGTTGGGCTCTGTGCTGGCTGCGGTGCCTGCTTAAGATAACCTCTCCCACTCACTCCCTGACCCTCCCCTGCTCTTGTGCTCTCTCAAAATAAATAAGCATTAAAAAAAAAAATGCTCTCTTTTGCTTTTCAACAGATGTGGTATTTATGAGCCAGCTTCAATCTCGCTGATGAGGACCATATTCTAGGGGACTTTACTAGCATGAAAGAAAGAACTTGAATGTCTGGATGACCTCAAAAACAGACCTGCCCTGCCAGTCCTCAGGCATTTGCTCTGGGCTTACTTAAGAGAGACAGAAAGATTAACTTCTTTTTTATTTAAGCTACTGTATTTTAGGTCTCTTTGTTACAGTGGCCTAGTCTATACCCTAACACTCATAATAAAAAAAATAAAAATTATAACTATACTTAAATGCCATTTTTTGCCTTTCAGATGGTTATGTTAAGGGACAAAGATAGTCTCTATTGACCCTTAGATTGTTTCCTTCTTCATAGCAGGCTGAAACCTATTAGTTCAAAAGCCCACTGACACCAAACTAAAATTTTTAGATATTCAATTATTGTAAACATAGCCCAAATAAGCAGATTTTTAGCCATTTACAGCCTGCCTATTTGCACCCAACATCTGCTAGCTATGGTAAATCCTAGGCTATAATGACCCCCAGCCACTGTAGCCCTTCAGAGCTCTGATCCAGGGACTCCAAACCATAGTGCTGTTGATAAATGCTACCAAGACCCCACACAAGCCTCTTCTCCCTTCCCCTAAAGGAGTTTCTTTGCCGTCTTCCTCTTTGGAGTTGTGGGACCCCCACCCCCCAAATCCCAGCATCTGGAGAGACTCCTGCTATGAGGGGCTTCCACCTCTCAGCATGCAAACCTGTTCCAGCATCGTCCAGCATAGCTCTTGTATGCTACTGCCACCTTACGTCCATGTCTTTTCCCAGATCGGTCCCCAGATTCCTCAACCCCCTCGCACAGATTAGCAAAGATACAAAAGTTTGCCAGCATTCTGTGCGGGAAAAATTATGGGTTAAACTGATATTCTCATACACTGCTGTGGAAGAGTAATCTGGCCTAATTTTCATGACGGGCAATTTGGGAATGTCTATAAAATTACAAGTGGGCAAATCCACGGACTCAGCAATTTTATTCCCAGGACTTTATTCTGAGAGAGAGTTGCACATGGGAGAAATGACTTTTGAATAAGGTTATTTATTGCAGCATTTTTATAATTGTGAATGTCCATCAATAGGAACTGGTTAAAGAATTTATGGTGTACACTTACAATGAAATAGCATGTAATTGTAAAAAAGAATGAGAAAGCTCTTTATAAACTGAGAGAGGAAAAAGCAACACGCAAAAACAGTGGATATGACTATTTGTGTTAAAAATAAATGGACAAAGAATTTGTGTGTATGCATATGTATATGTGCATAAAGGGGAACAAGAAGCAGATAACATTAACTGCCTGAGAGAAAGGATGCCAACTGACTGGGAGGTGCAGATTGGAGGTCTATCTTTCACTGTATTCACGTATTCTTGTGATTCAAACACTGTTTCAGTTTTGAGCCACAAGAATTAATTTAAAATAAAAGAGTGAGGGGCGCCTGGGTGGCTCGGTTGGTTGGGTGTCCGACTTCAGCTCCGTCATGATCTCACGGTCTGTGAGTTCGAGCCCCGCGTCGGGCTCTGTGCTGACTGCTCAGAGCCTGGAGCCTGTTTCAGATTCTGTGCCTCCCTCTCTCTCTCTGCCCGTCCCCTGTTCATGCTCTGTCTCTCTGTGTCTCAAAAATAAATATACATTAAAAAAAAATTTTTTTAATAAATAAAATAAAATAAAAGAGTGATATTCATCAACAGTAGCAGCAGAAAATAAGTAGAGAGGTATTAGATATCATCTTCTAAATGCCAAACAACTTTCTAAAGTAACACTGTAGGAATTTGGTGGAGGGAGGAGAGATCATCACAGACTTCTGCAGTCCTGGCATAGATGGGGAAAAGGGATGGATCTTCTATATGAGAAATTTTGAGAAGTTGTGAGCAATTCTGTGGGTTTAAACAGTGGAAGTTTCTCTTTTTTTTCTTCAAATGTTTATTTATCTTAAGAGAAAGAGCATGTGTGCACAGGGAAGAGGCAAAGAGAAAGGGAGAGAGAGAATCCCAAGCAGGCTCCATGCTGTCAGCACAGAGCCCAACACGGGGCTCCATCTCACCAACTGTAACATCACAACCTGAGCGGAAATCAATCGTCGGATGCTTAACCAACTGAGCCACCCAGGCGCCCTAGAAACAGTGGAAGTTTCAAGAAGATAAGAATGGAATGGCAGAAAAGAGGTATTATTAGCCAAGGTAACAAGACTATCAAGCTGTACTTCTGTCATTATTCTATAGGTATTGAAAGGCCACTGAAGGGTTTTCAAAAAGGACCTTGTAATGGTGTAATAGATTTTTCTTCCTTTCTTTAATAACTTCACCTGGGCAATGAGGAAATCTTTTTTATCCTTTTACTATTAACACTATGTATAATTTCTATCTAGCACAGATCTTCAGTTGTGCATCTTAAGGGAAGGGAGATACTGAGTACACAGAGACCTTGCCCCTCATTAATCTATGCACAGACCAGGGCCAATGTTCCCTGAGATGATGTAGCTGCAATGAAGCATGATAATTTTCTGTAGAAAAAGTACCTTGTTCCAGTAATTTAATATAAAAAAAAAGTTATGACTTTTCTATAAGATTTTTATCCTTTATGTAAGATACTCTAGGGAAGAAATTATGGAAACTTGAACAGACCTGGAGATAAGTTTTGTGGTAGTTAATTTTAGGTGTCAGCTTTGTTAGGGCATAGTACCCAGATATTTGGTCAAAAACTAGTCTGGCTGTTGCCATGAAGATATTTTTAAGATGAGATTAATTTTTTAAGTTTATTTATTTATTTATTTTGAGAGAGAGAGAAAGAGAGAGACAGCGTATGGGAGGAGCAGAGAGAGAGAGAATCTCAAGCAGACTCCACACCAACAGTGTGGATCCCAGCACAGAAGTTGAACTCATAAACCATGAGATTGTGGCCTGAGCCAAAATCAAGAGTCAGAGGCTTAACTGACTGAGCCACCCAGGCCCGCTGAGATTAATTTTTAAATCCGTGGACTTTGAGTTAAGTGAATTACTCTCCGTAACGTGAGTGGGCCTCACTCAATCAGTTGAAAGGCTAAAGAGAAAAAAGACTGTCTTCCACTGAGGAAGAGGAAATTGTGCCAGCACACTGCCTTTGGACTAGAGCTACAATATTGATTCTTCCAGGTCTCCAGCCTGCAGATTCTGGACTTACCAGCCTCCACAATCATGTGAGCCAATTCCTGTCAATCTCTGTTTCTGTCTCACCTATCCTGTTGGTTCTGTTTCTCTGGAGAATCCTGACAAAGAGAGGCTTTAACTGAACTTAGTTTAATTTGATTCAGTTCAACTCAATTCAGTGACATTTACTGAGATATCCTATTATCTTCTAGGCACTGTTTTAAGTCCTGGAGATATTGAGCAAAATAAGACATGGGTCCTGACTTCCAGAAGCTCAGAGTGTAGTGGGAGACACTGACAAACGAACCGATAATTATTGTATAGTCCAGCGTGGTAAGTGCTGTAATGTTTAAGCACAGGTTCCCAAGCATGGCAGACTAGGCAATTACCCCATACTTGGCATTGAAACAATATCTCCATTGGCCATCAGGGAGCCATTCTGTGGAGTGCAAATTAGGCAAGAGTTTCCCAGATGCAGAGCTAATCATTCCTAAGTTTCTAGTGAACAAGGGAAGCTATAGGCGATAAAATAATGAATATATCATTGTTTTGGCCTTAAAGAGACTATTGTCCAATGAAAGGAACATATATATACATACAACTATTGGGTAGGAAGTAATGAGGTAAGTTTTAACAATGTACAAAGGTCTTTGAAGTTAAAATAAGAAGAAATACTCAGGAGTCAAGTAGTTATGTAAACTTCTGTTTGAATTTACTCAGAGCCTAAGTGAAGCATTAGATAATGCTCCTTGTGAAGCTCTACTAAAAACATAAATGTAAAAAAAAAAAAAAAGAAAAGAAAAGGAAAAAAAGGAAAGAAAAGAAGGAAGGGATCAGTGCAATTCTTTCAATATCTCATTTTATACATGGAGCTCAGAAGGGTGAGGTGACTTTCTCAAAGTTCAAACTACATGTATAAACATAGTCTCTTGGTTTTCTGCTTAAAAGTTTTTCTTTTGAGGGGTACCTGGGTGGCTCAGTTGGTTAACCATCTGACTTTGGCTCAGGTCATGATCTCATGGTTCGTGGGTTCAAGCCCCACGTCAGGCTCTGTGCTGACAGTGCAGAGCCTGCTTGGGAATCTCTCTCTTTCCCTCTCTCTCTCTCTCTCTCTGCTCCTCCCCCATTCATGCTTTCTCTCTCAAAATAAATAAACTTAAAAAAAATAAAAGTTTTTCTTTTGTAACACCATAATCGCCTTTCTTGAATGTGTGAAAATCAGAACTAGCTTGTTTAATTCACCAATAGAAAGATTTTTGTGTACATTAGCCATCTGTATGTCTTCTTTGGAAAAAGGTCTGTTCATCTCTTCTGCCCATTTTTTTTTTTTTTAAGAAAGGCAGACTGCCACGTGCAGCGCCTCATTTGGATGTGTCTGGAGTCTTGGAAGCTTGACTACCCTACGTTCTCCTACAAATGGACCTTGAGAGCTTGTTTGGAGGTTCTAGCAGGGGAGCGCAGCTACTCGTATACCCTTGACCGAAGAACGGTCCTCCTCTATCGGGGAAGGTCGTCCTCTTCGACCGAGCACGCAGCTTCGGGAGGGACGCACATGGAGCGGTGAGGGAGGAAGGGGACACCCGCCTAGCCAGCCAGATCAGCCGAATCAACCCTGGTGATCAATGGGGTGACAGATGTCGCAGCCAGATCGCCCTCACATCCTCTTCTGCCCATTTTTTACCTGGACTATTTGTTTTCTGGGTGTTGAGTTTTGTAAAACAGTATGGAGGTTCCTCAAAAAGTTAAAAACAGGACTACCTACCATCCAGCAATTGCACTACTCAGTAAAGGATACAAAAGTAGTAATTCAAAGAGATACATGCACCCCACCTCCATGTTTAACAGCTGCACTATCAACAGTAGCAAAATTTTGGAAAGAGCCCAAATGTCCATTGACTGATGGATGGATAAAGAAGTTTGGGTACACACACACACACACACACACACACACACACACACACTGGAATATTACTCAACCATTAAAATGAATGAAATCTTGCCATTTGCAATGATGTGGGTGGAGCTAGAGAGTATTATGCTAAGCAAAATAAGTCAGACAGAGAAAGAAAAAACCCATATGATTTCACTCATATGTAGAATTTAAGAAACAAAACAGATGAAAATGGGGGGGGGGGGAAGAGAGGCAAACCATAAAATAGACTCTTAACTATAGAGAATGGAGAGTTGCCGGAGGGAGTGGTGAACAGGGGAGTGGGCTAAATGGGTAATGAATATTAAAGAGGGCACTTCTTGTGATGAGCACTGACTATTGTATGTAAGTGATGAATCACTAAATCCTACACCTGAAAACTAATATTATACTGTATATTAACTAACTGGAATTTAAATAAAAACTTGTTAGAAGAAAAAAAGATTTTTGTGCATGTTTAAACTAATAAAATTATGACATGTGTAAGATTTTCTAACATCTTTTACTTCCAGCCAATATGGTCCTTTCTGCTAACAGGGACCAGATTTACCCTCCCACATAAACAACAAAAATAGGCAAAATTAAAAAAAACAAAAACAAAAACAAAAACAACCATTTTCAGACACTGAGCAATTCAGACAACAGGTGGTAGAAGACTTTGATCTCTGCCAAAGAGGAAACATACAAGGTGAGTTTGCTTAGGCTTTCTTCTGGGAGGTACATTTCAGCCTGTGGAACAGGAAAAGCCATTAAAAAGCAGAGCAACACAGTGTTGCAGAGTTGGGAAGACAGGAAACTCTTAAACTCTGGTTTAAGGAGGGAGGCTACTGGAAGTTACAGAGTTCAGAGTAGAAGGGAACTACCCAGAATCTGCCTAACAGTACCCTTGTATCTCTTCTGAATGCTGTGGTGTGGAAGCATAGGCCAAGCAAAGAGTGGCTGGGAAGCTATGAACTGGAGATCTACAGAGCTACCAGAGTTCATGCAAGGCCGGGAATCATTCAGGTTCCCAACCGCCATAGTGGAGAGCTCTTGGTGATCACTTGGATATTCAGTAAAGTCCCCAGAAGGGTCACAATTTAGTAGTGGAGCTAAATTATCTGTTGAGCTAAACTATCTGTCGAGAAAAGGCTATTCTACACTTGTGCTAACATTCTTTTTTTTTTTTTTTTATTCTTTAATGTTTATTCATTTTTGAGAGACCTAGAATCTGAAACAGGCTCCAGGCTCTGAGCTGTCAGCACAGAGCCCGATGTGGGGCTAGAACTCAGGACCAGCAATATCATGACCTAGGCCAAAGTCAGACACCCAACCGACTGAGCCACCCAGTCGCCCCCAAATAAATGAACTTTATAAACAAACAAACAAACAAACAAACAAACAAACAAATACATAGAAATAATTAACAGAGCGGTCACCTATAGTATAATACCAAGCAGTCTAATACATATCTAATTGGAAACATAAGATTGGGGTGGCAAAAAATATTTGAAGAAATAATGGCCAAAATTTTTCCCAAGTTGAGAAAAACTATAAACCCATATATCCAAGGAGCTCAATGAACCCCTCTGAGCATCTAGAATGAGGGCTAAAGAACCAAATAACAATTACTTTAAACCTAGAACAACTTCTGTTTTTAAAATTTGAGCATAGTTGACATACAATGTTACCTTTGTTTCAGGTGTGAAACTTAGATTTGATAAGTTTATACATTATGCTAAGTTCACAAGTGTAGCTACCATCTGTCCCATTACACTGTTTTTACAAAGTCATTGACTATATTCCCTTATGTTGTGCCTTTTATTCCCCAGACTTATTCTTAAATGGCAAATTAGCTGGGTTTGAAATAGAACACATTTGTCTTTTACCTTATCAGGTCTTAGGCACCGAAGAATTATTATCTTCTGTAGTTCATTCAGTCTTTCATCCATTGGTGCTGGAAATTTAGCATTATGTGGCTCTTTACTGTCATAGATTTCCCGCCATTCAGTTATATGTTTGCAAAAATGTTCCCTAATGGAAAAAAAGCTAATTATTATTTCACTGGCAGATAATTTAAAAAGATATTGTTAAACAAGGAGATTACAAATTTACCCATCCTTACTCAATTCTAAATCATCAAGTTTAAACAAATACCTGAGTTCTTTGAAGGCAGGAAATTCACTTGCCCGGCAAATTTCCTCCCAGCTTTTATCTGATAGCCAAGTTGGGTCAGGATTTTTCTCAGTACTCTTAAGACTTACTCCTCCAGTTAAAAGAAACATCAGTTCCTGGTACTCAATCTCTTTCTTTGCCCTGTATTCCCAAAATAAAGACTGCTGTAAATTGCTCATTTTAAAATGGAATGAAATCAATTTCTGCTTCTATAGCCTCAATGAAATAATCAGAACTGATTTACCCTACTGCCATAAACAACTAGAAAACTGGAAAAAGTGAATGAAATGACTGTTTCTGGAAGTTATACAATAGCCAGTGCAACACTGCGGTCCCTGAAAAAAGGGAGACAAATATGATTGTCCAAATCAATCGCTATGATTGCCCCAGCTATTTGCCTGGAGGCACTTTCCAGACTATAAAACAGAGAGGTGATCAAAATCAGAACCAGATGGTATTGTTGAGTTGAATGAACAGAGACCAGAGTTAAGGAAGGCTCAGGTGGTAGAATTTGTGGGCTGAGTCCCAGAGAGGAGGGAGATACATGGAAAAGGGCTTCAGAAATCTGCATGGGTATCCTCTTGATTCAGTTGCTAAACACTAAGTCATATGTGAATAGGGTAAAACTCCAGGAGGCCAGGCAGAGAATATCTGGGAAGCTGTAACCTGAATAGCTCCTGAGCTTACACAGAACTTGGAGAAGTGAATTCTTACCAACTAGAGATAAATCTTTGTTAAACACCAGAGGAATTCAGACGCAACATCAGAGGGATCACACCTTAGTAGCAAAGCTAACCTAGTTTTAGAATTAAGTCTATTCTAGAGCTACTGTAAGAAAGCTTAAAAACAAGCCTTGGAAACATCAAACTAATGCAATAATTTAACTACTTGCAAAAGTAAAGTCTAATGCTTTTTAAAGGAATTAAAAGCCCTTAGTATTTATCAATGTAAAATTCACAACATCCATAACCAGGAGAAAAGATCAGTCAATAGATACATAGAATGATAGAGATAATACAACAAGAAGACAAGAATGTTACAAGAGCTATTACAAATATGCTGAAGGAGTTAAAGCAAAACGAACGTAATGAAGAGAGAAACAGGCCATAGAAAAAATAACCAAATGCAACTTCTAGAGATAAAAAATACAAAATCTAAAAGAAAAATTCAGGGGCACCTGGGTGGTCTGTTGGTTAAATGTCTAACTCTTGATTTCAGTTCAGGTCATGATCTCTTGGTTTATGAGATAGAGCCCCACGTGCTTGGGATTTTCTGCCCCTCCGCTGCACACTCACTCTCTCTCTCAAAATAAATAAATAAAAAGAAAAGAAAAATTCACTGATTTCTTTCCAGATGTAGAGAAACTGAAAGGATTCATTGCCAGTAGACATAAAGCATTAGAAATGTTAGAGAAGTTTCAAGTTGGAAATTTAGATCAACACAAAAGAATAAAGACTGCCAGAAATAGTAGCTATGTAGGTAAACATAAAATACTTTTTTCTTATTATTTAAGTCTCTTTAAAAGATTATTGACTACTTAGAGCAAAATAACAACATGCTATGGGATTTATAATATGTACAAGTGAAATATATGACAATAATAAAGCAAAGGCTAGGAGGAGAGAGATGGAAGTAAATAGTTGTAAGTTCTTATACTATATGTATATATATGTATATGTATGTGTGTGTATATGTATGTGTGTAAATATATGTATATATATAAAGTTTACCTGAAGATAGACTGTGATGTGTTAAAAGGTATACTATAATCCCAAAGATATCACTACAATAATAAAACAAAAAATTATAGTTAGTAAGTTAACAAAGGAGATAAAACGGAATCATAATAAGTACTTAATTCAAAGAAAAAGAAAATGAGGAAATGAAACAAATGAGGAAATGAACAGATGTGCAAAACAGAAACCAAGTTGTAAGATGGTAGATTTCAACATAACTCTATTATGTCATTGAATATAAATGGTCTAAACAATTTCATTAAAGGTAGTGATTATCAGATTGGACAAAACAAATAAGACCTAACTACATGTTGTCAACAGAAATACAGCTTAAATATAAAGACACAAGTAGGTTAAAAGGAAAAGTATGGAAAAATATATACCATGCTAACACTATTCAAAAGAAAGCTGGGGACAATAATAATATCATACAAAACAGATTTCGAACAAAGGATAACCCAGGGATTAAAAAAAAAAAGTCAAGTCAATTCATTAAGAGGTCATAACAGTCCTAGACACTTACACATCTAATAACAGAGCATCAATACACAAAGAAATATTGATACAACTATCAGAAGCAATCTCCATAGCTAAGAGATTCCAATCCTCTCTCAAAAATTGATTGAACAGGCAGACAGAAAATCAATAAGGATACAGTATATAGACTAGCTTGACCTAATTGGCATTTATAGAATATTCCATTCAAGAGCAGCAAAATACACATTCTTTTCAATGGCATATGGAATACTTGCAGAGACAGACCACATTCTAGGCCTTAAAATGTCTCATTCATAAAATTTCTAGAAAAGGAATAATTGTGGAGACAGAAAGCAGATCAGTGGTTACCTGGGGCTGGGAGTAGGAATAGTAATTGACTAAGTAGGGAAAAGGAAACTTTGAGGTAATAGAATTGTTCTAAAACTGGAATTTGGTGATGGCTGCATAATTGTATAAAAATACTAAAAATCATCTAACTGTATTATGATGGGCAAATTGCATAGTATGTCAATTATACGTAATAGGGCTAAAAAAAAGAGATGTTCTCCAGATAAATGAAAACTAAAGTTTATCACCACTAAACTGGCCTTACAAGAAATATTAAAGGGACTTCTCTGAGCTGAAAAGAAATGACACTAATTAATAACAACAACAAAAAGTGAAAGTAAAAATCTCACAGAAAAGGTAAATAAATAGTAAAGGTAGTGAATTCAATCACTTTTAAAGCAAGTATGAAGGTTAAAACACAAAAGTAGTAAAATTAAAACTACAATAGTTAAGGGATGCATAAATGTGACATCAAAAATATAAAATGGGGGTATGTCTGGGTAACTCAATTGGTTGAGCTTCTGACTCTTGATTTCAGCTCAGGTCATTATCTCATGGTTCATGGGAGCAAGCCCCACGTTGAACTCCATGCTGACAGTGCAGAGCCGCTTGGGATTCTCTCTCTCTCTCTCTCTCTCTCTCTCTCTCTGCCCCTCCTTACCCCCTTCAAAATAAATAAATAAATGTAAAACAGACTATTATAATAATTTTCTTTCTTTCTTTCTTTCTTTCTTTCTTTCTTTCTTTCTTTCTTTCTTTCTTTTTATTGTTAGAGAGAGAGAGAGAGGGAGAGCATGTGGGGAGGAGCAGAGGGAAAGAGAGAGAGAGAATCCCAAGTAGGTTCCATGCCCATTGTGGAGCCCTATGTGAGGCTTGATCTCACAGTAGTGAGATCATGAACTGAGCTGAAATCAAGTCGGATGCTTAACTGACTGAGCCACCCAGGAGTCCCCAAAACAGACTATTATAAACACAGGTTACCTCACAGTAACCACAAAGAAAAAATTTCCTGGTAAATACCACAAAAAAAAAAAAAAAAAAAAAAAAAGAAAAAGAAAGGAATCTAAACATAACACTAAAGAAAGCCATCATACCACAAGGGAAGAAAGAAAAGAAAAAAAGGAACTGAGAAAATCTAGGAAAACAGGCAGAAAACAATTGCAAAATAGCAATAAGTACATACTTACCATTAATTACTTTAAATGCAAATAAACTCTCCAATCCAAAGACATAAAATGGTTGAGTGGATTAAAAAAAAAAAAAAAGACCCACCTCTAGGCTGCCTACAAGAGATTCAATTTAGAAGTAAGGATACACATAGACTGAAAGTGAAGGGATAGGAAAAGATAGTTCATGCAAATAGAAATGAAAAGAAAGCTAGTGTAGCTATACTCATACAAGACAAAACAGACTTTAAAACAAAGACCAAGATGGGAATTACATAATTATAAAAGACCAATATGATTATATAATGATAAAGGGGTGAATTCAACAAAAAGATACAACACTTATGAATATATCAAGAGTACCAAAATATATAAAGCAAAAATTAATAGATCTAAAGGGAGAAACTGACAGCATGACAGTAATAGTAGGGCACCTTAACACCCTCACTTACATCAAGAATAGATCAACCAGGCATAAAATCAATACAGAAATATTGGCTTTAATGACACATTAGACCAAATGGATTTAGTAGACATATACAGGAAACCCCATCCAAAAGCAGAATATACATTCTTCTCAAATGCACATGGAACATTCACCAGGACAGATCACAGGTTAAATTCAAGAAGATAGAGATTATATTAAGCATTTTCTCTGACCATCACAGTATAAAACTAGAAGTTGATTACAAAAAAAAAAAAAAACAAAAAACCCTGGAAAAACAACAAAAATGTGGAGATAAACAACATGCTACTAAACAACTAATGATTCATCAAAGAAATCAAAGAAATAAAAAAAAATACATAGAGACAAATGAAAACAGAAATATGACATACCAAAATCAATGGGGTGCAGCAAAAGTGGTTCTAAGAGGGAAGATCACAGCAATATAAGCCTACCTCAAGAAATAAGAAAAACCTCAAACAATCTAACTTTACACCTGAAGGAGTTAGAAAAAAGAGAATAAATGAAGGCCAAAGTTAGTAGAAGAAAGAAAATGACAAAGATCAAAGTGGAAATAAATCGAATTGAGACTAAAACATAAATAAATAAATTAAAAAGATCAGTGAAACTAAGGGGTGGTTCTTTGAAAAGATAAATAAAATTGACAAACCTTTAGCTAGACTAACCAAGAAAAGAAGAAAGAGGGCTCAAATAAGCGAAGTTACAACTAAAGTTATAATTATACTACAAATAATTATATGCAAATGAACTGGACAACCTAGAAGAAATGGAAAAATTCCCCAAAATATATAGCCTTCCAAGATTGAATTATGAAGAAATAGAAAATCTGTATAGACTGATTACTAGCAAGGAGATTGAAACAATAACAAAATCAACTCCCAACAGGGGCACCTGGGTGGCTCAGTTGATTGAGTGTCCAACTCTTGATCTCTGCTCTGGTCATGACCTCATGGTTTGTGAGATCTAGCCCCCCATCTGGCTCTGTGCTGACAGCATGGAGCTTGCTTGGGATTCTGTGTCTCTCCTTCTCTCTCTGTCTCTCTCCTATTTGCTCACTCTTGTTCTCTCTCTCTCAAAATAAATAAATAAACATTAAGGGGTGCCTGGGTGGCTCAGTTGGTTAAGCGTCTGACTTCAGCTCAGGTCATGATCTCGTGGTTTGTTGGTTTGAGCCCTGCATCGGGATCTGTGCTGACAGCTGAGAGCCTGGAGCCTGCTTCAGATTCTGTGTCTCCCTCTTTCTCTGCCCCTCCCCCCACCATGCTCTGTCTCTGTCTCTCAAAAATGAATAAATGTTTCAAAAATTACTTTAAATAAATAAACATTTAAAAGACTCCCAAAAAACAAAAGTCCAGGGCCAGACAGCTTCATTGGTAAATTTTACCAAACATTCGAAGAAGACGTAATACCTATCCCTTCTCAAACTCCTCCTTCAAAACACTGAAGAGAAGAAAACACTTCCAAACTGATTTTATGAGGGCAGCATTACCCTGATACCAAAACCAGACAAGTACACAACAAAAAAAGAAAATTATAGGTCAATATCCTTAATGAACATAGATGCAAAAATACTCAACAAAATATAGCAAACCAAATTCAACAATACATTAAAAGAATCATACACCATGATCAAGTGGGATTTATTCCAGAGATCCAAGGATGATTCAACATCCACAAATTGATCAAGATGATATGCCACATTAACAAAATTAAGGATAAAAATCACATGATCATCTCAATAGATGCAGAAAAAGCATTTAACAAAATTTAACATCCATTTATGATAAAAACTCAATAAAACGGGTACAGAGGGAACACACCTCAACACAATAAAGGTCATATATGATAAACTCACAGCTAACATACTCAAATGGTGAAAAGCCAAAAGCTTTTCCTCTAAGATCATGAACAAGACAAAGATGTCCACTCTTCACACATTTATTCAACATAATACTGGAAGTTCTAGCCACAGAAATTCGGTAAGAAAAAGAAATAAAAGGCATCCAAAATAGAAAGGAAGAAGCAAAATTGTCACTATTTGCAGATACTTTATATAGAAAATTCTAAAGACTTTGTTGGAACTGAGAAAGACCATTAGACCTAATAAATACAGTAGAATTTCAGGATACATTATCAATCTACAGAAATCAGTAGCATGTCAATACACTAATGAACTATCAGAAAGAGAACTGAAGAAAACAATCCCATTTACAATTGCATCAAAAGAATAAAATATCTAGGAAGAAATTTCATCAAGGAGGTGAAAGATCTGTACACTGAAAACTGTAAGACACTGATGCAGGAAACTGAAGACCCAAATAAATGGAAAGATATTCTGTGCTCATGGATTGGAGGAATCAATATTCCTCCAAGGCAATCAACAGACTGAATGCAATCCCTTTCAAAATGCCAATGACATTTTTCACAGAACTGTAAGTACTAATTCAAAAATTTTTATGGAATCACAAAAGATCCTGAATAGCCGGATCTTGAGAAAGAACAACAAAGCTGAAGGTATTATGCTCCTTGACTTCAAACTAGATTACAAAGCTTTAGTAATCAAAATAGTATGGTACTGGCATAAAGACAGACACACAGATCAATACAACAGAATACAGAGCCCAGAAATACATATACAGAGCCCAGAAATACACACACACACACACACACACACACACACACACACACACACAATTTATGACAAAGGGGGAAGAATGCACAATGGAGAAAGGACAGTCTCTTCAATAAATGGTGCTGGGAAAACTGGACAGCCACATCCAAAAAAAAAAAAAAAAAAAAGAAAAGAAACTAGATCACTATCTTACACTATACACAAAAATTAACTCAAAATGGATTAAAGACTTGTATGTAATACCTGAAACCATAGAGCTCCTGGAAGAAAACATAGGTGGTAAGCTTCTTGAATCAGTCTTAGCTATATTTTTGTGGATAAGACTCCAAAGCATAAGGGAAACAAAAGCAAAAATAAATGGGACTGTATCAAACAACACAGTTTATACACAGTGAAAGAAACCATCATCAAAATGTAAAAACAACCTACTGAATGGGAGAAGATATTTGCAAATCACATATCTGACAAGGAGTTCATATCCAAAATATATGAAAATTGCATACAACTTAACAACAAAAAGCAAACAACTTGATTTTAAAATGGGATCTGAATGGACATTTTTCCAAAGAAGAAATACAGATGGCCAACAGGCAAGTGAAAAGATATTCAACATCACTGATTATTAGGGGAATGTAAATCAAAACCACAGTAAGGTATTACCTCACACTAGTTAGATTCATTATGATAAAAAAAAAAAAAGACAAGAAATAAGTGTTAAGAGATTGTGGGGAAAAGGGAATTCTTGTACCCTGTTGGTGAAATATAAATTGGTCTGAGCATTATGGAAAATAGTATAGAGATTCCTCAAAACATTAAGAATAGAATTACAATACAATCCAGCTATTTCACTTGTGGTATTTAATCCAAAGATTATGAAAACTCTCATTTGAAATGATATATGCACCCCAATGTTCACAGCAATATTATCCACAATAGCCAAGATATGGAAAAACCTAAATGTCAGTTGATGCATAAATGGATAAAGAAGACGTGGTCTATATATACAATAGAATACTACTCAGACATAAAAAAAAATAATAAAATATTGTCATTTGTGACATGGTTGGACCTGGAGGGTATTATGTTAAGTGAAATAAGTCAGAAAGAGAAAGACAAAAACAGTACAATTTCACTCCTATGTGGAATCTAAAAATAAACAAAACAAAAACAAACTCATAGACACAAACCACAACAGATTGGTGGTTACCAGAAGGGAAGGGGGTTTGTCAGTGGTGAAATGGATGAAGGGGGTCAAATATATGCTGATGGATGGTAACTAGATTTTTGGAAGTGATCACTTTGTAATGAATGCAGATGCTGAATTATAATATTGTACATCTAAAAATTATATAATGTTATATACCAATCTTACCTCAAAATATCAGAAACAAAAACAAAGAACAATGGCAATAAATAAAAAAACAGTAACACATATGATAGATATTAATCCATCTATGTCAATAATCCACTTTAAATGTCAATGGTTTCAGTACATCAATTAAAAGACATAGACTATCAGAGTACAATCAAAAAATAAGACCTAACTCAGGGTGCCCGGGTGGCTCACTCAGTTAAGTATCAGACTTAGGCTCAGGTCATGATCTCACAGTTTGTGAGTTTGAGCCCCGTGTCAGGCTCTGTGCTGACAGCTCAATCCTAGAGCCTGCTTTGGACTCTGTCTCCCTCTCTCTGTCCCTCCTCCACTCGCACTCTGTCTCTCCCTCTCTCTCTCTCTCTCTCTCTCTCTCAAAAATAGACATTAAAATTTTTTTTTAAATATTAAAAAAATAAGACCTAACTATGTGTGGTCTACAAAAAAACCCCATTTTAACTATGAAAACAGAGAGTCAAAGAAAAGGGATGGAGAAAGATATAGCGTGCTAATGTTAATCAAAATAAAGCTGGAGTAGCTATATTAATTTCAGAAAAAGAAGACTTCAGAGCAAGGAAAATTATCAGGGATAAAGAGGGTCATTACATAATGATAAAGGGATCAATTCTCCAAAAGACCCAATGTTGTTAATGTGTATGTGCCTAACAAAAGAATGTCCAAATATATGAGATAAAACCTGATAGACAAAGAAAAATAGATCAATCTGTTACTAAAATAGTAGTGGACAGATCCAGCAGCAGAAAATAGTAAAGACAGAGTTGAAATAACAGTACCATTATTCAACTAAATGCAATTGACATCTATACAATACTTTATCAAACAACATCAAAATACACATTCTTCTCAGCCTCATACGGAACATTCACCAAGACAGAACACATTCTGGGTCATAAAACACACTTTAACAAATTTAAAAGAGGAGAAATCATACAAAGTATTCTCTCTGACTACAATAGAATTAAACCAGAAATCAGTAACAGAGAGATAGCTAGGAAACCCCCAAACACTTGGCAATTAAACACACTTCTAAGTAATGTATGGCTCAAAGAAGTTTCAAGAGAAATAAAAAAATATTTTGAATGAAATAAAAATGAAAACACAACTTATTCAGATTTTTGGAATGCAGCAAAAGTAATGCTCAGAGGGAAATTTAGAACACTGAATTCATTTATTAGAAAAGAAGATAAATTTAAAATCAATCATTTGGGTTTCCACCTTAAGACACTAGAAAAAGAAGATCAAATTAAATCCAAAGTAAGCAGAAGTGAAGAAATAATAAAAATCAGAGAAGAAATTTATGAAATTAAAACAAGTCAATAGGAAAAAAAATCAATAAAACTAAAATCTGGTTCTTTGAAAAGATCAATAAAATTGATTAACCTCTAGCCAGGATAACTAAGGAAAAAAGTGAGAAGACACAAATTGCACATATCAGAAATGAAAGAAGGGCCATCATTACTAATTCCATTGACATAAAAAGATAATAAAGGAATATTATGAACTGTATCTCTTCAAATTTGATAACCTACCCAAAATGGATCAATTCTTTGGAAAATACAATCTGCCAAAATTCACAGAAGGAGAAACAGATAATCTGAATAGACCTTGTGTTAGTGTACTCATGCTGCCTTAACAAAGTACCATACACTGGATTGCATAAATAATGCAAATTTATTTTCTCAGAGTTCTGGAGTCTAGAAGTTTGGATCAGGGTTCTGGCTGATTTGGTTTCTGATGAGACCTCTTCCTAGCTTGTAGACAAGTGACCTTCTTACTTTGTCCTCACATGGCCTTTCTTCTGTGTGCATATGGACAGAGAGAGTACTTTGGTATCTCGCTTTTTAAAGGGACATTAATTCTGTCAGATTAGGACCATACCTTTATGACTTTATTTAACCTGAATTACTTCCTTAGAGGTCTCATCTCCAAATATAGCCACAATGGAAGTTAGTGCATCAACATATGAATTTGAGGGAAACACAACTATTCAGTCCATAACTATATCTATTAAAGAAATTGAATCGATAATTAAATTGATAACCTTCCAAAACAGAAACCACCACATTAAAATGGGTTCTGGAGAATTCTACCAAACTTATAGGAAGAAATTATACCAATTCTTTGCAATCTCTTCCAGAAAATAGCAGAAGGAATACTTTCCTAATTACTCTATGAAGCTAATATTACCCTAATACCAAAATTACACAGATAAAAGAAAACTACAGACCAATATCTCTCAAGAACATGGATACAAAAATTCTCAACAAGATACTGGCAAGTTGAATCAAACAATGTATAAAAAGAATAACACACCACAACAAAGTGGTATTTGTTTCAGGAATGTAAAGCTGTTTCAACATTAAAAAAATCAATAAATATAATCTATCATATAGATAAACTACAGAAGAAAAAGCACATGATCATATCAGTAGATGCAGAAAAGGCATTTGACAAAATCCAATACCCTTTAATGATAAAAATTCTCAGCACACTTAGAGGGGAACGTCCTCAACTTGATAAAGAACATTTACAAAAAAAACCTACGGCTAACATCATACTTAAAAATAAGAAACTAGAAACTTTCCCACTAAGATCAGTAAAAAAAAAAGGATGTCCCTTTTCATCATTTCTTGTCAATATCATACTGAAAGTCCTGTCTAATGCAATAAGAAAAAAAGATGTATTGCCTTTGTTTGTGGGTAACATGATTATCTACATAGAAAATCCAAAAATCTGAAAGAATTGACAACAAACTCCTAGAACTAATATGCAATTATATTAGCAAGGTTGCAGGATACAATGTTAATATACAAAAATCACTTTCATATAGATCATCAACAAGTGGAATTTGAAATTAAAAACACAATGCCATTTGCATTGGCACTCAAAAAGTGAAATACTTAGATATAAATTGAACAAATCATGTACAAGATCTATGTGAGAAAAACTATGACAATGTGATGAAAGAAATCAAAGAACTAAATAAATGGAGAGATATTCCATGTTCATGAATAGGAAGAATCAATATTGTCAAGGTGTCAGTTCTTCCCAATTTGATCTATAGTTTTAATGCAATATCACGCAAAATCCAAGCAAGTTATTTTGCGTATAATTGATGGAGTTATTCTAACATTTATACAGAGGGGCAAAAGACCAAGAATATCCAACACAATATTGAAGGAGAAGAACACAACTGGAAAACTGACATCACTGGACTTCAAGGCTTACTATAAAGCTACAGTAATCAAAATAGGATGGTGTGGGTAAAAAAATAAATAGACAAATCAATGGAACAGAATTTTGTGAATACCGACAAACTGATTTTCTATAAAGTTCACTTTATATGAAGAGACACAAGACTCAGAATAGCCAAAACAATATTTAAGAACAAAGCCTAGGACTGACACTACCTGACTTCAAGACTTAGTATAAGGCTAATTAAGTCAATACTACAAAAAAAAAACAAATAGATCAGTGATACGGAATAAAGAATTTAAAAATACACCCATAAATAGAACCACCTGATCTTTGACAAAAAGCAAGGGCAGTACAATGGAACAAAGACAGTCTTTTCAACAAATGGTGCTGGAACAGCTGGATGTCCACCTGCAAAAATAATAATAATGATAATAATAATAATAATAAATCTAGACAGAGACCCTTCACAAAAATTAACTCAAAATGAATCATAGACATAAATGTAAAATGCAAAACTATAAAATTCCTAGAAGATTACATAGTAGAAAATCTAGGTGACCTTAGGTATGGCAATGATTTTTTTATATATAACACCATGAACCATGAAAGAAAGAAGCTGGACTTCATTAAAATTTAAAACTTCTGCTCTGCCAAAGACACTGTCAAAAGGAGAAGGCAAGCCACAGACTGAGAGAGAATATTTGCAAAAGGCATACCTGATGAAGGACTGTCATCCAACTCAACACTAAAAAATGAACAATCAAACTGATTCAAAAGTGGCCAAAAGACCTAACAGATACCTTACCGAAGAAGATATAAGGATAGCAAATAAGCATACAAAACATTAACAGCATCATGTGTCGTTAGCAAATTGTAAATTGAAATGAGAGAACAATACATATCTATTAGAATGGTCAAAATCCAGAATGCTGACAAGACCAAATGCTGGCAAGGATCTGGAGCAACAGGAACTCTTACTCATTGCTGGTGGAATGCAAAATGGTGCAACTACTTTGGAAGAGAGTTTCTTAAAAACTAAACATACTCTTACCACATGACTCAGCAGTCTTCGGTAATTAAATGAGTTGAAAACTTATGTATATACAAAAACGTACACACAAATGTTTATAATTTTATGGTTAATATTCAAAACTTGGAAGTAATCAAAATGTCTTTCAGTAGGTGAATAAACTGTGGTACATCCAGAGAATGGAATATTATTTTGTGCTAAAAAGAAAGAAGCTATCAAGTCATGCAAAAACATGGAAGGGCCTTAAGTGCATATTATTAAGTGAAAGAAATCAATTTGAAAAAGCTCTAGTTCTTTTTTTTTTTAAGTAATCTCTACACCCAATGTGGGCCTTGAACTCAAAACCCCAAGGGTAAGAGTTGCATGTCCTACCAATTGAGCCAGCCAGGCACCCTGAAAAGACCTCTATTTCTTGACCTGGTTGGTGGTTACACAGACTTCTGCTTTATAAGAATTCATTGAACTGTACGTGAATATTTTGTCGACTTTTACGTGTGACTCACATTTTAAAAATCTAATAAATATCCAAACACCAATACTATTATAGAGAAATGTACAAGTAAAATCATGACTTAAGCAGAGCAAAAACATGGTATCTTTCTGTGAGAAACCATCCTCATAGATTAGTTTCCCCATGCAAGTTTTTAAAATAAATAAATTAAGATAAAGCAAGTAACTTACAGAAGAAGATTGGCACATAATAAAAAGGAAAACAGAAGCTTGTCCTTCTCAAATAGTGACCGGCATATATTACAATATAAGTTGTATGTGAAGTGGTCATTTAAATATCGTAGGCGCTTTTCCAAAATTTTGGATTTGTTACTGAAAGGTTGAAAAACAGGCAAATATACTGTCAAACAAAACTAAGAAAAAATAAGTAACAGATGAACTAACATATAAGTAGCCATTGTTAAACACACACACACACACACACACACACACACACACACACACGAGTGCATATAAAATGGTGAAATCTGAGGAAGTTCTGTGAATTTCCTGGTTGTGATATTGTACTATAATAATGTAAAACTGTTACCACAGGAGACACTGAGTGAAGGATATATATGGGGCCTCCCTGTGTAGTTTTGTGTGTGTGCAACTTCTTCTAAATTTATATGTAAAAGACAGGGTATAAGACTATGAGAAAATAAAATAGGGTTTATACCATCTCTCTATTTTCAAAATTCTGAACTTATTATATTCCAAAATGACTGAAAATAATCACTAAATTAAGATATTTGCTGAATCTCTATTGGTGTGAATTTTTTTCTGGGTAGGGGACTATAAGAGATAAAGAATTATGAAATATTTACCTGTCCCAAAGAAGCATCAAATCTAGATCAAGATGTATACATTTAAAAAAAAAAGATGAAAAGTCAGAAAACATATGAACAAAAGGTTACTTCCAGATGTGGTTATGGCTAATATCTGTCTTCTTTATGCTCTTATATGTTCAAAATTTTGCAATAATCACATATTACTTTCATTTTTTTAGTCCAAAAATTTTATCAGTAATATTTAAAAGACACTCCTTCTGGGGAAGTTTGGGCAGCTACATACATACATACATACATACATACATACATACATACATACGCAAGCAAGCAAGCAAACAAGCAATTACCACATGACCCAGCAACTGCACTCCTGGGCATTTATCCTAGAAATGAAAACTTATGCTCACATAAAAACCTGTACATGTTATTCATAAGAGCAAAAAATTGGAAATAACCCAGATGTCCTGTAGTACATCGATACCATGAAATATTTCTCAGCAATAAAAAGGAACAAACTACTGACACACACAACAACCTGAATGAGTCCCCAGAGAATTAAGCCGGGTGAATAAAAGCCAATCCTTAAAAGTTATGTGCTATATGATCCCATTTATATGACATTCTTGAAATGACAAAATTACAGAAACGGAGAATGGATTAATCTCAAAGATTAAGGAGAGGGTGGGGATGGGAAAGAAGTGGGTGTGGCTATAAAAGGGCAGCATGGGAATCCTTGTGGTAATAGTGGTGTTCCCTATCTTGACTGTATCAACAGCAATGTCCTGGTTGTAATCATTGTAGAAGTTTTCAAGATGTCACCATTGAGGAAACTGGGTAGAGAATACACAGGATTGCTCTATTTTCTTTTTCTTTCTTTTCTTTCTTTCTTTCTTTCTTTCTTTCTTTCTTTCTTTCTTTCTTTCTTTCTTTCTTTCTTTCTTTCTCTTTCTTTCTATTCTCTACACCCAACGCCTGGCTCAAACTCACAACCCCAAGATCAAGAGTTGCATGCTCCACCAACTGAGCCAGCCAGGCACCCCCACTGTATAATTTCTTATAACTACATGTGAATCTACATTTATCTCAAAATTAATTTTAATTTTAAATTTTAGTTTAATTTTTAAAAAGCAATCCTTTGATCCATGGAAAGGTGAGAGAAGAGTAGGGGATAGTGACACTTCTCTGAGCAGAACTTTTAGTTCAGGATTTACTTCTGGAGTCATATTAATGGATTATGTGCTCAAAAATATAATAAAATTAAAATCAACAAGGGTGAAGGGAAAACTCTAAAATGAAATTTAAAAAAAATCCAAACCTACAACAAATGAACCTAACTGTATTTCACATCAATAACATTGCCATGCTGAAGGAGGAAAAATTAACACAAGTAATTTTTTGAATATAGTTTTTTATGTCTAAAAACAAAAAGACTGTAATTTTCTGTGTGGACATCTGCATCCAATTCTCTTCAGTATATACCTAAGAATCACTGGATTTGCTGATTACTAGATCATATGGCAAATCTATGTTTAATATTTTCAAGAATGTCCTCAATATTTCCAAAGTGGCAGCACTAATTTACATTCCTGCCAGCAGTGTATGAGGGTTCTGATGACTCTGCATCCTTGCTGACACTTGTTATCGACATTTATGTCAATTCCTCAACTTGGATTTTCTCCATCGTGTGGATGGTGTAAGTTCAAATTCCAAATTCCAACTGGTAATCTTAGGGATTTCAGTCACTCCAGCGAGACTGTTCTACCAAGAGCCCACGTAGACCATATATGGTAGGCTCAAATCATATTTTTATTCTACTTAACAAATACAGTAGTTACTAAGTACCAGATGCTGCGATAAACACTTCACAAATATTAAATTCTTATAACAATTCTAAAAGGTAGGTATGATTATTATCTCTATTTTATAGATAAAAAAAATTTGAGGCAATTACAGAAAGGTTAACTGACTTGACTGTACTAATGTAGCTAGTATGTGGCAGAACTGAGATTTCACCCCCTACTCCAGTCTGACTTTAAAACCTGTGTATGTTTATTAATTGATTAAAGTGAAAATATCTAGCAAACAATTAGAAATGTGGGCCTGGGAGCACCTGGGTGGCTCAGCCAGTTGAGTGACTTGATTTCAGCTCAGGTTATGATCCCAGGGTCATGGGATGGAGCCCAGGTTATGATCCCAGGGTCATGTGGGGACTCCATGCTGAGTGTGGAGACTGCTTGGGATTCCCTCTCTCTTTTTTTCTCTCTCTCTCCCTCTGCCCCTCTCGCCCGCTTGCACACACTCTCTCAACAAATAAAAAAAAAATTTAAGGGGCGCCTGGGTGGCTCACCTGGTTGAGCATCTTCAGCTCAGGTCATGATCTCATGGCTTGTGAGTTTGAGCCCCGCATCAGGTTCTGTGCTGACAGCTCAGAGCCTGGAGCCTGCTTCAGATTCCCTCTCTCTCTCTCTCTCTCTCTCTCTCTCTCTCTCTCTGCCCCTCCCCCACTGGCACTCTCTCTCTCTCAAAAATAAATAAACATTAAAAAATTTTAAAAAATTAATTACAAAGAAATATGGGACTGAAGCTTTTTATTTTTTAAGCTTTATTCATTCATTCATTCATTCATTTTTAAAATTTATTTATTTTTGAGAGAGAGTGCACGTATGAGCAGAGCAGGGGCGGGGCAGAGAGAGAGGGAGAGAGTGAGAATCCCAAGCAGACTCTGCACTGTCAGCGTGGAGCCCAACACGGGACTCAAACTCATGAAACCTGAGATCATGACCTGAGTCAAAATCAAGAGTCAGAGGTCAACTAAATGAGCCACCCAGGCACCCCAAATTTTATTTATTTTTTTAAGAATTTATTTTTAGGGGCGCCTGAGTGGCGCAGTCGGTTAAGCGTCCGACTTCAGCCAGGTCACGATCTCGCGGTCTGTGAGTTCGAGCCCCGCGTCGGGCTCTGGGCTGATGGCTCCGAGCCTGGAGCCTGTTTCCGATTCTGTGTCTCCCTCTCTCTCTGCCCCTCCCCCGTTCATGCTCTGTCTCTCTCTGTCCCAAAAATAAATAAACGTTGAAAAAAAATTTAAAAAAAAAAAAGAATTTATTTTTAAGCAATTTCTACACCCAATGTGGGGCTCAAACTCACAACCCAAGATCAAGAGTTGCTTGCTCTACTGACTGAGCCAGCCAGGCACCCTGGGACTGAAACTTTTTAGAGATCTCAAAGGTGGAGAAAGATATTGTAGTTGCCAGCAAAGATAAGTCAGGTGCCATATTAAAATATTTAAAAGAGGCAGGGAGGACTAAAGCTAATCCTTCTATGCCTACATTTTGAGTGGGGGTGAAATAAAACTTAGAATAAAATGGAGGCTTTCTCCCTCTCTTTCTTTCAACTTTTCCTATTTTTAAATACTCTGTAATGAATGCATATTACATATTAAGAAAAAAAAGTTATGTATTTTTTAATGGAAAGCATGGTGGAAATCCAACATAGGGAGGATGAATGAAGCTAGAGAAGGTTTACCTGTCATGAATGGAGTTGATGTAAAGGTTCACAAACCAGGTGAGAGAGTACTGGTACATGGGATCGATGTTAGCCAGGTCTGCAATGCTGAAGAATAATACTGATGAATGTTTAGCAATGGGTCTGTAGCCTTCTCGAGACTCTGCTATTTTGAGTTCTGTTTTCTCTGCAATCTAGAAGAAGAGAAGAATCAAGATTAAGAAGTAGGAAATGTGTTTTTTTAATTATGTGTTTTTCATGTAATAAAGTTTATGTTAAAAAAAAAATAACCCTCTAACTCAAAGGCAAAATTACAGAGGTATGGTTTACAAGGAAAGGTTTTAGTATGCTAGAAGCTGGAAAGACAGAAAGACAAAAAGAAAGAAAGACAGAAACAAAGAGGGAGAGAGAGAAAGGGGGAGGGAGAGAGGGAGGAAAAAGGAAAAGGAAGGAAAGAATTAGGAAGGGAGGGAAGAGGAAGAAGGGAGGGAGAAAAATCAATGAAAAATAGTTTAAGGTTGTGTTTCTTGTTTGGGGAATACCAGAGCTGTCAATCTTTGCTTTTTTTGTCTGGATCTGACATGTGTCTACTATAGTCACTCATCTTCTTTGATTTCAATAGGTCAGAGAGAGGGAGAAAGAGAGAAAGAAAGAGGGAGAGGGAGGGAGAGAGAGAGAAGGAGGGAGGGAGGGGGGAGGGGGGAGGGAGAGAATGTGCACATGTGTATGTTTAAGGTGTCAACATGTGTACCAGAACCCAGCAAAAGTCTGAGAAAGTAGATTTCACAAATATTTGTTAGCTGATGGGGTTACAGAACAGTACCTTTTCAATTAGCTTCTTGTATGTTTAACATTTCTGGACATAGTAGGGGTGTTAATATTGGACCCCAAAAGAAAAAACTTCTGAAAGATAACAGCTCTTCAGCTGACAACTCTATCTGATAGAATGCTATTCTATAGGAAAAATGTGTAGAGCACTTATTCAATCCACTTTTCCTTCTTTGGACACACTATCTACAGACTCTGCTGAATGAGTGTGCCTGGGTAGTCATGTTTATACTGAATGATCCTCTTTGTAGCTGATTCAGTCAGGAAGTAGAGATAGAACTGGGCCGAAGATAAGCTAAATCAATTCTTCCCCCAGAGAATTAGAATTTTAAGAGCCTCAGAAGCTGAAGTCAAGTGGTACTGGGCATTAGTGCTAATAAAAGGTAATGGAACCAAAGCCGGTTTCTACAGGCAAGACAAATGTTTGAAGGAACAGATGTAAATAAAGTGTTACCAGAGAAATTGGTTTTAAGATGGAGGGGCACATATGAGGACTACACAGTCTTAGAGAGGGGCAGACAAAGAGCATAGAAATGTTCCATTTATTCTTGAGGCCGGTATGTACTTCTGTAATTGGGGAAATAAAATGCTCCCTTGTATCTTTTTTTTTTTTTTTTTTCAATTTGAGCATAGTTGACACACAATGTTACATTAGTTTCAGGTATAAATATAGTGACTGGACAAGTTGATACATTATGCTATGTTCACCACAAGTATAGCTACCATCTGTCAGTATACAACACTATTACAATGTTTTTGACTATATTCCTTATGCTGTCCTTGTATCTTTTTTATTTGAGCTAATTTGAGTGTGCTTCTGTTCCTTGCAAACAAACTTTCTCCAGAGTTATACTTGGAGAAAATTGAAAAAGAGTCAAAAGGTTGCTAGGACTCTTTTTTCACCTGCTGTTTCTTTGTTATCTCATTGGACATCATTTTAGCAGAGTCTAAGACTTTAATTGCACTTTCGTCTTCTAAAATGTTGCCTTCTGAAGATGATAATGTTTCTAGAATTTTCTTCTCTATATCTTTTAGCTGTTTCTTATTAGCTGCAGACTGAAGAATAAGGGCATTTCGTTCCTCTTCTAATTCTGGTCTAAAAAAATAGAAACATTTAGTCTAAACTTGCAGTATTTTATCAAGTTCATATCTAAATACTAGGTATCACAATTTTGTAGACATTTAAATAATTTTGTAGAAATGTAACACAAACTAAGATATATAACACAAACTTTATCCTAAGGAAAAAGGTTATTTCCATACAAATGATAGTTTGAGAAACATGAGCAAAAAATGATCATTAAATTCACATATGTGAAATGTGGCAATAACTTAATAAGCCTAAGAATGCGCTATGTTTATCCATACGGCTTAGATAGTTTTGTGAGGATAAGAACTGGAGAAGAAACACAACAGAAAACTTCTTATCTATTCTTTGGCTTTTTCATATTCAGTGTTACTTTCATTATCTCTTCCGCAAGAGCAGAATCAGAAAAGATGACTCATCATACAATTGTCTCTCCAGGTAAAAGACAAAATTGGCACTTAACATCTTTACAAATGTAGTATAAAACTTCAAAATATCATAATTCACCATGTTCAGGAATATGTTAGGACATGGTTCTGTCTTGGATACTATACAAGTGGGATTCAAATATTGGAAGTAACAAAAGTAACACACGATTACATAATTTCCCTTATAATTTGGTTTCATAAAATAGAGTGCTTGATAATGCTATGTGAAGCTCCAAGTGGAATCAAAGATTTCTTTCAGGAAGCAATCCTTTACTAGTAGCCCTATTAGGTATTTTAATATCTTTTTCTCATTTAAAACATAACACATGCTAGTAATGGAAAAATACATAAAGTATAAAAAAAATAATTAAAATTATCCACAATCTTGCCACCCTTAGAGATGACCACTGTTAACATTCTGGCATAGTCCCTCCCAAGTGGACAGATATATATACATATAATTCATGCATTAACTTTTTTTTTAACAAAATATTACCCATACCATGTATAGTTTTGCATCCTGTTTTTTCATTCTTATCTAAGTATTTCATCACTCATTCTTATTTCACTATTTCACTATATAACTCAACTATTTCATTATTTCATTAAAATCCTATATTTAAGTCTTTCAACACATTTCTGATTTTGTCCACAGCATATATTCTTAGGGATGAACTCTTTGGCTCAAACAATCAGATACAAGTCTGAAGTCATGGCATGTCTCCTGAATCCTACTACCCATACTAGGAGCCCAATATAACATGGTTGGCTTATGACTTACTTGTTACAGAATGGCTATTTTATTTTAGTTTTTATGTTTATTTTTATTTTTTGAGAGAGGGTGAGCGCATGCAAGTGGGGGGTGGGGAGAAGGAAGGGGAGGGAGAGAATCCCAAGCACAGGGTACAATCTCACGATCATGAGATCATGACCTGAGCTGAAATAAGAGGTGGACACTCAACTGAATGAGCCACCCAGGTACCCCCAGAACAGCTATTTTAAAGGATTACATACTTATTTTATAACAATACATAAAATTTGACAAGGTTTTGGAATAATCACATAACAAAAGTATTAATGACCTACAAATATTCCTCTTTAGGCCATCTGGAAGCATATAAGGAAATGTATACACTTCACTCATATGAGGACTTTAAGATACAAAACAGATGAACATAAGGGAATGGAAGCAAAAATAATATAAAAACAGGGAGGGGGACAAAACATAAGAGACTCTTAAATATGGAGAACAAACAGAGGGTTGCTGGAGGGGTTGTGGGAGGGGGGATGGGCTAAATGGGTAAAGGGCATTAAGGAATCTACTCCTGAAATCATTGTTGCACTATATGCTAACTAACTTGGATGTAAATTTAAAAAAATAAAGAAAATTAAAAAAAAATACACACCTCTCCTTTGCAACAACAATACCTAGTAACTGATCTTCAAGTCCTTCCGGAGTTATCATGAAATTGAGCAAAGACACCTTTGTAGCCAGTTCTGGCATAAAGTGTGGATTTCTCAGTTTTGTGGTGATATAAAACTTGAAATCAAAGGAATACTCAATAATGACCTCACCAAGTCTGATGCAGTCAATGCCACCTATATTTCAGAAAGCAAACACATGATAAGTAAGCCACAGTTGTATAGCTCCTCCATGTTAAGGCCATTCCTGAGATAAGTAACGGGTCTTAAAGTAATATAAAATAGAATAGAGGTGTGACAAAAGTCATGGACACACAGGCAAATAGGCAATTATACAGCAGGACTCATTCATTCTGGAGTGGTCTAAGACATTTTCTGTCGTTGTCATGGAGGCTTCTAAGTCAAAATTCCTTTTGATCTTACCTCCTCTATAAATTTTCAATCATGAGTCCAAGATTATTTGTATATTACTAAAGCTCTTAAAAATACTAGAGTTTGGCAGAGATAAAAATTTTTACAAGCAGAAAGATGTAAGGTTGGCACTATCTACCCAAAGTAAACTCTGGTCCACATTAACCATTACTATTCATACTAATGGACTTTCTGAGCTCCATGGTCACAAGATAAAGTAATTTCAGGCTGGCTTCAACTTCTTTATATTCTCTACTGAACAACCATCTAGATAACAGTGGTTAACATAATGAACAGAGGGCAAGATATTTATTTTAGAATATCTGACCAAAATTCATTCCTGATACTTGTTTCAAATTTCCTTTCACACATAACAATGACCCAGAAGTTTGAGTTATTAACATTATTCTTAAATTTATGTAGTGGCTTTCTTGCCTCAAAGATATGTCTTAAAGATAATCCAACCATCTTTCAGTGCTACCAGCTAATATTAATGAACTTCTACCTTGCTTAAAAGTTTGTCTAAGTAGTAAAGGCTCCAAAGATGGGTCCAGTTCTTCACCAACATTTTCTAATAGAAGTGGAGTTCCAAACTGAATACAATTTTCCAGTGTTCTCATATAGTCCGAATCAGATAACTTAATAATGCTAAGCTGATTTTCTTTTTCCGAGTTTTTGATCCACTTATTGGCTTGACCCTGAGGGTCAATCATTAAGGGCCTAGAATATAATAAGAAAAATTCTGAGGGAAATAAATAGATGTCGGTATTTCTTTAAAATTATGTAATTTAAATAATAAACATCACCATCAATCTGTATCAATGCAAAGTGTTTACGTACATTATCAGGATTAATCTTCACGAGAGTCCTATGAGAAAAAAGTAAACACTTTCTTATACTATACACAAAAATAAATTCAAAATGGATGAAAGACCTAAATGTGACACAAAACCACCCTAGAGGAGAGCAATAACCTCTTTGACATTGGCTGTCACTACTTCTTACTAGATATGTCTCTTGAGGCAAGGGAAACAAAAGCAAAAATAAACTATTGGGACTTCATCAAGACAAGATGCTTCTGCACAGAAAAGGAAACAATCAATAAAATGAAAAGGCAACTGACAGAATGGAAGACTATGTTTGCAAATGACATATCTGATAAAGAGTCTCCAAAATCTATAAAGAACTTATCAAACTCAACACCCAGAAATATCTAGCTAAAAAATGGGCAGGGGCACCTAGGTGGCTCACTGGGTTAAGCATCTGCCTCTTGATTTCAGCTCAGGTCATGATCTCATGTTTCATGGGTTCAAGTACCACGTCAGGTTCTATGCTGATAGTGCAAAGCCTGCTTAGGATTCTCTGTCCCTCTCTCTCTGCCCCTCCCCTGCTCATGCATGCATATGCGCTGTGTGTGTGTGTGTGTGTGTGTGTGTGTGTGTGTGTGTGTGTGTGTTTGTGTATATAAATGGTAGAAGACATGAATAGATTTTCCCAAAGAAGACATAAAAATGGCTAGCACACACATGAAAACGCGCTCAACACCACTCAACATTCAGGAAATACAAATCAAAACCATAATGAAGAGAACCTGGGTGGCTCAGTCTGTTAAGCATCCAGCTCTTGATTTTGGCTCAGGTCATGATCTCCTGGTTGTGAGATCAAGCACCGCATTGGGCTCCATGCTGGGTGTGGAGCCTGCTTAAGATTCTCTCTCTCCCCCTTCCTCTGCCCCTCCCCTGCTCATGCACATTCTATCTCTCTCTCTCTCTCTCAAAAAAAACTGCAATGAGATATCACCTCATACCAGTTAGAATGTCTAAAATTAACAACACAGGAAATAAGAGGTGTTGGGGAGAATGTGCAATTTTTGTCATTTATCTTTGAAATGAAGAAAGTCAGTCTCAGGGAGTACTTTGTCCAAGGTTCCAAAATTAGTTCCAAGTCAGAAGTAGAATCTTGTGAACCTGTAAGCTGTGCTCTTTCAAATATAATGCATGGTCTTCATGGTAATCTTAATAAATGACATCTATTAACATAATATGAAACATAAACCTATTTATTTGATAAAAACTTAAAATGGGAGCTACCAGCCTATAATGGATTCCCTCAGGTTATGAGTAGAACCAAAAACTAAGTTTCCAAATTTTGTCTAGTATGTACTTGAGACCTATTAAAAATTTTTTTTAATGTTTATTTATTTTTGAGACAGAGAGAGACAGAGCATGAACGGGGGAGGGGCAGAGAAAGAGGGAGACACAGAACCGGAAGCAGGCTCCAGGCTCTGAGCCATCAGCCCAGAGCCCGACGCGGGGCTCGAACTCATGGACCGCGAGGTCATGACCTGAGCTGAAGTCGGATGCTTAACCGACTGAGCCACCCAGGCGCCCCTTGAGACCTATTTAGTAAATTTTTCTATGCCATTATGGTAAAGGTGTTGTTATCAATAACAAACAATTCATGGTTTCGGATATTTAAAAAATAATGTGCTTTCCTCTTTTTCTATGATGATATTGACTGTCCTAGGTTCCTTTTATATTCAGTACAGTTTATGAAATCATTCCCACTATTGGTGGGAATGCAAACTTGTACAGCCACTCTGGAAAACAGTATGGAGATATCTCAAAAAGTTAAAAATAGAACTACCCTATGATCCAGTAATGGTACTACTAGGTAATTACCCAAAGGATATAAAAATACTGATTTGAAGGGGCACATGTATCCCCATGTTTATAGCAGCATTACTAACAATAGCCAAATTATGGAAAGAGCCCAAATGTCCATTGACTCATGAATGGATAAAGAAGATGTGGAACATTACTCAGCCATCAAAAAGAATGAAATCTTGCCATTTGCAATGACATGGATAGAGTTAGAGTATATTATGCTAAGCAAAATAAGTCAGAGAAAGACAAATACTATATGATTTCACTCATAAGTGGAATTTAAGAAAAAAAACAGATGGGGGAAAACAAAGAGAGACAAACCAAGCAACAGATTCTTAACTATAGAAAACGAACTGAGGGTTACTGGAGGGGAGCTGAGTGGAGGGTTAAATAGGTGATGAGGATTAAGGAGGGCATTTGTTGTGATGAGCATTAGGTGTTGTATGTAAGTAAGGAATCGCCAAATCCTATACCTGAAACTAATATTACACTGTATGTTAACTAACTGAATTTAAATAAAAACTTGAAAAAGAAAAAAAAGACAGAACAATCCAATTATTAGCTGACTGGTTGTTTTCATTCCCAGCTCAAATTGTGCTGAAATCCTATTAAAAATACAAAAAGGTCCAGATACTAGTTAAAATTTACTTTTGCTATCACAGCAAATAGTGGAAAAGTGTTCTGGAAATGAGAAAGTTATTTTGCATACAACTGCTTAAAAATTTTTTTTATGTTTACTTATTTTTAAGAGCAAGAGAGAGCATGAGGAGAGGGGCAGAGAGAGGGGAGGGGCAGAGAGAGGGGAGGGGTGAGAGAGGGGGGAAACACACAATCTGAAGAAGGCTCCAAGCTCTGAGCTGTCAGCACAGAGCCCGACACGGGGTTCGAACTCACAGAATGTGAGATCATGACCTGAGCCAAAGTTGGACGCTTAACCAACTGAGCCACCCAGGCACCCCAGCATATAACTGCTTAAAAATGGACTAGATGCTCTTAGTACTTTTCACGGTCCTGTTTGAAGGAATTGGTTTTCATTTTTATATATCCTTATCATTGGAAAAATATAGTATTGTTGACTCCCTTTCAATAAGTAACAATTTTTGTAAATTAACACTTAATACTAATCAACGTTTTTGTTAATAAATAAATTAACAATGTGCTGACAGCTCAGAGCCTGGAGCCTGCTTTGGATTCTGTGTCTCCCTCTCTCTTTGCCCCTCCCCTGCTCATGCTCTGTCTCAAAAATAAACAAACATTTAAAAAGTTTTTAAAAAAACACCAGAAATCCAATTCCAACTTAATACACTCTTATGTATTACATACATAAGTGGAAAACTGAGTTGTATCCAGAGAGACGAGACCTTGCCATAGCATTTGTATTTCAAGCATACCTTACTATAGGTATGACAGTATGCTAGCCTACATTTGAGATCTTTGGGCAGTCTGAATTAAAAAGCATTATCCATCTATGCTTCTGACACAGGAAGTAATTTGGGGCAAATAAAAGCATTGCTGTTAAGTAGCCAGAACGATGTGTTAATAAAGCAGCAAAGTATTTTCATTGTGGTTAAAAAGTAAGCAAAGTCAGATTTTGAGGTATAGACACTAAAATGAGGAATTTGAAGATGATAATTAGTTTTAAAAATTAATATTTATTGAGCACTTATTTGTGCTGGGCACTTTCTCACAACATTTCTATGAGGTAGGAGTTATTATTATCCCCATTTACAGGAGGGGCACCTAAGGCATTGAGAGGTCAAGTAAGTTACCAAAATCTCAAGACAGAAAGTGACGGGAAAATTTGAATTTGCCTATCCCGACACTAGAATCTGTACTGCTGTGACCACTGCACAATATCATAAACAGATAAACCTCTAGAAATCATGAACAAGCACAATAAGGATTAATTATAAACCATAGTTCTCACTGAGTAGCTAAATAATAAAAAAAAAATCCTCCGGCTACCTAGTACTGGTAGATAAAACAGGGCATTTGAAAAATACATAGGTGACATACATACATAATACATAAACATACACAGGGAAAAACAAAGAAACACAGGCAAAACTGAATTCCAGAATAATACGTATGGGAGCTGAAATGACAGCTAGCCTTGGGGAGACTGTCAGTTCTAATAAACAAGGGGGTCCTTGAGTCCATATATGGCAGGAAGCTAGAACCGAGACCCATGTATTAAGCTTAAACCCATAAAAGGCTTAGTGAAATCACAGAAAAAAATCTATGCATAAGGAGACAGGAAGGTAGTGTTTTTATTCCAGTTTTACCTCCAGCTGGGAAAAAGTCTCCTGAGAATCTGTGACCATTGGTCTATATTTCATGCCAGAATTCAGCTGTCATAGGAAGGAGGGACAGAAAGGTGAAAAAGTCCTACCCTTGAAGGCCCACATGAACAAGGATTTTCTAAGACTGAGTAAGAATCAAAATTACAGAGAACTCCCACTTTGCCCCATAACAACCCAACATGGTACACAAAAGAACAGCAATCCACCTCCAGGGAAAAAGCAAAAATGTAGAGGCACACTTTCTGTGTCATGGGCATTCATGAACAGATGAAAGTTGAAGACAAAACTAACACAGATTAAGAACACTCCAGAACTCTAACCCTCATTCTAAGCATCGACCCATGGCTAGATTAATTTAAAGTTTTTGGTCTTCTGAACTTTATCTGAGCAACAAAACCCAAAGCCAGCGCAACTCATGATTAGGCTGACTCAAATCTCTGTACTAATGTCATGATAGAAAAAGAGGAATGCTCATTTCCAGTAGTTAATACTGTTTAGCTCAGTCCCCATTGTTAGACCTATGATATCTGGCATTCAAGCAAATATTATGAGATACTTAAATAAGCAAGGAAAAAAATGTCTAAACATTCTCAGGAGACAAAGAAATTAACAGAAACAGACTCACAGAGGACATAAATGTTGGAAATATTAGACAAGAAATTTAAAAATAACTGTGATTAAAATGTAAAAGTTACTGGAAAAGGTGGATAACATGCCTAAAGAGAAGATCTTCATCAGAGAGATGAAATTATAAGAAAGAGTTAAATGGAAACACTAGAAATAAAAAAATATGATGTCAAATCTAAATATTTCCTTTCATGGGCTGTATGTAGTGGACTCAGCAGAACCAGACAGTTTTATAGAAGTTACCTAGACTGAAACTCAAAAAGAAAAAAAGTGGCTAAAACCAAAACAGAGCATCCCATAGCTTTGGGACAATATCAAAAAGACTTACAAACATAAGTAATCCCAGAGATAAGAGAGAGAGAAAATGAAATAGATCTGAGAAACTCAGAGAACTTCAGAAAGAATACCAAGATGAGCTCTCTCTCTCTCTCTCTCTCTCTCTCTCTCTCTCTCTCTCTCTCTCTCTCTTTCTCTCTTGATGCAGGAAAAAAGCCTCTGTGGCCACTTATATTGGTGGCATCAAGGGTGACAGCCATAGATGACTATCCTGGGCTCAAGTGGCAAGAAGCAAAGTCTGAGCTATGAGGAAGGAGATTAATCCTTTAAAAGTACCCAATCCATGACCAGCTCTTCTGCAAATAACAGATAAAAAGGGTAACTCCATTAGAAAATTACTTTATTAGAAAAGTCAACTTTCTGCCAGAAAATGACAGATTGTTTTCCTCAATTTACATACAACCCTGAAATCTCTAGTTTCCTTGAATTTCAATTAAGACATAGATATACCAACAGCATTTTCTGAATTACAATTTAAAAAATCTGAATAACCACCCATGCATTGAAAACAGTTCTAAAACAGAACTATAAAGACTTGGGGTCTAATATTCTGTTAAGTAGAATTTTCCCTGCTCTGCCAGAGAACACATGTTTTTAATAACTATACTTTCTCAGATTATAATACATTTTTTTAAAATTTTTTTTCAACGTTTATTTATTTTTGGGACAGAGCGAGACAGAGCATGAACGGGGGAGGGGCAGAGAGAGAGGGAGACACAGAATCGGAAACAGGCTCCAGGCTCCGAGCCATCAGCCCAGAGCCCGACGCGGGGCTCGAACTCACGGACCGCGAGATCGTGACCTGGCTGAAGTCGGACGCTTAACCGACTGCGCCACCCAGGCGCCCCAGATTATAATACATTTACTAATTTGTCTAGAAGTTTCAACCTAAGGATGTTCATGCTCAGGTAAACTTTGAGTGGATAAACACCAAAAAAATGATCACTCACATCCTTATTTTGTTAAAACGATACTGTCAACGTAAAGGAGACTTAGATGTCTTGAAGTATCTAGTAGGGTTTCCAAAGAATATAACAAACAGTAACTCAGACTTTCACAATGTAAGATTTCCTTATATATATACCTCATATTCCACAAGATGACTGAAATTTCCCTTACAGTTTTAAAGGTAGTAAATGTGATACCCTATCCCACATTTCACTTAACATAGTAATCAAGAACAAGGATTTGGAAGTTAAATTGTCTGGGTTAAAATTCTGGCTCCACCATTTATTAGTTCAGTTATCTTACTAAATTTCAAATTATTAAATCACTCTAGGCCTCAATTTCTCATCTGTAAGATGGAATAACAATAATGTCAATTCATAGGAATTTGTGAGAATACAGGACACTTACAGCAGTACCTCATGAATATAAGAGCTCAACAGTATTTATCACAGTATGTTTGAGATATAGTCCCATGAAAAGACTAAAAATGAGGTGATAACATGAATAAATAATCATTTATAGGAAATGAATTCTCAGATATGAATTCTTGTTCAAGTTTTTCAAAGTGAGATAAATAAAAGGATAATAAAACCATTTGAAAAGTTGATATAGTTATTACACTATCAATGATAGCAACTGAAAAAAGATATCCATGAAGTGGCACAAATTATCAAGTTATAGTATCTTAAAAACAGGTAGAAATACCCAGTAAAAATAAATACATTTAATAGCCAAAACTCCAAAGAGCCGAGGTGTCCATCAACAGGAGAATGCATGGTGATATAGTCATATGATGGAATATTACTCAGCAACAAAAAAAAAAAAAATAGGAATGTTATGCTTTGTGGAAGAAGCCTTACACAAGAGTACCTACAGTATGTTCTGTTTATATGAAGTTCTAGAACAGGCAAAACTAGCCTGTGGTGGAAGATAATCAGAATAATTTCCTACTGTGGGGTGAGAGTAGAGACTTACTGGGAAGGGACATAAGAGAACTTCCTGGATGTTAGTCATGTCCTGTATCTGTACCAAGTGTACATTTTTGTTGGAACTCATTGAATGGTATACTTAAGTCTTGTGTATTCCATTGTACATAAATTTTACCTCAAAAAAAAAATGGGGGACCTGGGTGGCTCAGTCGGTTAAGTGTCTTACTCTTGATTTCGGCTCAGGTCATGATCTCACAATTGTGGGACTGAACCCTGCATTGGGTTCTGCACTGAACTCCACATGGAACCTGCTTGGAATTCTCTCTCTCCCTCTCTCTCTGTTCCTCCCCCACTCTCTCTGTTTCTCTCTTTCTCAAAATAAATAAACATTAAAAAAAAAAGAAAGAAAAACAAACAAAAACAACTTAAGTTAATGATATGCATGCTGAAGCATTCGGGGTGGGGGGGGGGGAGTATAACTGTATCTGCAACTTATGTTGAAAGGTAGAAACAGGATGAGTTGGAGGATGGATGGAGTGATGGATAAACATGTGATAAAGCAGCAAGTATAATAAACTGTCAATTGTAGAATCTAGGAGGTGGCAGTTATGTAGGTACTTACTTTAAAATCCTGTCAACTTTTCTCCATGTTTAATTACTTTCAAATAAAATCATTGAAAAATACTCTATGCTCCTTACCAACGCCTGGAGTTATTAACAATCACTCCATTATCTATTGAGAAAGTATCTGTTGGCAGTCCAGCTATGTTCCAGGCTCTAATTTTTACTGGATCACCCAGAGTCTTACTCAATGAGAACTCCTCTGAACATGGAATTCTTTTCTTCTGTAAGAAATAAACAAATATCTAATGTTTCCCTTATTCTTGTTGGTTGAAATATTTTTAAAATTATTGATTTGTCGGGGCACCTGGGTGGCTCAGTCGGTTAAGCGTCCGACTTCAGCTCAGGTCACGATCTCGCGGTCCGTGAGTTCGAGCCCCGCGTGGAGCTCTGGGCTGATGGCTCAGAGCCTGGAGCCTGTTTCCGATTCTGTGTCTCCCTCTCTCTCTCTGCCCCTCGCCCGTTCATGCCCTGTCTCTCTCTGTCTCAAAAATAAATAAACTTAAAAAAAAAGCTGCTGAGGATTCAACTCAGTTTAAAAAAAAATTATTGATTTGTCATTAGATATTATTTAATGACTCTAAAAAATAGAAAAAGCTGCAAGTTGGACAATGAAAGCATTTTACTGATCTAACAAGAAGCAAAGAACAAGACCCCATACTTCCAGCTATTTCTTCCTTCTTCATTTTTATTACCATCTTTTTCTCCATGATACCTCAACACATACTTTGCATGTTCAAAAAGAAACTCATGAAATATGAAAGCACTACCTTGCACAACATACTCCAATCTTCTGTACATGTTTGTCGAAAGCCAGAAGTGAAAGCACCAAGATAGGCTATTACTCCTGCTGATACTAAGACATCACCAGTCAAATTTTCATATATCACCTGAAGGTCATCTGCAGCTTGAGACCATCTGTGAGATCAACCAAAGGCAAAACAGCCTCACTATAGAGAATGATGGAAGACAGCATTTGAAAGGGTAAGGGGCTTCTAGTCCAAACTCTATAACAAAAAGTCATGAAATGTTGGACTTTTGCTTATCTCTACAAAATGAGGAGGCTAGGTCCGTTCTAGTTCTGACAATGCTATAATCCATATCTATGCAATATGAATGACAATCCACCTTTCATTATTAGATTATTAGGCATTTCTTGCAGAACTTGACCCTTCAGAATAAACAAGAACAAAAATAAAAACAGGCCAGCATTTTGTCTAATAATTTTCTCCGGGATGATTTGGTCTAGAAGCCCTGTTATTTGTTTCAGTATTTATTGTTAGTCTGTAAAACACAAAAACATTTGTAATTCATTACCAAAAAATACATTTAAGTTGTATATTATTGTTTAGGTATACTATTGTTTAAGTGGCATACTATTGTTAAGGTTGTTTCTCTTTTCCATTTAATGAAGCTTTACAGTAAAAAAAGTGCATTTCAAAACCACCTAATCTGCACTACAAAATACTGTCAAAGGCCTATTAACCTTATCACGCTATTCATTCAACATATAGAATTAATAAGTGAGATAGTTGGCTGGTCAGTACGATAAATAGATTAGAATAAAGCTAACTGGTTTAGTTAGATCAATCCAGTTATATCTTCTTTGAAATAAATTTCAAGAAAGTGAGCCATATGTCTACTACAAACATTATAATAAAGTTTGAACACACATAAGATCGGAAAAAAATTATATAATGATGACCCACATACTCACCACTTAGATTAAAAGTGATCATTTGCCTTATTTTGCTAATTAAGAAAACAAGCATTTAGAAAGAAGTTGCAAACACCATCCTTGACATCAATATATTGTTTGGAGAAGCCTGGCCAAGTGCCTTGTAGAATGCCCCACATTCTAAACCAGCCATTTACAAATCAATAATCATAATAAATACCCAAAGAAAGTAACATATACATGCCTGACTTTCTAAAAAACTGTTCAAGTGAGCAGAAATCTGACCTTGATTTTTCTCCACCCAGTCCTCCAATTAGTTTTGAGGCTCTTTCTAGTTTCTTAGCGCAGAGTTCCACCTGATCTTCTAAACGAGCCTTTTCCTCAGTTTTCTCGATAAATGTTCTTTGTAAATTTTCCACATGATGTTCTACTTCTGCCAGTTCTGCTCTCTTCTGATTCAAAAGCTCCATGGTCTCAGCTAGGGACTTCTGAGCTTCTGCTAAGCGGGCTTTCTTAGGAGCTACTACCTGTTTGGGAACAATGTATGTAGCCACGATGTGTGCTATGTAAAACAGACACCTAAATAACCCTTTACAGATACTATGGGTTAAAAGTTGATTAATTATTATTAGAAATACATTTGTTACTTATAATAATAAATTATGCAAAATAAGCACTTTGCCTTAAATCTTATGTATTTTTTACCCCAATAAAGTAAAATATATTTATATGTCATATAAAACATATAAATCATTCTGGACTAGCAAATGATCATCTATTTTATAGATGAATTATTCTGGACCAACAATATGTTAGAATATGTAGCGAAACCAGTACAATATGTAGCAAAATGTCTCAAAAGAATGAGAAGTTGCCATTCAACTGTTGCCAAAAACACAGGAAAACACATGTAACGGAGATTATAAATATTTAAAATATATGAATATGCCTGTGTGTGTGTGTGTGTGTGTGTGTGTGTGTGTGTGTGTGTGTGTGTGTGTGGCATTTTCAAGTCTGTAGTCTTTTTCCCAGTTGGCTGAGGCATACATTTGCCTTGGAGGGATTAAGACTATGATAACAGGTACAAAGAGAAAGAAAGCCTTGATGTTCAGTTTCACTACCAAAACAAACTTTTCCTCAACAAGTCTTGAAAAGCCACACTTTATTGAGAGAAAGGGGATTTTCTAAAGTTCTTATCCTATTATGCTCATTGGTATATCAAGAATGGGGTTTGGCCAACTTGATTCTGGAGTGTATTTTAAACCATGGGGAAAAAGAATTTAGAAGATGACCAAAAAGACTATATGCCAGTTTGAAAGAAGGAAGTTCTGTATCTTCTGGTTCATTGCCATGAACAAAGCTGATGGCAAAGAGGGAGGGAGGAGGCAGGGATCAGACACCAAATGTCCTGTTTTCTCTCCTTTGGGCTGAAATCCTGGAATGTGTTAAATAAATAGAGAGAAAGCAGGCAGCTCCACTTTCTACTTTTGACTTCAGAGGAGACCTTCCTGAATATCTCCCTCCAACCCTTCCCTAACAACATGGGACAGCTGCATCAGAACTGAAATGGCAGTGTAGTGTAAATGCCTTGGCTTCTCTGCCTTATTCCACATGCCTTGGGAGATGTGTGGAGATGAGCTAGGTTGAGAGCTCAAAATTTGCAATGGGGACCTCTCCCCATGATGCTCAATGAAGAATATCCCAGATAAAACTATTTTTTTTTCCTTTGACAAGTCTACTCCCCTGAAACTAACAATCAAAATCCCTACCTCTCCACAGGTACATGTATCTTATTAGGAGTATGTTTCCAAATTGTGACAGCCTGATCATTTACTCTATACTCTGAGGTTATTCTAAACACTTGCTACCATGTATTTTTCTCTGACATTTTATTTGTATTTCCTGCTTCCCTCCGTAGAATTCTGCCAGCTACAGAGGGCAAGGCCAGTGTTTCCCTGGCCCTTTGCTAGCCAAAGTTACAAAGTGCTTTTAGCCATTCTCCATAAAAGTTTCCCTATCAATGCATGCCATTGCTTCAGGGCAACTTTCCATGCTCTACCTCTTAACTTTACTGGACCTTCCTACTTTTGACCCCTTGAATCAGCTTTTTAATCTGCCACTTTGCCCTTGATGTTTTGTTTTCTTTGCTCCTGAAACTCTAATTCTTTTATACCCTAAGTCTCTATAGCTATAGGTCAGTCTGGCCAATTCACCCCTGTTCCCACAGTGCTACCACTCACACTAGCCCTGGCAAGGTTATGTCACACACAAGTATTCTCTTCATCTACTAGGTACTTAACATCTGGCGTTTGTGCTGTAGCAAGACAAATTCTTGCTGGTATCATGTCTAGAAACTTCTTAACTTGTCAATATAGGCATAGATTTTAATTTCTGGGAATATTTCAAGACAAAATGAATGTACTGATCCTCAAAATACCTTTGCAACTCTGTCATACACTTCCATAGCCATGATCCACTTACACAGACCCTCAGCAGCAGAAGAAGCTTTCGCAATCTTAGAAGGGTCAAATTCAGGGTTTGTTAGGTACTCGCCACGTATCTTCTGCATAACAGTCACCTATACAGCAAGCATTTAGATCTTAAAATTTCAACATGTATCATACAATCATAAGATGAAAAAATAATCATGCACAGCAAAAAGTTGTGTAAGAAAGTTATGTTGTCTTTAAAAACCAAGGTCAAGTATTGTAGCAGAAACACAAGTCATATTTGTGAGCAAAATATGCAAGATTATAGACATCGAGGCAAGATGTTTCCTCTAAAAAAAAATTAAGAATTTTGGAGATTGGAAAGATATACAGAAAAAGGAGAAAAGAATAATTAGACATAAATAAATACAAGTTTGGATGGAAAAGTGCACTATACTTTTTTTATCTCACATACACTTGTGTTTCAGATTTATTAAACTATTCTAAGAAGACAGAGACTTGTTTCATGTTAATAATACACTAAAATAGTAACTTATTAAATGACTTTCAATGATCTGAAGCAGCAGTTTTATGCATTATGAGAATTCATAAGAAAGTCAATAATTCCTTCATTCTTTTAATCTTAAATATGGACCATCCTCTTATGTTTTATATAACATTGCATAATGTTAAAGATCTTATACATCTTGGCAAAGTTATACAAAAAAATCAATGAAACTCACTGGAATGTTGTCCTTGTCATATTCTCTCAACTCTCTTAAGAAATTCATATCTCCCAGAAGCTTTTTGCTAGGTCCCCAGTAATCTAATATCTATAAATAAAATTTATGGAAACGTATTAAATGTACGATTAAAGATGCTCAATATAAATTTTTCTTCTTGAAGTTTAAGCTGTATTATCCAGAGAAACCATACACTTTCAAAATATCAACTTACATCTCTTTGGAAATAAAGAGACTCCTCTCTCCAAGAACATATTGAACATATCAAACATTTAAAATATGAACATGTATTTATACATTGAATTTATTATAAAAAAGTAAACATTGAAAGGGCAAATGATGCAATTATTCCTCTTTAGGAAATGTAAGAAAAGCAACTAGCATAAACACCATCAGAATTTCATCTAAGAAAATGTATTTTTATTATTTCCAGTTTTGTTTTCCTTTACTCTTGATTCTTTCAAGCCAGAAAAGTAGTGCTATTGACTGACAATTGTGTCCTCCCCCATCAAAATTCGTATGTTGAAACGTAATCCCCAGTGTGATGGTCTTTGGAGGTGGGATTGTGAGGAGGTGATTAGGTCACGAATGGGGTTAGTGTCCTTATAAGAGTCCTCAGAGAGCTCCCTCCTACTTCTGCCATGTGAAAAGCAAACCATCTATAAAGCAGAAAGTGGGCCTTCCACCAGACACTGAATCTACTGGAGCCTTGATCTCAGAATTCCCAGCCTCCAGAACTATGAGAAATAAATATAAGCCACCCCAGTGTATGGTAATTTGTAATAGCAGCCCAAATGGACTAAGACAGGTAGCAAACATTTTTCTTATAGATGACTGCCTCACCCACCTAGGCTCCCCAAGTGAGATGAAGAGTAAGAAGAAAAAGATTACACATCACTCTGCCAGTTCTAGGATAAAGCACATAGTACTTGTGCTGGCAAAGATGTTAAGTAAGTAGCTCACCATCCTTTTTCCTAATTCCAGAATCCTGATAGGTAGGGTTGTAAGTGTGTATATAAATGAGAATAACTTGGTAAAGTAAGAAGCTATTTATTTTCTATTATGCATGTACACACACATCCCAATTCCCCAATTCAGGAATTGAAACCTAGGTACTATAAATAAGCCTGAAAAGAAAATAAGTCCATAGATTTAGTTTAGGATGGATGTTATGCCTTCCTTTTTAAGGACTATAACCTTGACTAATAATCATAATAACAACAGCTAACATATGGGGTGCCTGGGTGGCTCAGTCGGTTAAGTGTCTGACTTCGGCTCAGGTCATGATCTCACAGTCCGTGAGTTCAAGCCCCACGTCCGGCTCTGTGCTGACCGCTCAGAGCCTGGAGCCTGCTTCAGATTCTGTGTCTTCCTCTCTCTCCGCCCCTCCCCCACTCATACTCTCTCAAAAATAAAAACATTAAAAAAAAAAACAGCTAACATCTATTGCAAACTTATTGTTTATAAGGCTTTATACATAAGAACTTTATATTATCTACTATATGTATAATCTATATGTATCTACCTGTATGTATAATCTATATGTATCTACCTGTATGTATAATCTTTATGTATCTACCTGTATGTATAATCTGTATGTATCTATCCATATGTGTAATCTAATCCTCACATTAACTTTGTGCAGCAGGTACTATAATAATTATGTACTATAATAATTCCACAAAGGTTAATTGAGTATCTTGCCCATGGTCACATGGCTGGCAGGACAGGATTTTTGAATACAGACATTCTGGTTGTAGAACACATGCTTTGAACAACTTCACTATATTGCTTAACTCAGCAGAATTTTTTGAATGCTCTGAAATAACACCTATGTGGTTATAGAGAAAGTTCCTGAGAATCTTAGCTGGAAACATCTCACAAACCTCAGTGTTTATTTAATCCCACCCTGTGATAGCAGGTAACACTGCACAGACAGAAAAAGAAACAGAAGCAATTGGAAGCACATTTTTCTCAGGCTGTACTGCCTTCGCTTTACCCTGGAATACATGCAGATAGTGTTTTCCATACTTTCTTCTGAATCTGTCCAATCTGGAAAACGAGGTTTCTTTCCTGAACTGGATACTGTTGACATTTAATTTGATAATAGTTACTGCAAGGTGTTATGTATAATCATGAATATGATTTAGATTTGTGTCTAGTTATTACCTTGCCTCCAGTTCCTGAAGGATCTGAAATTTTTTCTGGTTTTATATCTTTCATGACACAGATAGCAGCCATAACTAATTTAACACCAGACGGAGGATTCTTCATTGATTTCACAATTGTAATGTCAGCTGGCTAAATTGAAAGAGAACAGAGTACCCTCAGAGTACTTTATTTTTAAGTAATGAGAATTTAAAAAAATAATGTTGGAGAATAACATCAATTATGTTGGAAATTAATTGATTTAACGTAATTTCCAACAATTATGTTAGAACATAGCATTGATTTTCATTTGAAATTATAACTGGTTTTGGCTTTGCATAATTATAAAATAATTAATAAAAGAGAATTTAAATTCAGCACAGATTAAGACCAATGGTTCTCAAATGTTTGGGAGTTCATAGATCCTCATGAGAATATTGACACCTATGAAGCCTCCAGAAATATTTTTGCACGTATACAAAAAATTTGCATACAATCATATAACAAGCCCATACACCGAGCCCAGGTTAAGAACACTGAGTTAGATAAAGACTTAATTCTATATTTACTTATATATTAGTTTTACCAAAAAACTGAAGTAGAGGTAGACCCTAATTTAAACTTATTTTCTAAAATGACATATATTGTTATGACAGACACAATAGATCCACATACATATCATCCATTCCAATATCCTTCTGACATTCTTTGCAATTGGTGGAAAGCTAACAACTATATATATCTTAGTTCCTCATAAACTGGAGCTGTGGGTGGTCATTGGGTTCTGCCATAGATCACCTGAATGATACCAGAGTTCTGACTAAATAAACAGGACGATGGGCAGGGTGTGAGGCACCTCGTTTGCTGATAGAGATTACAGTGGAGGCTCTGGAGGGTGGCTCTGCAGGCTTCTGACTCAGAGGGATCGTTCCTCTGGTAGGCCATTTCAGTTTGTCTTTGGGAGTCATTCCTGGCAGTTCAGCCTTGGATCTCTTTCTTCAGCTCTTCCAATACTTGTGTAATCCATTTACAGAATTCTCTAAGGAATCCTTTAAGGAATCCCTGTCTGCTTGTATTAAATAGAGACAGTTCTCTACCCTGCAACTGCAACCTAACTCATATAGCCTGATACCAGGAACAGTACAAGGCCACAGACTCTCAGTGAAAAGGGAACCTAATATCAATGATATTAATCGGCGAGGTTTGAAGGCATCATGAATCCTCTGAGTTTCAGAGGATGGAGTGCTAAGAGTCCTTGGCACACAGTGATAAACAGTTACTTAAATTAATGCTCGTGGTCATCTAGAGTGAAGTGCCACCCAGCGGAACAGAGCCACACCTAATGAAACAGGGACCTGTGACCTAGTTTGTCGATGAAACGCAAGGTAGTGAATTCAAACACTTGCCTTGAGTGTATCCAGGGCAGACAGGGCTGCTTCCAAGGCTGGAATTGCCTCAGCCAGGTCACTCTCACACTCGTTTTTCAGAGCTTGGGCTTCCTCAGCCTTGCCACTGGCTATCTCTTCATCTAATTTCACAAACTTTCTTTTTGCTTCCACTTGTGCAGACTCTATCTCGATAATCTAAAGAAAGAAAAAAACAAAGATAATTCCTTCAACATCCTATTGCTTTCTCCTTCCTAAAGGCAAAAGAATGTTTGGAGATTAGGGAATTCAACATATCATGTTGAAGGGCAGGAGGTCCCAGGATAGAATGAGGAGAAATGCGAATACATGGGACCTAATGGGATAATGGGCTTCCCGCTTCCTTTCAAAATCAACAGAAGTCATGTGGGACTCCGGAAGATAGCCAGGCAGTAGAAAAGGGTAAGGCCCCTAAGATCTAGTGGTGTAGTGTCAAAAAATTAAGGCGTATTTTCAAGGCTAATTTTACACATTTCAATTGTCGTCTGACATCAATTTTTAAAAACTCACGATAGGGACACCTGGGAGGCTTCGTCGGTTAAGTGTCTGACTTCAGCTCAGGTCATGATCTCACGGTTCATGGGTTCGAGTCCTGCATTGGGCTCTGTGCTGACAGCTCAGAGTCTGGAGCCTGCTTCAGATTCTGAGTCTCCCTCCCTCTCTGCTCCTCCCCTGCTCGTGCTCTGTCTCTCTCTCTCTCAAAAAAATAAACATTAAAAATAAATAAAAAATTAAAAACTCAGGATACTCTACCTGCATCATATGTGCATTTTCAATTTTAGCTTCTTCCAATTTGGGCTGTAATTGAACAAGCTCCATTTTCATTTCTCCAACCTAAACAGACAATTTGTCATTAAGTTTTCATAGCTACAAGAGCTATGGAAGCTAACCACAAAAAATTGAAACATAAAGCGTATCATAAAGCGTAACATAAAGCGTATCAAACATAAAGCATTAGGGCCAGCGAACCTTAACTTTTTCCCTCACTTATTTATATGATAAACAAAGCCATGCCAGTTTTCTTCACAAGAGACTTTATCTTCCTCACGTATATGACAGAGCTGTGAGAGGATGCGGTTGTCATGGAAGAAATGCAGATAGAAAAAAGGTGGCAGGGTGGAGTGTCCCTATTATACGATGCATGGTATACAGTGCATATGAATCACCCAAGCCTGTATTGCTTACGGTGTACTAATACTAGTAAGTATTACTAGCACTTATTTAAAAAAATCGTATATTTAATAAAACCTTATATTACAACAAAAAAAGGAAACTCAGACTTCCTGTATTCTCTCCAAATGCCAAAAAATTAAGAATAAAACAGGACTATTTAAGTCTGTATTTGAGTCTGGGAAACTTACTGAATTTCTCTAAAACTGACTGTAACTCGTTTGTAAAATGAGGATCATTAGTGTCTACCTCACTGAGTGGTTATGAGGAATAACTGAAGGAATGTGTGTGAGGCACATAACACAATGCCTGGCACATAATGTATTCTTGATAAACTGTAACTCTTCGTTATTTATGATTTCTTATATTTCCCAATGAAAAATTATATATTACCGTTGTGAGCAGCTCATCAAATTTACCTGAGACTCGGCAAAAGCTAATTTGTCAAGCCCATTCACATATCTCTGTTTTGCTTCCATGACAGCTTGTCGCCTCTTAGTCAAAAGCTGTCGAAATGAGGCAATAAGTTCGAGGTAAGAAGTAGCAGTAACATAGTTATGCCGTCCTAACTGCTGCAAGAACCTAAGAGAGACAGATAACATATCTTACTCCAAAGTAATGAGTTGCACAGAGTAAGAAGTGCATTCAACAAAGCATCAACAACAAACCTATAAGAATAAAGGTTAATTTCATTCAGAAACTGCTGAGTTCTTAAACTTTATAACATTCTAAGAATTCTCCACATAAGCATGCCCTGATTTCTTATCTGCAAAATATCAAATAGCAATGATGTATTTAAAAAGCACAAATCACCAAAGATGGGTATCAAAGGTGAGCAAGAACAAGAAAGATACAGGCCTTTTTATATGTGTCATAAGCTAGGAGGAACTAGCACTGTAAGGGACTCAAGATACTGTGTAAGGTAGGGAAGTGTCGTAGGGAGAGGTGTTGCAGATAGGATAGCAAGGACGAGTCCCCATTCTTTGCACAAAGTGTTGTCACTTTGGCTGAGTGGAGTATGGCCAGAAGCGTAAAACTACTACACATAACACATGGAAACAATGGAAGCAACATTGTTTCATGGCAAGTACACAGAGTAGAGCCCACTGCTTGGTGCACCCGTCCAATCCAACTATGCCACGAGGCTGTATGATTCTGGATAGGCAATATACTATGAGCGCTTGGCTTTACATACTTTTGAAGTGAGGGTGTCAGAGATGAACAGAGATGAAATAGATACTTCTGAGTTATCCACAGCCCACCACCCCTCTTCCCTTTTCTGAAAACTTCCATCCAGTGCTCCATCAGCAATGTTTGTTCTCTGAAACCTGCCACTTTAACCACAGCTGATTAGACTAGGGTTGGGCACTGGACACAAATGAGGCTTATCACATTTTGGGATAAATTTAGAACAGGGAGCTGGAAACAGCCAATCTGCCTGCCTGTTGGTGGAATTGTAAGAAGTAAACTTGAGAATCAAGAGGCAGACAATTTCCTCCACATGCAAGGAGATGTAGAAAACTCAGTCTGCCAAATACATATGATCTCATTTATATATTTATATGTGGAACCTAAAGAAGAAGGAGGGAGAGGAGGAGGAGGAGGAGGAGGAGGAGGAGGAGGAGGAGGAGAACTAGAACTCATAGACATGGAGAATAAACTAGTGGTTCCAGAGGCAGAGGGTAGGGGGTGGGGGAAATGGATGAATGTGGTCAAAAGATACAAACTTCCAATTACAAGGTTAATAAGTTCTGGGGATGTAATGTGCCCTATGGTAACTATGGTTAACAATACTGTATTATGTGTTTGAAATTTGCTGAGAGTAGATTTTAAAAGTTCTCATCACAAGAAAAAATTGAGAAGAATGTTAACTAAACTTATTGTAGTAATAATTTCACATTATATACATATATCAAATCATTAGGCTGTACCTGTTAAATTTATATAATGTTATATCAATAATGTCAATAAAACTGGAAGAAAGTCAAATAAATGCAAAAAAAAAAGAAAAAGAAGGAAAATATAGTCTACAAAGAGAAAGAATCAGAAAAGGGAGGCAAAATAGGATGAGAAACAGAGAAAAAATATTTCTGGGTTTAGGATGACTTTCTAACTCTTGTTTCCAGTGTATCTGTGATCCAGCTGTATTCTTTTTCTTAAGCTTTGTGAGATACCCTTGTATCTTTATAATAAATTCTCCCCTTTTCCTTAAACCTAGATTAAGTAGTTTTCTATTCTATTGCAAGCTGAGATCTTAATTAAATGATCAGAAATGTTTAGAAGACATAGAAATCCTATTGAAATTTTGAGCTTTTCACAGAGAGAGACATGTTAAAATATAAGGCATTATTGTCATTTTAAAATTTATTAATATTAACCTTTCTGAAAGATCCATAATGGTAGTGTGAAAGTGTTTGCAGATTGGAACTATCTCTCGTCTTTCAACCTCAGTAAGCTCCAGTGTTTCTAAGAATTTCATAGCTACAAGTTCAAGGGCATCTTCAGGCCATGGCTAAAAATAAGAAAAAGAAAAACTTAAGACATTTAAGATGGGTAGTCCCACTCCAACTATGTGTCTTCCTGGATGAAAAGAATTTGGGGTTAAGAAAATTAAAACCTTAATTGGAAAAATAGAATTAGGTGGACTGAGGTCACAACTAAATCCATGAAAGAGTTTATAATTAAAGAGCAAATATAAAGGAAGCGTCAATGGTATTTTACATAACAAGAATACATTACACTGCTTTCCTAACTCTTCCATTTGGACATCTAGTAGACATCCCAAAGTTAGCATGACAATGGCAGAGGCTGCTAGTTGCCCACCTAATACCTATCAGCTCTTTTTCCTAAGGACTCCAATTTTATTCTAGATGGCAATAGGCCCAGCTAAAAGACCACATTGCCTAGATTCCCCTGAAATTCAGAGCAGATTAAGGCATATAAGCAGTTGTTGGGTGGGAACCTCAGGAAAGGCTCTTTAAAGGGTTAGAGCTGGTATGTATCCCTTTTTAAAAAGGTTTTTATTTAAATTCCAATTAGTTAACATACAATGCAACATTAGCTTCAGGCGTACAATGTAGTGATTTAACACTTCCATACAACACCCAGTGCTCATCACAAGTGCACCCCTTAATTCCCATCGCCTATTTCACCCATCCCCCCCCCACCTCCCCTCTAATAACCATGTTTGTTCCCTATAATTAAGAGTCCGTTTCTTGGTTTGTCTCTTTTTTTTCCCCTGTGCTCATTTGTTTCTTAAATTTCATATGAATGAAATTTTATGGTATTTGTTTTTCTCTGTCTTATTTCACTTAGCATAATACTCTCCAGCTCCATCCGTGTCATTGCAAATGGCAGATGTCATCCTTTTTGATGGCTGAGTAATATTCCATTGTATATATGTACCACAGCTTCTTTATCCAATTATCAGTCAATGGACACTTGGGCTGCTTCCATGCTTTGACTATTGTAGATAATGCTGCTATAAACATTGGGGTGCATGCACCCCTTCAAATCAGTATTTTTGTATCCTTTGGGAAAATACCTAGTAAGTACAATTACTGGATTATAGGGTAGTTCTATTTCTAACTTTTTGAGGAACCTCCATACTGTTTTCCAGAGTGGCTGCACTTGTTTGCATTCCCACCAACAGTATAAGAGAGTTCCCCTTTATCCCCATCCTCACTAACGTCTGTTGTTTCCTGTGTTGTTAATTTTAGCCTTTCTGACAGGTGTAAAGTGTGTCGGTTTTGCCCTAACCTTCTATTATTCTATTTCTTTCCTGGGACACAGATGTGGAAGTTGGAGCTCCAGCAGCCACCTTAGACCATAAGATGAATTTGAGGGTAGAAACCACATGTTAAGGATAGTAAAGAAGAAAGAACCTTAGATTCTGATGACTTTGTCAAGCCATAAAAGCCCAGTCTTCTTACCTTCAGATTTTCTTCTATGAGAGAGAAAAACTTCATACGTTTAGCTTGGGTTTCTGTTATTAGCAGTCCATCATAATTCCTGTTATGACATCCAGAGCTGAACTTTTGATTTTCTTCCCCCCAAATTTGCTTCTTCTCCAGCCTTCCCGGTCTCAGTGAAAGGATTCCTCTGCTTTTCATGGAACATGCCACCTGTGTTCCTGCGTCTGGGCCTTGGGTCTTGCTATTCCCTCTGACTAGAACCCTCCTCACCTAGACCTTTGATGTGGTTCTCCGTCACATCTCTGCAGAAAGGCCAACTTATTAGGAAGGTCTTCCCAGAACACTCATTGTAAAACACCACTCCTTTCCTCATTTCTCTCTTCCTGGTCCTGAATTTTCTTCTTAGCACTTAAAAGTACACAATGTAAATTTTTTTGTCCATTTGTTCATTGTCTGTTTCCCCTGACCACTAAAATGTAAAATCCATGAAAGGACTTTTTCTCCCTGCCATTATCTTCAGTACCTAAGACAGCACCTGTCAATAATGATTCCAAATATTATTCGATGAAATAATTTATGCTAAATGAGCAATTAATTTTTACTTGCTCATTAGAGTATTTTCCAAATTTCATTTAGATTCAACAAGATGCTTGTAATTATTTTCCTTTGTGTCAGACAATATTCATTTTAAGATCAATTTTTCTCAGTGTCTGGCCCTCCATTCTAGTGAAATTCAAACTTTTTTGACCTAGTACACCATTAGTAAAAAAAGTTTTAAACACACACTGCCAGTATATGCAAGTTTACTAACAGATTGTATTCATGTTATACTAACAAATTTTTCAAAGAGGCTTCTAAAGATTATTGAGATCAGTGAATTTTTGTAAAATGCCAGAGTAAGTGAATGTCATAGGAGTCATACATCACTGAAAACATTACAAAGGTTTATCTTTGTGTTCTGGGTGCTTTTTTTTAAATTATCCTGCTAATCATGAAAGTTTAATAACTATCTGTACTAGTTAGAATATTTATGGCCACAGTGACAGAAACCAGTCTTACTGTGTCTTCAAAGGGAATGTATCATTGTATATAGTAAGAAGTCTAGAAGTAGAGTACTTCCAGAGCTGCTTAATTTAGAAGCTCAGTCATATCAAGGATCCAGTTCTTTCCAGCCTTTTGCTCTACCATTCTCCATGTACTTTATTTTATCCTTGGGCTTGCCCCATCTTGGTGGCAAGAGGACTGTTGCAGCTATGGACATTACATCCTCCAACAACAAGTTTGAGAGACAGAAAAGGCCCTTTTCCTACCATGTGACACTTCTTATAGTGAAGAGTTATACTCTTCTTACACTAATCCCCAAAGCTTCCCAACAGACTTGAATTCAGGATCCATTGGCAAGGAGTAGGTCATGAATAGGCTCATGTATAAAACAATCAACAGTAGGAGGCATGAGAGCACCAAAAATGACTTGGACGAGCCAGAAATCAATCCCTGTGATACATGACTGCATGGAGGGTGATTTTCCAGACAAAATCAGAATTCTATAGACAAGGATGGAGTGGGTAGAAAATGGCTACTGACAGGAAAACATCATGAGCTAATATTGCAAGGTATGATACGCCCTGGGGATAAGATTTGTTGTTTAAACAGTCAGTATAAATCCATATTTTAGACAGCCTTCTTAAATATGTTCTAACCAATATCTTGTCAGATCTTGTTAAGTAGTCACTGCTTTTGCCTCAAGATGTGGCTGACACAGAGCTCAAGCTAGCTCATGCTGGTTTATGCCATTTTCTTAAATCCATTTAGATCTTCATTATATTACATCTTCAATTTTCAGTTTATCACAGGGATCCCTCAGGGCACCTTACATACTATCTATGACATATGGTCATCTGACATACAAACTGAGTAGGAGTAGACTGTTAATCCATATAAAATATTTCATACAAAAATGAATGAATATTCCAGTAATTCCTTCCCTTATCATCTGAATTTCTTTGGTACCCCTGGTAAGTACACACGCTACTTTGAGACTAAAGATCTAGCCAGGGCTCCTGGGTGCCTCAGTTGGTTAAGCGTCTGCCTCTTGATTTTTGGCTCAGGCCATGATCTCATGCTTTGTGAGTTCGAGCCTCTGTTTGGGATTCTCTCTCCCCCTCTCTCTCTGCTCCTTCCCCCCACTTGTGTGCTCTCTCTCAAAATAAATATATTAAAAAAAAAAAAAGAAGAAAAAAGATCTAGCCAAAAATTCAATGCTGTCCTGAGCTATGGGACACATAGCGGTTTATACTCACTTCCTGAACTTCACAGACCCCGGCCCCAGACAACGCCATTATCATCATTCTGACACAGATCCTCTATCCCCCACTGTTTCACTGAAAAACCTTTATTCCTCTGTTACCCACCTAAATTCCCTTATCTATTTGCAACTCCCAGCTCCCTCTTTTAAAAAAATTTTCTCAACAGCTATGAATCGCTTGTAATAGAATACAAAGTCTATGGTTATGACAAAGATATTCAGAAGTAGCCAATAATCCTTATAAGATTTCACGAAAGAAAAATTTATGGTTGGACAGAGTTGGGTTGGTTTTTGGCTGCTTAATAGATATAATATTAAGATACAGTTTACATAAATCAAAATTGTTTCACACAACTTTTATTATTGTGTAAACACTAAAATATCCACTAGCTGAACATATGAACAGTCCTCAAAAGGGAAAAACTAGTTGGGCGCCTGGGTGGCTCAGTCGGTTAAGCATCCAACTTTGGCCCAGGTCACGAATGATCTCCTGGACTGTGGGTTCAAGCCCCACATTGGGCTCTGTGCTGACAGCTCAGAGCCTGGAGCCTGCTTTGGATTCTGTGTCTTTCTCTCTTTCTGCCCCTCCCCCACTTGTGCTCTGTCTCTCAAAACTGAATAAACATTAAAAAATATTCTAAAAAACAAGGCAGAACTAGTTTTGCAACTGATAAATAGGTAAAAGAGAATAAAACAAATTAGCACCAGAAATTTATTTTTAATTTATTTTAATGTTTATTTATTTTTGAGAGAGAGAGAGACAGAGACAGAGACAGAGCACGAGTGGGGGAGGGGCAGAGAGAGGGAGACACAATCTGAGTCAGGCTCCGGGCTCTGAGCTGTCAGCACAGAGCCCAACACAGGGCTGGAACCCACAGACCCTGAGATCATGACCTGAGCCGAAGTTGGACACTCAACCGACTGAACCACCCACATGCCCAAAGAAACTTATTTTTTTTTAATTTTTTTAATGTTTTATTTATTTTTAAGACAGAGAGACAGAGCATGAGTGGGGAGGGGCAGAGAGAGAGGGAGACACAGCATCTGAAGCAGGCTCCAGGCTCTGAACTGTCAGCACAGAGCCCAACGCAGGGCTTGAACTCATGAACTGTGAGATCATGACCTGAGCCAAAGTTGGACGCTTAACCAACTGAGCAACTCAGGCGCCCCCAAAGAAATTTATTTTTAAAAGAAATTGTCCAGGATACCTGGTGGCTCAGTTGGTTGAGTGTCCAACTTCAACTCAGGTCATGATCTTGCAGTTGATGAGTTCAAGCCCCATGTCGGGCTCTGTGCTGACAGCTCAGAGCCTGGAGCCTGCTTCACATTCTGTGTCTCCCTCTCTTTCTGTCCCTCCTCTGCTCATGCTCTGTCTCAAAAATAAATATAAACATTAAAAATTAATTAATTAATTAAATAAAATAAATTATCCAGGGTCAATCTATAGTCCACATTCTTTTGGACATAAAACAATTAAATAGAAGATACCATGAGCTACTATTTTTTTTAACATAATTTATTGTCAAGCTGGTTTCCATACAACACCCGGTGCATGAGCTACTATTCTCAAGAGCATAAGTACTTTATGGTCTTACACAGGCAGTGACAACCTGCCTTAAGGTTAAGTGAAGTGGCAGCCTTCATCATTTGCTGCTGGCTTGACTGAAATGTCCACTCAGTTGGTCTTCCTGTCTCTTGTTTTGCCCTATTCCAAACCATCCATATAGCCTCCAAGTATTTGGATTTTTTTCCTCTAAATATGTTAGCTAAATATATGTTAATGCCCCCACAATGTCTTTGGTGCAAAACCAAATTCCTAGGCACATTCACAAATTCCATATGACTTGGCACCAACTCAAAGCTCCAGCTTAACTCCTGCTATCCTCAGTGCCAGTCACCTGTACCAAACTATATGCATTTGCCCAAATGAGACATGCCCGCCTCACTGTTCTCCCTTTGCACTTACTATACCCTTGTGATGGTTAGTTTTAAGTGTCAATTTTACTATGGGCCACCAGGTGCCCAGATATCTGGTCAAACATTACACTGGATATTTCTATGAAGTGTGCTTTAGGAGGAGTTTAATATTCAAATTAATAGACTAAGTAAAGCAGACTACCCTCCCTCATGTGAATGGGTCTCATCTAATCAATTGAAGGTCTGAAGAGAATAAAAATACTGAACATTCCTACACCCCCCAGAATAAGGGGAACTCCTTCTGCCTGACTGCCTTCAGTTTTTTCCTGCCTTTGGACTCAAATGGAAACATTGGCTCTTCCTGGGTGTCAAGCCTGCTGGCCTTCAGACTGGAACTTACACCATTAGTTCTCTTGGGTCTCCAGCTTGCTGGCTGCAGATGTTTGAACTTGTCAGCCTCCATAATCATGTGAGCCAGTTACTTATAATAAATACATGTATAGATAGATATAGATATCAATATCAACAGATATAGATCTACCTATATATCTTTTTAGACATATATATGTGTGTGTGCGTGTGTGTGTGCGTGTGTGTAATACATTCTCTTGGTTACTAATACACACCTCCTCTATGTATTTCATTTTCATAGTTTAGAGATTCACTGTCTTAATAAGTACATCTTTTCCACACCAAGGTTATAGCTCTTTTATATGATTGTGATGACTCCTTTATCAACTGCCTTTTCTATCTTCCAGTCTAGAATGTGAGCTCCTTGTGGGGATCATGTAGACTTATCAGTCCCTGGCACCGAGCACTATGCCTGTCATTAGAGCAAGCAATCAAGAAACAAACATGTGCTGAATGTGTATCAATAGAGCTTGAGTAAGATTTCAGAAAAATTCTAAAAGATTTAGTTGCCCATTCCCCCCACCCCTCTGCCCCCAAATTACAAACCTGAAACCAGTCAATGGTACAGCAATTGATGAGGGATGGGAACTGTCTCAAGCGATTCCGAAAAGCATCTCCAATGGGGCTAAAGGCCACTACAACATGAAGATTATCTTTGCAGCGATTCACAAAGAATGCAAACAGGGCCAAGGGACTGAGTTCATAGTGTTTACTGCCAGCCTGAGCTACAGGACGAACACCCTAGGGAAATAAAAACCTTGTAAACAAAACCAGACAATCTGATAATGAGATTAATAACTACCGGAATGTTAAGAATTTTTATTATTCCCCTTGTAAATATCTTTAAAGTTTTTATATCAATAAAGTGACTTTGATATAGTTTGTACTTCTTCCAAGTCCATAATTCTATAATTTGAAAATAAATATCTGTCAAGAATTTAACTTATAAAGGTACTCACAAAAAGTTCACCATGATATATGTATAGGACTATAATTCAACGTTGCTTCTAAGAGGAAAAACCTAAACAACCGAAGTGTCCAGTTAAAAACATTATAAAGCATTCATAGGTTGTAAATTTATACAACTGTTAAATGAAGTGCATTGATGAATGTGCTATGGCAAGATCAGCAAGATAAAATAAGTGAAAAGAAAACAAGTTATGCAACAGTGTGTAATATGATCTTTGTTAAAAGAACACATAGGTGCATGTGTGAGTACATACACACCCGTTTATGAAAGTAATCACAGAAACTATTAACAATAGTTACTTTTGGTGAGATGGACTTAAGGGGGAGTATGAGAAGAAAGCTTTCACTTTTTGTTTTGGACTTTTTTTTGGTTTGTATCATTCTTTTTTTTCATTCTGGACATTTTTATGCTATTTGAACTCTAACTTTATTCTTACAACATTGTTATATTTAAAAAATGTTAATAGGGTTGTCTGATAATGAGATTATGGGGGACTTTTAACTTTCTTTATCTCTACACGACGTTGGGCATCATGGTTCCAAAACCAAACTTCTTGAATTCAGGTCACAGCCTGCAGTTTATTACCTATGTGCCCTTCGGGCAGGTTATTTAACCTCTCTGTAACCTAATTTCCTCATGTGTAAAATGGGCAAAAGAGTACCTATATCAGAGGGTTGTTGAAGGATCAATTGAGTTATTACACATGAACACATGCAATAGTTCTTGCTGCATAGTTAAGTGACTGTTAGCTTTTACTTCATATCCTGCCTTTCTCCTTGTTCAGAGCACAAAAAAATTTCATAGTCAATAAATTATCTTATAAATAGATTTAAAAACATGTTTTGATAGCAGATATAAGGAATGGTCACAATGATCATATAAGTTCTGTTGCTACTGCAAGGAATTGATTTCTCAAAGAATTCTCTATTGTAGATATGTTCTGCTTTATGGGATATCTATCTTCATGGAAAATTATAAATTGACTCTGTATATACATTATGAGAGTAATTCTCAAGTTATGATTATTATGATCAGTGTTAGTCTACGAAATTATGTTCAGGTGGTCTACCTGCATTAAGTCTGAGTTAATACTCGAGATGCAAATACAGAAAGGTAATATATGGTTGTAACTGCAGAACAAAAGTTTGCGAAAAGAGCTAGGATGGTAATTTAAGTATGGGGGTTATTTACATAGAAATAATGGTTAATGCTTCTAGATAGGTAAGCTGTCTATAGGAGAATAGTCCCCCCCCCACCCCCCCCACACACATATATTTTGTAAACAGGACTGATCCAGGGGTGTAAGAAAATGAGCAGCTACTGAAAAAATTAGATAAATGGAGTAAAATTTCACAACAGTCAAGGGAAAGTAGAATTGAAACTTATGTTCACACAAAAACCTGCACACAAAGGTTTATAGCAGCTTCATTCATAATTGCCCAAACTTGGAAGCAACCAAGATGTCCTCCAATAGGTAAACGGATAAATAAACTGTGATACTTTCAATCAATGGAATACCATTCAGTGATAAAAAATAAATGAGCTATCAAGCCATAAAAAGATATGGAAGAACCTTAAATTCAGACTGTTAACTGAAAGAATCCAATCTAAAAAAGCTACATACTGTATGATTCCAACTACGTAACATTCTGGAAAAGCTAAAATTATGGAGACCATAAAAAAGAGCAGAGGTTGGTAGGGGTTCAGGGGAGGAAGAGAGACATAAATAGGTGGAACTCATTGCATTTTTATGTCAGGGAACCTATTCTGTATGACACTTAATGGTGAATACACATCAATATTCATTTGTCAAAACCCATAGAATGTACAACACAGAGTGAACCTCAGTGTAAGCTAAAGAATAGATCTCACGGTTTGTGAGATCAAGCCCTGTGTCAGGCTCTATCAGAACATGAAGATTGCTTGGGAGTCTCTCTCTCCCTCTCTCTCTGCCCAACCCCTACGTGTGCTCTCTCTCTCTAAGTATATAAAAATAAAAACTTAAGAGAATAATGAATTACATCAAATATGAATGAGAATTGTAAAAAGGAAATGAGAAAATATCACTAAATGTGGTGAATAAGAAGTCCCTGTTTTGGGGCACCTGGGTGACAGAGTCCATTAAGAGTCTGAATCTTGATCTCGGCTCAGGTCATAATCTCACTGTTCATGCGTTCAAACCCCACACTGGGCTCTGTGCTGATGGCACGGAGCCTATTTGGGATCCTGTCTCTCCTTCTCTCTGCCCCTCCCCTGCTTGTGCTTGCTCTCTCTCTCAAAATAAACAAACTTAAAAAAAAATTTTTTTAAGAAGTCACTGTTTTATTCAGGAAGACACTGAAATAATTTAATTCTGCAAGGAAGGCAAATAGAACAGTGGAAAAAATAGTCTGGAAAGGAGGTCTGAGGCTGGAACTCTATTGCTGAAGTCAGAGACATGTGCTGAGTACTATAAAAGGTATTCTCTAAGCAGGGTAAAGTCCAAGCCATACAGGCCAGTTATCAGAAGTGAGGTTTAAACTAAAATCTTTGTCAGAGGGATAAAGTAAGCAGAGCCTAAGATGTAGTCTTCAAAGGGGGATGTACAGGATAGTACAGAGTATAGAAAGAAATTATAGAACTTCTTTCATATTACCTTTTCAACTTTATTTTTCTAATAAGTTTATTTATTTTGAGAGAATGTGTGTGTTTGTGTGTGTGTGTTCATGTGCATGCACACATGCGCTCAAGTGAGTGGGAGAGGGGCAGAGAGAGAGGGAGAGAGAAAGTCCCAAGCAGGCTCCACACTGTCAGTGCAGACCCCAACATGGGGCTCAAACTCATGAACCATGAGGTCATGAACTGAGCCAAAACCAAGAGTCAGACACTTAACTGACTGAACCACCCAGGTGCCCCTTACCTTTTCTATTTTAAAAGGTCAGCATAAAGCAAAGAGAAACAGGGATGTATTTCAGTACTCTTGAATTCTAACTATGGCTACTTCTTTGTGGATGAATTGATATGATGTTCCTAGACTTGGAATGTGAAGGAAAGAAGTTCTTAAGGTCACTGCTGGGTCGTACCACAAAAAAATACTGAAGCAGCAATTCTTATTAAAATAACACCTGCATTCTTCACAGAGCTAGAACAAACAATCCTAAAATTTGTATGGAACCTGAAAAGACCCCAAATACCCAAAGCAATCCTGAAAAAGAAAACCAAAGCAGGAGGCATCACAATTCTGGACTTCAAGCTGTATTACAAAGCTGTAATCATCAAGACAGTATGGTTTTGCCACAAGAACAGACACTCATCAATGGAACAGAATAGAGAACCCAGAAACGGACCCACAAAAGTATGGGCAACTAATCTTTGACAACGCAGGAAAGAATATCCAATGGAAAAAAGATAGCCTCTCCAGTAAATGGTGCTGGGAAAACTGGACAGCGACATGCAGAAGAATGAACCTGGACCACTTTCTTACACCATACACAAAAATAAACTCAAAATGGATGAAAGACCTAAATGTAAGACAGGAAGCATCAAAATCTTAGAGGAGAAAACAGGCAGCAACCTCTTTGACCTTGGCCACAGGAACTTTTTACTCAACATGTCTCTGGAGGCAAGGGAAACAAAAGCAAAAATGAACTATTGGGACCTCATCAAGATACAAAGCTTCTGCACAGTGAAGGAAATAATTATCAAAACTAAAAGGCAACCGACAGAATGGGAGAAGATATTTGCAAATAACAATATCAGATAAAGGGTTAATATCTAAAATCTATAAAGAACCTCTCAAACTTACCACCCCAAAAGCAAATAATCCAGTGAAGAAATGGGCAAAAGACATGAATAGACACTTTTCCAAAGAAGACATCCAGATGGCTAATAGACACAAGAAAAGATGCTCAGGATCACTCATCATCAGGGAAATACAAATCAAAACCACAATGAGAGACCACCTCACACCTGTCATAATGGCTAAAATTAACAAACTCAGGCAACAACAGATGTTGGCAAGGATGCGGAGAAAGAGGAACCCTTTTGCACTGCTGGTCAGGGAATGCAAACTGGTGCAGCCACTCTGGAAAACAATATGGAGGTTCCTCAAAAAATTAAAAATAGAACTACTGTATGACCCAGAAATTGCATTACTAGGTACTTATCCAAGGGATACAGATATGCTGTTTCAAAGGGGCACATGCACCCCAATGTTTATAGCAGCACTATCAACAATAGCCCAAGTATGGAAAGAGCCCAAATGTCCATCGACTTATGAATGGATAAAGAAGATGTGGTACACACACACACACACACACACACACACACACACACATATACACACACTGGAATATTACTCAGCAATCAAAAAGAATGAAATCTTGCCATTTGTAACAATGTAGATGGAACTAGAGTGTATTATGCTAAGTGAAATTAGTCAGCCAGAGAAAGACAAATATCATATGACTTCACTCATATGTGGAATTTAAGACACAAAACAGATGAACATAAGGGAAAGGAAGCAAAAATAATATAAAAACAGAGAGAGAGACAAATCCTAAGAGACTCTTAAATACAGAGAACAAACTGAGGGGTGCTGGTGGGTGCTGGGTGGGGGAAAGGGCTAAAGGAGTAAGGACATTAAGGAGGACACTTGTTGGGATTAGCACTGGGTGTTATATGTAAGTGATGAATCACTAAAATCTATTCCTGAAATTATTATCACACTATATGTTAAATAATTTGGATTTAAATTTCAAAAAATATTAAACCAATCTTGAAAAAATAAAGGTTTCTCATTTTTGTTTATCTTTTCAAAAAAAATGAAAGGTTTATCAATTTTATTTATATTTTCAAACAAAATACTGAAGCAATGGAAAAGTTTTGTAGCAACATGACAGGATGAAAAAATAAATAGCTAAAGTGAACAGGAAAGTTTAGCAAAGCTTAGGAATACCCACTCCCCAGGGGTGGCTATTTCTTGGATGAGAGTAAAGGGATGAATTTATCCTATGAATTAGGAAAGTCACTATTTTTTCATCAGTCTTGGCCACATCCTTGACATTACCCAGATGAAAGAGAGAACTTGGGATCTTTTCTTTACTCCTTTTCTCCTTCCCCACCCCAGGCCACAGACTGGTAAGATACCATTTACTCAGGGTTTTCTAAGTACCTAATGCTCCATAAATGCTTCATTTCATTTGACCTTCAGACCTCACAACAACCCTATGTAGGAGGAACTATCATGTATATATATTAGTTCCATCCCATACAAGAGAAATGCAGGTGCTTCAACTACTAGGGTGAATCCATTTTACTACAGATGTTATCTCTGGAAACTGAAATGAAGCATCCAGCTATGAGTGATATATTCTATGGGTAAAAGTAGTTATAGCAACAAGAAAGAAAAAGCACTAGTAGAGATCTTGTGTAGGAAGATATTAGAAATGGGGGTAGAAGGAAAGGACATCAAACGTGTTGGCATTTCACAACTATCTTTTTTTGTCAATTAAATCACAAAGCACGATTTTCACACATCAGAATTGTTGAGACAAGTAGTTTTACTAAAACTACTTTAGTACTTTAGTACTTGCCTTTACTAATTTTTAAAAAATTTGTTAACCAGTGGTAAACCATAACAGCTATTCAAGCAGTGTTTCAAAGTTCTATTTTTTTCTTATCTTTGCAACCCTAAGATGTGATTTAAAATGTCTAATCACTCATAAGACATACTAAATAAAAGAGATGAAATTGCCATCATTAGGAAAAAATGAATTATAAAAATTCTATCTCATAACTATGGTAGAAGCCATTTGAAGTTTACCAAAAAAAAAGATATATTAAAATAGTATACTTTAAATTTTTTAATTACAAAAATCCTATTCACAAGCTGTACTTATCCTGAAGAGCAGAGAAAAAGTTGCTAGACAAGAACATTTCTGTGCTGGGAGTGGCACTCCCTAAAAAGCATTTACCTCCATCACTTCCTGTTTTTCATCTGCAGCAAAAATGTTAGGTACTTCTCCAGTATTGAGCACACTGTCAATATCCTCTAGAAAAGCTTCCTCTTTAATCTGAGTGTCCGTGATTAGAAAGACTGTCTTCTGGCCCTTCATGCCCACGTCCCTTAATAGAACCTTAAAGTAAAAATACACTTGTAAGCAGAATGTGGTACACATCTGTTGTTTTTGCTTTCCCTTCCTTTCCCTTCTTTTGAGAATGATATCTCAATTTTAGAGTGGTACCTCTTTCCACTTCTGATGGGGCTATTTTTCAGGGTCTCCAATTTTCCCATCCCCAGAGTAGGAAACCCCAACTAGTCAGAGTTTCCTGAGCCTTTAGACATAGTTGTTGATTCAGAGGAGGGCATGATTTTAAGACAGCCCAATCAGATTCTTACTTCAGGGACTAAGATGGATTTGAAAACAGAAAGAATCTCTGTCATTCTGAGAGGGAAGATATAAAGACCAGTAATCTAAAACTGCTAGGGGCCAACAGTGTTGTCTCATGGAATGAGTCTGTTGGAGAAGGAACCAAATAGAGGAGAGCAGTGCCAGGAGATAGAGTAATTACTGAGTGCTTAATTTGAGCTCCTAAATTCAGCCATATCAATGCCCTATCTACCTCCGGACCCTTCTGTCATGTAAGCCAATTACTCCATATTTTGCTTAAGTTGGTTTTTTGTTTTGTGTTGTGTTGTCAATTGTAACCAAAGATTCCCAATTAATATAAAGATACGGACTCAGTGGCATAGTGGAGCAGACTTGTTTAGGATGCTAGAACTAATCGTTAAAATTTCAGAACTTGTGAGAAGATTTTTAGACACAGCATTAAAAATTAAATTATATAAGCTTATAATTATAATAACAAAGGTAACAAAACAAAAATCTTATCACTTCTTATATTTACTACTATTTATCTTATCGAAATTATTTAAATTTATTGTTGTCTATACAGTAAAATACCATATAATGGTGCTCAAACACAGAACTCTTTCCAGCTCTGTTTTCAGTGACATCATCCATGCATGAGTTTCAATCATCCATGGTGGGAGTTTTTACACCACAGAAATTGTCAAATGCCAGAGGTTCTCCTGAACCCCCTGGAGAGTTGGTTGTTAAACATTTGCCAGTATTCCACTAGATATATTTCAGGTGAAAACAGCATTACTTCTCTGCAAATTTTTATTTATTTATTTATTTATTTATTTATTTATTTATTTATTTATTTTTAATCTTTATTTTTGAGAGGGAGAGAGACAGAGTGTGAGCGGGCGAGGAACAGAGAGAGACAGACACAGAATCTGAAGCAGGCTCCAGGCTCTGAGCTGTCAGCACAGAGCCTGACATAGGGCTTGAACTCACAAACCGCGAGATCATGACCTGAGCCAAAGTCAGATGCTCAACCAACTGAGCCACCCAGGTACCCAAATGATTTTTACATTTTTTAATGTTTATTTATTTTATTTTTGAGAGACAAACATAGAATGTGAGAGGGGGAGGAGCAGAGAGAGGGAGACACATAATCTGAAACAGGCTCCAGGCTTTGAGCTACCAGCACAGAGCCAGATGCGGGGCTTAAACCCACAAACTGTGAGATCATGACCTGAGCTGAAGTCGGCCGCTTAACTGAGTGAGCCACCCAGGCACCCCCAGCAAGTGATTTTTAAAATAAACTTCTATTTCTAGATTATATCTTTTAAATAAATCATATCACTTAAATAAATGCTGAATGTAGGGGCGCCTGGGTGGCGCAGTCGGTTAAGCGTCCGACTTCAGCCAGGTCACAATCTCGCGCTCTGAGAGTTCGAGCCCCGCGTCGGGCTCTGGGCTGATGGCTCAGAGCCTGGAGCCTGTTTCCGATTCTGTGTCTCCCTCTCTCTCTGCCCCTCCCCCGTTCATGCTCTGTCTCTCTGTCCCAAAAATAAATAAACGTTGAAAAAAAAATTAAAAAAAAAAATAAATGCTGAATGTTAATATATACAAAATTATGCCTTTCCCATAAAAGTCATCCTCCAATATGGAAGTTGGTGTGTTCCTAGAAATACTTTTCTATCAACAAAACTAGTAAAGGTAGCTTTTAAATAAGTATTATATCTAATCATATCAGATTTGTTTTTAAAGAGATTTTTCTTCAAGGCAGAAGGAATAGAGTTGAATTACTTTGAGTATTCTGGCTTGTCTAGGGGCCACCTGAGGCACTGATTTCTGTCTCACCTGTCTTAGGGCGCTTATGGGAACAGGGCTTAGTTTTGATATGAGGTTGGAGGCCACTGAAAACAGAGGCAAGTGCCCTTGCAAAATGGAGCAGCAGAGACTCTGAAGTTCCACAGGAAGGTGCCAGGGGGAGCAAGAGATTAGGGGCAGTGGAATACAACAAAAACCAATACCAACAGATAATGAGAAGAAACAGGAAATTAAGATAGCCCAAGGCACCTGTATATACTAGAGTACACAAAAGTGCATACACAACCCATAAAAAAGATGTACCCCCCCAAAAAAAAAGTTCTGAGAAGTCCCAGATTTTCTAACATGGTGATTGGTGAAGATTCCACCCTGCATGAAGCCAGTCTATAAAGACTGGGAAAGGTGGCAGTTTATTCAGTGCTCAAAACTCAACAGATCACAAGACATACAAGGAAACAGGGAAACATGGCCCAATCAGAAACAAAATCAAAATAAACCCTAAAATAACAACAACAACAACAACAAAACAGATCTAAGAACTACATAACAAGAAACTCAAAATAACTTTTAAAGATGCTCAATAAGCTAACAGAGAATACAGATAGACAACTAAAGGAGTCAGGAAAATGGTGCATGGACAAAATGGGAATGTCAAAACAAATATAAACTATTAAAAAATAACTTAGAAAGAGTCTTATGGGATACCACTAAGTGAGATGGTATACATACATAATGGGATACACATTATGGGAGCACGAAAAAGAAAAGACAGGGGGGAAAAGGCAGATAACTTATTCAAAGAAATTCTCAAATCTGAGGATAGAGGTGAACAAATGAGGTAGAAATAGAAATTCAAGAAGCTCAGGGACCCCCGGGAGGCTCAGTCGGTTAAGCAGCCAACTTTGGCTCAGGTTGTGATCTTGCAGTTCATGAGTTTGAGCCCCTCTTTGGACTCTGTGCTGACAGCTCAGAGCCTGGAGCCTGTTTCTGATTCTGTGTCTCCCTCTCTCTCTCTGCCCTTCTCCTGCTCATGCTCTCTCTCTCTCTCTCTCTCCCAAATAAATATTTTTAAAAATTTAAAAAAATCAAGCAGTTCAACAAACTCCAACTAAAATAAACCCAAATAGACTCACACAACAAGACACATTATAATTGAACTGTTGAAAGTCACAAATAAAAAGGGAACCTTGAAAACAGCAAGAGAAAAACAATGCATCACACACAAGGGAGCTTCCATGATATTACCAGCATATTTGTTAGCAGAAACCTCGGCAAGAGGGGAGTAGGATAATATATTCAAAGTGCTGAAAGAAAAGAAAAATCTGTCCACTAAGAATACTGTATCTGGAAAAACTGTCCTTCAAAACTATAAAGAAATTAAGATCTTCTCAGATAAAAGCTGAGGAAATTCATTAACACTAGATGTGCCCTTCAAGAAATGCTAAAGGGAGGGGTGCCTGGGTGGTTCAGTCAGTTGAGTGTCTTACTCTTGGTTTTGGCTCAGGTCATGATCTCAGGGTCATGGGATTGAGCCCTGCATCAGGCTCCATGCTGAGTGTGGAGCCTGCTTAAGATTCTCTCTCCCTCTGCCCCTCTGCCCCGCTCACACACACTCTCTCTAAAATAAAAATTTTTTTAAATTTTTTAAATTAAAACCTTCAAAAAAAATTTAAAAATAAAGAAATACTACAGGGAGTCCTTCAAGTTGAAATGAAAGGATGCTAGGGACGCCTGGGTGGCTCAGTCTGGCAACTGACTCTTGATTTTGGCTCAGGTCATGATCTCATGGTTGTGGGATCGAGCCCTATGTCGGGCTCCACACTGAGCATGGAGCCTGCTTGGGACTCTCTCTTCCTCACTCTCTGTGCCTCTCCTGTTTGAGCACACCCATGTGCATGCACACGCTCTCTCTCTTTCTCTCAAAATAAATAAACATTAATAAACAGAAAGAAAGGATGCTAGACAGCAACACAAAGCCATATGAGAATATGAAGTTCTCCAGTAAACGTATGGACAAATATAGAACTCTGTATTATTGTGATTTTAGTGTATAAATTCACTTTTAATTCCTGTATAGAGGGGCGCTTAGGTGGCTCAGTCGGTTGAGCATCCAACTTCGGCTCCGGTCATGATCTCGCAGTCCGTGAGTTCAAGCCTTGCATCAGGCTCTGTGCTGACAGCTGGGAGCCCGGAGCCTGCTTCAAATTCTGTGTCTCCCTCTCTCTCTGCCCCTCCCCCACTCGTGCTCTTTCTCTCTGTGTCAAAAATAAAAACATTAAAAAAATAAAAAAATAATAATTCCTGTATAGAATCTAGAAGACAAAAGCACAAAAACCTTTATAAACCTTTATGTTAATGAGTACACAGTCTATAAAGACATAATTTGTGACATCAAAAACATAAAGGGGGGGCAGATGTAAAGGAGTAGGTTTTGTGTGTCCGTTTTGTAAAGGAGTAGTTTTTGTATGTGATTGCAGTTGTTACAAGTTTAAAATAGATTACTACTTTAGGATATCTTATGTAATCACAATAGTAACTCCCTCCCCCTCCCCAAAAATCTAGTTTTGTGTATATTCTATAAATGAGAAGGGAGTCAAAGCATGTCACTACCAACAATCAACAAAACACAAAGGGAGGCAGTAAGAGAGCAAAGGAGGGACGAAAAAGGTACAAACATTCAGAAATGCCAAATACACATAGGGGAAGGGAAGGAAAAATAAGACTGAAACAGAGAGGGAGGCAAACCATAAGAGATTCTTAAAAACAGAGAACAAACTGAAGGTTTGACGGGGGTAGGGAAAATGGGTGATGGGCATTGAGGAGGGCACTTGGTGGGATGAGCACTGGGTATTATATGTAAGTGATGAATCCCTGTATTCTCCTCCTGAAGCCAAGACTACACTGTATATTAACTTGAGAAAAAAAAAAAAAGCCAAATACAAGCAAAACACCAACAGTAAATCCTTCCCTATTAGCAACAACTTCAAATGCAAATGGATTAAATTCCCCAATCAGAATATATAGTTTTGCAGAATGGATTTTAAAAACAGGACCCAATGATATGCTGCCTAGAAGAGACTCACTTTAGACCGAAGGGCACACCATTGGTTGAAAGTGAAATAATGGAAAAGATGTTCCATGAAAATGGTAACCAGAGGAGAGCAGGGCAGCTACACTAATACCAGACAAAATAGTAAAAAGCTGTTATAAGGGACAGGAAACATTACATAATGATCAAAAGGTCAATTCATCAGGAAGATGTAACAATTATAAATATTTATGCACAAAACAGCAGAGCTACTAAGTACATGAAGCAGGGGTGCCTGGGTGGCTCAGCTGGTTAAGCATCTCACTCTTGGTTTCAGTTCAGGTCATGATCTCACGGTTCTTGGGTTCGAGCCCCTTGTCAAGCTCCACGATGTCAGTGCAGAGCCTGCTTGGGATTCTCTTTCTTTGCCCCTCCCCTGCTCGTGCTCTCTCTCTCTCTCAAAATAAATAAATAAACTTAATTTTTCTTCCCCTAAATATATGAAACAATGACAGAATTGAAGGGATAAATAGCAACACAATAGGAGGAAACTTCAACGTTCACTTTTAATAAGGGCTAGAAGAACCAGACAAAATGTCAGTAAGGAAAAGGAGTATTTGAACAATACTATAAACAAACTGGACCTGACAGACATATATAGAACACTCTACCCAACAAGAGCAGAATATACCTTCTTCTCTAATGCACATAGGACATTCTCCAGGACAGATCACATATTATGCCACAAACAAGTCTTAACAGATTTAAGAAAACTGATACCAAATCAAGCACCTGTTCTAATCACAATGGAACGAAACTATGAATCAACAGAAGGAAAACTGGAAAATCTGCAAATTCATGGCAATTAAACAACACACTATTAAACAATAGATCAAAGAAGAAATCACAAGGGAAATTAGAAAATTTCTTGAAACAAATGAAAATGAAAAGTCAACATACCAAAACTTAGGAAATGCAGCAAAAGCAGTGCTAAGAGGGAAGTTTATAGCCGCAAACACATCAAAACAGAAGAAAGATCTCAAGTCAACAGTCTAATTTTACATCTCATAGAACCTCAAAAATTGAATAAACCAAATCCAAAGCTAGCAAGAAAAAGGAAGCAATAAAGATTAGAGGTAAACAAAATAGGGGATTAAAAAAATCAGTAGGAAAAAAAAATCAGTGGAACTTAGAGGGTTTTTTTTAACCAACAAAATTAATAAAATCTAGCAAGATTAAGAAAAAAGAAAGAAGATTCAAATAACTAAAATTAGAAATGAAAGAGGGGACATTACAACCCATGCTACAAAAATTAAAAAGGATTATAAGAGGGAGCATGGATGGTTCTGTTGTTTGAGGGTCTGACTCTTGATTTTGGCTAAGGTCATGATCTCAGTGTCATAGGATCAAGCCTTGTGTCAGGCTCCACGCTGAGGGTGGAGCCTGCTTACGATTCTCTCTCTCCCTCTCTGCCCCTCTCCCCTGCTTGTGTGCACTCCTTTCACTCTAAAATTAAAAATTAAAAAAAATAACAAATTAATTAATTAATAGAGTAGAATACTATTAACAATTGTATGCCAACAAATTGTATAACCTAAAATAAATTCTCAAAAATGAATGAAGTGGGGCGCCTGGGTGGCTCAGTCAGTTAACTGTCCAATTTCGGCTCAGGTCGTGATCTCCCAGTTCACAGGTTCGAGCCCCGTGTCGGACTCCGCGCTGACAGCTCAGAACCTGGCTCCTGCTTTGGATTCTGTGTCTGCCTCTCTTTCTGCCCCTCTCCCACTCATGCTCTGTTTCTCTCTGTCTCTCTCTCTCTCAAAAATAAACATTTAAAAATGAAAAATTAAAGTACAAATAGATTTAGTAACATGCTCAAGATAGCTAACAAAACATGCAAAGCAGTAATTAAAACTGAATCTGCCTAACTTTAAAGTCTATGTTCTATCTACTGAAGAAGGCTGCTTTCTCAATCTGTTAGCTCATTTGGTAGTAAATGTATCAAAAATTTTCCTCTAAGGTGAGAGCAGAAAAAGAAACACTGTAATTTTTTGCTCTGTGTCTAAGTAAACCTCTTTGATATCAGCTTGGATTCTACCACTTCAATATCCAGCTCTCTAGGCTAACTTTTAGGCTATAGAAACTTCATATGTGAGGGTGAGTGTAAGTGAAAAAAGTCCATCAATCTTTCTATTTTTCATTTTGCATCATCTCCCTTCTGTGAGGGATGTGAGGCATGTGAGGATGAAGCCCCAGGCATCTACCCCACTATTCTATTGGTTACTGGGAAAGCAACATTAATTGGGCAACATTAATGACATCATCATCACCGTCAGGGTTCACGTTTAACAATCTGCTGGAAAACATACATTTATCGGAAATGAGACCTCTCTGAACTAGAATAAAGATAGAATCAGCAGCTGCAGTGGAAAAGACAAATGATAAATCCTGCTCTGCTGTGGATACCTTCCCTCAACTTCAGTTTCCTCATCAGTAAAACAGAGACAACCATACCTGCTTCACTGAATTGTTGTACCTACAGAATGAGATCGCGTATTTAAAGCACTTAGAGCAGTGCTCAGCACACACAGTTACTGCTCTATGGATAATATTATTATCATCACCAACGTAGTCAGCACACAGCTATACAGGTTGGCTCTCTCTTCACAGCACTGATAATTATTTTAGACACTAGGTTTCTTCATAATTTTACCTTCAAATCCTCTCTCCACTCATTCATACCATAGCTTTTAGAAATTTCTGGTTGGAAAATCTGCATTTTTGCCATGGATGTAGCCAGACGGGTTAAAGATTGACGACCACTGCCTCCAAGTCCAACAAGCAAGGCATTTCCACCTGACTGCTTTAGAATTCGACATATTCGTGATAAATGTTCCAATACATACCTATGAGATATCAATATTATTATACTTGGAAATACGAATGTAAATGTATATTTACAGGTAACTATTATTTTATATTCTTGGAAGGATGAACTTTGCTATCCCATGTTATTACCCTAATTTTAAAGAGATAATGGTCAAAAAGTGCGGTTTTTCAAAAGATGTTACCATTGAATCATTTGATGCAAAGGAAAACTAAAGTACAAATTCAGGAACTGTAATGTACAAATTATAGAAATGAAATGCAGTTGTAACCACTTATACTGAAAGCATATCACTGTTTTTGTTAAAAACATCTCTTCAATCTTTTTTTAAGATTTATTTTTAAGTAATACCTACACCCAACGTGAGGCTTGAACCTACAGCTCCAAGATCAAGAGTCACACGCTTTACCAACTGAACTAGCCAGGAACCCCTCTTCAATCTTTTAATACTAGGATTTATATGTGAGAAATAGAAAATCAGTTATCTATAAAATTAACAATTTCTGTGAAGACCCAGCCTCATTAGTAATTAGCGAAATTAAAATTGGAGCCACAGTGAGATACCATTCCACTCTCCTTTAGATTGGCAAAACTTACCAAGTCTGGCAATCCTAGTGTTGGCAAGGGTGAAGAACAATGGAAACTCTTAATCATTTTTGAAGATACTTCAGCAAAACTTAGTAAAGTAGAAGATCCTTACACACCATAATACAATAATTTCACTTTTAGGAATATAACCTAGAGAAATTCTAACACATGTACCCAAAGAGACATGAATATTCAAATCTTTTTTTTTTATATCTGCAAAAACTAGAAAGTCACCTAAAAGTCCATCTCAGAAGAATGACCACATTGTGTTAGTAGTAAAAACTCATTTGTTGTGACTCTCACAAACAATATGGAAAAAACCTGAAGAATGTATACAGTATATTATTTATAAAAGTTTTAAACATGCAAAATCAGGGGCACCTGGGTGCTTGGTCAGTTAAGCATCTGACTTCAGCTCAGGTCATGATTCCCCAGTTTGCGGGTTTGAGCCCCACATTGGGCTCTGTACTGACAGATCAGAGCAGAGCCTGGAGCCTGCTTCAGATTCTATCTCCCTCTCTCTGCCCCTGCCCTGCTCAGGCTCTGTTTCTCAAAAAAAAAAAAAAAAGAAGACAACTCTTTAAAAAAATTAAACATGCTAACTAAGACTGTGCATATATATTCAGGAACACACATGTGTAGTAAAAAGCACATGACATGAGTTCCTTTTACTCCTACAGGGTATGATGGGGATGCAGAGAGACAGGACTGACTACACAAGGGACTTCAAATAAATTTCTAATTTTTTATGTCTTAAGCTGCATGACCAGTACAAGATTATCCACCATATTTTTCTTTATATCTTTTCATACATTTTAAATATTTCACAGAAAAATTTTACAAATAGCAATTTCCATCATGAACACCAAATGTAGGTACCTAAAAATGACAAGATTCATTCTTGTCTTGTGAGTTTGATTATACTCATCTAGGCATTGTTCCACAATGTCACTAAAATGATGAATATTTGGAATTTCAACATAAAGTCTGTCGTCTCCTTCAAGATCAGGATTCATATAATCACCAAACATGAGATTTCTCAAGTCTCCTTCAGATATCTATAGAATGAAAATCAACACGTTACAAAATTCAACATTTTATAAAATAAATTTAAGGAAATATTACATAAAATTTTGTTTTATCTATGTTATAGGATGATTATCAATTAAATAATTCTTTTAAATGGAGAGGTAAATAATATACTTATAAAATTAATTCCTAAAATTATATTATATCTTCAAAAAACAAAAAGAACAGAAATTTTTCTGTTATATAAGATTTTCCCCCAAGAGCCTAGAAAAGTCATTCTGAGTGACTCTCACTTATTGAGTACTTACTAAGGTATGGTCACCATGTTAAGTACTTTGCATTTATTATATCATTTAATCCCTATCGTATAAGGTTTTATTCTTTAAATAACTTCTATGTTACATATATATTTCCCCTGAAGACAAATCTTCTCACAATAAACACCTATCATTGAGGGAAGTGAAAAGAATTTGATTGTTAAGAGGAGACAGTATTTTTTTTTTAATTTTTTTTTTCAACGTTTATTTATTTTTGGGACAGAGAGAGACAGAGCATGAATGGGGGAGGGGCAGAGAGAGAGGGAGACACAGAATCGGAAACAGGCTCCAGGCTCTGAGCCATCAGCCCAGAGCCCCACGCGGGGCTCGAACTCACGGACCGCGAGATCGTGACCTGGCTGAAGTCAGACGCTTAACCGACTGCGCCACCCAGGCGCCCCAGGAGACAGTATTTTTTAAAGATAGGTTGATTGTCAACAATTCATGCTATTGTACTGTTTTAACTTAATATGTATACAATCACTAAATATACTCACGGGTGCATTATCTCTCCTCAAATGTGAAAAGACACCATCAAATGATTCTTTAAAATGGTCCTTTATAACAGCTTTGATTAAATTGAACAGCCAGTATCGATCCTCGTTATTAACGAGGCGGTCATAAAACACCCGGAGAACTTCATGAACAAACAAGCGGGTCATGGTGTGTTTGCTCTCCACAGCATCTTTTTCAATGAGTAAGCAGCCCCGGATGACACGTGAAAAATCCCGCAAGTTGAAAGTGTAATGGGATTTTGTGGGAGTGGGCAAAAGATTTTCCATGGATCGTTTATATACCTGCATTTGAAAAACAACAATGGAACAATATAATGATTATAATAAGTAAAGTCATGTAACAAATAGTATATAATATGAAATATTTTATTTATCTTATCAGATTATATTGGTTTGGGGGCACCTGGGTGGCTCAGCTGGTTAAGTGTCTGACTCTTGCTTTCAATTCAGGTCATAATCTCACGGTTTTGTGAGATTGAGCCCCACATTGGGCTCCACACTACCAGACAGCACAGAACCTGCTTGGGATTCTCTCTCCCTCTCTCTCTGCTCCTCCCCTGCTCACACACATGCTCTCATGATCTCTCTCAAAATAAGTAAATAAACTTAAAAAAAATTATATTGGTTTAGAAAATTGTATAGTACCCAGTCTAGCATGGCACACAGCTTTTTTTTTTTTTTTTTTTTTTTTTGGCTTATAGCAGGCATTATGAAGTCGAAGGAACTTAATATTATCAAATTCCATCCAAGCCCAAGAAGTGACCATGCGTTTATTTCCCAGTTATTACAGTTGTTCCATTTAAAGCTGAATGACCTGTGATTAAATAATTAGCAAAGGGGCGCCTGGGTGGCGCAGTCGGTTAAGCGTCCGACTTCAGCCAGGTCACGATCTCGCGGTCCGTGAGTTCGAGCCCCGTGTCGGGCTCTGGGCTGATGGCTCAGAACCTGGAGCCTGCTTCCAATTCTGTGTCTGCCTCTCTCTCTGCCCCTCCCACGTTCATGCTCTGTCTCTCTCTGTCCCAAAAATAAATAAACGTTGAAAAAAAAATTAAAAATAAATAAATAAATAAATAATTAGCAAAAACTTTAGTAGAGAGTGAAACCAGATAACTCATTCTGAATCATTCCAAATGGTGGCAAGGATGAAACAATTTCCTTTGGCTACCCTTGACTTCAAAACAAATCAATGTATCCTCTTCCTTCCCTTTGCTCTTATTTTCTCTCTGCCTCTTCTCCCTTCTGTCTCGATTGGCTATAATATGGAAATAATGTATGTTTTTACTATTTGCTAAATTCACCAAATAAACTTTAATATTTTCTATAAGTAAATTAAGTCTCTTTATAATATAGCCCCCCAAAAAACCTCAAATGAAATTATTTTTTTATTTGTCTGTGTTCTATGATTATCCCCCCTCCCAGCATCTGCAATGCGGTAGGTCTAAAATGCTTAAAAAAAAAAAAAAAAAAAAAAAAAAAGGATCCCTTTCTGCCTCACCAACTCCCTTCTTTTTCCAGGAGATGTCTGAAATACATATAACATATTTTATAAATAGAAGAACTTTTCTGTATCAGAATAAGTTTAGTACTTTCAATGCACTATCCCTTTGTTCATAGTTTCTCTATTTTAACAGCACAAATTTTCCACCAGAGTAAGGGAGAAACTTCAGAAAGACACAATGCTCTCGGAAACCGATGGAATGATTCTAGGGAGTTTTGTGCTTCTGGTTGCAGTGATCCCACAGTGAACCCCACTTTATCAACGCTCCAGAAAGCTTAGTTCAGTGATCTATCACTCACTTACCTTATATACAATTTTCCCTTTTACCATTGGTGATGAGGCTGGCTATGTCCTCTGAATAGAGGCAGATAACACACCCTGAATTATGCAAAGCCATTAGGCAGTCTTGTTTTCTGTTCCCACCCTTGTGTTTCCTTACTATTATATTTTTTCACTGCTACTCCTAAATTATGTTGTATGACTAAAAAGGATGCATTCATAAGCTAAAGTCCCCCACCCTCACCATCTCCCTATCTCCCTATCTATCTCCCCTATTTATCTCCCTATCTATCTCCCCTATTTATCTCCCTATCTATCTATCTAGGCTCTATGCCCAATGTGGGGCTAGAACTCACAACCCCAAGATCAAGAGTTGCATGCTCTACCAAATAAGCCAGCCAGGCACTCCCTCTATTTCTTTTTAAAGACAAACATGCATGTATGCTGAAAACTATAGAAAGCTTATGAAGGAAATTGAAGAAGATTTAAAGAAATGGAAAGACATTCCCTGCTCATGGATTGGAAAAATAAATATTGTCAAAATGTCAATACTACCCAAAGCTATCTACACATTCAATGCAATCCCAATCAAAATTGCACCAGCATTCTTCTCGAAACTAGAACAAGCAATCCTAAAATTCATATGGAACCACAAAAGGCCCCAAATAGCCAAAGGAATTTTGAAGAAGACCAAAGCAGGAGGCATCACAATCCCAGACTTTAGCCTCTACTACAAAGCTGTCATCATCAAGACAGCATGGTATTGGCACAAAAACAGACACATAGACCAATGGAATAGAATAGAAACCCCAGAACTAGACCCACAAACGTATGGCCAACTCATCTTTGACAAAGCAGGAAAGAACATCCAATGGAAGAAAGACAGCCTCTTTAACAAATGGTGCTGGGAGAACTGGACAGCAACATGCAGAAGGATGAAACTAGACCACTTTCGCACACCATTCACAAAAATAAACTCAAAATGGATAAAGGACCTAAATGTGAGACAGGAAGCCATCAAAACCTTAGAGGAGAAAGCAGGAAAAGACCTCTCTGACCTCAGCCGTAGCAATCTCTTACTCGACACATCCCCAAAGGCAAGGGAATTAAAAGCAAAAGTGAATTACTGGGACCTTATGAAGATAAAAAGCTTCTGCACAGCAAAGGAAACAACCAACAAAACTAAAAGGCAACCAACGGAATGGGAAAAGATATTCGCAAATGACATATCGGACAAAGGGCTAGTATCCAAAATCTATAAAGAGTTCACCAAACTCCACACCCGAAAAACAAATAACCCAGTGAAGAAATGGGCAGAAAACATGAATAGACACTTCTCTAAAGAAGACATCCAGATGGCCAACAGGCACATGAAAAGATGTTCAGCGTCGCTCCTTATCAGGGAAATACAAATCAAAACCACACTCAGGTATCACCTCACGCCAGTCAGAGTGGCCAAAATGAACAAATCAGGAGACTCTAGATGCTGGAGAGGATGTGGAGAAACGGGAACCCTCTTGCACTGTTGGTGGGAATGCAAATTGGTGCAGCCGCTCTGGAAAGCAGTGTGGAGGTTCCTCAGAAAATTAAAAATAGACCTACCCTATGACCCAGCAATAGCACTGCTAGGAATTTATCCAAGGGATACAGGAGTACTGATGCATAGGGCCACTTGTACCCCAATGTTCATAGCAGCACTCTCAACAATAGCCAAATTATGGAAAGAGCCTAAATGTCCATCAACTGATGAATGGATAAAGAAATTGTGGTTTATATACACAATGGAATATTACGTGGCAATGAGAAAAAATGAAATATGGCCTTTTGTAGCAACGTGGATGGAACTGGAGAGTGTGATGGCTTATTTCATTAAGTGAAATAAGCCATACAGAGAAAGACAGATACCATATGGTTTCACTCTTATGTGGATCCTGAGAAACTTAACAGGAACCCATGGGGGAGGGGAAGGAAAAAAAAAAAAAAAACAGGTTAGAGTGGGGAGAGAGCCAAAGCATAAGAGACTGTTAAAAACTGAGAACAAACTGAGGGTTGATGGGGGGTGGGAGGGAGGAGAGGGTGGGTGATGGGTATTGAGGAGGGCACCTTTTGGGATGAGCACTGGGTGTTGTGTGGAAACCAATTTGTCAATAAATTTCATATAAAAAAAATAAATAAAAAATAAAGACAAACATGCAGATTAGAAGGGAAGAAAAAGAAAATTAATAAACACCAGGGTAGAAACCTAACAATTAGGGAAACCCCTGTGGTGTGGCAGATACTGATTCTAAATTATTTCCTTATAACAACCTTGTGAAATAGGTGCTATCTTCCATTTTAGTGATTAAAAAACTGAGTTTCTAGAAGTTCAAATTACTTTCTCTAGGCCACTTATAGCTAGGAGATAGCAATCAAGGCTCAAACCCAGTTAGATTCCCTGATTTCAAAGCCTCTGATCTTCCTGTTCTCAAGCCTCCTTAACAGTTTCTTAGATACCGAAGACCAAAGTAAATGACTAAGAAAAAAATGTTAAAAAAAAAAAAAAAGGACCAAATGAGGAATATATGAAATACTAAAACATTTTATATTGCTTTATTTGCTCACCTCCATTGTCCCACTGACAAGTTGGTTCCCAATTAAAAAGTACTCTGGAGGAAACTCATGAGTCCTAAGGTAGAATGCTACAATTGAGGAGAAGATTCGGACCATAGTTTCGTCACTGAAAGTATTAATAGAGCAGATGTTGAAATGTCGAATAAAACGAGGAGTGACTGGATTTCTTCCACCACCTGGAGGGCCCATGGCAGCCATCAGCTCTATGTCAACCAATGTGATTTTACTTGTATCCTTAAGGTCATACCTTGAAAGCACATAAAAATTCCAAAGCAATCAGTTATAAGCCAGTAAAGATAGAATGAAATGTTGATCTGACTAGAAATGTAATCTGATTTTAGCGTCTCTAAAAGAAAGAACCCTAGGGGTACTGGATGGCTCAGTCAGTTGAGTGTCCAACTTTAGCTCAGGTCATGATCTCCTGGTTCGTGGGTTTCAGCCCTGCATTGGGCTTCATGCCTACAGCTCAGAGCCTGGAGCCTGCTTCAGATTCTGTCTCCCTCTCTCTGCCCCTCCCCTGCCTCTCTCTCTCAAAAATAAACAAACATTTAAAATTTGTTTTAAATAAATCAAGGGAAGAACCCTAGAAAATGCTTGGAGTAGAAAAACAAAAATAATTAAAAATATTTTTTTATTTGATATAACATTATATTCCTTTCAGGTGCACAACATAATGATTCCATCTTTGTATATATTGCAAAACAATTGACCCAGTAAGTCAAGTTAACATCCATCACTACACATGATGACAAAATTTTTCTTTTTTTTTTTATTTTTTTTTCCCAACGTTTATTTATTTTTGGGACAGAGAGAGACAGAGCATGAACGGGGGAGGGGCAGAGAGAGAGGGAGACACAGAATCGGAAACAGGCTCCAGGCTCTGAGCCATCAGCCCAGAGCCGGACGCGGGCCTCGAGCTCACGGACCGCGAGATCGTGACCTGGCTGAAGTCGGACGCTTAACCGACTGCGCCACCCAGGCGCCCCTAAAATTTTTCTTGTGATAACTTTCAAAATCCACTCTCCTAGCTACTTTCAAATATGCAATACAGTATTATTAACTATATTCACCATGCTATCCATTACATCCCTCAGACTTAACCATTATATAACTGGAAATTTGTACCTTATGACTCCCTTCACCTATTTCACCCATCCCCCAACCCCTGCCTCAGGCAACCACCAGTCTGTGAAGAGAATGTGTGTGGTGTGTGTTTTTTAATGTTTATGTATTTTTGAGAGAGACAGAGTGCAAGTGGGGCAGGGGCAGAGACAGCCAGAGACACAGAATCCAAAGGAGTCTCCACGCTTTGAGCTGTCAGCACAGAATCCAACGCGGGGCTGGAACTCACTGACCGCGAGATCATGACCTGAGCTAGGTCGGATGTTTAACCAACTGAGCCACCCATGGGCCCCAGAAGAGAATGTTTTTTTAAAGCAGTGTCCTATTTCTCCTTCCAGTGACACTGATTCTGTTGCCAAATTCTGGGTACCTATAATGTCCTTTCATTTTACCCTTCCCTTTCCAGTTTGACTCTCTACTTTTTCCTCCCTCACTCCAAATCCAGAAGCATGGATGAGAGATCATTCTTGTTTGTAGCTGGTTATAGGTAGGGTGACCACATATGCCATTTTGCCTAGAACAATTCTGGTTTGTGCTTGCCTGGAGTCATTATTAATAACACTCCCCTTTTGTGCTTAGGAATGTCCCAGTCCTAACAATAAATTATATAGTCATCCAGTTACTTACAGCAAAGTCCTGATTTTGTTTTCGCATCTCAGATCTTATCTTCAGAGCACATAAAGATGCCTAAATAGTACCTGTAATGCTTTTGTTATGTAAAGAGAGACACAATGGGGGAATAGCAAAGCTCCAAAGAAGTTTTAATCAGAAAGGAATATATAAATGGCTCAACTTAGTTGGAACCAGAGTGAAAATGTGCCTATTTCTAACAGGCCATTAAGTCCTTTAATACTGAAGTTCTTACAAAAAGGGGGCAGGGAATGTGGGAGAAATCTATATAGGCAGTCCTTAGTCTAATAGTACTCCTAACAAAAAGTATGAAAATATGACTTGGTTTTTGGCAACTACCCTAATAACTATCAGTAGGGGGCTTGTTAAATAAATTATGGCAGGATCTACACAACTAAATTGTATTAAAAGCCAATGAAATGAAAAAATAAAAGGCCAATAAAATGAATGAAATAAACAACATGAATAGGTGCTCAAGATAAATTTTTAAGTGAAAATAAGTTATAAAACATTGTATAACATGTCTGTTTTTTAAAATAAAAATGTATTTGTATAGAAAAAAACATCTTGAAGGAATAGGAGTTATCTCCTGGAGGCAGGATTCCAAGGGTCTGTAGTAATAACAAAAATGTATTTCAAAAATATGACTTAGCTTCAACATTAGTCTACCCTTGCCTTTGATTAACAAACAAACAAACAAATGAAAAACCATGCATACTAGGGCCTTAGGGAAGTATATTTAAGAGGAGGGAATGAAGAATTACTAATCCTAACTAAAAAATACAATATCTCACATATTGGAAGCTAATCATATCATCATAAAAATGGGATGGAGCGAGCAGAAGAATTATCTATGAAATTGCTGTCAAAACCAAAATGGTTTTGACAAATCTTTCTCAAAGATATGACAGTCCTATCTCAAAGATATGGCAGTCACATAAAATACAGAAATTTAAAGCAGCAGAGGCATAGGGTGCTGATTATGGTTCCTTAGTTTGAAGCCTACCCACAAATTCTCAGCCCTGGGAGAATGGAACTTTGAAAGATGTAATCTGTAAGTTATTTTCAGTGACTGAAAATAATAGTTGAAAAGGAAAGAGTTTACTACATTATTAAATAAATACATTTCCAATACCGGATTACCCATCCCAGTAATCTAACTCACACGTTCAGAGGACAGAATGTCATCAAAAGGTATAGAAAAGTCTTCTAAAAATTTTTGTAGAGGAAAATCTAAGCAACCGCTGTTTCCCATAAATATTGAAAACATGTATTACTTTGATGTGAGTCAAATAGAAAAAGAGAACAAAAATGACTTTAGCATGGCTAATTAAAACTTCAGTTAAATAGTTACCAGTTCCCACAGTCAAAAAATTGTCGTAATAATTCAATAGGAGGTTGAGCTCCGTATTTCTCCAATGCAGGCATATTCATGTCATCTATAAAAATTACACACTTCTTTCCCATAGGTGGTCCAAAAACTCCTTTGCGTCTTTTATCCAATCTAGCCATAATAATATTCTAAAATATAAAGAAGGGTAGTATTTAAAGCCATACTTAACATTAGGGGGGAAAAAAAAGAATTTACAGTCTAATTGTATAAGGAAATAAGACAAGAAGCACTCTTGTGTGTGTTTATATTTATTCATTTTTAGGGTGATATCAAACCTTATATTCAACATCAAAAAGCACTTACTGAAATCCTTCTATGGGCTCAGAATTGTTACATACATACCTATTTATATATTTATATTGCACACAAATGCAAAATATTTTCCTCATTGGATACCTCAACATACCTATTAACTTTAACTTAATGTCTAAAAGCACGAATCTAAATTTATACGACATTGAAATTAAGGGAATTCTATAGGTTTAAAACAACAGAAATGAGTCCCCTAGGTCAGGTGAGAATGGACACACATGAATTTAGGCATGGATGATTAAAATGGTGACTAGAAAGGGTCTCATGCAGTACTTTAAACTTGGTACAAAGATGGGGATGCCCAGCTGCTAGGTTCCTGTCACCTATTGTCACCTAAGATCATACAAAAATCCACAGTTTGAAAGATCTTTCATGGACAGAGCTTCAGTAGGCAGTAAACACCCTTAGGGACCCTCTAGGAAAGTTTAAAAAGAACAGTTGAAATTTCTTTTTCTCTCCCCCGGTGTCTTCTGCAGTTAAGAAATCAACTGTGGCTTCTTCTGGTGCTTATAAAAAGGATGACAAAGCTCAATAATTTAGCAATCATGCAAAAATGTTCCTTTGAATGTGGTTCCAACATTATTATGTTGGTGTCCTTTTATGTTTTCAAAATTTATTTGAGAGAGAGTGCACACATGTGTGCGTGAGCAAGGAAGGGGCAGAGAAAGCAGAAAAGAGAGAATCCCAAGCAGTCCCCACTAATGTCAGCACAGAGCCAGATGTGGGGATCCATCCCAGGAACCATAAGATCATGATCTGAGCCAAAATCAAGAGTTGGTTGCTTAACCGATTGAGCCACCCAGGCGCCTCAACTGGGGTGCCTCTTATCCTTTGTTTTTAAATAGGCAAGTTTAAAATAAAAATCAATATTCAACCCCAAAATTTAATTAATACAGATGGGAACATAAATTTTTTAAAAATGCTCTCTTGAACTTTTGCCTTAAAACTTGTTTTTAAAACCTTACTTATAGGGGTGCCTGGGTGGCTCAGCCGATTAAGCAATTAAGCCCCTGACTTCCACTCAGGTCATGGAGCCCCACATCTGGCTCCCTGCTGTCAGCACAGAGCCCACTTAGGATCTTCTGTTCCCCTCTCTCTGTCCCTCCCCTGCTCCCACTTGTGCTCTTTCTCAAAAATAAATAAAAAATTTAAAAAAAAACCCAGAAACTTACTTATAATGCAAAAACCAAGAGTTCTTTAGTTTTACTTAAATTTATAGATGATTTACACAGCTGCTCATAATTTATTACCAAATTGGTTTCCATACAACACCCAGTGCTCATCCCAAAAGATGCCCTCCCCTATACCCATCATCCACCGTCCCCTCCCTCCCACCCTTAATATACAATTTTAAAAACTAATCAAATAAGGTAGAAAAGTTCATTATTGACCCATGTTTCTGGCTTTAAACTAACCTGAACCTGGTTGGCACTGGTCCGTGCAGAGAAATTAATATAAAAAGGGAAATACTGGTCCTTTTCCAAGTGATTCATTAGTTTATCCTTCACATACACTGATTTTCCTGTACCGGTTGGACCCACAAAAAGCAATGGCCTTTATGAAAACAATGAACATATCATTTGAAAGGGAAAAAGACAGAATAACATTTTTACTGAAGAAGGCTGAAATTGGTTGCAAACTTAAATAATCAAATCACCTTCATCTAAAAATTCATGTTTTAATCATGTAAGACTGGAAAAAAGTGAGGACTGGCACACACTTCGTTTACTGTTACTGAGACTTTAATAGTATCAAACTATTATTTGGACAGATGTAACATTACTATATGCAAAACCACTCATAAACAAGTAATAACATGCTTTGCTTTTCAGAAAAGCAAGCTAAAGCTTGTCTCCTCAGAAGAGGGATGTATTTTTGTACTTTCAGTTGGAGGTACGGGCAAGGGGGTGCAATGTGGAAGAGACTAATAAGGTGAGACATTAAGACAGGATTAGGCTGTTTCACAGTTAGTAAAAACTAGGTGACCATGAAGTCTAAAGCTAATAGTGATATATACCTCTTAACCGGATTTTAGAATCTAAAATAGCATTTTAGAATAGCCTTTAGAAACATTTGTCTAAAGCTCCACGTCAGGCTCTGTGCTGACAGCTCAGAGCCTGGAGCCTGCTTCAGATTCTGTCTCCCTCTCTCTCTGACCCTCCCCCACTCACACTCTGTCTCTGTCTCTCTCTCAAGAATAAATAAACATTAAAAAAGTAAAAAAAAAAAAGAAACACTTGTCTAAAAGTAAACTCTAAGGAATTCTCAATTCAGTGGGGCCTCAAGCAGAGTTTCTCATTCTTTTTTTTATTTAATGTTTTATTTATTTTTGAGAGAGAGAGTGCAAGTGGGGAGGGGCAAAGAGATAGGGGAACAGAGGATCTGAAGCAGGCTCTGTGCTGACAACAGAGAGCTGGATGTGGGGCTCAAATCCATGAACCTGAGCCAAAGTCAGAAACTTAACTGACTAAGCTACCCAGAAGCCCCAGGGTTTCTCATTCTTGAGTGATCATAACTAATTTAAAAAGGAAAAAAAAATCCTATGAATTTATGTCCACAGAACTGTGGGGAATCACAGTGGAAATCTTGTTTAGAATTAAAAACTAAATACTGACACTCTGAGTGATAATTTGGCACCCCACAATACATAAAGACAAACACAAGGATGGATGCTAAAGCTGAGAAGCAGTGTCCTGCTGTACACGGTCATCTAAGGGACCCACATTATGCTAATATTAATTTTAAAAATTATCACTGAAGCACCATAAAATTAAAGTTCTTTTAGAACTGCAGTGGCCCATACAGGCACAAGAACAGACACTCAGATCGATGGAACAGAATAGAGAACCCAGAAATGGACCCACAAACATATGGCCAACTAATCTTTGACAAAGCAGGAAAGAATATCCAATGGAATAAAGACAGCCTCTTCAGCAAGTGGTGCTGGGAAAACTGGACAGTGACACGCAGAAGAATGAACCTGGACCACTTTCTTACACCATACACAAAAATAAACTCAAAATGGATGAAAGACCTCAACGTAAGACAGAAAGCCATCAAAATCTTTGAGGAGAAAGCAGGCAAAACCTCTTTGACCTTGGCCGCAGCAACTTCTTACTCAACATGTCTCCAGAGGCAAGGGAAACAAAAGCAAAAAAGAACTATTGGGATCTCATCGAAATAAAAAGCTTCTACACAGTGAAGGAAAAATCAGCAAAACTAAAAGGCAACCTACAGAATGGGAGAAGATATTTGCAAATGACATATCAGATAAAGGGTTAGTATCCAAATCTATCAAGAACTTCTCAAACACCCAAAACACAAATAATCCAGTGAAGAAATGGGCAGAAGACATGAATAGACATTTCTCCAAAGAAGACATCTAGATGGCCAACCAACACATGAAAAACTGCTCAACATCACTCATCATCTGGGAAATACAAATCAAAACCACAAGGAGATACCACCTCACACCTGTCAGAATGGCTAACATTAACAGCTCAGGCAACAACAGATGTTGGCGAGGATGCGGAGAAAGAGGATCTCTTTTGTGCTGCTGATGGAAATGCAAACTGGTGCAGCCACTCTGGAAAACAGTATGGAAGTTCCTCAAAAAATTAAAAATAAAACTACCCTATGACCCAGGAGTTCCACTACTAGGAATTTACCCAAAGGATACAGGAACGCTGATTCATAGGGTCACACATACCCCAATGTTTACAGCACTGCTATCAACAATAGCCAAAGTATGGAAAGAGTCCAAATGTCCATCAATGGATGAATGGATAAAGAAGATGTGGTATATATATATATATATATATATATATATATATATATATATATATATGGTGGAGTATTACTCAGCAATCAAAAAGAATGAAATCTTGCCATTTGCAACTACGTGGATGGAACTAGAGGCTATTATGCTAAGCAAAATAAGTCAGTCAGAGAAAGAGAAATATCATATGACTTCACTCATATAAGGACTTTAAGATACAAAACAGATGAACATAATGGAAGGGAAGGAAAAATAATATAAAAACAGGGAGGGGGACAAAAACATAAAAGACTCTTAAATACGGAAAACAGAGGGTTGCTGGAGGGGTTGTGGGAAGGGAGACAGGCTAAAAGGGCAAGGGGCATTAAGGAATCTACTCCAGAAATCATTGTTACACTATATGCTAACTTGGATGTAAATTAAAAAAATAAATTAAATAGAAATTAGAAAAAAAAAAAAAAAAAAAAAGAACTATGGTGGCCCCTGAAACTTCATCTACATGTTTCAGTCTGAGTAACACTTGCCTTATAGACAACTATTTGTTAAAAAATTTTTTTTAATAAAATCCTGTTCTTGGGGCACCTGGGTGACTCAGTTGGTTGAGCATCTGACTTCTGCTCAGGTCATGATCTCGCAGTTTGTGAGTTTGTGTCCCACCTCGGGCTCCATGCTGACAGCTCAGAGCCTTGAGCCTGCTTTGTATTCTGTGCCTCCCTCGCTCTCTGCCCCTCCCCTGCTCATGCTCTGTCTCTCAAAAATAAACAAACATTAAAAAAATTAAAAAATAAATAAAATAAAATACTGTTCTTAACTTGGGGCCCAGGACCAATGGAAGAAATTCCTAGCGTTCAGAGAATCTGTGAACTTGGATGACAAAAAAGTTGTATCTTTGCTTTTACTATCCTTAACTAAAATGGAGCGATTGTATCAATAGTACCTGTGTCTTTGTCACCAACAGAAATCACAGATAATATTCTAAATATTACAATGGTTACAGATATCTCAAAAATATCACTTATGCTTATTACTTCTTCAAAATTGTGATGGGCATCAGACTCACTGCTAGAACATCGATCTTAATGTGTCAACAAACATGAATTACACAAACATAGGTCAAATTTGTTCAATATTTTAGTAAATGTATTTCAATATGTCCTTTCCTTCACAATTTTGTATTTGTATGTATTCATTTAAAAGCATTATTCTAAAAAATAATAAAAACATTTTTAAAAGCATTATTCTGACAAATCGTTCATGGCACAAAAGGGGAAAAGAATTCTTATACTAGGGTATCCCTAGAATTGGCAAGTGCCTTCCGTTCCTTTTTCTTTTCAATATTAGCCTCTACGTGTAAAATTTTAACAAATAAGCACTGAGTAATGTATAGAAGTTTTGAATCACTATATTGTAAACCTGAAACTAACGTATAACACTGTATGTTAACTATACTGGATTAAAAATTTTTTTAATCTAATAATAGAAATAATGTACCTCACGGGCTATTTTTTTCTGTTTTTTCTTTAATTAAAAAGATAAAACTGTCACAAAATTCACATAAAAACAGGTTCTTCATCAAAAACAAATAAACCATGACATTCATGCACATTATGTAAGCCTGTCTCATTTAAATAGAATCAATGATAAATTATGCCTAATGTTTTAAAAGAAAAATAACTACAGAAATGTTATTAAGAAAGTTGGTATGAATATGCCTACAGTACAGACTAGACTTTTGATCAGTTTCCTGTCCTCTTCTTTGATGGGCTCTTCTGATTTAAGTCTGAGATCTCCACGTTCATCTTAAGCTATGAAGAACTGGCATAAGACATACTTGAAAAATTCTAAGTGGGAGGTTGTGGATCATAGTGTGTCTGATACTCCGGAGCATATCGAACTTGTGAGTAGAATGCATGCCTTTCACCAACTGCAACTGACTTTTAGTCTGCTGTTACAAATACAAGAAATATAAAGTGGTTTATGAGGCAACAAATATGGCGGGTAATTTTCTGGAGTAGGCAGGAGAAAAACCTGGATTCTAGGTTTACCACTAGTGACAGAGGTCACTGCTAGCATGTCAATTAGTCCCCGAGGGTCTCCATTATCTGAAAATGGATTACCTTTAAGTTTACTTCAAAAATCCTATGATCCTATTAGAATGGCACTGGTATATTTAAAATGCATTTTCATAAGAGTTTCTTACTTTGCATAGGTAATACTCAAATCCATTAGAAATGTATATCTAATTGTGTCCATTGTAGGGACTATTATATCTTGAATCTTGACATGTTTTTCTCCTAGATAAGCACTTTTAATTAATTCATTCCAGTGGACCCAGCGACCTCGGTTTTTCAACTACAAGAGAACATAAGTTTTAAAATAGAATCATGCACTTGATATCTGAAAGTCTCTTTTTAACATACTGTTATCATATTTGCTTTTAAAAACCCTAGTCTAGGGGCGCCTGGGTGGCTCAGTCGGATGAGCGTCCGACTTCAGCCCGGGTCACGATCTCGCGGTCTGTGAGTTCGAGCCCCGCGTCAGGCTCTGGGCTGATGGCTCAGAGCCTGGAGCCTGCTTCCGATTCTGTGTCTCCCTCTCTCTCTCTACCCCTCCCCCGTTCATGCTCTGTCTCTCTCTGTCTCAAGAATAAATAAACGTTAAAAAAAACAAATTAAAAAAAAAAACACCCTAGTCTATCATAATAATAAAAACTTTCTCTAGGAATAATTCATCTAAAATAACATATATGACATTTTATAGTCATGAGGTAGATTAATAAGCACCTATGAATCCACCACCCTATTTAAAGAAACACACATTTATCTTTGGATTAATTATCCCCCTGCTTCAGTGCTATGGCTGGCATTGAAAAATCTTTTCCTGTTTTCCAGCAAATTGTGTATGTATATGGTATGTGTCTGGATGGTGGTAATTTTCCAAGTTTGAGTGTATATGTCTTTAGTAATTCATATTCTTATTTTTTTTAGGGTTTAGCTTTTATTTTTATCAAAGTTACATATGCACATATTTTAGAGTTAAAACTTTTACAAAGGTTAAGAAAAAGAGCAGTTTCCCACTCTTGTTTTCTCCTCTCCAGTAGCAACTACCTTTGCCTCTTTAAGCTGGACATTTTGGGATTCACCTCCAACTCAAAGAATCTAATTGTGTGATCATCTCTTGAGTTTTTAGTTTTAGAGATTTTTTTTTACTTCCCACTATGACTAATGAAGATGAAACACTCTCTCTCTCTCTCTCTCTCTCTCTCTCTCTCTCTGGACATATTCTTAAAATTCTATATTAGCATGGTGTTGGGGAAAGATTTCCACACTAGTAGTCAGGAGAGCTGGATTCAAGTCCTGGCTCTGCTAGCCACTCACCTTTCTAGGCATGCTTCTCTATCTATAAATCCCGAGATTTAGCTAAAGTTGTAACAAAGCCCTCCACAGATCGTATGTCTCTGAAGTAAAATTTGCATGAATCAAATGATTATTTGGGTGCTTGCTGTTTAAAAGAATCTTTTTGCAAATTATTATTTTTTAATGTCCATTTATCCTTGAGAGAGGAAGAGAGAGAGCAAGTGTGTGGGGAAGGGGCAGAGAGAGAGAGAGAAAGAAAGAATCCCAAGCAGGCTCCACACTGTGAGCACAGAGTCTGATGTGGGGCTCAAACTCATGACCTGTGAGATCATGACCTGAGCCAAAATCAAGAGTCAGACACTTAACCGACTGAGCCACCCAGGCAACCCGTAAATTATTATTTTTAAGTGGAGAAAATATATTTAACTTAAATCTGAAATTATAAAATATCCTTAAAGAAAGTTATCTACACTGTCCACAAGTTAAAGGAGGAGAAGCTAAAGAGAAGGGACTAAAACACCAACCACAGGGGTCAAAACAACTGGGAACCCAGTTTTGCCTGCTGACCCAAGACTTTGTGTTTTGTAACTTACCATGCCAAGTATTTTATATCATACCTCATACATGTAGTCATAGACCAGGCCTTTTTCATCAAAGTGGCATTCCCATTTACCCACAGAGTCTGGCACTGGATTGTTTACGTCTCTTCCCATTATGATTAACCGTAGGAAGGTGTCAAAAACAATCCGACCCTCTGTATCACAACTCCCTCCAATGGACCAAATCAAAGAAAATACGAAGGAAGCCTGTTGGTTAAAAAATTGTTTTAATTTAAACTAATAATTTAAAATAAATTTCTCACAAATTAACTAAAATTTTACATATTAAGGAGGCCTGGTAAATATATTTAGAAAGCGTCAGATGTCCAGGTAAAGTGGAATGGAGCACAGTTAAGTCACAGAGAGCGTTATTTCTCTAGCACTATCTATCTAAATTTAAAATGTCCATGCCAAGTGATCTAGGAATTTCTCTTTTAGGAGTTTATCCTTGAATATATTACCACCTGTCAAAATGATGTATACATAAAAATATTTACTGCAGCACTGCTGGTGACAGCCAAAGATAAGGAGCGACCCAAATGTTCTTCAATAGGGCTCTATTTAATTGGATTATGCTATGCATATTGGAATACATGCAGCTGTTTAAAAAGGTAACTCAATAAGTATACGGATATGGGACAATCTCTAAGGTATATTGTGAGAAAAGGTACAAATCTGCATGCATAGTATGTTAACATGTGTAAAACATGTATTCACATAAAAGAGAGTATGGATCAAATACCTCCAGCAGGCTACTTAAGGCAGGTAATGGTATTTGCCTTGAGAATGGCTAGGGCACTAGTATGGATAGAAAACCTGCTTTTGCCTTTTGAATTTTACTCTAGGTACATGCCTTATCTAGTTTAAAAAATCTATCAAATTTATATATATTTTCAAGAGAAAAATTTTAACCAGGTATCAATTTATAGTAGTCTTTTTTTTTTTTTTTTGAGGGGGAGGCAGAGGGAGAGGGAGAGGAGGCGGGGGGAGGGAGGGAGAGAGAGAGAGAGAGGGAGAGAGAGAAAGAGAGAGAATATATCTTAAGTAGTCTCCATACTCAGCACAGAGCCAGACTTGGGAACAGATCTCACGGCTGTGAGATCACAACCCGAGCCAAAATAGTCAGATCCTTAACTGACTGAGCCACCCAGGCACCCCAATTTATTTTAGTCTTTAAAAATGATTCTAAACCATTAAAAAAAATAGAGGGAATTTAGGCTTACCAACAGAATAAAACTTTTAAAAAATGTGTGTGTGTATATATATATATATATATATATATATATATATATACACACACAGTATATATATATATATATATATATATATATATATATATACACACACACACACACACATACACATATATACACATATACTTACATATATGTATATATATATACACAGTATATATATATATACACACACACACACACATACACATATATACACATATACTTACATATATATATATATATATATATACACAGTATATATATATATATATACACACACACACACACATACACATATATACACATATACTTACATATATACATATACATATATACCATGAAGGTTATACAGGTGAGCTATTCATAAAATACTTTTAATTTATAAGCAGGTAACATTGATAGGTATGGAACAATATTAAAAACTAGTTCTGTAAAAGGCAGTTCCAAACTTTGGGAGACAAAAGGGGATACAAATAAATTATGCTTCAAACATGTCTGTTCTATTTCTTCTAATAAAGGTGAAAGGAGAGGAGGAAAGGAGGGGATGCTGAGCAGGAAACCCTGGAATGTGAGGTGACGGAGGTAGAAGATTTTCTGTGGCAACAAGGTGAAGGGAAAGCAATGGAAGGGAACCACTCTTACCACAGAGCAGAAGAGAAGGTAGACTCAGTAGAGAAGATGAAGGTATTTCCAAATAAGGTGCCAGGTGGTAAGAAAGCACAGAGCAGGGAAGAGAACAAAACCTATTCCCTTTGGGTCCCTCAGAGTCCTGTTCTCTGGCCTTCTCTGACTCCTCCCTAACTACGTTCTCTATGGATCCTGCTGGCCTCACCCCCACTAGTTGGATGCCTATTTCTGGTCTCTTAGAACCAGCTCGTAGCAGCCTACATCCTGGCTTCACCTTAAGACAAAATTAATTCACTAAATTGATACTGGATTAGTATTAAGTCACCGTATTAAGTGTTTATCAAATTATGATCTTTCATAAGAATAGGATGGTTTGGGTTCATTTGGGTATATATTACTTTCTTTAAAATGTTTTTTTTTTTTTTTCAGTTGGAATACCAGGTCAGGGCAACTTCATTATTATCTTCAGTTATTCTTTCGGTGCTCACCAAAAAAATAGTTCTGGATCTTATAATGCCTTCCTCAGTACAATGATCATTTCCAGAGGCACATTTGATTCTGTGAATAAAAATCCCATTAAGTATATAAACCTACCATAATCCAAACACGAATATGTTTGCTTGTAGGATCATTTTCCAGCACGTCACAGAGTAGTACTTCAAAGAGGCGTGTAAGAGATACAACCACATTGCTATCACTTGTAGGAATCAGTTCCTGCAAAGTGAAAAGGATAAGATACTTTGCCTTCATCTTACTTGGAGAATAAAAAATGATAAGTAATTCATTTAAAAATTCCTCACACCAGTCAAAATAAGTAGTATCAAAAAGGATAAGAAATGACAAGTGTTGGCAAGAATGTGGAGAAAAGGGAACCCTTACACACTGTTGGTAAGAATGTAACCTGATGTAACTGCTCTGGAAAACAGCGTGGAGGTTCCTGAAAAAATTAAAAATAGAACTATCATCTGATCCAGTAATTCCACTTCTGGGTATTTACCCAAAGGAAATGAAAACACCAATTCAAAAAGCACAGCTATGTTTATTGCAGTATTGTTTACAATAGACAAGAAATGGAAGCAACCCAAGTGTCCAGATGAATGGAAGATGTGTGGGATATATACAATGGAGTGTTACTCAGCCATGAAAAGGAATCAAATCTTGCCATTTGCAACAACATGGATGGACCTACAGGGTAGTATACTAAATGAAATAAGTCAGACAGAAAAAGACAAATGATTTCACTCATATGCGGACTCTTAAAAAACAAATGAACAAACAACAACAACAAGATAGAAACACTTCATTGAATGTAGAGAAAAAACCGGTGGTTGCTAGAGCAGAGGGGGGTGGGAGGGTAGGCAAAACAGTGAAGGGGATTAAAAATAATACAATCAAAACTGATAAAAGTACATATGGTTTTTATAATATTTAAACCGTAAAGAATTTAAACTGTAGGCATGATAAAAACATCTCTCAGAGATCTTAGCTTATCCTATTACACAATTGTACATAATATACTCTTATTCTAAATTCTCTGAGAAATGAAATCTAGACACTATAAGAAAATAAAGTGTTCTCAGGATAGCAGAAATGAAGTCTCTAACAGCCATTCATTCATTTTTTTCAACAAATATTTATGAAAAACATACTATACCTATATATCAAGCTAGGAGATATGCAAATAAAATGCAAGATCCCTGAAAAAGAGTGATATTGAAATTAAATAGACAAAAAATAGTATGATGTAATAATGACGTGACAGAGGAAGTCCCAGGAAAGGGTGGGTGGGGGAAGACACTAGAGCACTTGGATTAGCCCAGATCCGGGGAATAGGATAAAAAGGGAAATTAGGAGAGGAGTAATTCAAGGAAGGCTTCCCAGATAAAGGATTAGCTGAGCTAAATTTGGAAGGAAAATGTCAGTTAGCCAGGTGCAGAGGGGAAGGATATTCAAGGCAGGGGAACTACACATATGCAGAAATGGAGGTGTAAGCAGACCTGGAGTGTTAGGAGGATTCCGTGGGATGTAAGAATAGAGTGTGAAAGAAGAATGACAAGAAGTAAGTCTTGAGAAGCAGACAGAGGTCACATCCTGAAAGGTTTTAAAGGCTGTGTGTAAGGATCTCCTGAGAAGAGGAAGAGGGTTCCAATGGAGGGTAAGTACGGGAGTTCACGGAATGAATTTGTGTTTTGGAATCTTCATTCTGGTAGTAGGATATAGTCAGAACCAGAGCAGCTCTATTATATTGATTCAGGCAAGAAATTATGAAGGTCAGGACTGAGGCTACCATACAAGGAAGGAGGGATGGTCAGAGGAACCTGGATGGAAAGGAGAGGACAGATACAAAAGTTAGCAAGGACAGAAAAATCAATAGATCCTGGGGACTAACTAGAAGTGGAAACTATGGGAATAAATTATGAAAAAATCTATTATTCATTAGAAAGATGGAGCCTACTTTGTATTATTTGCAGCATATAGTATTAGAGTTTATTTTTGTTTTTGCTTTAGATTTTAAGTAATCTCTACACCCAATGTGAGGCTCGAACTCACAACCCCAAGACCAAGAGTTGCATGCTTCACCAACTGAAGCATTCGAGTTTTAAAATTTAAAAAACTGAAAAATGACTTTATATTTTCTCTATGAAGACACTGCACAAAATTTTCATAAAGTGGAATTCATTTTTTTCTTGTGCACAGAGTATTTTTCTTATCTCTAAAGTTATATTTTAGGATGAAAAAAATCTACTGAAAACCCCATTTCCCTTCTCAATATCAATATATTAGCTTATGTGTAAGTAACTAATGTGTGTGAGTGTATGTGTGTAGCAGGTTGAATCCCCGAAAAGAGAGGCCCACATGCTAATCCCCGCAACCCATGAATGTGATCTTATTTGGAGAAAGGGTCTTGGAAGACATAAAGATCTCAAGATGAGGAGATCATTCTGGAGTATCTGACCCTAAATCCTTATAAGAGTCACACAGTAAAGAGACAGAGTAGAGGCCAGGAGAACATGAGGGAAGAGACTGGAATAATGCAGCCATAAGCCAAGGAAGGCTTTGAGCCAAAAGGAGTTGGGAGAGGTAATAAAGATTCTCCCTTGGAGCTTCCAGAGGAAGCTTGGCCCTGCCAACATCTTGATTTCAGACTTCTAGCCCCAGGACTGTGGCAGAATAAACTTCTGTTGCTTTAAACCACCAAGTTTATGGTAATTTGTTATGACAGCCCTGAGAAACTAATACAATATATAAAGTTTTCTCATAAAATACTAAATATACATGTGAGTTTTAAAGTCACATATTTAAAATACCTTGAAAATATGGAAAACTATTGGGAATTTTAAAGCTTTAGTTAATATAGTTTTATCCAAAGAGTTTAGCAGGAATAAATTTTACCTCTGGGTTTATTCAGGTATAACTTGAGCAATATAAAACCAAAGGTGGATATTACTATAATGGTGGTGGGTAAATCACTTTTAAATTCTGCTATAAAAGTTAAAAGATAAAACTATTAAAGTAACTGTAACTAAATTATGTTAATGGATATGTAATATAAATAGATGCTAATTGTGACATCAATAGGGAAGGAGGTAAAGTGGAGAGTTCTTGAATACAAATGAAGATAAGTTATTAGCTTAAAAGAGACTGTTATAACTAGAAGATATTTTATATAAGCGCCTTTGAACTACTAAGAAAATACCTATAGAAGTCACACACACAAAAAAAGAATCAAAACCTATCAATACAAAACAACCCAATGAAACACCAAGGAAGACATCAAAAGAGAAAAGAGAAACAAACAAACAAAAAAAACACAAACAAACCCAAGACAAACAGAAAACAGTTAACAAAATAGCAATAGCAAATTCCTCCCTATCAAAATTACTTTAAATGTAAACATATTAAACTCCCCCAACTAAAAAGATAGAGCAGCTGAATGGATAAAAACAAACAAACAAACAAAAAAAAACCCACCAAGATCCAGGGGCGCTTGGGTGGTTCAGTCAGTTAAGTATCTAACTTCGGCTCAGGTTATGATCTCACGGTTCGTGAGTTCGAGCCCAGTGTTGTGCTCTGTGCTGACAGCTCAGAGCCTGAAACTGCTTCGGATTCTGTGTCTCCTCCTCTCTCTGCCCCTCCCCTGCTTGCACTCGTTCTCACTCTCTCTCTCTCTCTCTCAAAAATAAATAAATAACATTTAAATAATCAAGATCCAACTGTATGCTGCCTAGAAGAAATACATAGGCTGAAAGTGAAGGAATAGGAAAAGATATTCCATGAAAATGGTAACGAACAGAAATCACGAGTGGCTATATTTGTATCATAGTAGACTTTAAGCAAACCTGTCTCTAGAGACAAAGAATGTCATAATGATGGAAGTTCAATTCAACAGGAAGATAAAACTATTTTAAATATATATGCACCCAACATCAGAGCACCTAGGTATATAAATAAATATTGACAGATCCAGTGGCACCTGGGTGGCTCAGTTGGTTGAGCATCTGACTCTTGGTTTTGGCTCAGGTCATGATCTCATGGTTCATGAGTTTGAGCCTCACGTGGGGTTCTGTGCTGATGGTGCTGAGCCTGCTTGGTATTCTCTCTCTCTCCCTCTCTTTCTGCCCCTCCCCCCTCTCTCAAAATAAATAAATAAAAACTTTAAAAAACTATTAAAAATATTGACAGATCTGAAAGGAGAAATTGATGGCAATATAAAAATGGTAGTGGATTTCAATATCCCACTTTCAATAAGGTATAGAATATCTAGACAGAAATTCAGAAAAGAAACAGTAGATTTGAACCACACTAGATCAAATGGACCTAAGAAATACATGTAGAACTGTTCACCCAACAGTAGAAGGATACATATTCTTTCTCAAGCTCACATGGAATATTCTCCAGGACAGACCCCATGTTAGGTCACAAAACAAGTCAACAAATTTAAGATTAAAATTATATCAAATATCTTTTCTGACCCCAATGGAATAAAACTAGAAATCAGTAACCACAAGAAAATGGGAAAATTCACAAATACACATGTAAAAAAGATGGTCTTAAACAACTACTGAGTCCAAGGGGAAATTAAAAGGAAAATCAAAAAATATCTTGAGACAAATGAAACACAACATACCAAAACTCATGAGATGCATCAAAAGCAGTACTAAGAGGGAAGTTTATAACAATAAATGTTTATATTAAAAAAGAAATCTCGGGGCACCTGGGTGGCTCAGTCTGTTAAGCATCACGACTTCGGCTCAGGTCCTGATCTCACAGTTTATGAGTTTGAGCCCACTTCGAATTCTGTGTCTTTCTCTCTCTCTATCCCTCCCTGCCCCTGCTCATACTCTGTCTCTCTCTCTCTTAAAGATAAATAAACATTAAAAAATAAAAATAAAATAAAATAAATAAAAAAGAAATCTCAAATAAACAACCTAACTTAAACCCCAAAGAACTAGAAAAAGAACAAACTAAACCCATTGTTGGCATAATGAAACAAATGAGATCAGAACAGAAATAAATGAAATAGAGAATAGAAAAACAATAGAAAAAAGTCAAAATGAAGAGTTGCTTTTTTTGAAAATATAAATAAAAACAATAAAATCTTAGCTAGACTAAGAATAAAACAAAGACTCAAATAAGTAAAATCAGGAATCAAAGAAAAAGCACACAACAAATGCCTCAGAAATAAAAAGGATCATCAAGGGATAATTATGGATGATTATATACAAATAAGTTGGATAACTTGGAGGACATAGATAAATTCCTAGAAATATACAACCTGCCAAGACTGAATCAAGAAGAATAGGAAGCCTGAACATATCAGTAACAGAGATTGAAGTTCTAATGAAAAACTTCCCAGAGAAAAATCCAGATGACTTCACAGCTGAAGTCTACCAAACATTCAAAGAATTAATACAATCCTTCTTAAACTCTTGCAAAAATTAGAAGTAGAGGAAATACTTCCAAACTCATTCTATGAGGCTAGAATCACCATGATACTAAAACCAGATGAAGATACCACAAGAAAAGAAAATTATAGGCCATTATCTCTGATGAACATAGAGGCAAAAGTCCTCAATAAAATACTAGCAAGCTGAATTCAACACACCAAAAAGATTACATACTATAGCCAAGTTGGATTTATCCCTGGATGCAAGAGATATGCAAATTAATCAATGTGATACACTGCATTAACAGAATGAAGGACAAAAATCCCATTCTCAACTCAATAGATTCAGAAAGAGCATTTGACAAAGTTTAACATCCATTTCTGATAAAAACTCTCAATAAAATAGATATAAAGGGAAATCTCTGCAATGAAATAGAGGACATTTATGAAAAGCCCACAGTTAAATCATAATCCATAGCATAAAACTGAGAGCTCTTCTGCTAAGATCTGGTGTGAGGCAAGGATGTTCACTCCCACCACTTCTTTTCAACAAGAAGTACTAACTAGAGCAATTAGACAACAAAATAAAGGGCATCCAAATCAGAAAAGAAGTAAAATGATCTCTATTTGCAGATGACATGTCCTTATACGTAGAAAACCCTAAAGACCACATACAAAAAAATACCTTTTAAAACAAACTGACTCCGTAAAGCTACAGGATGCAAAAATCATTTGGGAAAAAAAATCAGTTGCATTTGTTTATACCACCAATGGTCTATCTGGCAAGGAAATCAGGAGAACAATTTGACTTATGATAGCATCACAAAGAATATAATACTTAGGAATAAATTTAACCAGGAACATGAAATATCTGTACATTGAAAACTATAAAACATTAATGAAAGAGATTGAAGAAGACACAAATAAATGGAAAAGTATCCTGTGCTCATAGACTAGAAAAATTGGCATTGTTAAAATGTCCATACTACCTAAAGGGATCTACAGATTCAAAGTAATTCCTATCAAAATTCCAATGGCAGGGGCACCTGGGTGGCTCAGTTGGTTAAGCATCCAACTTCGGCTCAGGTCATGATCTCGCGGTTCATGAGTTTGAACCCTGTGATGGGCTCTGTGCTGACAGCTCAAGAGCCTGGAGCCAGCCTCAAATTCTGTGTCTCCTGCTCTTTCAGCCCCTCTCCCCACTTACACTCTGTCTCTCTCAAAAATAAACACTAAAATTCCTATGGCAAAAAAAAAAAAAATTCTAAAATTTGTGTGGAACCACAAAAGACTCTATCTAAACAGCCAAAATAATCTTAAGAAAGAAGAAAAGAGTTGAAAGCATCACAATTCCTGATTTCAAATTATATTACAAAGCTCTAGTGATCAAAACAATATGGTACTGGCATAAAAACAGACATATAAACCAATGGAACAGAATAGCAAATCCAAAATAAAGCCAAGCATATAGTCAACTGATCTTTAACAAGGGCAACAAGAAAACACAATGTGAAAAGGAAAGTCTCTTCAATAAATGGTGTTGAGTAAATTGGATATCCACATATAAAAGAATGAAACTTTTATTATCTTACACCATACACAAAAATTAACTCAAAAGGCGCTCAAGACTGAAATGTAAAACCTTAAACCATTAAAATCCCAGAAGAAAACACAGGGGGAAAGCTCCTTCTTTTTTTAAGTTTATTTGTATATTTATTTTGAGAGAGAGAGAGAAAGCACAAGTGGGGAAGGGGCAGAGAGAGAGGGAGGGAGAGATAGAGAGAATCCCAAGCAGGCTCCACACCACCAGTGCAGAGACCGATGCGGGGCTTGAACTCACGAACTGTGAGATCATGACCTGAACCAAAGTCAGACGCTTAACCTACTGAGCCACCTAGGCACCCTGGAAAAGCTCCTTTAAAAAAAAAAAAAAAAGAAAGAAAAAGTATTTCTTTAAATTCACATTAGCATACAATGTAGAATTGGTTTCAGGAGTAGAACCTAGTCATTCCTCACTTACATATAATACACAGTGTTTATCCCAACAAGTGCCCTCCTTAATGCCCATCACCCATCTAGCCCATGCCCCCCCACACACACACCCTCCAGCAATCTTAAGTTTGTTCTCTGTATTTAACAGCCTCTTATGGTTTGCCTCCCTATTTTTCCTTTCCCTTCCCCTGTGTTCAACTGTTTTGTTTCTTAGACTCCACTTGTCTTCCCCTGACTTATTTCACTTAGCATAATACAACTCTAATTCCATACATGGAATAGACATATACACACATATATACATATACATACATACATACATATACATATATACATATGTATATATGCATATATATGTATATATATATATATATATATATATATATATATATACATATATATATATAATCTTTATCCATTCATCTATCTATGGACACTCGGGCCACTTCTATAATTTGGCGATTGTAGATAATGCTGCTATAAACTTCGGGGTGCATGTAACACTTCAAATTAGTATTTTTGTATCCTTTGGATAAATACTTAGTAGCACAATTGCTGGATTGTAGGGTTACTTCTATTTTTTAACTTTTTGAGGAACTTCCATACTGTTTTCCAGAGTGGCTGCACCACTTTGCATTCCTACCAATGGTGCAAGAGGGTTCCCCTTTCTCCATATCCTCATCAACACCTGTTGTTTCTTGTGTTTTGAGTTTATTCTGACAGGTGTGAGGCGATATCTCATTGTAGTTTTGATTTGTATTTCCCTGATGATCAGCAATGTTGAATACCTTTTTATGTGTCTATGAGTCATCTGAATATCTTCTTTGAAAAAGTGTCTATTCATGTCTTCTGCCCATTTCTTTACTGGATTATTTCATTTTTGGGTATTGAGTTTGATAAGTTCTTTATAGATTTTGGATAGTAACCCCTTATCTGATATGTCATTTGCAAATATCTTCTCCCATTTTGTCAATTACCTTTTAGTTTTGTTGTTTCCTTTGCTATACAAAAGCTTTTTATCTTGAGTTCTCAGTTCATTTTTGCTTATATTCCCCTTGTCTCCAGAGACATGTCTAGTAAGAAGTTGCTATAGGAAAGGTCGCAGAGAGGCAAAGAGGTTGCTGCCTGTTTTCTACTCTAGGATTTTGATAGTCTCCTGTCTTATGTTTAGGTCTTTCATCCATTTTGAATTTATTTTTGTGTGTGGTGAAAGAAAGTGGTCCAGTTTTATTCTTCTGCATGTTGCTGTTGTCCAGTTTTCCCAGCACTATTTGCTGAAGAGACTGTCTTTTTTCCATTGGATATTCTTTCCTGCTTTGTCAAAGATTAGTTGGCCATTTGTTTTTTGGTCCATTTCTGGGTTCTCTGTTCTGTTCCATTGATCTATGTACTTGCTTTTGTGCCAGTACCATATTGTCTTGGTGATTACAGCTTTGTAAAACAGCTTAAAGTCCAGAACTGTGATGCCTCTAGCTTTGGTTTTCTTTTTCAACATTATACTGACTAGTCAGGGTCTTTTCTGGTTCCATACAAATTTTAGAATTGTTGGCATTTAGAATGCTGGTGCTATTTTCATAGGGATTGCATTGAATGTGTAGATTGCTTTGGGTAGTATAGACATTTTAACAATATTTGTCTTTAAAGTCTCCTTGACATTGGCCTTGGCAATGATTTTTTGGATAAGACAAAAGCTCAGGCAACAAAAGCAAAAATAAAGTGGGACTACATCAAACTGAAAGTTTCTGCACGGTAAGGGAAATCATCAACAAAATGAAAAGGCAACCTATAAACTGAGGGGAAATATTTGCAAATTATATATCTGATAAGGGGTTAATATAAAAAATACATAAAAATTCATATAATATAAAAAAGAACCCAAACAATCTAATTTAAAAATGGGCAAAGGACCTGAATAGACACTTTTCAGAGAAGACATGCCAATGGCTAACCAGGTATATGAGAAGGCACTCGACATCACAAATCATCAGAAAATGCAAATCGAAACCACAGTGAGATATCACCTCACACCTTTTAGGATGAGAAGAAAAATGAAAGGTGACAAGTGTTAGTGAGGATGTGGAGAAAAGAGAACCCTTGTGCATTGCTGGTGTGAATGTAAATTGGCACAGTCACTGTGGAAAACAGTATGAAAGATCCTCGAAAAACTAAAAATAGAATGTTTAATCTAGCAATCCCTCTTCAGGACATGAAATCAGTACCTTAAATATATATCTGAAATTAGTTGGAAGATGGCAGTGTAGGAGGATGTTGGGCTCACCTCATCCTGCTGATTGCTTAGATTCCACCCACATCTGCCTAAATAACCCAGAAAACCACCAGAAGACTAGCAGAACGGACTCTCCGGAGCCAAGCATGGACAAGAGGCCCAAGAAAGAGGGTAGGAGGGGCGAAGAGGTGCTGCGCACTACATGGACTGGAGGGAGGGAGCCGGGGCTGTGGAGGGGCAACCAGCCTGGCAAGGCAGAGCCCCCGAGTCTGGCTTGCAAAAGCGGAGGGGCCAGACGGAGTGTGTTCTGACAGTCAGCGGGACTTAACATCTGGAATGTTATAAACAACAGCTCTGCTCTCAGAGAGCCAGGAGGGCGAGAGGACACCTAGAGGGAGAGTTGTGAACCCCAGAAAACAGAGCTCAGCTTGGCAGGGAATGAAGGCGCTGCCAAGTGCTGTATCCCTCTCCCATCCCCCAGCTCCCCTCACAGAGCTTGCTTGCACCGTGCAAACACCCAATGCTGTGCTTCTGTGGATCCATCGCTCCAACGGGTCTGCCTCCCTCTGGGTGCTGCAGGACTCCTCCCTCAGGGGACCACTGACAGCAAAGCAAGCTAAGCCTGCCCCTCCCGCCCCTGTGCACCTTGTGGATCCACCCCAGCTAATATACCAGATCCCACTGAAGCAGCACCACAAGCCTGGCAGTGTGCGAGTAGCCCAGACAGGGGCCACACCAATCCACAGTGAGTCCTGCCCCTGGTAAAGGGGAAGATAAGGTACACAACAGTCTGACTGTGGCCCCAGTGGTGGGCTGCGGACAGACATCGGGTCTGACTGTCGCCCCACCCACCAACACAAGTTCTCCAGACAGCACAGGGGAAGTGCCCTGCAGTTCCGCGCCACCCCAGGGACTATCCAAAATGACAAAACGGAAGAATTCTCCTCAAAAGAAACTCCAGGAAGTAGCGACAACTAACAAATTGATCAAAAACGATTTAAGCAATATAACAGAACAAGAATTTAGAATGATAGTCATAAAATTAATCGCTGGGCTTGAAAAAAATATAGAGGACATCTAAGAATCTATTGCTACAGAGATCAAGGGACTAAGAAATAGTCATGAGGAACTAAAAAATGGTATAAATGAGGTGCAAAATAAAATAGAGGCAGCCATAGCACGGATTGAAGAGGCAGAGAAGAGAATAGGTGAATTAGAAGACAAAATTATGGAAAAAGAGGAAGCTGAGAAAAAGAGAGATAAAAAAATCCAGGAGTATGAGGGGAGAATTAGAGAAGTAAGTGATGCAATCAAACGGAACAATATCCGTATCACAGGAATTCCAGAAGAGGAAGAGAGAGAGAGAAAGGGGCTGAAGGTGTACTTGAACAAATCATAGCTGAGAACTTCCCTGATCTGGGGAAGGAAAAAGGCATTGAAATCCAAGAGGCACAGAGAACTCCCTTCAGACGTAATGTGAATCATCTTCTGCATGACATATCATAGTGAAACTGGCAAAATACAAGGATAAAGAGAAAATTCTGAAAGCAGCTAGGGATAAACACGCTCTAACTTACAAAGGGAGACCCATAAGAGTAGTGGCAGACCTATCTACTGAAACTTGACAGGCCAGAAAGGAATGGCACGAAATCTTCACTGTGATGAACAGAAAAAATATGTGGCTGAGAATCTTTTATCCAGCAAGTCATTTAGAATAGAAGGAGAGATAAAGGTCTTCCCAAACAAACAAAAACTGAAGGAATTCATCACCACTAAACCAGCCCTACAAGAGCTCCTAAGGGGGATTCTGTGAGGAAAATGTTGCAAGGACCACAAAGTACCAGAACATCATTACAAGCATGAAACCTACAGACATCACAATGACTCTAAACCCATATCTTTCAATAATAACACTGAATGTAAATGGACTAGATGCTCCAAACAAAAGACACAGGGTATCAGAATGGATACAAAAACAAGACCCATCTATTTGCTGTCTACAAGAGACTCATTTTAGGCCTGAGGAAACATTCAGATTGAATGTGAGGGGATGGAGAACTATCTATCATGCTGCTGGAAGTCAAAAGAAAGCTGGAGTAGCCATACTTCTATCAGACAAACTAGACTTTAAATTAAAGGTTGTAACAAGAGATGAAGAAGGGCATTATATAATAATTACAGGGTCTATCCATCAGGAAGAGCTAACAATTATAAATGTCTATGCACTGCATACAGGAGCCCCCAAATACATTAAACAAGTAATCACAAACATAAGCAACCTTATTGATAAGAATGTGGTAATTGCAGGGGACTTTAGTACTCCACTTAAAGCAATGGATAGATCATCTAGACACAGGATCAATAAAGAAATGAGGGCCCTGAATGATACATTGAATCAGATGGACTTGACAGATACGTTTAGAACTCTGCATCCCAAAGCAACAGAATATATTTTCTTCTTGAGTGCACATGGAACATTCTCCAAGATAGATCACATACTGGATCACAAAACAGCCCTTCATAAGTATAAAAGAATTGAGATCATACCATGCACACTTTCAGACCACAATGCTATGAAGCTTGAAATTAACCACAGGAAAAAGTCTGGAAAACCTCCAAAAGCATGGAGGTTAAAGAACACCCTACTAAAGAATGAATGGGTCAACCAGGCAATTAGACAAGAAATTAAAAAAATATGGAAACAAATGAAAATGAAAACAACAATCCAATCGCTTTGGGATGCAGCGAAGGCAGTCCTGAGAGGAAAATACATTGCAATCCAGGCCTATCTCAAGAAACAAGAAAAATACAAATACAAAATCTAACAACACACCTAAAGGAAATAGAAGCAGAACAGCAAAGACACCCCAAACCCAGCAGAAGAAGAGAAATAATAAAGATCAGAGCAGAAAAAAAACAATATAGAATCTAAAAAAAACTGTAGAGCAGATCAACGAAACCAAGAGTTGGTTTTTTGAAAAAATAAACAAAATTGATTAACGTCTAGCCAGGCTTCTCAAAAAGAAAAGGGAGATGACCCAAATAGATAAAATCAGGAATGAAAATGGAATTATTACAACCAATCCCTCAGAAATACAAGCAATTATCAGGGAATACTATGAAAAATTATATGCCAACAAACTGGACAACCTGGAAGAAATGGACAAATTCCTAAGCACCCACACACTTCCAAAACTCAAACAGGAAGAAATAGAAAATTTGAACAGACCCGTAACCAGTGATGAAATTGAATCAGTTATCAAAAATCTCCCAAAAAATAAGAGTCCAGGACCAGATGCCTTCCCTGGAGAATTTTACCAGACATTTAAAGCGGAGATAACACCTATCCTTCTCAAGCTGTTCCAAAAAACAGAAAGGGAAGGAAAATTCCAGACTCATTCTATGAAGCCAGCATTACTTTGATTCCTAAACCAGACAGAGACCCAGCAAAAAAAAAAAAAAAAAAAAAAGAACTACAGGCCAATATCCCTGATGAATATGGATGCAAAAATTCTCAACAAGATACTAGCAAATCGAATTCAACAGCATATAGAAAGAATTGTATACCATGATCAAGTGGGATTCATTCCTGGGCTGCAGGGCTGGTTCAACTTTCGCAAATCAATCAATGTGATAAATCACATTAATAAAAGAAAAGATAAGAACCATATGATCCTGTCAAACGATGCAGAAAAAACATTGACAAAATCCAGCATCCTTTCTTAATAAAAACCCTTGAGAAAGTCGGGATAGAAGGAACATACTTAAATATCATATGAAAAGCCCACAGCTAATATCATCCTCAATGGGGAAAAACTGAGAGCTTTCCCCCTAAGACCAGGAACATGACAGGGATGTCCACTCTCACTGCTATTGTTTAACATAGTGTTGGAAGTGCTAGCATCAGCAATCAGACAACAAAAGGAAATCAAAGGCATCAAAATTGGCAAAGATGAAGTCAAGCTTTCACTTTTTGCAGATGACGTGATACTACACATGGAAAACCCGATAGACTCCACCAAAAGTCTGCTAGAACTGCTACATGAATTCAGCAAAGTCACAGGATACAAAATCAATGTACAGAAATCAGCTGCATTCTTATACACTAACAATGAAACAAGAGAAAGACAAATAAAGAAACTGATCCCATTCACAATTGCACCAAGAATCATAAAATACCTAGTAATAAACCTAACCAAAGATGTAAAAGATTTGTATGCTGAAAACTATAGAAAGCTCATGAAGGAAATAGAAGATACAAAGAAATGGAAAAACATTCTGTGCTCATAGATTGGAAGAATAAATATTGTCAAAATGTCAATACTACCCAAAGCAATCTACACATTCAATGCAATCCCAATAAAAATTGCACCAGCATTATTCTTGAAGCTACAACAAGCAATCCTAAAATTTGTATGGAACCACAAAAGACCCCGAATAGCCAAAGGAATTTTGAAGAAGAAGACCAAAGCAGGAGGCATCACAATCCCAGACTTTAGCCTCTACTACAAAGCTGTCATCATCAAGACAGCATGGTATTGGCACAAAAACAGACACATAGACCAATGGAATAGAATAGAAACCCCAGAACTAGACCCACAAAAGTATGGCCAACTAATTTTTGACAAAGCAGGAAAGAATATCCAATGGAAAAAAGACAGTCTTTTTAACAAATGGTGCTGGGAGAACTGAACAGCAACATGCAGAAGGATGAAACTAGACCACTTTCTTACACCATTCACAAAAATAAACTCAAAATGGATAAAGGACCTGAATGTGAGACAGGAAACCATCAAAACCTTAGAGGAGAAAGCAGGAAAAGACCTCTCTGACCTCAGCCGCAGCAATTTCTTACTTGACACATCCCCAAAGGCAAGGGAATTAAAAGCAAAAATGAACTATTGGGACCTCATGAAGATAAAAAGCTTCTGCACAGCAAAGGAAACAACCAACAAAACTAAAAGGCAACCAACGGAATGGGAAAAGATATTTGCAAATGACATATCGGACAAAGGGCTAGTATCCAAAATCTATAAAGAGCTCACCAAACTCCACACCCAAAAAACAAATAATCCAGTGAAGAAATGGGCAGAAAACATGAATAGACACTTCTCTAAATAAGACATTCAAATGGCCAACAGGCACATGAAAAGATGCTCAACGTTGCTCCTCATCAGGGAAATACAAATCAAAACTGCACTGAGATACCACCTCACACTGGTCAGAGTGGCTAAAATGAACAAATCAGGAGACTATAGATGTTGGAGAGGATGCGGAGAAACAGGAACCCTCTTGCACTCTTGGTGGGAATGCAAACTGGTGCAGCCGCTCTGGAAAACAGTGTGGAGGTTCCTCAAAAAATTTAAAATAGATCTACCCTATGACCCAGCAATAGCACTGCTAGGAATTTACCCAAGGGATACAGGAGTGCTGATGCATAGGGGCACTTGGACCCCAATGTTTATAGCAGCACTTTCAACAATATCCAAATTACGGAAAGAGCCTCAATGTTCATCAACTGATGAATAGATAAAGAAATTGTGGCTTATATACATAATGGAATACTACGTGGCAGAGAAAGAATGAAATATGGCCTGTTGTAGCAACGTGGATGGAACTGGAGAGTGTTAAGTGAAATAAGTCATACAGAGAAAGACAGATACCATGTTTTCACTCTTATGTGGATCCTGAGAAACTTAACAGAAGACCATGTGGGAGGGGAAGGAAAAAAAAAAGTTAGAGAGGGAGCCAAACCAAAAGAGACTCTTAAAAACTGAGAATAAACTGAGGGTTGTTGGGGGGTGGGAGGGAGGGGAGAGTGGGTGATGGGCATTGAGGAAGGCACCTGTTGGGATGAGCACTGGGTGTTGTATGGAAACCAATTTGACAATAAATTTCATATTAAAAATAAATAATAAATATTATATTCAAAAATATATATATCTGCACTTCCATGTTCATTGTAGCATTATTCCCAATAGCTAAGATAGGGACACAAACTTAAGTGTTCACTAATGGACAAATAAAGAAATTGCCATATATATATGTGTGTGTGTGTGTGTGTGTGTGTGTGTGTGTGTGTGTGTGTATATAGAATAGAATATTATTAAGACTTAAATTATTAATACTAAATTATAGATATTATTAAGACTTAAAGAGAGATCCTGTTATTTGCAATATGGGTCCATTGTAAGACATTATGATAAGTGAAAAAGTCCAACACAGAAAGGAAAAAGTTGCATGATGTCACTTATATGTACAATCCAAAAGCTGAATACATAGAACTGGAGTAAAAGGGCAGTCACCAGGGGTGGGGAGGTGGGGGAAACGGGGAGACTTTGGGCAAAGGGTACAAAGTTGCACTTATGTTGAAAATTATAAATTATTAAAAATTTTAAAATGAAACCCAGAGAGATAAACACACACCTGTACAGATATAATTAGGGGAATCTGAATAATATCAGTAGATAATATCAATGTCAATATCCTTGTTGTGATATAATATAGTCTTGCAAAATATTACTATTGGGGGAAATTGGGTGAAATGAGCATGAAATCTATTACTTCTTACAACTGCATGTGAATTACTGATTATCACAATAAATATTCCATTTTAAAAAGTGGATACTAAATGTCAAGGGGAAACTGATTTTGTTTATTTATCCCACTTATTGTGATTTTAGCCTTAGTCAAGTTGAATGAAAACTAAAGAAACTTGAGTGGGTTAGAGAATTACAGTGTTACCTTGCATTTTTTCTTACGAAGTTTTAAAGACGGCTTTATTAACCAGTCAAAGAGTCCTCTCAGAAGAGCTTGATGATCTGGTTCTTGTAGAGGTCCTTTCAGGGAATTCAACCACGAGGATACAATTGGTTCCCATCCTAACTGTGAGGGTTCCAAATAAATCATGCCACAGCGGCTTACAGTGGCAGGCTAGAGAAAAAAGACAAGTTTTCTTTTTCCAATGTTGCTTTCATGCCAGTAGTACCTGGCAGTCATTAACTACTTCTTTGAATGACTTATAAGGCCTGTCATGATCTAGCACCTGTCTTCCTCTACAGCCTCCCAGACGTGTCATGGCTTCATATCTTTACATATCATGTTGTCATGATTTGGAATGCCCAGCCCCAACTAATCTCCCTAGAGAAGTGTTGCCCTTCAAAGCCAGGTCAAATACTCAGACATTTTCCATGGTCCTCCTCTACCCATTCGCCTCTTGGGTACCCACCCCCTCCATATTCTTAGAGCACTTACATGTAGCAGTATAGTGGGATTATTTATGAGCATGCTTCTCATCCTTCCTAAATGAGCATAAGCTATATCTTATTCATCTTAGTATTTCTGGTGCCTAACTAGTCTTCTGACATATAATAAAAAATACTTATTGACCAAATGAGCAAATAAACAATCTACTGTTATGCTAAAACATGAACTTACTGAGGCCTGGGAAAGGTCCATTGCTTCAAAGATGAGGCTCATTTGAGGGGACATCTGAATGATTTCTCCACTCATAAGGCAAAGCTAAAGGCAATTATATTTCAAACATTTATTTTTTAAAAAACTCAAACTTCTCAAATAAAAATATATTGTAGGTATAAGATAATGTATATCCTGTGATGTAAGTATTACATAAAAGCCAGAAAATTGTAAGCTAGATCTAGCTCGGTCAATACTTACTAGACGTAACATCTCTGACTCTCAGCCTCTTCATCTATAAACTCGGTTAATTTCTCTCCCATAGAGTTAGGCGGGAGGAGAACTACATGACATACTTAAACTCGGTTAATTTCTCTCCCATAGAGTTAGGCGGGAGGAGAACTACATGACATACTACAAAAATCCTATACAAATCTCAGTCCTTGCTATTAATAAAATTACATCGGTCAGGCACCTGGGTAGCTTAGTCATTCAAACATCTGACTTTGGCTCAGATCATGATTTCATGGTTCTTGAGTGTGAGCTCCACAAGGGGGTCTCTGTTGTCACAGCAAAGCCCCCTTTGGATCCTCTGTCCCCCTCTCTCTCTCTGCCCCTCCCCCAATCACACTCTCTCAAAACTAAATAAACATTTAAAAACATTACATGGGTTGCTGGAGGGGAGTTGGGTGGGAGGGATAGGCTAAATGGGTGATGGGCCTTAAGGAGGGCACTCATTGGAATGAGCACTTGGTGTAATATGTAAGTGATGAATCACTGGGTTCTACTCCTGAAACCAATAGTACGCTACATATTAACTAACATGAATTTAAATATATATAGTTTTAATCTTTTTTAATGTTTTTTTTTTTTTTGGAAGAGCGAGACAGAGCATGAGCAGGGGAGGGGCAGAGAGAGAGGGAGATACAGAATCCAAAGCAGGCTCTAGGCTCTGAGCTGTCAGCACAGAGCCCAATGCGAGGCTTAAACCTATGAACTGCAAGATCATGACCTGAGCCGAAGTCGGATGCTTAACCAACTGAGCCACCCTAAATAAATAATGTTTTAAAAATTACATGAAATACTCCTGACTTTATAAAGTTGTCAAAAGGTCTCCTTGTTAATAAAAAAAAAAAGAAAAATTGAAAATAAAGAATAATATGGACACTAATATACCCATCTCCTGTACTTAACCAACATTAAGATTTTCCCACATTTGCTTCCTTTTGTAAAGAAGTATTTTTAAGAGGCACCTGGCTGCCTCAGTTTGTAGAGCATGCAACTCTTGACCTTGGGGTTGTGAGTTCAAGCCTCATGTTGGGTGCAGAAATTACTTTAAAAAAAAAGGGGGGGCACCTGGGTGGCTCAGTCGGTTGAGCATCCGACTTCGGCTTAGGTAATAATGTCATAGTTCATGAGTTCAAGCCCCGCGTTGGGCTCTGTGCTGACAGCTCAGAACCTGGAGCCTGCTTTGGATTCTGTGTCTCCCTCTCTCTGCCCCTTCCCCACTCATGCTCTGTCTCTCTCTGTCTCTCAAAGATGAATAAACGTTTAAAAAAAAATTTAAAAAGGATACTGAGGAATAAAACACTATTTTAAAGAGCATTATGCCCACCACGGCATTTCACATCCAAATATGTCAATATGCAGCTCCAAAAAATAAGAAGTTTTCAGGGCACCTGGTGTCTCAGTCGGTTAAATGTCCAACTCTTGGTTTCTGCTCAGGTCATGATCTCATGGTTTGTGAGATAGAGCCAGACTCTCCACCAACAGTGCAGAGCACTTGTTTGGGATTCTTTCTCTCCCTCTCTCTCCCTGCCCCTCCCCCACTCGCTCTGTCTCTCTCTCCAAATAAATAAATAAACTTAAAAAAAAAATAAACTGTTTTCTATATTACCTCAGTAACATTATCACACCTAACAAAATTACCAATAAGTCCTTAATATGATCTAATACTCAGCCAGTACTCAAATTTCCTCAATGACAACAGGAATATCTTTTCAACTGATTTACTCAAACCAAAATTCAATCAAGGACCATGCACTGCATTTAATATGCGGATATAGATCACTTTTAATCTAAAACATTCCTCTTTGAGAGAGAGGCAAACCAAGAAACAGACTCTTGGTCTTTGTCTAGAGGACAAACAGAGGGTAACCAGAGGGGAAGTGGGTGGGAGGGATGGAT